>NC_134994.1:14020762-14646407 GCF_050947335.1 Megachile rotundata
TTAGTTCATATTACAATGATGTATTTGTAAATAATTCTGAAACATTGGAAATAATATAAATACTATAAGATTTTGATGCCTTGAAAGCAATAAAAATGACAATATATTTAAATATATTTTTTATAAAGTTTACCTATTAAATACAGAAAACTTATATAAGACAAGTTAAATTTTTATTTTTCCATTAATGATTGATTTAAAATGAAAGATCGAAGGAATATTATTTTATATAGTTTAATAACATTCTTTATCATTCTTCAAAATAGATAATATATATAGAATTAAATGATTAATCTTTCAAATATTGATAATTCAAAGTAATAAAACAGTACCTTGTAAAAATATGCGCACAAATTCAAATTGCATATAAACATTCGATATTTCGATACTTGCCTAGTGAAATTGGTTCGATATCCCTAGACAAATGATATTTCGTTCTGTATAGTTATAAATAATTTCCGTAAATTTATTTAAAAAATTCTTCGTATCAATGTCTATCTACACGCATTTAATTTCACTTATTTTTGCAAATATATGATAAATATTTATACATAGCCTATAGTCAAATCTTAAAAAACGTTTTGTTATTTGTTTAGCATACTTCAAGGGAGCAAAAGGCTTCCTAATTAGCACAATGTATGCTATTTGCGTATAATTTTCATAAATCTATGTTATTAAGTGCTTCGTATCAACAAACATTTTTGACATTTAATAATCATTTTGAAAGTTGCAAATTTAAAGATTTTTAATTTAACTTTCGCATCATAGAGAATATATGTACTCGAAATCGTACCATGCTTTTACATATTGTTTAACATGAACAACTGTTTGAGGAAATTTGAAGTTTGACGTGTTTTCCAACAGTTTACGAAGAAATATAAAGAAATGAAGTGATACTGAAGTTTCAATTTTTTTTTTAGGTAACACAGTTCATTCTAATACGTCATATAACAAAGGCTTTGTTCTGATGATTCATACCTTTTCCTTGTAGTCTGAAATATGTTCATTTTTTATTCAGATATATTACTAATAAATCTTTTAAGATAAACCCAAATGTTTTGCATCTTACATATAATCTGCTAGCATTACCAGAGTAGTTATAAATCATCAAATTAATTCATAATACTATCTGTTTATGTTTTGGTTTTAACATTATTATTGTTTAATATTTGTAAGGGTTTAAGTAATAAGATTGATTACTTTGTTATTTTATAAGTATATTAGTGCTACTAGAAAAATGTATCTATGCTATGCATTTCAATAGAGTTTTATCCAAAAAGCATGAAGATACTCATAATTAATAATATGTAATATGTTAATTAATTTGTGTGATGTAATAACAAGTATTTAATTATAATTTTTTTTAATTTTATAATCTTGTGAACTGTTAAACAGTTAAAATTGTATGTAATGTTTATAGAAATTAATTCTCTTAAACTTATAAATGACTATAAGATGTGAAATTTTTGTTGTGTAGTAACTTATGGCTATTCGCTTAGTGTAGATCCAGTATATAGCTTATATATTTGCTTATTAGGTGCATTGGAACATAAGTAGTGCTGCTCATCTGTTCGAGTACAAGTATCTCTATGATGTTTTCGTCAGGTCTTAGCTGCAATTTGTCCTTCCCCAGTTGTCTGGGTTACCCACAGGACAGTGAAGAATTGATACCAAAAATGGCTCGTGAGCCAATAATTCTTAATGTCTATGATATGGTAAAAAAAAAGGTTTTTTTAATTTTTAACAATGTATACTTTTCAGTATATTACATTTTTTCTTTTAGTATTGGATAAATGAATATACAACGCCAATCGGATTGGGTGTTTTTCATTCGGGTGTTGAAATTTATGGAACAGGTATGTTTACAATATAATTATATCTATTCTAAAAAAATAAACCATAACTTAAGCAGTCATAATCCATGGACATGATCAAATTTATTGTGTCATGCAATTTGGACATTCAACCTTTCACTTTCATAATTTATTATGGTAATATTGTTATGGTAATTTAAGAAATTTATTTTAATAGAGTATGCATATGGAGGCCATTCTAAACCAATTTCTGGAATTTTTGAAATTACACCAAGAGTTGCTGAAGAATTGGGAGAACAGTTTAGATATAGGTAAGTTTATTAATTTGGATGCAAGAAGCTGATCATTTAGAAATAATTTAATTTTTCATTATAGACAGTCAGTACATATTGGATACACAGACTTTACAGAAGAAGATGTTACTAGAATTGTTACTGAATTAGGAAAAGATTTTAGAGGCGATCGTTACCACTTAATGAATAAAAATTGTAATCACTTTAGTAGTCAACTTACCCTTGTATGTACACACAAAATTATAATGCAATACTCATTTTCTTATTTAATACTGGTTAATTATGTATATTTTAAATTACAGATTTTATGTGGTCAAGAAATACCTGGCTGGGTAAATCGTCTTGCATATTTTAGTTCTTGTGTACCATTCCTTCAACGCTGCCTACCAAAAGAATGGTTAACACCTGAAGCACTTCAGCATTCTTTAAGTCAAGTCAGCCATGAAAGTACACCTTCTGAAAGTACGTCTTCTGATACTTCCTTGTCACTTAGCTAATTTTGCGAAAGGGAGAATCTAAAATGCAGTAGGAGTTACACCTTTTAGAAAATTTATGCAACACACGAAGGAAGTTTATCATGACAGTAAATTTATCGCCAGGATCAAGGAATCCGAGAAACAAAACCGTCAAAACGAGGTACAAATTTGATATTGTACTCTGAATTCCGCTGGTGATTAGTAAATAGAGAAGGAATGCCTTTCTTGCAACATGTCGTCTCCTAAACTTTGGACGGCACTATACAACGTCGCGTGTGTTCTTTGTTGTATTATATGGTTGAGATTTAATAGATATACAATTGATAGGTAATTATGTATAAATCAAAACTGTAAAGAGACTGGGACTTATTTATTTATTGGTTGCTGATATTAATCAATTTTTTTTTTTTAAGAAATTTTCTGTAAAGTTTTATACGCGTAATGCTTTTTATTTCAAATTACAATTGAAATTTATAAATAATAATTATACACCGTTTATTTGTATCATTACTTTAGAAATATTCTGTGATGTATTTCTGAGTATTTAATATTATTGTTCTTTGATTACAACGGAATATTATACGTACATGCGACACCTCTTTGTACAGCTGCCATTAATATTGTTAGGAAATTTGAACGAGGAATGAATTTAATATTGACATTCATACGTAATAAATAATCGTTATATATAACTTATTTTTCATGTATGGTTTGATGAAAATATGTTCTGTCCAAATAGTTTTATAAAGAACATATTTATAATTTTGTAATTAAGATAGTCTAAATCAACGATCTTGCACTACATTAACTTTGCATGATACAATGTTAAATACAAGACATTATAATTTTTGAAGCTATTTTCCAGATTTAATCTAATCGATTCTTTCCAAATATTCATGGTATACAAAAGAATTACTGGCGTTGCTAAAAATTGTTATTAACATTGAATTTATAATGTTACGTGTTAAAGAAGGAATTAATAAAGCAATTTGAATATGATACAAATACCTAAAAGCAAATACTATTGGTTATTTTATATTTGTATAATATAATGCAAAAATGAAGCAACAGTTAGTGCCAATTTGATTTCTATTGATTCAGTCTTTAGGAATACTATTAGGAAGTCATGTTGCACACAATTCAGATTGATGTTACCAATCGTATATGCGTTACATTTAATGTTAACACGTACACATTCGTCATTGAATGAGTTGTAGTTAAATTTAGGATATACGATAATTACATCTAAAATATTTTGTCTTACATAAAAAAAATATTACCATTAAAAATGTTAAGTAGATTGTAAGTTGTAGAAAATTTTCTTTTAAGATCATCAAATTTATTTTCTTTTGTGCATACACAAAATTATGTTTGCAAAAAGGTATAAAGAATGATTAGTGTTTCATAGATCAAAGCATGTTTTATATTTCTCACTAACACTTATATTGATACAATGTTATAAAATGAATTACTTTTGCGGTATAGAATCCAATATAGCATAATAAAATAACGAAGTATACAAAGCACAATATACAATATAAGTACAAAAGCTTGTGTAACTACCGAAGTAATCCTTTTTATAATGGTATTTAATTTTTCATTTTCGCTAAGGTTTTTATCTTCTTCCTGTTTTATTTTAAACAATAAACGATCAATTAAGTATTCCCTGGTTTTATTGTAATCAGATCTAAAACTAAATATATTCTATACATATGAAATATTGTATCAGATATTCAATTTTGTTCATTTAAATTGTTTAACATAATTTATTCAAACTTTAATCATTAGTACAAAATACTTGTAATTAATAAGCATGTTATACTTACATATAAAATCAAGAAATGTACGTACAAGCCTTTCAATTTATTAATACACTTCCTTTACTCGAGAAAATAAATTATTTTTTTTAATAATTCAAGTGACAATGAATTTAAAAAAAAGCATACATTCTTCCTTCTTTCACGGACGTTTTTGCCAAACAAAGTATAAAACGAAGATTATAAATACTATAAAATGTACAGAAAAGATATTTACGAGGAAATCTTATAAACATAAAAATTTGGTTTTTCTTTCTCCATAATACCACGTGTTTTCTATAATTTACAACAAAAATACATTACGTTCGTTATTCAAAATACAAATAAGTTGCTTGCAGTTGCTTTTAATAAATATTGTAAATAATGCACATATTAGTTATATAAATAAGTTCATAATATAGAATACACTAAACTAAATTGCTAAAAAAGAAAGAGGATTAATAGTCAGGTCATTACATGCACTGGTATTGAACCAATGGGATACATAAATCATTATTAATCATTACAGAAAGTACTCTAACAATTCGTAAAAAAAGTAAACTATCGAATCGTACAATCTATATATATGCATACATATTTTTCTATTCTGGTGCAGAATGCCGGTCGTACATTTTGATTATATGTAAAATGAAAATATAATTATAGCGTAGTTTTTACATGTTATCAGAATACATATTTTATCTTTCACCGTCGTATGTGCACACCAAAAGAAAGGAAACAAAATGAATAAAGGAAAGAGATTTAAAGGGTCTAAAATCAAATCAAAACTGCGAGCTTATTTAGAAATTGAATTATTTACAGAATATAAAATCAATGCTATACAAAATGACTATTTCTTCGTATGTCTATCGATTTACAAGGTGTCTCAAAAATGATGTACTAACAATTGAAATTTGAATTTTGGCGCGCTTTAGTTTGCAAATTACGCAGTAAGAATTGGCGCGATCTTTTACGCGTACCGGTCCTATAATTGTTAGGACCAAAATTAAAAGTGAAAACACGTTAAAATATTTCGAATTATTGTGTCGGAACTCGGGTAAATTAATACATTTCGTGTACACTATTTTTGCAACACCCTGTAGAAATTCGATTCGATTACACTGCAACAGAAGACAAACAGATGTGCCTTTGATTTTAGAACCCTTAAGTAACAATGGCAAAAGATAAGACAAATGATTGAATTCCGTTGGTAAGTACAATAATACGTACATTATTATATAATTTATAAACATATCTTGATTACATGTCTAGAATAATTCTAGAACTCGTTTTTAAACTTTATTTTATTCCGGTACGGACACCAATACCTGTGCTAATACATTCTTCGTTCGATAACATTAACACTTTTCTTCTATTAACGGTTTCTTCTATATTTTTTTTTAATATAAGAATGTCAAACCTATTGTAGTCGATATATATTTTATTTATAATATATGTTCAGGTCGTTATTGTTACACAAATGTGATGGAGATATTTCAATTCTGAAATTTTTTGGTATTATACGCACGTTATAGTTGTATTATTAACCTTGATGTCTATCAACGATGATGTTTCAAAGAATTGGAATTTAGATCGTTTTTATGAAAATAAAAAAGAATTGTACGGAATGTAGCGTATAGATATTTCACCGTAACAATATTCCATAAACTTCTTGAGATTTTTTTAAACTTTTTTTCCTCCCGTTAAAATTCATTATAAATATATGAAAGTTTAAATGCAATATTATATTCAAAATGATTCTTTACATGCAGTTCGTTTTTCGTGTACAGAAAAGTTGGGTCGATATCGTAGTTATTGGCTTCTTGTTTTACCATATGACATATTTTAAGGTCTCGAAGATAAAGAAGATGTTCTCGATCTTCATAATTTTCTTGTTATAATTATCAAGCACCTCGGGATTCTTAACCGTTAAATGTTATTTTATACTTTAACTACTGGCATAGAATCCTGAGACAGTTATTTTGTTCTACCAACTCGTTTCTTTTTTGTTCTAGTATAATTAGCAAATTTATATAAATGTACATGGAAAATGTATATATTCTATACATTACAACATATAAAACTTGTTATCATGTTTCCATCTTTAGCGTAATTTCATTTGTTTCCTCCTAATCTTATATCTATAAAAAAGTGAATACAACCGATTAACTATTAGGTATGTCTTTTTCTGTAATTTCAAAACAACGTACGATTTCCTGCATTTGTTAATATAAAAGTATTAAAAACGTCATAGTATCGCACAACGTGTCTTGAAGCTGTTAGACAAATGTTAATACGAACTTAAAAATCATTTTTGAAAAAGAAGGAAAATAAAATTCATACTTTATAGCCTTTGTTCCGTTTTGGATATTATTCTCAGTCATTATGCATTGCACTTATAAATATATTCCGAAGGAATGTGCGGGTCATCCGGTACTTGGGATCAAGTTCGATAAGATCGAAGCGAGATCAGAAGAGGTTAGATAGCTGGTAACGTAAAAAGATTCTAAATTTGTAATATTAGGTAAAATTCAATGAACGATAATTCAAACGTAATCCAAAATCAAATTCAGGTACCGGAAAGTTTAAACATTTATATGGGAGAAGGTACTGTATTTATGAATTCAATTCTTATATCACCTAATCTGGATTACCCGCACATCCTTCATATTCGATCGTCAGGTTTTCAACATATACGCTCCTTTTAAAATGGATGTCACCTTAACGATAAAAAAAAAGCACGATTTTAGGATGAAAAAGTTTTTCGTTGCAGTAAGGATAAATCAATATTTAACATCGTTACTTTGTCATCGAAAATATAATACTTATACGTTGCATAAAAGTATATAAGCCACCTTGCTTAGTAACTACTTATTATCAGTGGGAGCTTCCAGTACATTGCACGATTATTCCTACTATTCACACGCTGAATAATATGATGCACCTTACTGCATTATGACGCAATAAAAAAATGTTTAGTCATAAGGCATCAGATCGATTCACTTCCTTCGAATTTGTTTGTCGTTAAGAATGATTAAGTATATATTTTACTTGAAACTATTCGTTTATACCTAGATTCAAAAGTAGGTACAATAGATTAATTAGGTTAATCTTCTTTTATTGCTAGATAATTTGACTGAGATTTCGATTTTGTTAACTTAAAAACGGTTAGTCGTCGTAATTAAAAATTAAAATTATGCAAGGTCTTATTAAAAACTCAGAAAAGAAAACGACACCTGCTTTCGATATTATATGGCATCGTTAAAGCTGACTCGATGATTTCCAAACACAAATTATTTACAATAATTTAACGTTACATTAACTATAAATTGCCTTGTTAGTTATATAACTTATTATGTATAAATCCTTTAAAACCAGAAAGTTATTACAATGTGGTGTTAACATTGATCTTAACGCATTTATTAGATCTTTGTATCGAACTAACTATTTGTGTGCAACTTCTCAATTCAATTGCATATACAAATATTATGCTTGTTGTTATGTTTTTAATATGGTTAACATAATGCACAATATCAGGAAAATATATTGCACAAAACAGAAAAAAGGACAAACGGAAGAAATTGATAACTTTCCAGTTGAAAAATCAAACACAAGTATTGTTGTGTGTAAAGACAATATCATAGATACTGTAACCCTACTAATTAGGTAGTGCACATAATTACAGTAACTTACTAATATTATGAGAAGCGTTAAATAAATTCTTATGAGTCATACGAAGATGAACCATGATCGTGAGCGGGACTTGGTGGCGTCGATGGATTTGAACTGTTGTTTGAAGCTATTGAATGTCTAGGACTTCCACCAGAAGTATGTTCCTACGTAAACGAAGTTTCATACATTCATCACGAGGATATTTTTTATAATTTCTAATAATAACCTTGAAGGTCGCACACAATTTTCTGAGTTAATGTAATGAAGATAAGAAATAAATACCTTGTCATGTAAAGATGCAATGCTACCAAGAGAAAGTGGAGTATGCGATCGTAGATGCACAGACTCCGAATCAACTTGGTCCACAGGAGTACGTGGTAACGAAGGCGGAGTAGCAGTTGGTCGTTGGGGTGCCGGTCCTCTGCGTGATGATGTCGAACCTAAATGTAATGGCGTGTAATGGTTGAACCTTGAAGACCTTATATAAGTAGAATAAAATAATGATAAGTTATTAAACCTATACCATTATGCGGCGAGTATCCTGAATTTCTAGATATATGAGAACTAAGACGTCGTGTATCAGAAGGAGGATGCCTTGGCGGCAGTGGTGCTGGTTTACTTGGCGCTTGGAGTGCTGGACCATATAACTAAATATGCAATTAAATAAATATTAATAAAAATATTATACAGAACTTATATACAAAGATGTATTGAATGTTTACTCTTTGCTGACTGCTATGAAGGTGAGAACTACTGTGATGACCACTATGTTGTTGATCAGCGGTTTCAAGAGTGGTAGGCAAATCTAGCAGCCGTTGAATCTACGTCAAAAAGTATCAAATTCTGAGTCTCAAAAAAACATACATTAGTGAAAGTGCAGTAGACTAAATAACTTACCTGTATTCCATTACCTGGACCCATGTGACTGATATGGTTGAAATTCGTGGGAGCAGATATCATTTTTGAACGTCTGTCGGTAGGACGAACAGCTCTATTTCCTTCCCGTAATGAAAATCTTCTCCGTGGTCTAGTCATTTGTCTACCGCTAGCATCTAATGGTGTTAAATTGAGTAGTTCTCCTATGATAATTAAACAAAATACATATGACACGTGATAACTTTCAATTGATCAACTAATATATCCATAAAATATACTAACGTTGATGTAAATTGCTCAGAAAAATAACATGTGGCATGTCATTGATAATACAAGATGTTAGAGAGCCTGAAGTATTCAATGGTCTTGCTCGTTTAACATTAAGCGTTTGTAACCAATCTCCAGTTGTACAATCAAACACGTCAATGTGAGTTTCACTATAAACTAGCAAGTATCCCTCACAATAACCTGAAAATCAATTCATATTAAATCACATTTCAATCTCAATAATATTTCAACGTCAAAAAAGTATACTTACTAACTGCTGTAGGAACAGCAGGATACATAATTTCTCGATCTCTGCTTTTCCTGCCTTGGCTATCGACATAAACTGCCAATGTATGGAAGACTAATAAGAATTCACCACGAGGTAATTCGATACAACGTAAAGCATCCACAGGGCTGTACGTGAGAAAGCCTAAGAGCGTATTCTCAGAATGGACCAATGCTACATTGCATAAGACAAAAGTTAATACATTGTTTCCGTATGAAAATTAATTATTTATATGATAATCTATATACACACGAATAGGGTGATGGTCTCCTAAAATGCTGTAGATAGAAAAGCCAGAAGGATAACCGACACAGAATCGACCCTCAGAGAGAATTTGCAAAGTTTGTGCGTGACATGATAACATCAATTCACGTATACGTTTGTGACGTGTTTTGGTACGCGTAATTTCATAGATGATCACTTGTGATGTATTCTACGTTCAAAAAATATGATATTAAAAACAGAAGCTAACAATTGCATTAATTTAAAAAGAGAAATACTGTACCTGTTTTTTGATGGCAACACACAAACAATAAGTTAATGGACTACGGCGTACTACTCCTGTCGTTAAAGTAATGCATCCTTTAGTCTCTGCAACTTTAATCCATTCAACTTCGTCCCCATCTAATGCACGTACTGGAACCAGCCGTACATGACGTTGTTTTCCACTTAAAACTACAATTAATTGTTCTTCTGTTACATATTCCAATAAGTATATCTTCTTTCCTTCTCCGACTCTTGCAATCTCTGAAAGTATAATATAAACGAATTGCGATAACATGGAATTCTTCTTAGCACAGGGACCTACAAACTCTAGCGGCAGCTCTAATTTTTACTATTCACCGAATAGTATATAACGTAACGTACCACTACGATCTAAATCTAAACAGAAGAGGCCTTCTTCTGTACCAATGACTAGACGATCTGGATCAATAATTGCTCCTGACATCACATTTTTAATAAGCGCCAATGTATTATCTAATAATTCTTTCGCTCTAAAAATCTGCATTAAAAAAATTAACAATATAATAAATTTTGTAATATTTTCTTACAACGTGCCTTATAGTAAATCATGCAACTTACCGTTGTATTAGGAAGATTATTTTTCTTTAGTATTCTATGCAGTTCACTCAAAGCAACTACCCATTTTGCTTTCTCACTTTCAGTGTCTGCAAGCATCAACGTGTGATTCCTTAAACCAGGCGGTTCTAGCAAAGACGTTGTTATCTAAATAAAATTAGGAAAAATATAAATGATCAAGTAATGCTTGATGAAATTACAATGGTGATCAAAATTCTAATTACCCTAAATATGCACGGAATGTCTTTTTTCGTGGCATGTATGACATCCGAATCTCGAACAGAACTAACGCTAAATTCTTCATCTCGCATGTCTAAGACTTGAGACACATACACAGAGGGTAATGCATTACGATCTGGCGAAATGTCGTAAAGAAATAACTTGAAGTCGCAGACAACCACAAATTGACGGACCCAACCCTTTTTTACTCCTCCCATTTTTGGCACTTTGACATACCCTTCGTAAGCTGTACCTATTCCTCTTGTTGGATCAATACCCAAAGGTCGTTTTGCTGTAAAAATGGTTTACCATTAAATTACAGTAATTAGTGAAATAGTAATAGTAACCGAGATATGATTTACTTTGATCATGTGGTACAGGACACATTGGTGGAACCTTATCACAGCAAGGCATATGACATGCGAAACCGCAAACTTCGCACACTACTCCTTGCCTTGTTAAACCCACCATCAATGAAGTGCAATGATTGCACTTTGTTGGAGCTGAAAATGTTCTTACTAAAAACTGGTGAGATTTTGGTTTTGGTTGAAGAGTGGGCTGTCCATGTGATGTAGATGACTTATTCAAAAGTTCATGGGATAACGGTGACGTTGGATCCTATGTTTGCATAAAGATGAAATTGTTATGAACTTTAGCAGTGTATGAAAATGAACTTTATGAAATGATCCTTACAATGCTCAGTTCAGATAAATTGCTTTTACTGCTAGAAATACTTGGTGCTCTGTTATCTTCAATATCGGCTTCAACGCTATCTGCGCTTCCGTGACGGGTGCTGCTTGCAGTTTCTTTCAAAAAATGTTCCAAATATGACATTTGAGATGTAGGACGTTCTAGAACTGAAATATAGAAAGGAATGATTAGAAAACCAATGTAATGTAATAGTTTGTTTAAATGTACATTGTAATTATTTTTGGCGCTGTTAAATTAATAAAAAGAAGAGATATTCATGATACTTTATCCATAATCTATTGAGATACAAAGTGAAAATAAGAAAATGAAAAATTATGCTTTTCTTCTATGAATGTATAAATCATATAAGAATTTCATAACATTCTTTCTTAAATATTTTTTAATGTAATCACTCCACTGCAATTTGCACCACACAAACTCTGTTAAGGTAGTAATCGTTATTGTGAAAATAAGGGCTGATACTCGGTCGTTCACCAGCAAAATAGCAAGCATACCAAACAACTCTAAAGGCGAAAACATTCAGACACAACATACCTGTTAATCATGTAATTACAAAAGTAATTATCAGCTACTAATTGTAAGATTAACAAACAACAACCATCACCTAAAAACGATGAAGTACTACTAACACTAGCCTTACTTGGGGAATTATTTTTTAACATACAAAGAAACACATAATTGATTCTCATGGTAATTTACATTAAAGTTAGCACAGAGCTATGTTTTTACTTAAGTTCATCATGAAGATAAAGGTAATACTTTTATATTATTTACATACCAGTAAATGGCAATTCAAATTTACAAATGATAAAAATTATAAATTCTCAGTCAGAAATTTTCAAATCTGTAAACTTGCAAGTACTGCATAAAAGAACCTCCCTTTTTGTCTCTACCCATAATAATATAACATGAGTCAACTGTGCTCATTGGTATCCTCATCACGTCGCATATCTGCACATCGCGTTCTCACGAGCACAGTTGCCCATAACTATATGCAATATTGTTGTCTGCTTACGTAGCATTAATTAAAAAAACATAGCGCTATGCCGTATAATTAGCAACCCAGCTGACTAGTCAAATCAAAATCGCGTTTTTTTGCTGCCACTTCATTTACCGGGTGGCGATACGATGGCGACGGCATTCTGACTGATGAATGTGTTGACGGGAACAAATCTAGTTAATAAGCGACATGTCGTGACGCGGGGAGCACGCATTACTGGTAGGGGTGACGACGGCTGATGTACGATGATGCGTTGGGGTTTGGTGCTAACGATGTTTGGAGATTTGCTTGACGTTTTGCTGGATAGGACAGCTGTCACAAATACAGTTTGAAGATGAGCAACAAGAGGCCCCAGACACAGCTCGTTACGCCAATAAACAGAGGCACTTTGTAGTCTAGAAATCAGAATCGCATACCGTACCGGACAACCGAATTACTATGCTGGATATATATCCAAATAGCAACGATCTCTATTATTGGTAACAGTAGTTATAGATATCTTACGTTGTACAAAGTTGTTTCTATTTCAAACAATCGATTACAATAATTTAATTCGAGATTGTTACATAAATAAAATATTTTTTATGTCGTGTTAAATTTTGAGACTTATCTCAGACGTTACATTTCTTATTTAAGTGCCTTATGTTTCATCCAAATAACGATTGAGTTATAATATACGTAAAAACAGCTTAAATAAATATAGATATATATATTGCACGTAATGAGTGTGATACTTTTTAAGATACATCAATTCTCTTTGTATAATATTACTAAAGAAACTTATATGCTTAATTATGTATTATGTGTTGCATTTGTATATTGTAACATTATAGTGCAACGAATCTATTTGGTTTTGCAAAAAGAAGTCGAATAATAAAAAAAACATTAACCACACACTGACTCATACCAGTTTAAAATAAATTCATTAGTTGAAAACCAGTGTCTACTTGCATAGTTTGCAATTGGCAAAACTAGATAATCATCGTACTTCATAAAAGCACTACGTTTTTTTTAATTAAAATTAAAGGAATTGTTAAACTATAGTTATCACTATGATTATCATTTCAGCAATAATACAAAAAAACTAACATAATACATAACTATCAATATTTGCATAAATATGCATATATAAAGAATCATATGTATTATTCATGCAACTTGTTGGAAGTAAACTTTCATTATTGAATTACAGAAGTAATGGAATATTTAGACAATATGAGATAATGCATAACCAGTACCTTCATAATATCATGTTTAAATAAGTACGAAGACATATGATTCCTGATACAGACTTCACACGTTCTTCAGTCTATTGATTTTTTTACTATAACATGCAAATTTGTTTATCGAGAAAATCATAGCATAACATATCTACGTATAAATTTAAATATATAAACATTTCTTGCAATAACATTTAAACGTTTGTTAAATATTTCAAATATAATTATAAAAATAATTGCCACAAAAAAAAGAACTTACATTTATAAAGAACATTATTATTGCAAAAAGACTAGATAAGTTCATCGCTTAAACATTGCGCAAGATAGATCAAAACGTTTATAAATTACATACATAGTATATACCGCAGCAGTTTGTATAATAATGGTTGATACAAAATTTTTCGAAAAACGCAATAGTATAACTTTTATGGAACTTTTGTTTCTAACATTGTCAATTGAAATGTACTTACAGCCATCGCCTGTGTCAAGCCTTGCTTGCAACTCTTTTATTTGCAGTTCTTTGCGTTTTATCTCGTGCGTAAGTGCATCGAACCGCTGTCTAAAGTCTCTTAATTCCCTGTAAACACATGAGAATTCTCCATTATTAAGCACTCTTAAACGAAAATATTGTTACTCGCAGAATACAAATTTTATGCATATTCTATATTTATAATAATTACTTTTGAGCAGCTATCAGATCTGAACGCGTCTTCGTAAGTTCTTCAGATATCGCTTGCTTAGCTTGAATTTCACTTTGCAAAGAACTTTGTAAATTCAGAAGCTCCATTTTATCAAGTTTCTGTGATCTGCGATTCCTCCAGTTCTTATCCGCCATTGTAGAACCACTTCCTACACCTCCTACACCTCCAGAGTGCTTTAAAAACTCTAATTCTTCAGTCATTTTCGTGGCTAATGCCTAAAATATATTATTCGATCAAGTTAATTCGATTTTGTCGACGTCGCAAAAATTTAATAACGATAAGAATGATAAGACAAACCTGCAAATACCCTCTTGCATCTTTCTCATCAGATACCCATTGAATAATTTCTGTGATCTGCGCTTCCCACTGTGCAATAGCTTCCTTCTTGTTTCTCAACTCTTCGTATTCTTCTTCTAATTGACGTCTCTCCCCTTGTATTCGGTTAACACTATCGGTAAGAGTACTAAGTTCTAACATAAGTTTTTTATTCTCTTCGACTAGCATAATTTTTTCCCTCTCGTGACGTCTACTTAATTCGTTGATAGTCTCTTCGCTATCGGTAATATTTTCCAATCTCGCAGCATCTAGTTTTTCCTTCGTTAATTGAACTTCTCTTTCTAACAAATCTCGTCTCGTTTCGGTTTCGTGCAGTTGTTCCTGAAGGCTACGAATTTCGAGGTTGAACCTACTTTGTTGCTGATTCAAATTTTCATTGTATTGAACTTCGAGCTTTTCTACTTCCGCTTTTAATCTGTTAATTTCTTGCGTTGCTAACGCATGATTTGCGCTTGCATCATTTCCCATAGATCTCTGTCTAATCTTTTCCGTTTCCTCTTGCATTTGTTTGCAATATTCTTCACTACGCTCTCGTAATTTTCTTTCTTTACTTGTTTCAGCCATTGCTTCCTCTACTCTGTTCTCGAGTTCCCTACGTAATTTCTCGGCTTTCCGAATATCATGCCGCAAACTATCAACCTTCTGCATTACAACCTCTAATTCTTCTTCTTTATCTCTAACTTGTCTAGACAATTTTTGTTTTTGTTGTCTCAATTCTGACAATTTATCCGTAACTTCAGTATATTCTGCCATCGCAAGTTTACGCTGAGTCAAAGCATCTTTCAGTTCCTTGTCTTGAAGTTTAAGTTTTTCTTGTGCATCTAACTTATCTTTAACAGCTTCTTCCTTTTCTGCTCGAAGCAATCGTACTAGTTTTTCTAATTCCCGTAATTTGGTCATATCACCATTATCTAAGCTGCGTAATTCACGTGGAACTTCCATAGACTTTAATTGTGATTCTAGCTCACAATTACGTTTGGTAAGTGTATTTATTTCATCTTGAAGTTTCCTCGTTGCGTTATTAGAATCTGGTGATATTCCAGGAGGAGAATGACTCATGCTAATTTGTTTTTTTAACTCCTCCAAAGTTTGCGTTAATTGTGCATTTTCTTTCTCGAGCAACTGCACACGCTTATCCTTCTGAGCAACGGCGGATAAACAACCCAGATCCGATATGCAACTGCCTTGAGTAAAACTAAAACCAACGAACGGTAAGTGAAGTGCAGAAAACGCGGAATTTGCTGCTGGTGGAACAGCATCAGAATTGCGAACATCTGTATCGTCAACGTCAAAGTTTGACGTATCAGTTGGCGAGGAAACTTCAGGAATGTAAGGTGCAGTACTGTCTCTAAGAGTTTCCCAGTTTACTCCTTCAAACCATGGGTGTTTCTTAAAATCATCAATTCCATTTTGACCTAATCTAAATTCTGAGCTACATATTAATTTTCTCATTAAATCCTTAGCTTCTTCAGAAACATCATACATATCATCTGTTGGGAAGTCAAAGCAATTCTGAAATTGAACAAATTGAACACATTCATTAGTATATATAAAATATGTATATGTATATCCTCCCAAGTGATTTAAATAATTTCATTACCTTGTGGTTCATAATTTTCCCGTAAGTTTCGAGTAAAGATTCTGCGTAAAAAGGTGTTTCTCCATACAACATTTCATACATACATACTCCTAAAGACCACCAATCACATTCAGGCCCATACAGTCCTTGTCCATCTTCCATTGCCTACAAAATATAATAGGCTAATGTTATAATTGCTCATGTAGATGAACCAATTAAAATGTATAACTGAAGAAAGTAATTTTACCCTTAATATTTCTGGTGAAATATAGTCTGGTGTACCAACAGCAACATTACTTTGTACAGTTCCATCTTCAAACAATCGTAAACAAGATCCAAAATCTGCTAATCTAATGTGACCATTTGCATCTAATAAAACATTATCAGGTTTAATATCGCGGTGTACATAATGTAAGTCATGTATGGACACAATAGCCAGAACCATTTCAGCTATATAAAAACGAGCCATGTCTTCAGGAAGGCGATCTTCAAATTTGCTCAATAGTGTTAACAAGTCTCCACCACAGTAATAATCCATGACCAAATACTGTATAATAATTGAAAAAGAAATAAAATTATTCTATTCGTGTAAATGATAATAACTTTAATTAAATGTGTATAAATATTACCAAATTATTGTCATCTTGAAAGGCATAATGAAGATTTGTGATCCATCTTCGATCACCGTACACCAGTACATCTCGTTCCTCTCTAAAGCATGCAGTTTCTGCACGCTTTAGCATCTCCCACTTGTTCAAAATTTTCATTGCAAATACTTTGTCCGAACCTCGCATTCTTACAACACATACTTCCCCAAATGCACCTCTGCCAATAACTTTTACTATCTCAAAATCTTCACGTGCCAATTGCAAACTCTTTATGCAAGTTGCCACAGGTTTTACTATAATACAATAATTATTACAGGTAATAGATAATCTTAATGAGAAATCATTAAATCTCAGAAACATTAAAAGTAATCATATAATATTTGTACATGAAGTACATGACATATAATGCATACCAAATTCAATGAAATCTGAAACAGTCTTCTCACGCCGTAAGGAAGAATTGCAACATTCATCGTACAAGACAAGTAAAATGTCAATAAGTGTCTCGATAGAAAATGTATGGCCCACTCTTCCTTCTCCTTGTGCAGGACCATCGATGAAAAGAGATTCTAACTGGCGTAACCTGCCTCCTATGCCTATTAATAATTATTTATAAATAATATTTATTTTTATTAATAATTTTTAATGTCATGGATATATTTTAAAGAAGAATATTTGTATATAATCAGTAATATACCATTGATTGCAAGTCCTTTTGGCATAATATCAGGAGGAGGTTGATTGTATTGGTGCTGCGATGAATCTGACATGTCTCTTTTTTGATAAGGCTGTCCCTTACCAAACTCTTTGGATACTACTTCTGTTATCCTTAATATTATTCAATAATATCTCAAACCACCACATTATGATGTGATGAGAATCCTAAAATATTTTATATTATTACAACATTTTTTTTTATGTACATGTTATTAATGACATATCTGCAATAATGACATAATTAAAAAATTATAAATTTAAATGTTTAAAACATTACAAAATTTATTGTTTTTGTATACTGGTTTTTAAAAACTCACTTTCAGGTCTATGCTGGCATTAAGTATAACCAAGAATCATTCTTCTTATACTAATAATTTAATAACTGTACAATTTTCAATGATGTCATTGTTGCATTAAATCACAATTCTATAATTACAACTTATTTTCTATGATGTTCAATTAAATCTTTATGCAATAGTACTGTATAACTATCCTATCTATTTACTCATATGCTCCTTTTTTCAACTAAATATATTCACAAAAGAAATTAATATTTAATTGAACATATATTTAACTCTACCTAAAATTAATATGAACTATATGTTAATTATAACTAACTATTCTAAAACTATATATCCTTTTACTATATCTCTTTGGAAAATATTTGAAAAGTATGAAAGAATGTAACAAATAAAGAGCAACATTTATAATTTACCTTAAGAAGATAATTTCCAATAGACATATCTAAATTGAATCACTTTCACTGTTTAAACATTAATATTGTTTACAACCGTGCAGCAGTCGTTTGCCAAGCATGTCATTAACAAATTACCAGCACGTTTTTAAACGATATTTTTTTACCCTTACGCGAAGAATGTCAAAAATCAATTCCCTTTAACTTTGCGTGGTATATATGGTCTGCACGCCACTAGGTGTAAAACAATCGAGTTTCATTTAATTCATCATCGGCCATGGTGCCGGAATTACACACGTCGGAAATTACGTAACTGCTATAAAGATAGCCAAAATATTTGGCGAAGAAAACACGCAACAAGAGAAATACGTGTAAATAAAACGTACAGACAAAAATAGTGCAATGGGGTAGGGCACCGCATTCGCGATCAACGAATTCAACAAAATCACCAAGACAACTCCTATCGTAGACGATATCGGTATCGCATAGGAAAAACTATACAGTACTCGTTTAACGTAATAATCGTGAGACAGAAGTTAGGTAAACGTTAAAGCCCATTGTCCCAATTTTATGGTATAACCTCGTTGCGGCACTACACTCTCATTCCGATCAAATTTGTGACGTAAAATTCCTATCACATGCAAGAAGGATGTTTTGAGTGAAAGGCTTTTTCTTTGCCGATCCGGATCGTTTGTTCGAACGATTCAGGCATATCTGCCAAAACGACGCGCCCCGCTCTTGTATCGGTTTAATTGTTTATTATGCGCACCATTTGATTATCACAAAACATCTTGCATGGCCACCTCCAAACCCCCAACAATTTGGTTGACCCCCTGGCAGGCCCCATATAGAAAAAATATGGCAGTCCTACGTCATTGAAAGTACCCATGATAGTTTAGCATATAGATAGGTTCTAACTATGATATCAAACGTGAAAATAACAAAGTGAGTTCACAATAGCAGTCCTGTCATTCATTTCTAAGTTTCCACCGAGGGTTCAAATCGGGTTAGAGTCGGGTTGAGGTGAGCGCCCTTACGGTGGAAACACCAAAGTTTTAGTTGAACTCTACCCTATAAAATTGTAGGGTAGCGTTCACTTGAGGTTCAGTGGAAACGACAAAAGTCGAGTTCATGTTGCCAATATAGCAAATCCTAATTGCATTGTGTATCACGTGTTGTATTAATTGGTGTAGACAAGGTTATTATTACTTTCTGTCGGTGATCTTGTAATCTGAGAAATAATTTTTGTATGTTATTTTGATATTGTAAAATTAATATTGCTCTCCTTTACATGTCAGAATATGGTAGTTGACTTTGTGCAGTTGGTAATGTTCAACCCTGCCGCAACTCCAACCCGCGACTCAAACCCGACTCTAACCCGATTTGAACCCTCGGTGGAAACTTAGTCAATGGCGGGGACAAGAGAAAACGTCATTTTGACAGAATGGCAGAAAGTCTAATAGGTCTAGAAAGTCAGTTACAATTTTTGTTAAGTATGTATTACTGTTTAGCTTACAAAAATGGAAGGTTGTGTATTCATTGAATCACAGGAAAACAGGAAACGAAGAACGATGTCATAAACAGTTTCCTTTTATGCGATTAGAAAAAAATATTGGACTTTTTGATTGAAGAAAGTATATTATAAAATTTCGATTTGTCGTCAAGGTGAACGATTGTGAAAATCGAACGTGTGGTGTTTGCAAATGCATCATTAGTTTTACATAAGGTTCCTGACCGTAATACGGTACAGATGTGATGGAGGATTACAAATTTCTCTTCAAAGTTGTGCTCGTTGGAAATGCAGGCGTCGGCAAGACTTGCCTCGTGCGCAGATTTACCCAGGTGTATATATGTATACATACATGTATAATATTAATTAGTTCATAGCGTTTATTATTGTAAATGTGCATTAAATTTTTTGTAATAACAAAAGTTTATCATCTTGTACAGAATCTTTTATACTGTAATATCATTCTTGGTAATTAAAAACAGATTTTATATTTCAGCTACACATTATTAATCAGCAACTAATTTATTTATAGGGATTATTTCCACCTGGTCAGGGTGCAACAATTGGTGTTGATTTTATGATTAAAACTGTAGAAGTAGAAAATGAGAAAGTTAAGGTATGCGTATGATGTAATGCATTATGATTCATCCAATGTATACGCAGATACTTTTTTAGAGTAATTGTATATATAATCAGTATTGGTTTTTTTGTAGCTTCAAATTTGGGATACTGCTGGACAAGAAAGGTTTCGTTCAATAACACAAAGTTATTATAGGTCAGCTCATGCTTTAATTTTAGTTTATGATATTTCTTGTCAACCTACATTTGATTGTTTACCAGATTGGTTACGAGAAATTGAAGAATATGCAAGTAATAAAGTTCTTAGGATATTAGTAGGTAAGTCTTATAATATATTATTATTAATGATAAATAAATATTAATATTCAATTAATTTATTAGGTAATAAAATAGATCGGGAAGACAGAGAAATACCAACACATGTAGGAGAAGATTTTGCACAAAGACATGGAATGTACTTTTTGGAAACTTCTGCCAAAGAAGCTGAAAACGTAGAACGTTTATTCATGGAAATAGCAGCTGAGCTCATGGAGGTAATTATTGTATTACTTTGTTTGAAACTATTTAAATAGTTTGCTAAATCTAAAATAATTTATTATTTTAGCAAGCACGTAGTAAAGAACTACCTAGATATGAAACAAATACCACCTCAATAAATGGAAAAACAACATCAATTGGTGATACAAGTAATTGTGGTTGTAGTAGACTTTCTTAAGTAGTTTTTATATGTATTATTAAGTCATTCACCAAACATAATTTCAGTTGCTAAATATGTATGTAGAATATTATCATACAGTTTTTATAGAATATGGAAGTTAAATACAATATTAGTCAATCTTCTATAACAAAAAGAATCTAATACTAGAACATCTTTGATATTATATGTTAGTATCTAGTGTTATATCATGCAGATTATATTGACAATTCTGTTGGAGAAGATATTAAATGCTTAAAATTAAAATGAACTTTAAATATGTTGGTAGGTATTTGTTTATGAATACGTTTTTACGAGAGAAAAGAATTTTTCTGTCATGGTTTTATATAATTGCATTATTCAAATAACATAAGTTAGTAACCTGTATTTGGGCATTTAATACTGCTTTCACAAGCAGAAGTTTGGAATATTTTTTATAGTATTTTTTGTTATGTCGGAAAGTACAAATAGATATTTCGTATTTGGTGACTGAATATAAAGTCATTATGGATATAAGATTTTTACTAAAAAGTGTAAGCCTAATGTTGTTCAGGATTTTTTCAGCAATTTTATTACATTGCTACTAAACACAACTGACTTTTGATATAAAAAAATAGGCAATTCTATGTGTTAATGGTGTATGTAGAAATTAATGAAAATGATTACAGCTTACTTTTTATTTAGATTATTGTTTATTGTAATAAGCGAGTAAGATTTTTGAAATCTTACCAATTGCATTTACATAGCCAAAGTTTTGTTGTACTCTTAAGATTTTATCTGAGTTTTAAGAAAGGGATAATTAATGTTTTTCCGTCTGTGTATTGTTTAATGTTATATTTTATAGATCTTTTATTATTTATATTTATAAAAAAAAAGATATATTTATTATTCGCATTATTGTACTAATAACGTAATTTTCTTAGCACATCACTCTAGTCTTTATAACTTTTTATACTAAGTACAGAAAATTAATCATAAGTTATACATGTTTCATATTATTTTGCAATTGTGTTATCACGCAATGAGCATCTTCTATTTTTACATATATTTTTCTACGAAAATAATTACATGCACGTTTTATAATTATTTTCATTAATTTTATCTCATCTAACGATTTCAATAATGAAATAAAATTATATGTAAATGTTCTTTTTAACTACCGTGTTTGTTAGTACTTTATAGCTTAAACTTAATTTTTATTACGAGATTTTTATGCAATTTTTAACAAGAACTAAAAAATTATATCGTATTTCTCTTACTTTAAATACATAATGACATCATATATTGTATTACATAATAGTGATTGTGATTCTTGTATAATTATAATGTTCTAACAAAAAACGGAGCTTCAAGTTGCCGTCACTGTGCAATATTTTATTGTTCATAATGTATACGTTTTAAACAATATACAACACGAACAAAAAATTTGTAATAAAATTACACTGATAAAACATATCAGTTTGTGTATAGATAAAAGGATAACTATAAAATGCAGTACCTTTAATTTTGTCAATTTATCTCGATAATGTATATTATAAAAGGTATTAAATCTATATATTGTCTAATTTAACATTTTAAACAATAGAGTTAATATCGTGAAATTAAAAAGTTATAAACGTATGTTAACGTAAATGATGCACGCTCTTATTTCGGTTCAAAATATTTATTGCCATTTCCTATCACATTTCCGCTATATTCCTAATATATGCATCATATAAAGTTACTCACTAACTATAGAAAAATGTTTTAAGAAACGCGCTTTACATTTTTTTACACTTTTCTATTAAGTACACGAGTTTGGTGCAATGTTTTCGGGATTTAAATAAATTTATAAGTAAAATATAATATATTATCAAAATTATATATATTTGTTTTTATGTTAATCTTTACAAAAAAGTATTAATATACAATTTGTTAATAATTGATTTAATAAAATATCACTTTATGATACATACTGGAAAAAATCACCTAATTGTACTTGTTGAAGAGACAGCTCAAATAACTGTTTTTGAATATGTAAATTTGATACATCTGAATGAGGAGGACTAGACCGACAATTACCAATGTATATACCTCCATAATTTTCCACCTCTTTATTTACGGCTGCGTAAACAATCGAAGTGGCACCTTGTCTAGGAGACTAAGAACGATATTTATTATTATTGGAATTGTTTAATAATCGTTTACAAATATTTGTAGTATTTCACTTACCTTCATAAACAATCGTATAACTAATTTCACCTTCCAAAGTAAATTATTTTCAAAAATTTCTGTATATACTATACCAGGATGTGCTGAATAAGTTTGTACACAATATTCTTTTTCTTTTAAAAGCGCTGCCAATCTCTTATTAAATATCGCTTGTGCCAGTTTGCTTTGTGCATATGCTTTATAAGCAATGTACCTATTCCTATTTAAATACTAAACTTATACGAGTTTATATGTATACATATATAGAAAGTATAATATGTTACAATGATACCACACCTAAAATTAATATCACTGAAGTTAATTTTGCCCAAAAGATGAGCACAAGATGTAACATTAACAATTCTGCTACACTGTTGGGTATTTCCACCAGCTTTTAACAGTGGTAACAAAAGAGCAGTTAACAAAAAGTGAGATAAATAATTCACAGCCCAGTGATGTTCAAATCCATCTACTGTTTCCTCATATGGACACAACATGATACCAGCTAAAAATAATAAATTGAGATCAGTTACACTTTTAAGTGTATTCACTTAACAAGATATAAAATTATGTACATCAAACCATGTTTTACCATTATTAATTAAAACATGAATTTGTTTATAATCTTTTTTTATTTCTGCAGCAAACTGTTTCACCGAATTTAAAGATGCATTATCAAGTTTATATACTTTTGCTTTTCCACTGTTAACACCAGAATCTCTGATCTGAAGAATAGTTTTTTCACCAGCTGCAGGTGTTCTGCAAGCTGAAAAACATATTTTAAAAATTCTAACAAAACATTAGGAAATTTAAGATTTATAAATACGTGTATTTTAAACGCACCAATTATTACTTCCATGTCAAGTTCTAAAAGCATTTTTACTATTTCAACACCAATTCCTCGAGAACCACCTGTTACAATTGCTATTCTTCCTGGTTGAGATAAGCAGTCTTAAAAAGAAAGAAACTAAAATTTTTGTTACACTCTTTGTGTGGGCACTCACATTTTTTCTTCTTTCCTCATAATACTTTATTTTTGTTTTACACGCTTACCATTTTTATTACATTTTGCAAATATTAGATCCTTGATTGCTTCCTTCATACCGAATAAATTATACAGTATTTCATTTACAAGATTTTCGAATGCAATAGACAAATTTTTTCGGAAGATGCAAGACATGAATGCAATCGCAATTATCGCAAAGATTAAACCAAGAAACAACATTTTTATAAATATAATTTTTTTATTTTAAATGGTATTAACTATTATAGGTCACTGAATAAATTGATAATTATGTTGAAACAGCAACCATTAATGAGAAACTGAGTCAAGGTATCGCGTTTTCTCGTGTATTTATTTGTGTATACAGTAAATTAGTTTTTTATGCTCTTTGCACTGGAAAAATTGTGAAAAACATCGCGTCACAAGGACGGCTCTATGATTGAAATACATTACATAGTCAACTATTAACACTTCATAGCAGATTAATGTATGCTTGTTAGAATCTCTGTGTCTTTCTTAAAGCATATTAATTTTTACGTTTTACACCATGATGACTAGATCAAGAGTAACTTTCACCAAGTAACAGATATTTCTAATAACATCGAAAATTGTTGCGAATACAGTAATATACGGCCTCTGTTACTGACATTCGCATTATATGATTGTCATGCCGGTCATCATAGTGGTAAACTCGAAATATTTAGAAATACATAATACACAAATATTCGTAAATTGATGATATATTGTCATAAATAAAAATAAATTACAATAACTTATGTATGCAGTAAATAAACACAACCAATTATATTTGGGTTAATATTTATGTTAAAGATAATGTACTTATAGATTATATCAATAAAAAACATATTCTAAATACGCATACTAAACCCGTCGATGTCAACAATGTCGTTTAAATGTAAAATATTTTTCTTGTGAACATTCTTTTTATGTACAGTTCAATTTGTACAAAAATAGTATCGTTGTACGACAAGTTTTTTATTGCATTTTAAGTACAGTTGTAAAGTTATCATCCTTTTTTTTAGAAGTATAATTATTGTGCCGACGTTTTCAAAGTATGAACTTATGAATGTGCCGGAAACTTTCAAGCGAGGTTTTGATACTTTGATAGACCTCGGAATCTCGAAGGCAATGACTTAACAAGATATTGTTTTACTACACATATTGGAAAAAATCACCTAACTGTACTTGCTGAAGAGACAACTCAAACAATTGCTTTTGAATGTTTAAATTTGTAGCATCTGGATGAGTAGGACTAGAAAGGCAATTGTTAATGTATATACCTCCACAATTTTCCACCGCTTTGTTTACGGCTGCATAAACAATCGAAATGGCTCCTTCTCTGGGAGTCTAAGAAAGATATTTATTATTAACGTAACTGTTTAATAATCGTTTACAAATAATTAAGTAATACTTTACTCACCTTAATAAAACGTGCAAAAAGTGATCTTATTTTCCATACAAAAGAATTTATAAAAAGTTCCGTATTTACTACACCAGGATGTACAGAATAAGTTTGTATATAATATTGTCTTTCTTCTAAAAGATCTTGTAATCTTTTGGTAAATATTTCTTGTGCCAATTTACTCTGGGCATAAGCATGTAGAGTAACAAATCTATTTCTGTTTTAATAACAAATATGTAATACATGGTTACGTATATACATACATATAAACTACAATAATGATACAATACCTGGAATTAATATCACTGAAGTTAATTTTGCCCAAAAGCTGAGCACAAGAAGTAACATTAACAACCCTGCTACACTGTTGGGGATTTCCACCAGCTTTTAACAGTGGCAATAAAAGAGCTGTTAGTAAAAAGTGAGATAAATAATTTACACCCCATTGTTGTTCAAATCCATCTACTGTTTCTTCATATGGACAAAACATAACACCAGCTAAAAATAACAAATTAAGATCAACTACACTTTTAGGTGTATTCACTTAACAAATTACAAAATTATGTACATCAAACCATGTTTTACCATTATTAATTAAAACATGAATTTGTGCATAATCTTTTTTTATTTCTGCAGCAAATTGTTTCACAGAATTTAAAGATGCATTATCAAGTTTATATACTTTTGCTTGTCCAGTGCTAACTCCAGATTCTCTGATCCAAGTAATAGTTTTTTCACCAGCTGCAGGTGTTCTGCAAGCTGAAAAATAAATTTATAAATTTTAACAAAACATTAGAAATTATAAGTTTTATAAATATATGTATTTTAAACATACCTATTATTACTTCCATGTCAAGTTCCAGAAGCATTTTTACTACTTCAACACCAATTCCTCGAGAACCGCCTGTTACAATTGCTATTCTTCCTGGTAGAGGTGAAGAATCTTAAAAAGAAAACTTAATATATACTCTGTGTATTAAAGCTTTCTATATTTTTATTTAGTATTTGTTTTTTTGTCTCCTTGTATTTCTCTTTGCTTCCTCCACGTGAAAATAATCATGAATATGTACATATGTACTAATTGCTGAAATTAGTTTCAAAATTGTACATGATTCCTCTTTTTGTATACATTAGGTACAACATTAATATTTCATTAAGACAACCATTTGCACAATTTAACATACATTAACTTTGAAATCGATTACAAATTAGTAGTGTATGATGATTCATACTTTCAAATACTCTTTCTATTTCGAAAATTTTCTATTATTCAAATAGGAAAGAGAAATCGTGAACTGCGCGTGACACAATTTTCAAAGTTTGCAACGTGTCATTTTCAAAACATATAATAAATAAGAAATATTGAAGTGCTTACCATTTTTATTATATTTTGCATTCATCCAATCTCCAATAATTTCCTTAATGGCTAGCGACCCGTATGTTATTTGACATACAAATTTTTCAAGTATGATAGGCCAATTTTCTCGAGAGGTACGGTACATGATAGCACTAGCGATTACAGCAAAAACTGAACCAATAAACAACATTTTTCTGTATTTAATCCCTTTTAATGTTAAAAATCATTAACAATTTAAGTACTATGTTGAAGGATAAATCATGAATGAAGAGTTCTCTTTAATAATCACGTTAAAGTATTCTTCCCACTTCCAACTCAGCTCATGAGCTACTTTTGCGTGTTTGTTAAGTGACATTTTCCCGTTACATTGTAGCGGGCTTGCATTTCTGCAACTTTTAATATATTTCAGCCTCCTTTGTAACATATTGGTTAAGTAGCTAACATTTTTTACATTTTTTCTAATAAGGTTATTATACAGTTGTAAAATTCAATTGATTGTTTGTTATCTATATTCAATGAACACGTATCGTTAAATATTTATTCAACGGAATCCCTGTTCAACATGAACCATAATATCTTGTAGTATCTTGTATACATATTCAGAATCTAATAATTATTCATTAATGTTTTGTAGATTATGTTTATTTAAGAGCAAAATTTAATTTCATTCAGTACTTTTTATACTGAAAATAAATTAATGAAAAACATACGTATTTCTTCTTATAAGTATTACTTATGTAAAAATGAAATAAGCATAACTGTATATTTTGATAAATGTTTTACATTAAAAATAATGTACTTATAAATTATACCAATAACAAATTTAAATACATTACAAATATCAAAGTTAAATATTTATAATTTTTCTACATGTAATTTTCATGTAGTTTGAGAAAATGTCGATAGAGTACGACACTTAATGAGCTGTTTGCACCATCTATCAGAGAAATGAGAAATCGTAAAAACGAAACTCAGGGTAATTATTAACCTACCTGGGAAAATCGTACGTGGGTAGTAAATTTACGTAGATGATCTAGCTTATTGAATTCGTAAGGATCGTATCCATACGAATACTTCTAGAAATTAAGATTTTTATTTAAACCAAGATCTGATCTTTTACAATATAAGGTAAGTCTTTTTAAATCATCACAATTGTTAATAATTCATTGCTTCAGTTCTATTTGTAATGTACAGTTATTGAACATTTGAATTGAAAAAGTAGGCTAACTGTTTCTTTAAAACACGAACTTTAATTTAATAAATGGTATTATTAAAATTAACCTTAAGTTTTTCTAAAATCATGACACAATTAATCAACTGACATTGTATTTTGGATATATTTATGTACATTTAATTGTATACTTTTAAGTTAGCTACTTTCACTTTAGAAAATAGGATGTGATTTGTATTTCTAATATATTTGTGAAATATAACCTGTGAATAATTATTTAATTGTATTAAATATAAGAAAATGAAATATTCTGAATATTAAATTTGCTTAAACCTTTTTGTACGTATCTACAGAATGGCAGAAACTTCAAATACAATGGGTGATAATTTACCACAAGTGGAAAAAGGATGGGCTGCTTTGCGACAACATATTATTTTGAATAAAGTTACAGTTGGATTATGGATTACAAGACTTGTTACTATTCTATTAACTATTGATTATATCATTCCTCTATTTGGGTATGTTATTTTGTATTATGCTTTTATATAAGTATAAGAACATAACTATATATTTTATGTCCTTTTTTTATGTCTTAGCAGTTTTTACAATAATTATTATAAAATATTAATGAGTAATGCTGCAACAAGTGCATTGCGTCTTCACCAAAGGGTACCACGTCTATTTCAATTTAATAGACAATTTTTGGAACATTTATTTCTTGAAGATTCTTGTCATTATTTATTTTATTCATTAATATTTCTATATGTAGCTCCTGTTACATGTATCCTTTTTGTCTTGATATTACATAGAAAAGTAAAACAAAGTATAAAATATAAAATTATTTAAAAAAAATTATTTTTCCTGAACTGTTTATTAGTGGTATTAACTCCTATATTTTTATTTGCTCTAATACATTTTGCGAGCTATTCTCTTACGTTGCTTGATGTAAGTACAAAGGTTTCATGCTAAAATGCTGTATCATGTGATGATTATAGAGTATCATGATACTCAATATTTATGTTGTCTTTTTTTGATTAAGTGTTTAGGACAAAATTACTGGTGGGGAGCACGTTTCTGTATATCTTTAATTGAATTTCGATCAAGGAGTCTTCTTCGCCTTTGTGCATTATCGGAAATAATTATTTTGCCATTTACCGTCTTTCTTGTATTCACGTATGTATTTGAAGTTATTCAATTTTTTGAAGTAAATACATATTATAAATATAATATATAAAATTCATTTTTTACAGGGGTCGTGCTGGTTTATTAACACCATTTATTTACTTTCAATTTTTAAAATTACGTTTGGCATCACAGAGAAATCCATTTACCCGCAATGTCTTTTACGAACTTAGAAATGGACTGAGTTCAGTTTCAAGTAAACCAACAGTGCCGATTATAGTGCGACAAATAATTAAAGGATTACTATCACTTACCCAGCAAATGGCTCCAGTTCGTCAATAATTTTATATTTTTAATATATGTGTTAAGTTTTCAAATAAATTTCCTAGGGTTCTAGGGTCCATATAATTTCGTATGATCGAATAACAAAATAAGTGCAAATGTTGAAAGTAACGAAAAGGTTACAATTAATTAAATGGTATATGCAAATAATCAGAGGATAGATTAGAAAAATTTCAATTGATGTCTGTATTCATTTATGATTGTTATGAATGATAATGACATTTTTGCAAATATTTCATACAACTTATTGTTAGATTAGATCTAGGATTTATTTACTAAATACCAAAATATCTGTAAGATTGAATTGTATAATTGCATTTTTAATGTTTTGTAATACATGATATCGATTTATAATACGGTTTTAACCACACGTAATTCTAAATTACTATAAATCTGTGTATAACACATTAGGTCGACATTAGAAATTAAATGTTATATTTGATTTTTTCTTATTATATCCAGCTTTTGAACAACTGTTTACTGGTAAGATTTATTGTATAGATAAGTAAGGAACATAAGAATATTATTAGTTAATATATTGTCTCATGTTCAGATGCAGTGTAGTATCATTGAAAAAATATGTTGTTACTTTCAATTATGCAATCTAAATTTGTTCTCTTATATGGTGTAAATATAAGTTATTTCATAGAGTTTGTAATAAAACAAAATTTAGGTTATTACGTTCAATTTATTTTAAAAAATCAATTATCTTGTTTTGTGGTATTGTAAATGAATTTTATTTGGGACGTATGTAGAAGAATAAATAAGTTATAATGACATTTTCATAAATACACGAAAAAAATTTTTATGTAATGATCATGAAATAATACAGTTGTCATATTGATATTGGATAAAGAATAAAATCATGATACTTCTTTTAAAATTTTATTTCCATTTGTGTACAAATTACACTGCAAGCGATGTTGGTTGTGGTATGTCTTTCGATGCTTTCACTTCAGATGTTGGTTGTGAAGGGAATATTTCATCTTTTGGTTCAACAATAGAAACAGAGTCTGGCAGAGGTTTCTTTGGACCTGTCTTACCTTGAGGATCATATGGAAGCATAATCTTCACTTTGATCCCAAGAACACCTAAAAAAAATAAGTTAAAAACAATTTTTATTTCTGTTGATAATTTGGCATAATTTTAGTAAATATACCTTGTCGAAGAAGCACATGACGGGTTGCAGTATTAACATATTCATTGGTGGGTTCACCAGAGTGAATCATCAATCCATCAACGAATTTCATTGATTTTGCTCTTTGTCCACGCAATTTACCGCTAACAACAACTTCACAACCCTTTGCTCCTGATTCCATAATAAAACGAAGAACTCCATAACAAGCTCTAAAATTATGTATAGATATAATAACTAATAAATTATTTCATAAATAGATATAAAGTTTTAAACTAACCTCCGGACAGCAAGGCCTCCAATCAATTTGAAACGTAAGGATTCTGCTTGAGCAATAGCACAAAGTCCACGCGTTGCAACTTTTTCTGCATACAATTCAATATTTTGTGTTTCTTTGAAATTGAATCGTTTCTGTACCACAGAAGTTAGTTCTCGGATTCTACGACCTTTTTCTCCAAGAACACTTTGTGTATGAGTCGCCAGCAAAATAATTTCAGTACGGTGAGGAGTAACACGTACCTCTACTCCTGAATATCCATCTTCTGAAAGCTCACGAGTTAAGAACTCGTTTAATTCAGCTTTGAAGACACCATCCCCGACGAACTAGAAATCAAATTATTAAGCTTCAATCAGTTTTCATTAAATAGTTAATATTTTAAATTGCTTTACGTTGATTCACAGTAACATCTTCAGCACTGAATTACATGAATTTACAAACTAACCTAAAAAAGTTATTTGTTGATATAAACAAAAGAAAAATAAACGAAGAAACTGTTACAACTTAATGATATCTCTAATCTATATTGTAGATTACTTCAATTAAAGTTAAAATGAGTAGTATTGGATATTTATCATATCCAAAGATCAAACACGAAAGAAAACAGCTGAAAACATCCATGTCATCTACAGTTTTCACGTGTCATATACGCTTATTTTTTATCGAAATACTCTTCTTTTTGCTTTCGTTAATACCATAAATGTCATATTTTTACAAATCGTTGAACATGATGATTAAAATTCACAAACCTTCCTTTTCTTTGAGATAGAACGATTGTCCATGTTTTATGCTGGCGCTATAAAAGAAGCCGACAATCCAAAAGACCTAACTGGAAGCGGAAACAGCACAACTTGCTCCCGCTATACCCATCAAGTCAAAATAATACTTTTAATGTTATTAAACATTGATTGAAATCTCGAATATGTATTTATCTGTTCACAAAAAATGTACCTTCATTTTTTAAAAAGATAGAAAATATAATGGAGAATATTTTTAGACTATTATATTATTAGATTCGTAGATCTAAACAGAGGTTAGAATAAACATTGGATATTTGAACTCGTAGAATACATTGAAACATGAATTATTGAAATATATTATTTAAAAGAACTAGTTAGATAGGTGCATATGAGTTATTGAATTATAAGATAACCTTTGTCGTCGACGATACTTGCTCGGAAAACAAACGTTTTTGATACGAGAAAAATGAATCTCTTCTGTATAATTAGAAACAGAGATAATGACATTTAAGTAAGAAAAAATCGTATCCTGGAGAAGAATTAGAAATCAATCATCGTAAAAGTACTTGCTTCGTTATAGCTTTTCGTGTACGTATTTCTTTATTCATATAAAATACGCAAGTGTCGACTGACATTATACAAGTAATTGGATTATTTTATTACGGCCCTGATGCTATCGAAACACACATATGCGTTAAGATATACTTCTACATATATACATATGCGTTTTATACACACATCGCTTTGAGTCATACACGAAGATATACTTGTGTACGCGTTCTTTGCTTTACCGTCAAGTGTACCATATATCAGAATTATGTCTCACCCTCGACATGGAGTGGAGGACAGTAGCGCTGACAGTGTTGATAGTGAGTTTATGTTTTTTGGTAATACCGATCAGAGTAGATCCTGATCCGAGTAGCGAGGACATTAAACTTTTTAAGAATTATGTCACGCGATACAATAAAACTTATCGGAACGATCCAACGGAATACGAGGAAAGATTTCAACGATTTCAGGTAAGCCAAGAGATTATTATTTGTGAAAACACTGTATAACTATACGTGTATAAACGTTGCACGTGATATAATTCGCGATCTCTATATAAGTGACAATTTAAAACAATTTACTGTACGTAACTCGTTCTTTTTCGTGGTCGTCTTTGTTTCAAAAATTCGCAAGTTATAATATGCGCTCAGGTAAAAATAATGAAATATGAAACTCGCTCAGGTAATTGATTATGAAATTTAATAAGATATTGAATGAACGATCGAGTTGGAAGCTACGTTCGTCGTGATTTATTCACGATTTTCAATGTATTTTAAAATTACCTTAGATAATATATCTGTAATAATTTATTTTTACTTATTCAGTCATTCATTGAATTTCTACAACTCTATACCGCCATAAAAATAAATTGTATTGTTGCAATCAATTGCCATCCCTTTGTATCGGAAAATAAAGGTAAACGCGAGGAAATTATTCTGCAAAATGCGAAGCATTCCATTAGATCTTTACATAACGAGAGTTGTTCACGTAAATACTGCGCCTTTATTGCAGAGATCGCTGCGGCACATAGAAACAATGAATAGCCTTCGATCTTCACCGGAGAGCGCGTTTTACGGCCTCACAGAATTTTCTGACATGACAGAAGATGAATTTCGGTCACAAGCTCTTTCACCTGATCTAGCGGCGAGAGGTAAGCAATACAATTATTCTTACGTTAAAAGGATACATTACATACAATAATTAACTGAATGTTTTAGGAGAGAAACACGCGACTGCACCCTACCATCGATTGCATCGTTTGAAACATTCGAATCGAGTAAGAAGAGCGACTGTTGTACCCTTAAGATTCGACTGGAGAGACAAAGGAGTAATTACTCCTGTACGAAGTCAAGGTGCATGCGGTGCATGTTGGGCCTTCAGCACCGTCGAAGTCGCTGAATCAATGTTTGCCATCCAAAACGGCACTCTGTATCCGCTAAGCGTGCAAGAAGTAGGTTGCTGGACACGTTTCAATATTTTTCTTTCATTCTCTATCCGGAATAGTTCCTTTACGGCTCCTTTAACAGATGATCGATTGCGCTAAAAACAGTAATTTCGGATGCGAGGGTGGAGACATATGCAGTCTTCTTTCATGGTTGCTGTTGTCGAAGGTCCAAATATTTCAGGAGCACGCTTACCCTTTGACACGAAAGACAGACACGTGTAAACTTGAAAAGTATTTTGAAATCTTATCCCACAAATATTCGCGCCTGACTAATAGAGGTGATTAACGTGAAACTGAATGTTTTCAGAACAGCGGGTAAAATATCTGGCGTTAGGATAAAGGATTTCACGTGCGATAGGTAAGACAATATAGAAATGGAACCATGGATGTTCACATAATACGTTATTTCAAGGGAAACACGTTTCTATTTAACACTAACAGTTTCAAACGAAGGATTATATTTAAGTATTAGACATTCAATCTGCGTAAACGTGTTACGTGGCATATTATCGTATCACCGCATACTGCTTTATGTGCAATTAGTTGTCAAAGGTTTTCTTACATAAGTTGACCGGTTAGTATTGATCATACGATGAATGCAGTAACACCGTTCAATTTATGCGAAGGACAATCTTGTCTAGTTTATTATTTCGTCAGCTAGACTGCTGAAATTTGCTGATTGTATATTTTAATATTCATGTCGCAGTATTTGTCTTTAAGGCGATTAAAGATTTAATGGACTTCAGTTTCGTTGATGCAGAGGATGAGCTGGTATCAACACTGGCTACTCATGGACCGGTGGCGGCTGCGGTGAACGCTTTGTCTTGGCAAAATTATTTAGGTGGAGTAATACAATTCCATTGCGATGGGTCCTTTGATAGTCTGAATCATGCCGTGCAGATAGTAGGATATGACAAATCCGCGAAAATACCTCATTATATTATCAAAAATTCATGGGGATCAAACTTCGGAGACAACGGCTTTATGTACATAGCCATAGGCAACAATTTATGCGGTATGAATTTACTTTTTATCATTGTACAATTGAAAGTATTTCTTTAATTATTTAAAAAATAATGTCTCCGTATTGACAGGTATAGCTAATCAGGTTTCGTCGCTGGACGTTCTTTGAGACGATTCATTAAAAGATTTTAAAGAAAATATTTATATTAATACTATAATGTACATACATAAAATTCAATGACAATAATATTAACAATAACGTCAATTAAACTATATTTTTGATACTTCTTATACAATTGACACAATTTTTACGTTAGTATTATATTGTACGATTACCTATGCAACCATTTGTATACTTTTTACAAATATTATAATATATTTTAAACGGCTGATTAAAATGGTTTTCGACTTCTTGATTACGAATTCGAAACTCCGTAACCTCCTCTAACATTTATATTATTCTAAGAAAAATATTTTATGAACATCCGTCGTTGGCTCTTATCAGTATATTATTCAGGATTTGTATATCCGTTTACGTATCATCTAATGTGCGTTCAGAATTATTCTGATTATCGTCCGGATTCCACCCATTGCACGCAATGGACAATTTTGTCTTCATTTGTTTAGTCAATGGTGGAATCATGTGACGAGGTATCAAAAATGTGGAGAGGTTGAACAAGTCCAAAAACACTTTGTATCTGTCACTGTTAATTAAACAAATATCAAAGATTACAGATTGGAAGACGTGAAGTACGAATGAGTCGATATGTTACCTGAGAGTAGATTTCAAGTACTGATATCCCGAAGATCCACCTGTTCCAAGTTGCTGCGATCCAATCATCCTTTGAACCATCAAAACGTGATTATCTGAGGAGCGAAAAATTTTATTAACGATCATAAATACGAGTTCGTAATTTAAATCGAACGCTTTGCCTTACACCTCCATTTGGTAATAAGAGAATCGATGTCCATTAAGGCGGTCAAAATTTGATGGGGCTGACTAAACCTTGGCTCATCGCGATACAACGTGATCATTACTGCTCCTTGAAGAGCCGCGTAAGCGAACTTCCTTTCCCCTCGCGATACGAGTGCATTGTGAAGAGATTCGTTGAAAATTGACTCGAATACCGCTTGTCGGGAATGCAGGTTCGCTAAATGATAATTTCTGACCTGTTCCTTTGTGTGCTTCTGTAAAAAGAAATAACATTTAACTCGATATTCACCATATCGAGATACTTATGAATGTTCTTATGCTACACACTCGAGCGAATTGTTCTTGTTCGGCTAGCAACTTCTCGACGGATCGTTTGTATTTTCCCCAAAAGTCGAAGTCGTGAGTTTCAAGGCCGGGTGTCCTTGCGAGCCATCTTTGAACGAGACAGCTGAGACTAGGTTCCTCCTCCGAACGTTTAATCGCCTCAATGGCTTTGGGATCCCTTCCAAACACTCTGGTGTAACTCTGATTGTACTTGACTCTGTGTTCTTGTTTCACGCCCAGTTTATTCTCCAATAAGCGAAATTGCAGCGATTGAAAGCCCGAAGCTGGACACAGATAGTCTCTAAACGCCATGAAATCCAGCGGTGTCATAGTTTCTAAAATTGTCACTTGATCCACCAGAAGCTGAACAAGACGAAAATATAATTGAGTGGCATCAAAAATTACTTGTTCCTTCGAACTTGTTAATGAACAAATTTTTCATACATCATTTTTATTTATTTAACCATGATAATTGTAATTATTCAAATTTTATGCGTTTCACACAGACGGCTAATCGATTTCACCGAGTCTACGTCTAAGATAACCGCATCCGCATTTCTATGGTTGCCAAGCTCGTGCTTTTACTTCAAGAGGCGATCTTCGAACACGTGTAACGTTACGACAAATTACCATTACGACGTGTAACATATTAAATCAAAAAAACAAAGTCCGAAGAAAGAAGAAGATAAACGTCATCGTTTTACGTGAACTACAGTCGTTGAAAAGATGACAAGAAGCAATCCTCGAATGCTCAAATAGATAATTTGAAGTCTTAACTTCACCCTCGGATGAGGATTTTTAAAGGAACGAGACGGGAAAACGCGACGACCACACCTGCATTCTGTGGTATCGAAAGAGCGTCAACGAGTTGGTTACCTAATGCATCTATGCGTGTCAGTGTGGGGTGTCGCATATCATCTAGTGGTATTACTTTACTTAGATCCCACTGTTATTTCTACGGTTCTCACAATCTTATTCCGACATGAAAGAAGAGGAAAGTAACGGTAATGAAAAAGTGTCACATTGCTAATAACCTTGATCCGTTTACCAATTCTCCGTGAAGAATCAATGAAGCCGAATTCCGACGATCTTGAGAAATCACGCGAAGCTACCGAATGAAAATTTCTAATGGCCGCTTGCTTTCGTTAAGTGAAATAGTCTTGAAGGGTGACTTCAGAATACAATCTGATTAGCTGGAGCATCACTCCTGTCATAAATCGCGCTGGCCTAATTGGCTTGCGATTAAGGGTCGTTCACATTCCTTCCATCACTGTCATTGTCAACGCATGGCCGCTGGCCTTCTTTCACGTTTACAAGATTAGCTCTGTGACACGTTGAACGAAATTTATTTATCATTATTTTCCTTTTCTCGAGATGTTTGATAAGTCCAATTGCGAGGGGACTAATGATACGATCGTTTCACCGAGGATCCTTTTATATATCGCTTACTTTTAGAATGAGGACGATGCGGTTTAATCTCTTCAAGATTTCCAGGGTCCTCGACTCGTTCAGAATCTGCGGAACCCGGATCTTCTGAATAGCCGGGCGATTGTTGGAGGTACCATTCAAGAAGTCGTAGCCGTTTGATTCTGAGTTAAAGAGTGCTCTGACCGAGTCCAATTCGTAGATAATCTGCTTGAACCAAAGTTCGTACGCTGCGATGCAAACAGAAAAAAGAACATGCTCCTTTGAGGATCATACTTTTTAAAGATTATCGTGCATATAATTGCAGTAAAAGTATTAGTTCAAGTTTCAAACGATAAAAAAATAAAATTGTTGTGCATTGTTTAAGCCCTTGTAATCGTAATTTCAACAAAACAGAATAGATAGACGCTTTGAACTCGTGCTCGTTAAAATGCAGAATTGAATTGCATCGAGTTTGAATGGAACCGAACCGTGCGGAATTGAATCTCTTCAAATCGAATCGCATGGGATTGACTTTCATGTAATTAAATCACATGAAACTGACTTTCACATAATTGAATTGCGTCGAATCAAATTGCATCATGTTATAGTTTGCTCTAATGGATGTACAAAAGATCATGAGGCAAGAGGTCAAATGTGAATGCTAAGATCCTAGAACATCTACATAATAAAACTTTACTGTGCTATATTATTTTGATGTAAAATTTTTACCCTGATGAGTGACGATAAAAAGATGCTCATCGTGTACTTCCTTGTTGTACTCGGCACTTAGCAATCGTTGAGCAGTCAAAATTTTATCTAGTCGCAAGTATTCGCCATAAAGCATGCCCGGCCCTTCAGTCAACTGATCATTATCTTGTTCGTGATCTTCTCTGAAAATTAATGATAATAATCTTATCGAATTCATTCAATCCGCTAATCTTCGCTTCCGTGTCGAATAACGAAAGTCACTAAATTTTATCGCGCTTGAAGTGAAAATTTTGTTACATCATTGTATTATTCAAATCACAAGGTTGCAATTAAATCAGAAATTACGCAGATTTAGCAGTGTAAAAACATATTCTGGAGCGATTACTTACGCAATACCGCCCGATAAGGGACAAGCCATTTTTGAAACGGGTACGAATGCGTGTACCTAATGTTATCGATGATAACTGTGACAGGTAATAGGATGATTCTCTTAAAATTCAAATTCCACAGATTTGTCACTTCGATACGACCGCAGATCGGTTGATAATTCTCTGTTAATGTCACTGTGCGGTTCACTTTGAATGAAAATTTTTTAATTTGACATTTCCTCGAGTTTCAGTGATCACTTGGAGGATGACAGTACATGTTGTCGACAAGGTGGTTGAGCCGCGACTAAAAACTGAATGACCATCGGCTCCGCAAACGATCCCTCTTATATTTTCAACACCGAGGGAATACTAATGTATCACTGTTGATCATTGCTTCTTTAAATGTTTTTGCTGGCCAAAAACAATCTATAAATATCTAATATCTGAGTAGGTTTTTTTATTTTACATTCTTGCTTAAGTGCTGACTGATATTTAATTTTCCTAACGACGCGCGATCGCATCGATGCAATTTCTGATCGATAAATTAATTTGTATATTATATTAATTCCCTCAAATCCAAATTTCTTAATTACGATTAATTAAATGTAAGAGCAAATTGTTATTTTTAAAATATAGTCTCTACTCTTGGAAGAAATTAAAACCATTTGGAATTGATAAAAATGATCGCATAAATATTCAGATTTATCTCTTGTCATCACCTTTGAACTAATTAGAAGTTTAATCGAGTCATTACTAAAAACAATATTTATGAAAACTAATTTATTTCTGTTTCATTATTGAACTTATTAGTTCCACCATATTCCAATAAATGTCGCCACAGGTATCTTTTCGGGTTATCGTAGTTGCGCGATTAAGAAGACAGATGGAGCCAGGAGTTTAAATGATTTGTTTTGCCAAAATGAATTATTAATAAATTTACATATTTACTCATTATTTTTACACGCGGAAATGCTATCAAATATGATAAGGATTTAAAAAAACGAAAGATAATAAAATCGCTAAATTGTATAAAATTTTTCCTTAAACTTCATTAAAAGTACTTAACATTACATAACATTGACCTTGTGATTTTAAAGTTTATTTTGCGGAACAATTTTCTGAAGTTACGTTCGATTATGCCCCTTGTCGATATCATAATTCAGTGCCGTAGCAAGAATAATGCAACAGGTGTGCGCACCCAATGTGTTTTTGACGTAAAATTTATTTTATGACTGCCCGCGAAATTGTCATCGACAAACTTTTTAATGGTTTTCTAAACGACCGTTTGAACGGATAAATCAGGGTTTCGTCAGAGAAGTTATTGCTCTTCAATGGGACTTTGGGATGTGGAAGTATGGGAATTTCAGAATAAACAACTTGTAAATTTTGAAATTTTATTTCGACTTTATTTAAAAAATAGTACATTACTTCTCGTAACATCTCCAAATATTTACAGTTAATTTATCGTCTATTTTTTTAGTGTAAACATATTTAAGAGAGACAAGGTATCATCAGCGTCGAAAGCACTGATGTAATATTTCCACCAAGTGATGTTCGTCAAGTACTACTATGTATGCCTTTAAGTATGTACATCGCATAAATCCAGGAAGAGAATGTTAGTGACTATTAGATCACACAATCCAACCGGTATAATAAGTATTCACTTTACGTATAAGCAATTAGATCTGCCTGCCTGGGGATTGGCAGTCAGAACTATTTTGCAGAGGTTATTCAGCGTTGTGTCATTCGGGATAGTAATTGCGACGTGTAAAGTATTCACAGCTTCTAGTAACACTTTGTTTCTGTAAGTAACCAAGTATCGGAAAATAAAAACTTATGGTTTTTGAATGGGCGTTGATATTTTCAATACGTTGTTCAAGTGTAAGAGTATAAAAGTGATTGTATCTGCAAATACGTTCTGGATATGGGTGTTTTTCATGCGTTTTATGATTTATATACTGAATAATATATTTTTCGATATAAAGTTTCAACAGAGATAACGTACATATGAATGATATTTGTTAATTTCCATATTCAATTTAACTTGTTTGTTTCAAATGCAAAAAGGATTACTTAATCGTTCTCGCGATTTATCATATAATGTAATATTAACATAAATACCAGTTTAAATAATTAGACATGATAATAGGTGTTACAAAAAAATTAGACGCTGTTTTTTCTTTAAAATGAATTATCTATTCTTGTGGCAATTAGTAGTTACTTAGCTGGATGACGCCAGATGACGCCATGGGTCTGAAATGGGTTTTCAGTAGATTTATAAGGGCGATGATTAATCCATTGCAAGTAAGACGTAGATTGGCTTCGAGTATTAGAATATTGAAAAAATCGAGTATTAGAAAATGCCGCTCTTAATTTGAAAATACTTTACAAGAACCGTGAAGAACATAAATAAAAAAGTAGATTGATATCAATACTTCCTTTACCTCAAGTGACATAGGAACTAGTTAACAGAGTTTACATGACCATACTCATTGCGGTAAACTGATTTTTGTTGCATGCTATGTATACAAATAGAAGATGCCGTAAGTGGGGAGATTTTATCTAGGTTGGTTATACGCGTTTGCCACACGAAATGCATATACGTATATTACGTTACACCCTAGAAACGGGAACGACTAAGAGATTATGAATATCTACATTTCGCCAATTTGTATACTGTTGTTTCGGAGCATTGGATTCACTGTTTAATGTAATCAATACCTTGTATACTTTATCTAATCAGTGGTGCTCGTATAATTTTTGGACCGAAAAAGAAATTATCGCGAGATAAATAATGAATGTGATAAAGGTACATCAACGCTTTCTGTACATATGCCGTCAACCATAATTACTCTTATTAGTCTGCTTGGTGATTTTTGCAGAGACACCTCTTCCAAAAGATGTCGAACGTCACTTTATATTCTCACGACATCAGCCCACCATGTCGTGCAGTTCTAATGACGGCACACGCGATTGGTCTGAAGCTCAACATCCACGAGATAAATTTGCTGAACCAGGATCACTACTCAGAGAAATATACAAAAGTAGGAAAACGTAATGCGATAAATTTTGTAATCCAAATTGTAACTTCTTCGTTTTGTTGCTAGATAAATCCTCAACAATCCATTCCAGCAATGGACGACAACGGTTTCTTCCTTACCGACAGGTAACGATATTTTCACGAATCTGAATCTCTGTCGTTTGCATACTAACGTCGATTTTGTTGCAGCCACGCTATTAACTGCTACTTGGTGGGTAAATATGCTAAGGATGATTCCTTGTACCCGAAGGATCTGCAGAAACGCGCCTTAGTCGACCAGTTCCTCTACCTTGATGCGGGACTACTCTTCTACAACGCGAAAAATATTGTTGTGAGTGATTTTCTGCATAAAATGCAGCTTGCTAAGAGGGAATAATTTATCCATTGATGTAATTAGCGAGTGACCATAGTTTTACTAATAATATTAATATCCATTTGCTGTTGCAAACTTGTACATTTGAAAATTTGTTAGCGTCTTCCTAGAATCTATAACCCAGTACTAGGTTTCTCTGCCAGGACTTCAGCTTTGGTTTCTTTCGCTTTAATTAAGAGAAACCTACTAAACGTTTCACTTCTCTCTGCAAGCTTTTTTATTCATCGAAAACAATATAACGCTTATTACGCGCTTATACGATACTTGGTGTATCGCTGTTGATGGAGTTAGCATAGACTAAGGCACGTCCATCGGGGAGGCAGATTAAGTCGCGCGAAAGGAGGTTAATGCGATTCGCCTTTCCGCGAGTACATGCGCGCAGGAGTATTATGTGATACGGTAGGAGTTTTTGAGCATCCTATGCACCTTTTACAGCACCTAATAAAGTTGGCTAACTGCACATTTTTGTCCGGGATAGGCCAACTACCATGCACATACTCTTTTCTCTACTCATACGATACACTTGCAAACTAATTTTTTACTTTCGAACATTAGGAAGATATTGTACTTTAAGGTTACCGTTTGCGAACCGACTGCATGGGGTATATTTTCAATTTTCTTTTGTGACTATTTGCAGAAACCCATATTTCAACAGAGAACGAAAACGGTTCCCGAGGAGAAAATGGAGCGTATTAACGAAGGGTTCGACCAGTTGAATAAATTATTGGAGGGTAAGAAATGGCTCGTAGGAGATTCTTATACTCTCGCGGACATATGCTGCGTAGCAACCGCATCGTCAAGCACCGTAAGTTCTCCAACTTCTACTGAAACGAGTTCGTCTGAATCTTCAAAAATTGGAACACGTCTTTTGTTATGTTTTTGTAGCTAATAGTGAACATCGACAACTATCCGAATGTAAAGGCTTGGCTACAGACATGCGAGAAGGAACTACCAGGCTACAAAGAGTGCAATGCAACGGGAGACGCCAAATTTAAAACGATTGTTCGCTCCATGATGTCAGCGAAATAGAACTTTCTTCTCTCTTATTGTTTCTAGATGTAGGGTTACGATATCTGAATTTTATTAACACGTTTATAATTATTATTTTACAATAAAGTGAAAACGAGGAGACATCATTGTAAACAGCCCTTTATTTAGAAACGAATTATTCGCTCGTTGACTCGGTTTTGCGCAATTCGTGTTGCCCTTTTGTCCACAAAGCGTGGCATATCATTCGCCGGACACGATATTTCCCGGAAGGGCAGATAACTCGGTGTGCTGATTAATATGCTTTCTCTCGTGTCATCTTCTCTTTTGTTTCCCTTATGTTTTGTCCGGATGCGTTATCGTGGACACCTAATCACGTGTTTAAAATTCAACACTCGTACTTTGAAATTGCGATCGCGAATGATAACTTATTTTTTACCGAGATAATGTCATCTAGGGCGCAACGTCCTTTCTTTCGAAACCGTTATGAAACAAAAGCAGAAATTATCGTTTGTTCCACACACTCTTCTCAAGATCTGTTAGCGATTTTTTAACTGTAAAAACTTGTAACCGGTTCCGAATTCAATGTTTGCTAAGTGTCCGACTGTCCGTCTTGCGTGATCGTGTTAGCACGTACAAGGAAGTTATGTTTGATCGGTACTCGCTAAAATTTATAGCCTGTGGTAATTCTTAACGCACTAAAACGGTGTTCAAGACAGCTTGAAAGTGTTCACGTAATCTGTACGTAATCATCGACATTGAACCTGCTGCCGCAGCAGAAAACGCATCTCTTCCTATCGTTCCTTGACAACTGTTTTCATCTTTATCGTGTACTTTGGACACCGTGTTATTTGACTATAATTTGCAGAAATTAATACCTTCTATTTCCGGCGATTTTCTTGCTTAGCACCACTTAATACATTTTCTCTGATTTGAGCTGTGTACACACGTGAACGAAGCTGCCACGAGCGAATCTTCTTTCAAGCGCTTTGTGACGCGTTTCGTTTCAAGAAACGCTTATCAAGCTTTGCATTCGATAGTTATATTAGACTTCTGAGGGGGAGGAGATCCTATGTTTTTGGAATTTATTCGAATGAGATTGTTTTTTTCTGAACGTAACTTTTGTTACTTGCGGAGGAGCATTAACCTTAGCACAATTACGTCCGATCAAATCGTAGTCTTTAACATGATAGGTGAATCAAATCGTGAGTTTCGCAATATCGACGACCCGTTTAAATGTTTGCTTGCGTGTACGGTATTGTTGAATGTGTACATTGTATGGAAAACAGCATGATCATGGGAAACGAGCTCGTTGCCACGAGAAGTCGGTTAATTAGCAAGCACTTTACTCGTACGTTGTATTATTCGTCCCGCGAGTCGCTTTTCCGGTTTCTCTCCTCCGGTGTATTTTCTGTTAGGTAATCCATGACGCGCGCGGCGGTACAACCAAAAACAGGTCTCTCCTTCTTTTACCTTCAATTCTCATCCCGTCTTTGACGCAATCTTGTCTTTCTTTTTTGACGCGATCACCGATCAGCGTAATACAACGCAACGAGCAGCATTCTCGATTTCCACGAACCGAGATGCAGCGGCCAGCTCGGAGGCCAACCTCCGGTCAGACTGGTTCTCGCTTTTTGGCTCGTTTTTTAAATCTAACCACGTGGCTTTGTATTTTTTTAGATTCGACCATGCGGGAAGAAGAAAATCGTTCGAATAGAACCTTTTTCAGATTCGGTTACGAGGAATTCCGTCACCCGCAGTAGGGTCTAATAGGATTACCTCCTGTGGCTGATGAACGGAGCAAAGAAAGGACCAAAACGTCCTTTTATTCTGCTAGGTCGGTACTAGCTGAAAAAATGATTAGCATTCTTTTGCGTCCCGCAGGAATATTTATAGAACGCCTTGCCATCGAGTCATTAATTTTAGTGTTACGGAGTTTAGGCGGTCCAAAACGTACTTTATGAGAACTAGTTCCGAAGAACGCTTCTTCGGAAAGCTTAGGCTTCTCGTTATACACGACATTTATTACCGATTCTACATGCAAGAATTATGTGATTAATTCTGCAGTATAAAAGTTTTCCTAGAACCGACGTTATTCTCCATGTCCTGTGCGAAAAATTTGGACGAAAAATATATGGAGACGAGTATTTGTTTCTTTGTCAGTAAAATTTTGCTGTAGGATTTGCGCAATTCTAATCGCCTCACTTAATACCGTTTTAATGAAAATTGATGACTGGAGGGAGAAATGTATAATTTTCTACGCTGAAAAACGCAACATGTTTATTTCCTCATATGACAACGCAAAATTTTCTAGCCTCGTACACGCAACTGATAGTTAATATAATGATATTTGCTCGTTTTAGACAATTGGTGTACTCTGTTAATTAATGATAATTGATAGTTTGAATAGTTGAAACGAATAAAATTAGCAATATATTTTGTGTAAGTAGATGTGATCAGTTCCAATGAAACGTTTCGATACCATGACCGGGGTCAGTCGATCGACCTGCTTGTCTGAAGTCACGATCGCTTCTATTTGCTAAACAAATCGAGCTGTTGAACACTGTTAACGTTCTTCCTGTATACAAATATAACCAGTTAGTACATAACCGTGAAACGTATTCCGAGTTTGATTCTGTCCTCGCAATTGATTAAATAGTTTGCTTGCATGAAGACAAAAGAAAAATATTAATAGTTAAATCGGTACATTGCCATGCATTTACCGTATATTGAATTACTATGCGTCAAGTCAATATACGTTGCTTTCTGATGAGTTAGTCCAATGTGTCAATAGCACTGTCAATAAATACTGTGACTCTGATATGTTGATGCTAAGTCCCCAGTGAATAAATCACACATAATTTTGACTAATATTGTGGACGAGGGAAATGAAACTGCGACACCAATATACTCATCAAAAATCTCTAATGGCTCGTTAGCGAATCTTTTGCGAATCAAAGAACGATTACAGTTTCCGTCGAAGTTCAGTTACCGTTCCCAAAGGTCAGGGTCACAAACGAAAACTAGAGAAGCGGGAACGAGTTTCAAGTCACGCATCTTGCTCCTGAAAGATTTTATTTAGCATTCACGAACATCGCTCTCGCTTTCTGTCGAAGGTCGCTTCGAACAATGGCAAAAGTTCGATTATCAGTTCGTAGGGATCATTCGATGATCGAACACACGCTTGATAACGCTCGGCTGTGTACGAGCCTATAAATACATATTCACGAACGGATGTTGAGGCATTGCTAAGGTCCACGTGGTCGTGGATCACGGTGGTGGCAACAGTCGGCCTCCGACCGTCGTCCAAGTGTGCATAAACGTGAACCCGGTGTGTTTCTTGTCTACGAAGCGAAAAAGCAAGAACAAGCAAGGTCTGGAAGCGAGGGAACAGGCCGGGACGAGTTCCCTTTCGGCTCGTTTTTTCTCTTTTCGCTCGGACGTGTCCGAAGGAAGTGTTCGTATTTGATTTTGCAATTATTCGAAATCGGAGGGAGCTGTTTCGAGACCGTGTGTATTTCACCGTGATGAGCATCGAGGGTGTCGCGAATCTCCTCGTCGCGACTAACTGTTCTCCTTGATGCTTGGTCATTCTTAAGCAATCACCGGATTAGTGTTAGGTGCAGCGTTTCCTTGCGTTCTTTTTAAATTCGTTTTTTCGCGGTCTGGCAACCGCGGTTGCACGAGTTCGCGACCCATCGGATCGATGAGGTTCGAGTGATATTACAGCCGGTGTTGGGCTTTGTGCGCCGATCTAAGCGAAAGCTGATCCATCGATCCGGTCTGTTTGAAGGAATTCACTGAAATAGCAGGCGTAAGTTGACATCGTATTATGCGAACGGGCCTCACTTGCAATTTATCGATTCGTTTATCGATCAAGATTATTTCGCCAAGTATCAAACCTTGTTCCAAACCTGACTTCAAATTACTAGAAGTTACAGAACTTGAAGTGTTATTCCGAGCAAAACTTCATACATTTGTCACTTATTACGTTACCTCTTATAGTTACGTGAGACAGTGTTTATATGTTAATTTATTTCCTATCCATTATGTATTTTTCTAATTACTTTTCAGCCCGAAAGTAGGTGTAGATCCAGTTGTTCTAGAATTAAGCGAAAATGTAAATGGTGGTAGATTTAATGAGGAGGCGTTCGTTGAGCAATTTGTTTCAAACGCGTTTTCTCCTTGCGGTCGCTTTTCCAAAATGTAAATTCACCACGGCCTTGTATATTCGTGCGGTTTCCAGTTTGCAATTCAATCGTTGTTGCTGATGTCCGATATGCATAAAGATGGAATTTTAAGCTTGCGATTCGTACGAAATTCGATCAACGTTTGGACTAGAAAACAAACAAGATAGAGAAGATTCGTGGCCGTCTCGAGGATCCTTTCTTCTCTTTTCGTCGATCAGCAAGGTCTACGCGTCGATGGGATATTGAAACTTGCTCGACCAGCTGCACTCCATTGCAATCTGTTTAAATTTCTGAGAAAAGTGAGGTTGCTGTTTACAGCGATTGTTCTCTGCCACCGTTCCTGCGTCAAACTGAATTTTACCGCGTGTTTCCGAAAGGCTGGAAAAATCTTTGCTTCCAGATAAACTTAAGATAACTCCAATTAATGTGGACGATACGAAAAAATTTTGTTCATACTTTTTTAAGTAAATTCGTTTTTTAATTAAGTTCACAAGAATTTTCAAGTTTTAAAATACAGAAGACATTGAAATTTTTCTCCACCCTTTTTGAAATGCCCTGTAGAAATCCTATTAAGTTTCAGCATAGCAGACATAGTTTACGAACGCAGTGAAAGTGCACCATAATCTGTGACGCGTTAATGAACGAAACTATCTTCCTAATTATCCTTCAACCTCGAACAAGTTTCTATGCAATCCATTATATCTGTGTCACTCAACTTTTCTTTCGTTATGATTTCATTCGATCTCGGTGCAGGAGATGAAAAACAAAAATGATTCGCGCGTAATTTTTCCTGTTCGATTTATCGTCAAGATCTTTTATTTATTACAAGATCCTCCGTGTCTTTTCACTGTCATTTTCGTCGCAGTAATCGACGTGTAGATACGTTTTCGCAAACGTCTTCGCGATGTCTAGGATTATACAAATGACACACCGGAGATGGCATTTCCTAAATCAATAGTTACTCCGCATCTCCTCGTAATCTTGAATTCAAATAATAATAGGTATGCAGTCGAACGTGTGTATCCATGTGTGCGTTTGTACACGCCACACGATTTGGAGGTCGATCATTGAGGATGTAAATGCATGTTGTTCAAGGTGTTTCCTTTTTTCTCCTCTTTTTTAATTTTACATTAAACATGTTTATTGATTGATAGTGCTGCATCGAGACGAGACTTTCTACAGATCGTTCTTTGATCATTTCCAGATTCATCGTAGATAAATACTTGTCGACCTTTGAATTTTAATTTCACAACTCGCGATCGAGTGCTCCAGGGCAAATCGATAGCTCGCTTATATTGAAAATTTGATGGTCCGTTCTTTAATTTCATAATTGAAATATCCTGAAAGTCGGGAGGAAATTAATTAAAAACCAGTTGATATTCGCAAGTTTATAAAATTTAGATAAGTCCTCGACTCAATACATCGCGAATAAATAAAACATAAGCGAATGGTTTAAAATTGAATACGTACATAACAATTGTGCCAGCGGTCATTGAATTTCATGGAGGTAATTTGAATGACGAGTTAACCCGTCGTCGTTGTTTCATGAATTCGACTTTAAATCGAACCGTACTCTCTCGGTCAACTTTCGAACTCGTTGCTTGAACCGGAAATACGTCATGAAACGAGTGGATACGCGTTGATGTGTACAAACTATCGACTTCGTTCTTGTGCGAAAGCAATCCGTTCGGTTCATTGTTTTGTTTCCTCGCAATGAAACCTGGTGCAGCACGCGACAGAGCGAGGCACATTTCCGGTTGCCGGTGTATCGACAGACACGCTTGTTACGCTCTTCAAATATTTGTTCTGCCCTGCGCTGCGTGATGTATCAGCGAGCGGTTTCATCGTATGATCTTGATTTATAGATCGCGGCTTTGCCTTCTCTGTGGTTTCGTCATTTTCGAAAACAACTATCCTGAGTCTCGTTTTTCCCTCTTTCGCCGACAACAATGCATCCACAAAATTGCATACAAATAAGAGCCGTGTATCAACGGTATCAAAGCAGAGGTTCTTTTATGGAAACAAAGAACTGTACTTTTCAATCGCTTTGAATTTTAGTGAAATTCGTAGAGATGGTCTGAGAGAAATATATGTTCATTCAGATACCTCTATCGTAGGATCAGATTTTTATAATATTAGATCTCTTTGTTCTCAGATTCTTATACTGTCTGACGTCTAAAATCTCTGTTGCATCAGTCCCAGATTTTTATAGTGCAACTTCCACAGTTCCACATTCCTGCATACTCAGATCCTCACATGACCAAGATCCTCAATTTAGATTCCTATGTTTTGCACCTCCATCCAAATCTTCAATTCGGAAACCTTGGTATCTCTACACTTCTATTCTTAGTATCTATAGTTTCTTTTTTCCTACATACATAATTTATTTTGCAGGCCGCAATCAAGATGAGGATCGACCAGATCGGTCTTCTGCTATGGAAGAACTACATCGTCCGAAAACGCCAGCCGGTAACTATATAGCAAGTGGTCGTTTAGTTGGGACAATTGTTTAAGTCCTATACACAAACTTGGATGTTTAGGGAATATTGGCGCTGGTATTCGTATGGCCAGTGGTCGTGTTCATGATCCTGTACACGATTCGGGACAACGTGGACCCGAAGTACTATCCAACTTGCCAATTTCCAGCGAGATCGATGCCGCAGAATGGACTGCTGCCTTTCGTTCAAAGTTTCATTTGCAGCCTCGGCAACCCCTGCGATCCCCTCGCGGAATACGAAGAAGTTCCTTCTTACAGAAACGCCACGTTAGTGCGGAAAGTTTGAACGATTTTTCTGCAAAAATTCAGGCCTCTAATGCATTGTGCCGTTCGTAGTCGAAGAAGATTTATCGTGTTCGGATTAAACTTTCTTAAGCGGCAGCGAACGGAGAAGCGATAGGAATAACGTTAATCCCTGCTTTTCTTTATCCTTGCCCGGAACTTTTTTTATGGCTATATCGTACTTTTATGGTTATGTATATCGATTTCAATTCTTGTACGTTTTTCGCTATTACTTCTCTTTCGTACGACCTTATTAACTAATAATTTATTAACTTAACTAAGTTTCCTGCGTACGTGTTAATTTTTTTTATAAGTACAATTTGAGATGTAAAATTCTTGGAGATTTATAAATTGCAAACGAGATGTATTACAGTCTAGGTTCGCTGGTGGTGGAGTTACAACCAATGCTCGATAACGAGACGGTTCTCTCCGCCGTGAGTACGTTACCGAATAGTATTCAACTCCTAAAATCAATGGCGCAAATACTAACCAGACCGGAAATCAAGGCGTTGTTCGGTACGCATGCACGATTTTCCCACTTGCTATCTCGGCGACACACGGATTCACATTGACTATCAAATTTGTCTAGATCGTGGCATTCGATTGGGCGATCTGTTCAACAACCACGAGGAAATCAAGAACCTCCTCAGGCTCCAGATGCCGTACGCGCGTGAAGGACTGATCGACGAATTGTTCGAATCGTCCATAAAATTATTATATGTTAGTACTACATCTCTTACTTCCATTACACTTAACTTCCCTCCATTACACTTAACTTTCTATAATAAAATTATACACATTCTATTCTCTTGATAAAAAAAACCACCCCCAACTTCTTTTTAGCTAATCGAGGCATTCGGTTCCTCCAACATCGACGGGGTGATATGTTCTCCAGAAAATCTAAAGAAGTACCTGATTTTACCGAAAGAGGAGGACTACGCGGAAATCTCGAAGATCCTCTGCGACATCGATTCGGAAATGATTCCCAAAATGCTCGAAAGTTTGTCCAAACATCTTGACTTTTCCGGTCTCATGGAAATGGTGGACCGTGCAATGGCGAAGTTTCGCGACTACGATTTCTTCGAGGACTTGAAACGGGCCGTCGAAACGATTCTAGATCTGAAGGTCGTAATGAAGTACGTCCCGGAGTACTTGAGGATACGTCGATGGCTGCCGAAGATGATAATGGTCTTCAAGAACGTCACCTTCAAGGACATCGATCTTACCTTGTGAGTGACGAAGTGTATTTCATTCGGTCAAGAGAGATTTTTACCGACGTATTTTCAGCGTGAACAAATCGTTGACGATTTTGGATCCCGTGTTCTCGGCGGAGCACGATTGGCCGATAGCTCGACGAGTTTTCCTCAGGCTGCAGAAGCTGTTGGAGCTGGCGAAAGAGATGAAGGACGATCGAAACGGTAATCAAACGGACGATTTTTTTACGATAATAGAACGATTGAAGGGTTCCATGCGAGCCGTGTCGCTGAATATTGGAAACAACGAAAATTTCACTAAGATCATGGATCTGAGCATAGCGATTCTACACGATGGAGCGAAGCTGACCAACAAGATCATAGAACGTCACGTGGATGAGATTGAATTGTAAGTTTTTCCAGATGCTTTGAAGTTGTCACAGGTGTAAGCACAAAGGAACTCTCTTTGCAGATCAGTCGAGATTTTAGACGGGCTGAAAGATTTCTTGTCGGATCACGTTCTAGCGACGTTGAGTTACATTTTATCCTTCACGCAGGCGATCGTTAAGATGATACATCATGCAGCCATCATTCACGAGGATGTTCCTTATAGGATATACAATATCTCTTTAAACCACAAGGATACCGTGGAGAAGCTGTTGACCAACGTCGATCCGAACGTCTACCGAACTTTCATGCGATCGTTCTCTAACTTAAATTTTGTGGAGGTTGTTTCAAGATTTTATTGATTATATTTCTTTACACATTCAGAAGATAATTGTGGACGTGTCTGTCTAGAAATTCGTGGGCAAAGTGCGGCAGAGCAAGGTGGAAGATTTTTTCTGCCAGGAGGAGATTCTAAACGAAGTCTTCGAGAATTTTAAGGACGCCAAAGACGAGTCGAGTTATATCAAGGAACTACTGTGCAGCGATCCTGGGAAGAAGTTGATCGCCGACGTATACGGCGCTTTCGAGTTGAAGGAGTTCGAAAATATCGTAAGCATTCTCTATTCCCACGAACAGAAGCACTATCGAACCATTGTACAGAAACGTAATGCTGACAGATGACCGACTCTTTATCCGCCGTCGTCAGCATGGTGCTCAAGCAGGTAATCGGTATCGAAAAATCGAACCTGACGTCGGTCGTGAAAAGCGTAAAAGGATTAGTGTCGTATTTGGAATCACCGACGCCATCGGAACCTGACTGGTCTGTTTTTAAATCGAACGAAGCGTGGACAGCTGCCTTCAAAGAAACTGAAGCTCAAGGAAGACTGAACGTGTGAGTGTTTTTCCGATCTCCAATTTGGCGTTTAATACCTTGTAACGATCTTCTCTTTTATTCTCTTCAGCTTGGGGATACACTTGAGCATCGCGAAAATGATCGGCTCTCGTAGCTTAACTTATGCGACCATCCGACCCGATTTAGAGAACATGGACATACTCGCAGAGATTATTTTGCAAGACTTGAGGGAGAATCCGACGAGTTGGATCGGAGAAGTCAGACGTCGTAAAGCGCAGCTGATCGAGTCGTTCTACTTGACTGTAACCGATAAGGATAAGGTGAACAATTGCGAATAAATTCTTTTATTAACCCATAACCTCGAGTCTTAGTACTTGGCGTTGTAAAGAATCGGCTCGTTGAAATTACGAGGCTGTTGCACGATCTAGAAGACATTTCCATAAGTATTTATTTGATTACCAGCAATGTGGATGCATTGCTTTCGTTGTTGCGAATAATAAAACTAAAAATGATGGTCGTTCATATATTTTATTTTGAATAAAATTTTTCTTTTGATTTTCTTAGGCTTTGAAGATTTTAGAATACGACAATTTCACTCGCACTTACTGCACGGATCCCAATCCTCCTGCCTTATTAAATTTTCCAAAAGGATCAAACGAAACGGTGCTGAAATCACTCGTCTGCCGTTTATCGAAGTCCGTGCAAACTGACCTGGAATTGAATATCACGGAGATCGAGCTGAGAGAGGACGCTCGTTACTGGAAAAAAGGATCTTTCAACTTCACCGATTTCAACGCTAAAACGATCGAGATTTATCGGTACATCGATACTCTGATTCATCAAAAAGATACCGATTACGATTTTACTAATTTAGAGAAATTGAAAGAGGACTTTCGCACGTCGTGGAGCATCGATCTGTCGATAAAAGATGTTTTCGAGCTGAGGTACGCAAGTAATTAAAACAATATTATTCTGTTCGTAATGCAATTTTAAAACTAGGTGCTTTTGTGAATGGAGCTACTTCTGGAAACGATAATTATACTCGTTTGAAAATGATTTTTCAAAATTGAACACCTTTAAAATTCAGAAATTTCATGAATTCGAAGAGAGGGAACTGAAAATGAGCGATTATGGAATGACCTAATAGGCATCGCTCTTTCCGACCGACAGGCGTTTACCCTCGGTGACACGTAACATCTTTCTGCAGCGTAGGTTTGATCTGCAAGTTCTTCAGCGTGATGGAGAGTCCTCTCTTCCGGACGAAAAGTGGATGGACGGAGATGCACGCGATGGGTTGGGCGTCATCGGTAATCTTCGACAACGTCGAGAGGATCGTCGATCAAATTCAAAGGAACGATCACGTGGCCAAGCTCTCCGAGGTGCTGGAGGACATGCCTCAAACGGAAATTCTGTTGAGTGCCATTCTACGAAATTTGTCCCCGCTGATTCTCGACGTGGTCGACATTATCACCATGAAACCGATCCACCTTGTAAGTTTCCTTAGCGAGCCTGAAATTCACTCAGCATCTCTACGAGATCGTGTTCTCTGTTGCTTGCTAGATATCCGTTCTCGACGATTACAAATTCCGCGAAGAACAATGGCCGTGCATACAAAACGAGAGCGTAGGGGCCGCCATGGAGCTGCGAAACGGCACTCGCGAAATTGTGCGAGAGATCGAGAGGATATCGTGCAATCCGGCTTTGTTCACTCAAGAATGGAGGGACCAACCGGTGTTAACAAGGGCGCGAAAGATCGTAAGTAGAGAGAAATAGATTGTAAAAGAATGGGAGTTTCATTTTAAAATTGGATGTCAGTTTCAACGCGACAGCGCGGTGCAACTGCCTCCTTTTAATTGGACCCTGGGCTACGGCAAGTTCCGCCGACTGGCTAAGAAGATGGACGATCTGATCAATAACGCGAAGCAGGTTGCCCTAGCCGAACAACCGAACCTGTGGGAACATTTGGAATCGCTCGTACCGGAAGTCAAGAGCATACTGAACGAAAGATGGCCGGACGTGAAGAGCGATGCCAGGTGAGATTCTTCGTTCGCTGCTACAGATTTTGTGAAACTTTGAGCTTTGAACATAACTGCTGTTTCGCAATAGTTTTATGTCATGAAATTACACGAGACTTCTCATGTTTCGAAATCGGTTATCTGATAAGTTAATAAAGTAATCATGGACGTGTTTGCAATTTAGGAGCACGCTAGACTATATAGATATGGAGCTCGACAAGACCGTGTCAGCTTTCCAAAGCAACCTCTCCGCATCTGGTGTTTGGAAGCCAACGATTGCCATCCAGGATCGCGTTCTTGTGCTACTGAAATTTCTCTCTCACGTTGTTCACAAGACCACGAAAACCATGTCTGAAATTCTACGCGACAGTGAGTGCTAATATATCAACGATGCTTTCACCGCATCTCACGTAGACAGACAAATCATCGAAATTGATTTTCTGTTCTCAGCGACTGAATCGATTCCATCGCAAACATCCATGACGCTACATTTCTTACCGCTCATGGGGTTCAATAAGAGAACGGCTATAGCGATTTACTACAACCAGTTGCCTCATATCTTGGCCACGTTGATAAACGGATTATCGGACTCGCAATTCGACAATCAGGTGGTGCAGTCGTTTATGAACAACGGCGGTGTCACTTGTTCGCAGATATTCGAATGGCTGTCAAATTTCGTCGTCGGTGTCGATTCGGATGACTATAGAATATTAAAAAATTTCACTTGCGACCTTGATCCTGATAATTTCAACTCTTACACCGACTTGTACATGGCTGAATCCACTGTCTGGAAGAAGCCCACCAGCAAATACCGAGCTCACACGATGAACGCCATAGGAGACGTGTACGAATTCGGGCACGAAACGTGGAATGTAGTGAAAGACTCGAAAGACAAGAACATCAAAGTCGAAGTACCATTTTCAACGTCTTACTTAATGTCCACCATTAAAAAATTGAAGGAGACCTTAGAGGACTATGATACAAAAACCAAGGTACATTATTTTTGCCGTAGTATTCTCAAATATTTGCAAACGTAAAATTTTTTCAGGTAATAAAAGATAATTACGAATGGATGAAGCATAGACTCTTCGTGGAAGGAATTTCGGAAGCTTTGATCCACATAGCTAACGCGATGAAGAGTATGAAGGTACAAAATGGTCGCGTGAACATCTGGGACTTCGTCGAAAACAGCGACGTGAGGCAGTTGCTGAAGATCCTCGACGAACATCCCGAGGAGACGATAGCTTTGGTAGCCAGCCTCAGTGACGCTAATCTGAATACTGGTGGCTTCATGTCGTACGAAAACGTGAGGAATCTCGTGTGCCACTACCGTTTTCGTTCGAGTTACTGGTCCACTCCGAACAGGACACGATTCCTGCAGGAGGTGTGCTCGTTCGACCCCTACCAATTGCTGAAGACGGTCACCAGCGAGGAATATTACGTGAGTAACATCGTATCGAGTACGAGTAAAAGTTTGGTTGCTAACTGTAACTTCTAACAGCTCCTCGTGACCGGACACAGAAGTACCCTGGCGAGAGTAACACCTCTAGGCCCATCTCTGACCAAACTGTTGGACGAGGTCATAAAGCTACACGAAAGGGAGCCAAATTTGATCGTGCAGTCCAAAATCTTCGGTTCAACGACCTGGAGGAAGCTCTCGAACGAGACGTTGTCTGTCATTCGCAAAACCGGTGAAAGCTGGGCGCACAAATACGTTGTTGAGTCGAGAAACAGGGCGCATTCGAAAACGGTCGAGTCGATGGGTTCGGCTCATCCTTTGGTGAAGGTGTTAAACATGTATCAGCTTCTTGACGCTACGGTCGAGCTGTTGACCGGCGGGGATATTTGGCAAAAGCTACGAGTCATCTACGAGAACTCGAGGGTGAAACCAATCTTGACTCTGATAGAGGACATACCGAATCTCGTCGTGAGCTGTGTTGACACTTTCGTGAAGTCGGAGAGATTGAACGATTTCGTGGAGAAGCTTACGTTTGGCAAGCTACACCCTTGCGACATCGACAAATATTTGATCGTACCCAGTTTCGTGAGGAAGAAAGTTCTCTTGTCGAGCGTCACCAACTTCTGCCAGAAGATCGTTTACGCTGATAGACAGCTGACTTTGATCGATGTATTGCCCCTTGACGCCAAGCACGAGGTACATTTACCCTGATGGAACTTACTAGGTGAAATTATCCTTACAAGTTGTAACCTTGTACAAATTTGTACGAATTTCGTAGGAGAGTCTGGTGACTGGATCCGGGGAATTCAACGAAACTTACTTGATGGAAAAATGGGACCATGCACAGTCGACGATCATTCGAATCGCGTCTGAAGGAGTCAAAGACTTGAAGGCACCCTTGTGGTGGACGTCCTTCAAGGAGGGCACCTTCGAAGACTTTTTGTCTCATTACAAGAAACAGGTACGTTCTGAAGCTTCAGAGAAATTATCTAGTTGACGATGGCAACTTTTTAGGACTCGAGAGCATTGGCTCATCTGGTGGTCAAAAAGGTCTTCACGAGCTTGAGGAACATCATGAATTCTTACGAGAGCACCGAGTAAGCATCAAATTAATCTTTTGTTGTTTATAAAATTTTTTAACAGAATTTAATGATGTCAATGCTTGTCTCTGATTACCGAAAATTTTGAACCTAGAGCATACGTGACAAATAGCGGAATTCATCCGCAATCAACGCGCGGAACTCTTGAATTTCAAACACTAAATTTATCGAGAGATTTGCTTTCAGAGAGTGTTCATGGTGCGTCACGTTCCCTCTCGAAATTCTAAACTCCCAGCTAGTGAACCATCAACTGTACTCGAAGCTGCTGTGTCAGCTGAATCGATTGAAGGTGTCGGAGATTCATGACATTTTGATGCGCGATTTCTACTGGAACAAAACCGCCAGCATGGTGAGAAACAGTTGCACTCGTGATCTATAACAGTGATGGGTAGGTCAAGTACGAACGTTGATGGGAGCTTACCATTCGATATCTTTTCTCCTTGCTATGATTTCAATTTTAGAAATCTGAAACTTTAAATTTTTTAACTAAAATTTGCCCACTAACGTCCAGATAAGTTTACAAAATTTCGAACGCATTTCAGGTGAAGAACTACAGGTACCTAAACGTGAAACGAAGCAGAGGCGAGTTTTTGAATACTTTAGAGAGTACTATGAACTACGTGGTCGACATCATAGTGAATTTCCAAAACGAAACCTATAGGGATAGGATAAATCAGTGCTATCATAATTTTGTTGGGCAACCAGCAGCCAGTAGGCCAGGATTGTAAGTTTTATAAGTTCCCACCAAAAAAGTATGACGATTAATAAACCCCATTTCAAGGTACGTGTCCATGGCTCTGGGGATTCTGGACTCCCTGCAGAAGAACGTGTTCATCCTGGACACGGCTAGAAACCACAGGAACATCGATGCATTGTCAAAACTGGCAGAAATGTACGTTCCAATTTGGAAGTCCGTTCGTGATGTGGTGAAGTCGTCAGACGTCGACGACATCGACGCGTTTCTACCTGGCGCAATGATCAACGTGAATGCGGTCTTGAACTCTCGAAACGACACTCTCTGTCGAACGAAGATCGAGTGTCGCAACTCGACGATACTGTATAATTATCTGAGCTCGAAAAGAGCTGGCAAGGCGTTCCGTTACGACCCGAAAGCCTCGAGTTATCATTCCATCATGGAGATCTCTGATCGATTGTCGCGGAGCTTGGATCTGGATCGCATCGATCGCGATCGTAGGCAATGGCGTATGGAAGCCACGTGGAATTTAACGTGGCTGAGGGAGATCCTTGGCCACTTGTCCATCGTTATCGAGGAGAGCGGCAATCTCCTTGATGTTGCCAGTAAAATAGACTTTCAGGACGTTTCCAACGTTCTCGGTGTCCCCGATGTCGTCGACGGTGTCGTTAATATATTGAAGGATAAAACCGTGGACAAACTTTTCGACGGGTAAGAACCTGAAATTTTCGAATTTGAAAAATCCCCAACTCTCAAGTTGCCAAATTACTCGATCTCGCAACAAACTGCTGTGGTCATATTACCCGGCGTTCTCCACCATCTATCATCCTAAAGTTCTTATTGATTTTGATATTAGGATGAAAGAGATAGTCGAAGATGTGAAACCGTTCATCTCCGATCAGAGCGTGCTGGACGACATTCACAGCATAATCGTGGCGCTGGAATCGATGGATATCTTTAAGAATTTGGGTCTCCTCGATATGAAATGTAAGAGAAACTCACACCTGTCCCTTCCGGAAATGTATCCTGTTTGATCTCGTTGAAGAGAAACGATTCGTATTTTTCAGACGTTATCAGAGACATGTTCGACAACTGGGACGTGGTAAGATCGTACTTGGTCGACAAGATGGGAATTTCCAATGATGTCGCGTTGATGCTGAGCCAGGCGAAGATAGACATGATTTCCGTTTTCATGAAAGAGAGAAGGGCGCTCAGTTTAAAGGAGATCATTTGCTCGCCCAAGAAACTCGACGACATGTTGAATTTTAACGGCAGCATCACCGCCGAGGAAGTTAGCTCCGCGATTTGTCAGTTCGAGGACTCGCAGACGCAGAACGTGACGATAACCCTGATAAAAAATTTAAATTTTAATTACATCTTTAGCACGGTTAGTATTGATTCGCTAATTAAGAAGAAATCGCGGCTCCTTTTGGACTACGAACGAAGTTCGTTGTTTCAGTTGAAAAGTGCCAACGTGAAAAGTATACTAGCCAATGCAAACTTAACGGAAACGGAAGGAAAGATGGTGCTGAATAATCTCGGAGTGGCTGCGGAGCTATTGCCATTCTTCAGGGACAAACTTTCCTCTAAAATGCCGCTGGCAGAAGCTTCGAATTCGAACGTCGAGGAAACAACAGATCAAACAGTCTCCGGTAAGTTATGCAAAATTTCGAAATTGAATTAGCGTGGTTTAAGGATTCAATAAATATTCAAATGCATCTCGCAGCCTCGAAGTTTCTTCAAGATTCTAGCCAAATGCTTTGTGGACAGCCGATGGTTTCCGACAACGGGGATTTGTACAAAATTATTTCGAAGATCGAAGACAACAGCAAGGAGTTCGACCAGGAAGAACTAGATTCTTTGCCCAGTTAGTATCAATGATAATGGATGATCAAACATTGTAGAATCTGCAATACATTGTAGAATATAATTTGATGAATTTATTTTGTAAGAACTTTAAATAATTGTTCTTCTCCAGCCGATTTCTGCAGGAACACTTACAAGGGGATGGTCGCTATGGGTGGCGGTAAAATCATATGGTCCTACGTTAAACCCCTGCTACGAGGTTACATCCTTTATGCCCCTAATACCACCATAGTGAACGAAGTGATGGCATTGGCTAATAGAACGTTCGTAGAAATGGAACATTTCGGGATATTGATGGATAGTTTCGAGAAAACTTTGACCTCGTTGGCGAACCTCTCCGAAATGAGCGATAGTCTCAGGGAGCTGCAGGACATAATGTCCTCCGATGTTATAAAAATAGCGATCAAATCCTTCGGCGGTGGCAATTTCGAAGGCGGTAAGTTCAAAGGACAATCTCCCACGTAATATACATCAAAGGATTTTTACCCTTTTATTCAAATTATTCTCCCTATTTTACGATGGACATAGAGATGCAAACAGGCTCGTTTTTTTAAATCTCTTTCAGGAGATTTCACGGATATGAATCTTAGCGAGATCTCGTGGCGACTTAAGAGGTCGAAACGTCTGATCACGATGGTCGGTATGTTGAATGATTTATTGGAGTGCGTGCTCGTGGATCGAATAAAGGGATTCCGGACCGAGAAGGAAATGGAGGCGGAGGCAAGAGTTCTGATGGGGACACGACAATTTCTAGCCGGTGTTGTTTTTTTGGATAAAAGCTCGAGGTCGGAGAGATCCTTGGATCATCAATTACCCGAGAATGTTGTGTACAAGATCCGAATGGACGTCGATTATGTCCAGTCGACCAAGAGACTAAAGAACCAATTTTGGACTCCTGGTCCGGAGAGCAGTTTTATAGAGCACCTCAGATATCTCCGAGGATTCATACAACTGCAGGACTCCATCGACAGAGCGATCATTAAAACGAAGAGTCAAAGAGATCAAAATTGGCAAACCATGACTCAACAGATGCCGTATCCTTGCTGGAAGGATGTACCGTGAGTACACTTCTCAACCTCTTAATACTTCTTTCTAATTATTCAAAATTACAGCTTTCAAACCACGTTGTACGAGTCCCAGGGTATTCAGGTCTGCTTCTTCTTTGCGCTGATGATGTGCGTCGGTGCTGCTGTTAGACACATTGTCTGGGAAAGGGAATCTCACAATGCTATGGTAAAACACTTTTCTGCTTAACCCGCTGAAAGTGCACTGACCCAGATCAGGGTAACCATAGAGTAAAATTAAGTTTCAAAACTTTTTAAGATTTTCATAAGATAGCACGGCAAGATTTGGAAAATAAAACTGCAGGAGAATTAAATTATCTAAAGTTTTTAATTTTTAGGTGATGAGCGTGATGGGGATGAAACCTTGGAGGAACACCATGGCCTGGTTCATAACAACGTTCGCAGAACTGTTAATTGTGATGTTCTCCATCAGCCTGGTGCTCCTGGCTGGGAAAATCCTACCGAAGTCTGACCCTTCGTTGATCTTGATCATGATGATCGATTACTCGTTCTCGATCGTTACCTTCTGGTGAGACTTCATCAAATTTTATGCAAGAGAATTCTTTTCTAAGTAACTTAATTTTCAGTTACATGATCTCGACCATATGCAGCTCAGCAAGTTTGGCTGCCATCATCACTGTAGTAATGTTCCTGTTAACATTCATGCCGTACGTCATCGTCATTGCTATGGAAGCTGTACTAGGTCTCGGTTATAAGCTTCTGATAGTAAGTTATCTCATAACTTACATTATATATTTTATAACAATTCTAGGATAAATACTGACTCGATAAAACTTTCAGTGTCTCAGTATGTCGACCAGTTTCTGTTACGGCTGCTTGTACGCAGCCAGAAAGGAAGTTCAGGGCACAGGATTAACTTGGGGCGAAATGTGGCAGGAATCTAGCCCCGGTGATTCGATGTCTTTGGGTCTGGTGCTTCTAATGATTGCCTTCGATGGCTGCCTTTACGCCTTAATCGGTTATCTGGTTGCCAAGTACACGAACTCAGGTAGAGACTAAAACATTACTTGCGAAAAGACTAAACCTGAATTCTGTAGAATCGATCTTTCAACGTCTGGTGGAGGTGTCGCGAGCCCGTAGAATTTCTACTATTCTCACACTTTTTTTTCTTTTTTTTTTAAGTTTGAATTATAAGCTCGTGAGGGTGTATCACACAGAATTTTTTTGAGATTAAAACAGAATATGTGTGCTCTATGGTGTAGGTATTCGGGACTTTAAGTGTTCATTTCTGTGCTGTTTGTGTTACCTATCTGATGTCATTTAAAAAATTTAAAAGCTGCAGAGTACGGTGCAGAACAAGTGCATCGATCGCTAACCCTTTTTGTCAAAATATTTAACTGACCTTTCCTGAAAACGTGTTCAAAATGATAAGAAAGGGTTACGTCGGTGATACTTATCGCGCCATGTGTAACAACGCGGAGGAGTTTTCACGAGCACCTGGTTTTGCGCACTTTCACGAAAAGGCAGGAAAATATTAGTGACTGTAACGTGTCCCTGAAACGACAGAAGTCAAACCCGGTGAGTTTCTGGAAAAAACGAGGCCAATAATTTTCCAGGCAGGGGCTTTCACGATTTGAGGTCCCGTAGCTTATGGTGGGCCGACACACATTCTCTATATGGCAGGCCGAGCTACCTCGCCTTCGTCAACAACCTCTATTTCACTAACGACGTTCTCCACCCTTCAGCCACTTACCAAGGTATCGCACTCGCCCTCTCTTCCGCTATTGCACGTTGTTTTTTGCTTCCCTTTTCTTCTTTCTTTATCTCGCTTCCGGTATCTTTCGCGCGGGTTGTTTTCTTGTTATGCAAATTCTGGGAATTCTCTGTTTGCGCGAGTACAAGAACCGCGGAGGCAACAAGCATCGAGAACATTGCCGTAACTAGCTGGGGATCAGAGCGCGTTTGCTGATAAATCAAATCAAGGATTCTTCCAAGCTACAAATTTCTAAATTCGATTCTTCAAGCTGACAAATATTCAAGTTTCCAAATTTCTAATTTCTAAATTTTGCAATTCCTGAATCTTCAAATTTCCAAACTTCCGCATCTTCAAATTTCCAAACTTCCACATCTCCAAATTCCTAAATGTCCACATTCTCACACAACTCACGTTTCTAAATTTCCACATGTTCGAAAGACTATTAAGTTCCGGATCCCAAGCTAGTTACGTCAATGCAAGCAGTTCGATTTTTATAAACGTAAGTCATTTTGTTTCACAAGCGAAGAGCAGTTCGAATATTTAGATTGCACCGAATATGCAAATTTCTGTAGCTACTTCGTGAGCGGGACGCTTAATTTATTCAATGCTGCAGTCCGAATGCATTACGAAACTGGCTTCCTGGGAAAATTCTTCGTGATGGTTCCCGTACAACTGTTTGTTCGAATTTGATGTAAACCCAGCCAGGGTGTCGGGATGTTTTAGATATTTATATTGTGCACGCATTACAGTTCTCTTATATTCTACGAATGAATGCGGTCTCTGACGGTTGCATGCTCCGCATGAATTACAGAATTTCATTTTCCTTCTGGCACCAGGAATTCGTACAAAATTGTATATTTATCATTAAGCGAATTCCGTTAGGAGCATCCGCTTTTTGTAAGAAAAGACGTACTTTATTAATACGCTTACTCGAGGATTTTGGTAAATCAGAGGGTAAGGCTTGCTTCCCGATGCAATTTTCTCTTTGTATCGATTTCTACTCAGAGATGCATACATTTTTTACATTACGAGCGTAGACGAAGACAGCGATGTCAGCAGTTTGACAGTCAGCGAGAAGCAAACGGGGGTGAGATTCGAGAGTGTCAGGAAGGTTTACAATACGGATCAGGGCGAGGTTGTAGCCGTGGATGATTTCACGCTGAAACTTTGCGAGGGCGAAGTCACCAGTCTTCTAGGAAGAAACGGCGCTGGGAAAACAACAATCATGTACGTATCCAATCCTTTAAAATAATTATTAAACTCGTTCGAAATTATTTTCTGATCAGCTTCTTCCTTTATCGTTCGGATACCATGATATCCATTCGCAAATGGCGGAAATCCGGATTCATTCTCATCTTTTGGAGTGTGTACTTTCGTTTCAGCAAGATGCTGACGGGGATGCTGGCTCCGACCACCGGTGAGATTTGTTTGAACGGTGAAGAGGGCTGCAAACCCGACATAGGGGTTTGCCCTCAGGATAACGTGCTCATCGGCGCTTTGACGCCCAAGGAACATCTCATCTTTTACGCGAAACTGAAACGGCCCAGGGAAACTGTTACCATGCAGCGGAACGTCGATGAGTAAGTTCATCGACAAATTATTATTCTTTGATTAACTTATTGCTATATCGAGGACGTAAAGATTCAGAGACAGGCAGGTAGGTATGGTAGATAGATAGGCTAGATAGGTAGGCTAGATAGGTAGGCTAGATAGGTACCTAAGAGTGTAGGCATACAGGGGTGGGATAGAAAGATTCATAGATATTGGTACGTAGGTAGGTATGGTAGATAGATAGGCTAGATAGGTAGGCTAGATAGGTACCTAAGAGTGTAGGCATACAGGGGTGGGATAGAAAGATTCATAGATATTGGTACGTAGGTAGGTATGGTAGATAGATAGGCTAGAGAGGTAGGCTAGATAGGTACCTAAGAGTGTAGGCATACAGGGGTGGGATAGAAAGATACATAGATATTGGTACGTAGGTAGGTATGGTAGATAGACAGGCTAGATAGGTAGGCTAGATAGGTACCTAAGAGTGTAGGCATACAGGGGTGGGATAGAAAGATTCATAGGTATTGGTAGGTAGGTAGGTATGGTAGATAGATAGGCTAGAGAGGTAGGCTAGATAGGTACCTAAGAGTGTAGGCATACAGGGGTGTGATAGAAAGATTCATAGGTATAAAATTTAATAAAGATCTGAAGAATATACGAATCTAAATATGTTTCAATCTGCAAATATAAAAATTTGTGACTACAGAAATCTGGACATATTGATATCGTGTACGAATATGGAAATACAGAAAGACATGTCCAGATCCAAAGTAGGTGAACGCCTAAGCTTAACGTCTTATTGTAAAATTCCGTTTGACAGAATGTTAACGTCGCTGGAGCTGGGCAAACAGGAACACGAGCCAGTGTATCGTTTGTCAGGCGGTACAAAGAGAAGGCTCTGCGTGGCTCTGGCGTTTCTAGGGTCTCCAAAGCTGGTGATCCTTGACGAACCCGGCGCAGGTGTAGATCCGGCTGCGAGACGAAGGATCTGGCGTTTAATCGATCAGCACAGAATCGGCAGGACTGTCATTCTGTCGACTCATCATTTGGACGAGGCTGACATGTTGAGCGATACCGTTGTGGTGATGCACAAAGGGAAAATACTGTGCACGGGATCACCTTTGTCTTTGAAGATGATGCATGGTCGTGGTTACCGACTCTTGGTGTCGTTTCCCAGTGATCGCGAGGATAACACGGATTCTATCGAGAGGAAGAAATTGGAGACCTTGAAGAGCGTGGTCGAAGAGGTGGTGCCCAATGCGGTCACTAACGAGATATCGGGCACTGAGGCTGTTGTCACGTTGCCTTTCCAAGGGAAGAATGGAATTAATAACAAGTATGTTAATGTTGATAAAAATTACTAATATGGAAATCTACTGTTATTCAGAAAGAAAATGTTAAAGTTCCTAGTTTCAAAATATCTGAAGTCCTAATGTGGCAGAACTTGAAATCTCAAAGTTGTAAATGTACAAAGTGTAAAACTTGTCAAGTTCAAAAATTCCTAAATTTCAAAGTCCCAAGGTTCCAATCTCCTAAAGTACCAAACACTCAAAGATCAAAAATACCGAAAACCCCAAAGTTGCTAAATTTCAAAGTCCCAAAGTTGCAATCTCCCAAAGTCCCAAACACTCAAAGACCAAAAATACCGAAAACCCCAAAGTTGCTAAATTTCAAAGTCCCAAAGTTGCAATCTCCTAAAGTCCCAAACACTCAAAGACCAAAAATACCGAAAACTCCAAAGTTGCTAAATTTCAAAGTCCCAAAGTTCCCATCTCCCAAAGTCCCAAACACTCAAAGATCAAAAATACCGAAAACCCCAATGTCTAAGTTCACCATCTGATTTACCAAACTGACATTAGCATTGCGCAAGCTGCCAAAGTATTGGAGGACAGCCGCAAAATATTGGGCTACTCCCACTTCTCCCTGGAATGCGACACCCTGGAGCGGGTCTTCCTGGACCTCTGTTCGCGAGCAGAGAACGGATCGGTTATCAGAGTCAGCCAGGACAGCGTGACAACAGTGGATCACGTCGGTGCGTAAATTGACGCAGACGATATATCCCCAGAAAAACTGATCTCTAGTTAATGTATGAAATTTAATATACCACAGGTCTAACGATGCCCAAAGAAGGCGTAGACCTGATCGACGTTGAACCCATTTTACATCCTTCCCCTATTAGACAGGTGAAAGCCTTGCTGAAGAAAAGATTGTGGCATTTCAGAAAAGATTGGCTGACACTTTTAGCCGGTCTTTTCTTGCCAACAATGTTCGTCGCGGTTGCAATGGGATTTTCTTTGATCAGACCGCCATCCGAGGATGAGCCTGCGCTTGTTCTCTCTCCGAAATTATACGACACGCATCCAACTTACTTCTACAGGTATATAAAACTGTTAAAAAGCTAGTTATTAGTACTGATATTTATTAATTTATTTTAGCATCGACGGTAGCGAGGATTCGTTTCTGCAGCACGTGTCTCTTCAGCTTCACGATCGGTTTGGGGATGATTACGCCGGAGCGTGGCAGACGTTGCCTAATGTACGATGAGAAATTAAACGAGAGGTATTTTATAAGTATTTGTTTAACGCGATTGTTGTTTAATCAGGACACAGGAACGTGCCAGTGTTTGGACGGTCAACAAGTCTGCCACGGTGTGTCGCAAGCGGTCGAGGGTCTGTTACAGGTTTTACCTGGTAGACCCACACTTGACTGGATAGTGTCCACTCATCAGGAGTATATAGAGAAAAGGTATCTCGAGGAAAAATATTTCATCTAAAGCTATAGTTCGTCCAATTCCACTGTAACGATATAGTGGATTAAATCGGAAATAATTGAATGATGGTTTTTTTGACAGATACGGAGGATGGTCACTGTCTCATGCGAATAACGAACCATTATTCGTTGTCTGGTTCAATAATAAGGGTCATCATGCGTTACCTTCTTATTTGAACGCCCTAAACGAGGCAATCCTGAGGGCATCTGGAGTTCAGGGTCACTTAACGACCCTCAATCATCCCTTGAGACTATCCAGCGATCAACTGAACCGTACAACCCTGTAAGTTACCATTCGCTACAAAAAGAAACAATGTATACTTAAAGCTTATGTAATTTCTCAGTGGTACTTGCCAGTTTATTTATAAAATAAGGGTAAAATGTAAAGTTGTGAAATTGCCCGTGACAATTGAAATACTTTTGAGAAGTAATGCATATTTTCATAAGTTCAATCCAATTAACAGTCCGGACCTGATCTTATTACTCGAACCAAATGCAGCGGAAAACGCGCATAATAAAATTTACTTTTAATTAACTCGCTATGCCTATATGCGTTTCCCAGTTTTAATCCGATTTCGTGGATTTCATTATTCGAATCCTATTTCTCAGTTAATCTGCTCAACGATTTCGTGTCCATTTACTGCATCACCCTTTAAATATTAATGCCCTCTGTCGACGCGAAATTTCGCTCGATTTAGGTTGCAACACGTGGCGGACGTCGGTGTGGCTTTGGTCCTTTTGATCGCGTTCAATTTGGTAGCTGCTCAGGGCTCCAAGGAATTGGTACGTGAGAGATTGTCGGAGGAAAAGAGGATCCTTTTCCTGGCAGGAGTCCATCCTGTCACCTACTGGACCACCGTCTTAATCTGGGATTTCTTTGTGAGTGCTAGAGTCAAAGGAGAGCGACGTTAACGAAGATCGATCAATTTCAATTCCATTTCAGATATTTGGCTGCTCCATTGTTTTGGCTGTGATCGTCTTCGAGATGTTCGGTCTCCCCGCGTATGTCGCGAGGGACAATTTACCTGGGATCTGCCTTCTGTTGCTGCTCTTTGCGTAAGTTTTTTCGAATGGAGATCTCCTTTAACAGTTCGTAGTAATATAAAAGCTTATTGTACACTTTAGGTGGGCAGCATTACCCTTCTCTCACCTGACAGAGAAGATATTCGACGACTCCAGCATGTCGAACATGGTGCTGTTCTGTGTGAACACCTTCATAGGCGTAGCATCGCTAGCCACCATCTTGGTGCTCGACATTCTTGGCAGAACAAAGACGGCGGAGGACGCGAGGAATATTTTGCACAACATTTTGCTCATATTTCCGCAGTACGCCTTAGGCGACGCTCTGGTCCAGATCTCCAGAAACGACATCACCGCTCAGTTGCTGGAACAGTTCCACATGGACACGTATCAGTCACCGCTAGGCTGGGAACTTCTAGGTCCACATTTCGTGTACCTGGCAATAGTCGGCACCGTTCTCTTCTTCTTGAATCTGTTGATCGAATGTCGGCAGCTCCCCACGTGGAACAGGCAGAAGCATCCTTACGAAGCTGTTCAAGAGGACGACGATGTATCCAAAGAGAGAATGAGAGTGGAAAGTGGAATGTCCGACGATATCTTGCAAACGGTGAAATTACGGAAGGAATATAGGAGCGTCTACGGGACGAACGTAGCCGTACAAAATTTAAGCATCGGCGTGCAAGCCGGAAAGTGTTTCGGGCTTTTGGGAACGAACGGCGCCGGAAAGAGCACCACCTTCCGGATGTTGACTACGGAGATCATACCAACGGCCGGCAGGATCATACTGAGGGGTAAAGAGATCGATTCCGGGCCACTTTGCAACGGAGAAGTAGGTTATTGCCCTCAGAGCGACGCTCTGGATGGTTTCCTCAGTCCGCATCAATGTCTCACGATTCACGGAGAAGTTTGCGGCTTGAATAACGTTCCCAAGGTGAGAGTCGAAAACTTGCAATTCCATCGTTCCCTTTTTCGGAAATGAGATTGTCTCCACGTGAATTTTGCAAAGTTCATTACGTTTATTCGCTCTTATTTTTACCTGTACTCTTACGTTCGTTCTTTGTGTCTTGTTTCAGGCAGTCGAGTCGACCCTGAAGAGACTGGATCTTCTGAAATACGCTCACAAAAGGGTGAGCAGTCTCAGCGGAGGTAATAAAAGGAAACTATGCACCGCCTTGAGCGTAATGGCGCCGGTGCCCGTGATTCTAATGGACGAACCAACGAGGTATATCAGTAAATGGATTTATTAGAAGCGTCTCCTTTCGCAAACATTCTATTCGTTTTCTCTCGCAGCGGTATGGATCCTGCCACGAAGGAATTGGTCGCCAAAACGATAACGCGAATGACGAAGAATCAGAGTTGCGTAATCCTGACCTCGCACAGCGTCACAGAGTGCGAGAACTTGTGCAACAGGGTCGGTATTCTTGCCAAAGCTGGTCTCAGGTGTATAGGAACGCCGCAGCATCTAAAACACAAGTAAGCTGCTCTTTCGAAAATTTGCGTAAACCCATATTTACTCAGCGTCGATGTTGAACATTAAGTACCTACCGAACTTCGCAGAAAAATATTCTGTAACATAGTTGCCGATTAAACACGGACAAAATTACCGTGGAAAAATTAATCGTGCCACTGCTCCGCCAAGCGTTAAGATTTTTATTTCCCTGAGCGGTAAAAAACGATTCGGAACAAAAAGAATAAAAATATATTAAAGTACGAAAATAAAACGCTCCAGAATATTTCTGCGAGCGAATTTTTACTGGGACGTTGGAAGAAATAAAGGCAACTATTGTTAGATTTAAAAACTCCATTTGATAGGATATACCATTAACGATCGCAACAAAAACATCCAATTATTCCGGACGAATATGCAAGCACTGATATATCTGGCCAGGATTAATTTTCTGCCGGTGCATTTTAATGATGTTGTTTCAACTGATGGATCGTTCGTGTCGGTTTGATCTCTCGAACGGCTTTCTGACAAAATTCGTAACACGACAATTTATTTGCCGTTCACCATTCGTGTTCCCGATTGATTTTTAATTTCGCCCATCATTCTCCGTGCTATCATCCGCAGGGAATTCTATCAAATTTCAACCGGAAACATTCGATCAATCGGTAGGAGATTACAGCGATACCGTGTTACAATTTTTTCACCATTGCAACGATTAAATTTCTCTTTGGAATGATGTAGCGTGCCATGAACACTGATGGATCCACGGATGAACTATCGTTCCCCTCGACAGTTGTACAAATTTTACAAAAATTCACTTATATCGTTTTCCAGCGTTTTATAATAACGCGAGGTATATACACTTTTGCATATTTCACCATTTTCGTCTCGGAAATAAGGTTTCCGGATCCGCCCCTGGCCATAAATATTTAGCTGGGACCTCTTGTCTCTGGGCGCAACTCGGATAAAACGTCTCCGTCCTCTTACAAAGCGTGTTCCTTTCGCGCCTGGCCATCGAGCACGAGAAAATTTACGATATCTTGAGCACGTGCAAACCTGGATACCGTCCCGTAATCCATCCACATCCTCGAGAGCATGGCGCCTTGGCAAGAAACCGGCCTGTCTCGTTGGATTTTCTTTAGTCGAAGGATAAACAGTAGGATATTCTCACGTATGAAATACTGGCCGTAATATCCAGCTACCGAAAGACGCCGTAAACTTTGTTTCACAACTCAGGACGAGTTACAGTAGCTGAAATTCGATACCTATTTCAAACTCCCTCGCTGCGAAATTCTTTCTACCGCAGTTGCAATTTAATTGGGATATTTTTCATATCGAAACTACAATTCATCGCCGATAATGGTATCTTGTTTAATGGCAGGATTTATGGAGAGCAGAAAGCAATTTTAGGATGATTAGAACGATTTATTAGAATGATGTGAAAGATACACGTACATATGTACTAAAAGTGTGTGTGCGGTTTGATACGGTTTATACAAGTTCGTTTTCACGATACAGAATTCATTTATTAACATCATTTTTGTTTATCACGGTTACGGGAAAAATATTCGACTCCAATTTTTCAGTTTTATCAACATAGATCTTACGCCTCGTAGCCAATTGATGTTACGCTAGCAGATTTCGCAGCGTTCTCTTTCCCGTAAACGTTCATGTAAATTTACGGAGCAGTAGTTACGAACGCAACCTGTCCTTTTTCCCACGGTATAATTTATCGACGCTGACACGCGTATTTCCCTGTAAATGAATACGAATAGAAGAATCCGTTTATAAACTGGTCCGCAGTAAATAACCGTTACTAAAATATTGTTCCTTATCGCGGTTAAATTCGATCCTTGACAAAGAGGAGGTAAAAATTTGAAAAACTGCCGGGAGTATTTCTCCACTCGTCGACGTTTTTGTCCGCAGGTTTGGAGAGGGCTACGTGGCGTTTTTGCGATTCAGGCAACCAGTTTCGTCGGCGGACCTGAGGAAGATCCTGGTGAAATATTTTCCTCAGGCTACGGTCTCGTCCAGACAAGCGAACGCTGCTCGCCTGTTGATACCACGGGCCCAAGACATGGCAGTGAGCACTAGCTTTAATAAACTAAAGCTTCTGGCCGAGGAACTGAAAGCCACGGATTACACGCTGACTCAAAGTTCGTTGGATCAGGTTCGTATCGAAAGAGTTTCTACGTGTGTGCACCGACACGGCTTTTGCGCAGGAAACTCTTTAAATCCGATCAATTTGTCCTGCCAAACTTTCAGCCTTGATTCCAAATAAAGTTGAAAATGGTTAGCTTAAGTGAATATCGGTAAAAACTTCAGCGTCCAGAGTTGCAGAATTTCTTTGAGTTTTATTACGTATTCAAATACACATGGAGTATCTACAGATTCAGAATTATGTATCCTGTCTGAGCATTGTGACACAAGAGTACGAGTTATAGCCCACGACAGATCAATCTAGACAAACGGATAAAGTTGAAGGCGAATCGATGAAATTGTAGAGAGAATTCGGCCGTCTCGCAGATGATGCACAACCAAAGACAATCCTCGTCTACGTCTCACCTAACCCGAGGAATATTAATGGATCTGTTGTCTTAGGGGTCTTCTGTACAGTTCCTCTCCATGGTTTATAACCGTTTGCGAGAACTAAATCCTGAGCACCGTCTGCTCGCTCTAAGCTGCCCTAAACGTTTTCTGATTCGCCTCGCGTTAGACCGGGATCCGTTGCATCTGCAAAATCGTTAGTAATTAATTACTTCCTAGGAACAATTTAATTTTGCGCAGTAACGAAGTAACTTTCGACCCGTTTAATCTTCTTCGCGAGCCGGAAGAATTCCTAATGTTGCAACGCTGATGCAGCCCTTTCCCGAGACCTTTATTAGCCCACGACCTTCCGTTCACGTCGCGAACGTAACCCGCTGTCGGAAGAATTTTTCATTTAGCCGAGAAATAAATGTCTCGTCGAGGATGAGATGCCGACCGTGCAACCATGTCCACGCTATTGCCACCGATCGATCGACCTCCTCTTTTGTCCCCGTGAAAGGAGACGATCGAATCCTTCAAGATCCTCCATTTTCCACGAGATTACGCAACGATAACGTGTCATGTCAAATGCAATTAGACTGAATCGCTTTAAGAAAAGGAGATTTGCAGGTCTCTTCCAAATTCTGCACTTGGTAGATTTGAATGCTTCAAATTTGCATGGAGTTGTTAATAAAGAAACGCGATTTGTATGCTAATTAAAAGAATCACACTTTGAGAAAGAATGTTGACTTAAGTTAACCCAAGGCATATCAAATACTCATTAGTATCGAAGTTAGCACTAGTTAGCACTGATCGAAGTTAGGTATTCAATTAGACAGTACCAAATTCCTTCTGATTGTATAAGGAGAGTGGATCCCGCAACTTTCTAATTTGAGCCTTCTTTTTTCGAAGCAGCGAAACTTTCTCGTTCCCAATCTGACCGTAATAAAGCATTCAGCAGGTTTTTCTTGAACGGCAGCCTAAATAAATGATAGTCGAGCGATTACGAGGTTGAAGCCGTCTCTATATTCAATGGAATCACGTTCGCATCGTTTGTTCGCGTCTCGCGAAGCTTGTCCCGTCTCCTTAATGGAGATAAGATTCGAGACCGTATATATACGGGACTGTCACAGGATTTTCTTGATCCAATTATGTTTACCCGTACACAAAGCTCATCCTCGGAGATTAGGCTACGATGGCTGCTCCTTCGTCGTAAACTCTCTGGGCCCGTCAGAATGTATCTGCTTCTAAATCCACGCTTAATAATCAATTTCGAACATCCTGGCGCTTAATTAATCGGCATTGGTTGCTGGAGCATTTAGCGCAATTGATATCCTTTGAGCATTTCTGGACGGACTTAATTAATTCTCGCGCGGAGCAAAAGGGACGGGTACACTTTGGTCCCTACGTTACCGATGATAATTAAAGGAAAATAGAAACGAAGAGTTCGGAAGTTGATCGAGCGTAAACCGGGAACAATTTAACCGCGGCGACGCGAGAATATTAATTAAGCGGACCACGATACGATTGGCTGAATAATAATTCGGTATCGTTGGGAAATTATGAAAACAGCTGAATAACCAGGCGACCGTGCATTATTCTTCGTGCTGTTTCACTCTGTTATTCACTTCGACGTTCTCTGTATAAATTCGTTCAAATTCTTCCTTCTTTTATGCTCCTTGCATATTGTCTATTTAAGCTTAAAGGGGTCTCAATTTCGGTCTCAATCAAAATTGTTATTAGCAGAGAGGGAGCAAGCTTTCGTGTTATCTTTGTGAAATTATACGCTGATGGATTCTCAAGATAGCTCACAAGTTAGAGCTCACCGATTAAAAAGCAATCAAGGTCGATTAAAAAGCAATCGAGAGAAAGAAATGACATTCAGGCACAACTCTAATTTCATTTGCAAATTGTATAGCGCCCTTTAATACGCTCGAAAGTGACTGAATTCAGGTCGACGTAACTTCGCACTTCGAATCGAGCCTTGTCTCGAGACGTGTTCGCTAATTAAGGCTAAGCATCGGTTGTCGCACTTCGACGCAATGATACCTTGTAAGAAACGTAATAAAGCCCGGCACGTGAGGGAGGAAATAATCAGCGTGCAATTTTTATTGCCAAGAGAGGGAAAATCAACGCAAGAGAGAACTCGTAATAAAACGTTTCGTTTGGACAGGAAAATGAAATTCTAGTTTTGATGAAAAACAAATATAATAAGCTGGCACATTAAAGTAACTTGCAGCAATAAAAATAACGCGAGCGTGAACTTAATTGCTATTTGCAGCCAGCTCACATTTAAAATCAGGGATATTTTCACGGATCAAAAATATTGTCGGAGCAGATAAAATTTTTTGCGGAAGGTCCGGTAAAGGCAGACAAATTCCGACGGGTTGTCCTCGGAATGGCCGCAAAACAAGTTCGTCGGAACGTGGTTTTCGCCTCTCCGGGGTGAGCTTGTACGTAAACCGCGTAAACTCGCCTCGCTGCGAGAGTTTCGAGATTTTTATGGTTCCTCGTCGGTGGGAAAGTGGTTCCGTCCTCGATGCCGGCCCCTCTTCTTCCTGCTTTATTCCTCTTCACTCGAGGACCGTATTCCATCGCGGAGGACGCGATAAACGACCACTGCATCCGATGCAACGACCGAAACTTTACGTATCTTCGTTCGGACGAGATGCGTGCAACTTTTATGCTTCCCCATTTGCAATAATTGCCAATTTACCCGTTACGATACATTTCACGCAGACGAGACTGCTGCCAATAGCTTCGCGATAAATTCCCAGAAAAAAGGAGAAGAATTTTCGATCTCGTAAACGTTGTCGCGATAATTTTTATCGGCTACGTAATTCCAGGGGAGCTTTCGCCTCAAACTTTTATGGTTTTTACATTTTCAAACTTTTCAGCTTACGAATTCCCAAGATAAATCTGAGGATCTCTTTCTTCGAAATCATCAAATTCCTGAACCTTCAAGTTCTTAAATTTACAAGTCCCAATTCCACCATTTTTTAGACCCATTTCAAAGTCTGCAAATTAAAAATTTACAAATTTCTTTTTAAATTTTGTCATATGACTAATGCAACGTTTCAGGTACTGGTTAATTTCTCGGTGGAGATGGATACCGAGTTCGACGGGTCGATTTACACGCAGGGTAGCAGTAACAACGTCTCGAACGTTTACTCCAGCAGGGACACCATTCACATGGAAACGTTCTAAACGACTTCAGAAGTGAGTCGAAGCTATCAAGTATCGATCGTTACATATCTTGAACTTTACGCAGTTTACAGATCCGTCAATCGCTGGCACATAGATCCTGGTGACTTCTGTGATATTCTTAAAGATAGGGTTTGCCTATCAGATAAAAAAGCCTGTCACATTTTTACAATTTGCAACCTATTGCCGCAATTCTTTTTATACGTATTTGATTGTACCGTTTTCATCGGATTTGTTTTATTAATACGAAGCGTGACTCGTTAGTATTATTTCCTGTAAAATTCTTAATTAAGCATCGCGAATCGATAGTAGCTTTAATTCTAGAACGCGATCGTCCGTTTTTCCCGTTTAAATACACGGGCGTCGCTGATAAGAGTTTATATATATATAACCGTGATAATGTTGGTTACATAAAAGTGAAGAAATCGGGTCAACTATTCAAAAATTTCCACGCTGCCTGATAAATACACGTTATTACATCATATTTATAAATTCTTTTCTGTCATTCCGTCAACGTTTATGCGTCGATTAATTGTAGATATCCGTCACGTCATATTACCTTCGGTTATCATTAATTCTAAGATTTCAACGCGTTGATTGTCACGGTGGTATCGATTATCAGAGATAACTTTCGAGTGCTTTTTAGTTGTTGACGTACCATTACGGTTATCGCTAAAAAATTCATCATTTTCCTTCGAACTAATGCATGCACTTAAAACCGAAGCATAAGTCCTAGAATTAGTATTACCTCAACAATTCCACTAAAATTGTATAACTAAAGGATCGTGGTAATCAACGTGTTAGAAAGAACATCGTTCAATAATGTATTAGTTCCTCGTTAAAAAGAAAATATACTATCAAACAAAATCAGTGGATTTGTAGATCTTCTTTACGAAACCAAAATTCCCAAATTTTTAAATCACACGAGTGACGTGAACTTTAGAGAACCTGACCCAACCAAGTTCTACTTGCGTCAACGATCACAGAAACTGTAGCAAGCTATAATCTCGTACACGTTTCAGTGTTATTTAGTTAGCGATTATGCCAGTAGAATCCGGTATATTCGAGTATGCTCGATACACCGGGTCGAAACGAAATTCTCCGCTCGCGATTATGTATCCTTATCAGCCGCGTATCAGACACGTAATTCATCCGGCGTAGATATCGTCATCGACGCACGATTCTAGCTCCAACATCGCGCGAAAATTCAGCTACGAATTGTTGTAAACACATTAACGTTTGATTATATTCAGTTCGTGATTACTAATTCAACTTTCGGTATACATAGATAACTGCAGTTACTTCCTTCAGGGTTACATGATTCACTGATATCAGTGACGTGTCGATATTGCAATGGGACGGTTGTGACTTATTCTGAAAAGTCGAATGACTGTGTCACTTGATACATTTGCAATTATTTCAATATATGATGGCCGGTGTTAGAAGATTACGAACAATATGGAGATGAAGGTGCAAAGGAGATAATTAACCCTTTGCACTATTTTGACGAGTCTGACTCGTGACGCACTCGAACTTCGCCCGTGATCAATTTTACTTGAATTTTTAATATGCTTCAATTTGGAGTTCAAGTCCAATTATAATTTGCATAATCAACGATTGCATAATAACATATTGACATAACATTTCAAGATTTTTTGTCTGTTTTAATATTGTAGCTGTAATTAGTCAGTTCCGAATGACGCACCTGACAAATAAGTCATAGTGCAAAGGGTTAATAAAAGACAAAGATTAAGTAAACACAGAATAGTTGATTTTAGAAATTTTGCAAAGGAAATGAGGTCGTACCACGGCTCGGTATTTCTTTATCCTTGCAAGATGCAGGAGAAGAAAAGTATCGAAAACCAATCAGAGTCGAAAAGAATCGAATACCGGCTGTTCGTTTTAAATTTCTTCGAGCTTCAATTCTTCGTATCGATTCTGGGACGGCTCTAGAACAGAAGCGGAAAATTCATCGACGAGTTCAATCGGGTTTTTTCCCTTTCGCGGACCCGTTCATTCTCTCGTTTACGTAAATCTTGCGCAGATCGAATTCACGAAACCTGTATGGAACATCCGAACGAACATTTTAGGAGGCTTTCGCCGTCTCGATTAAATAAGCACGCTGCGAAGTTGCCGAAGATGAGGCATTTGCCAGCGACCGGAAAAAGGGACGAGAAAACGGAAATGATATTCATTTGAATGGGTAGGATACATTCGCGCAGAGAATCGTTTGTCTACTGTGATTTGCTTCGTTAAACGCGGAACAATAATTTTATCGAGCTGCCGCGTTTCTGATGCGCTCATTATTCTTTGAACACGATATCGATCTTCTCTTTATGCAGGATGACAATTATTCGGAAATTTGTCGGTCATACACCTGTGTAATATTGTTCAATTTATCAATTTCGCGGAAATGGAAGCGATATTCGAATTTAAACAGGCGTTAGGTCTCCGCGTTCAATTTCCACGTGCTGTATTTTCGTGCGTTGAATTCCATTACGTCTCCAACTTGGATCTTCGAACTTGTACGTTCAATCTCCATACGTTAATATCGTAGGCTTACTCGTGTCGATCAACGCTTTAAACTCGAATCACAGCTACCGATAACGCGACACGAACGGTCGCTTAATTAAAGGTTTAATTTGAATTAACGAGTGTACTAAGGAGCACTCGGATCGAATTGGTTACGTGACAAGACTTTTTCGGCGCTTCATTGGTCCACTGGAAGAGGAAAGATAACAGAGATTAAGTCTCGTCGATTCCGTTCGATACAAAAGGTACATTATTAGTTTCTCCGGAACCTATTCTGCAAGAAGAATAGGGAATTAGACCGGGATTGATTTTGAATTAATCTTACGTGGAAGTAGCGACAGGCTCTGAATACGTGGCTCACAAAAGCTAAAATTACGAATCGAACTATTTATCGACGGCAGGATATTAATTTGCGTGGTCGATTCAGAGTTCTGAATAGCGAGCCAAAGTGTCGCACGATGAAATCGGGGTCGCAATTTACAATGACGTCACTGTTTCGTTGTTCGACACGTAAAGAATGTACCGAATCTGAACGGTTAACAGAGTACGTGTTGCCTTCGATCGCTCCCCTTTGTATCGGTTCAGACGCGTGAAAATTGCGACGAAATCGACGGAGATTTAGCGTGCGATTGAACGCGATCAACAAAGAGAATTATAATTGTTTTGGATACAACGGAAAATAATTTTGATTCCGGTACAAGCATAATCGGGTCATATTTCCAGCAGTACTAATGAAATTTGAATTGCGTGGAAGGACAATCGTCACGTTAAATAACCCGTTCCGCGAACCAGTATTACATATTATGACGGGTCGTTATTAATAATTCAATAACCCGGGAAATTACTGAACGTTTTGCAATTCCGCCGAGAGAATTTGCTTTCTAATCGACCTTAAGTGCATCTCCCAATTCGCATAATTGCGCGACTAAACATTCGTGACCTTCGAAACGAACTCAAGGATATTTTACTAAACAAGTTCCTGCGGCAACGCTTTGCAATTTCAATTAGCGGCATACATTTACTATCGTTTCTGTGAGAAGCCTATAAAATTGCGCTTGTTTCGCGTTTAAGAGACGAGGCTAATTAGGGGAACGATTCTCTAATCTTTTAACCTCGAGCCCTTGACGGCTCTTTGATACGAAACTAGTCCACGGAGTTACCCGCGTTCTTAAAGACGACAGACAGAATGATGGATCGATGATGGTGCCATTCGACTACGCAACGATATCAATTTGCCATCAATTTACACGTAATCGATGCAGAGGGTATCGTTTAAGACGCCGTCGAGTCGCCGTATCTTCGAAACTCGACGAGCAACGCGATCTCGCTTAACGAGAATGTTCGTTACGATTTCGCGGGAAGAAATTCTCGGCAACTTTTATCTGCTCCAGTAACTCCGAGTAATTTAAAGAGAGACGTTGCAATCCGGTCGTTCGATCAATTTCGTAAAATATCGATCGGAAATAACGAACTGCGGGATTATTTGCTCGACGTTTTAGCCGCACTGGAAACTAGGGAACACAGGTAACCGAGCGAATCGGAAAACCGGCTACGTACTTGCAGCTTTCGTTGAAACTTGGAAACAACTGCTGTCATTCGCAGATGCTCGCAACCGACGACGATGTTCTCGGAATATGTACATCCTTACTTTCGCGAACGTAAGAAACGTGATATCGTAGTTTGCGACAGCCTCATCAAGAAAATTGGGACAGAATTTAGAGGCGAATTGAAAGACACGAAACAACTTCTCCTTGAAGCTTAATTGTGTTCTTACGAGATGGAATGCACCTTGAACCACCGATTTGCACGCCGTTTAACCCATCTTGTGCCCCATCGATCAATAAGTCTTTTACGGAATGCATGACAGAACATTATGAGGATAAATTAAGGTAGACAAGTCGAGCGTGGTTTCCACAGGGAAAATTACAAGGGATTTTGCGATTGGAAAATTTGAAAGTTTGGCAGATAGAAAATTTGAAATCTCAGGAAGTTGGTAGAAGTTTGCAAAGTTCGATGAAATTTTGTGTCAATAAAGAAGTCTTAAACGAAGAGTTAATAAACTTTTATGGCGGTAGTTCTATGGCACTTGCCACCAGAGGGACCCGACTTAAGACGTTTTCTCACAAGTTCTCGCACAGCTGGCTGTTCCTATATATAGAACGTCTGAAAAGGTCCCTTCATCCCGGCGTCTAAGGCACGGGCCTGTTAGGATGCCTTACTGACGAGTCTAACTAGCAGGTCCCGGACGAAACGCGCTTCTCTCCCTTCCCCTCCTTTACCGATTCGCAGCACTTGCAGAACCCCCCGATCCGGCTCGAAGGACCAGAAAACGGCGCGCACAGTGGGGAACCAGAAATTCAAGGCAGGAAGGACAGCAGAGAAGCGCGGCAGCAGCAGCAGCAGCAAACGGCGCAGCAAACAGCAGCAACAACAAAATTTGGAGGCGTCAGGGCAGACGTTGCCCCAGCAGGCTAAAAAGTGTTGGTTCGGAGAGAACCCCCTGCGACCGGGTTTCGTAACCCCTCTCCCTAGGGCGGCCAACCAGCGGCAATTGCTCCTCTCGGTCGAAAAGAACATCAAGGGCCCAAACACGCCGCGGCACCGACCGGTGGGGAGAAGGACAAAAAATAGGAAAACAAAAAACAACCCAGAAAAAACATCCGGATGCAAAAAACCGCAAAGTTCAACACCTTGTCGCTGGGCTGTGCTAGGACAGCCGAAGTTACGACTGCAGACGGCTTGAAGTGGTTAAATTTGCCTTCGCCTCAACAAAAGCAGCATTTGGGTCGCAGCGCCTTGTATCAACGACGTAACATTCTCCAAGATCGACGCGATATGGGACACACAACTTCGACTACGTTTCTTCTCGATTGCGGTGTAGGAGGTGGTGGTACCTACACTTTCTCGGCAAACAGAGTTGGGTCATCAGCAAGCGGCAACGAGCCCAGGAATCGACGAAATCGCTACATTTCAATTCTCTCAGTGCATACCCAACCTCTGTCACTTAGGTCCCGCGTCTAAGGCAGGGGTCTGCTAGAATGCCTTACTGATGAGTCCCCTAGCAGACCCTAGACGAAACGCTCCCTTTCCCTCCTTTAAAAACTATTTTTTTTTCGATGCGATATTATGGTAGATGACAAGTATCAATTATGGGAAACGTATCGGGAAGCAGATTATGGGTTGTCGATGCTGGGAAGCGAGTATGACAGATCGACGTTGAAAAACGATAAGTATAGGATGTGGGGGAGTCAGGACGTCGAGAAGAGACATAACGGGTTACAAAAATTAGTATTCCAAAAGGTAGCATCTTGCAGCTCAATGTTTGCAACTGTGAAAAGTTACTGGTGCTTTTTCATCGTGTTCTCAGAAACAATTGCGTGTTCCTCACAGAGATAACATTCGTACCTCAAAGTTTTGGACAATTGACACAACGGACATTGGGAGAAATATCTTTGTACTCGCGAGCGGAGACCGTCGGCGTCCCAGTTGTAACCAACCATTAAGCAGAGCACACAATGCAACGAACGCATTCACGGAGCAAGGAGGATTACAGAAGGTTTCGTGACACGACACGAGACCGTTCCACTGAATGTTGATCCTCTATCAACGTTCTTCGAGTCCCTTCCCTAAGATATCCCCCTTCATCCGGAGACAAGTTGACTCTAAGTCGAGGGGTTAATCTCCGGGGTTGTTCTGTTTCGGTCAGCGGATTTCAATTCTTTTGCAGTAATTTGTCTCGAAACATTAGGGGACACGAAAGGAGGGAATAATGTAAGAATTTATGTCCTCTTATCGATATCGGTGATTTTATTCCCAAGACGTTTATTCTCGTTCATTTTAAGTACGTAGACAGTATGATCGATTTCGCTTCGATCAAACGCAGTTATCAAAGACAAGAAAATTTAAGAGACAGTCTTCCTCGCGACCCTGTTACTCATTGTTATCAGATAATTCGGTAGACTCGATGGAGCTACACGATTTATCTCGCGGCCATTCGCGAACGTGACACTAGGAATACGGTTCCCGCTGACGCGTCGATTATAAACGACCCAGCGTTTTATTTCCTTTCTCCAAATGAACGTTCCTTTTAGCAATCTCTCTATCTGCGAAAAAAACGAATTTCCTCCCGATGGTTTCGTCGGGAAGTTTGCCGAATGAACGGTCAAGTAAAAAAGCGTCGCCGACAATTAAAGGTTATCTGATCGGGTTTAATTCAGCGCACAGGTGGATGAACATCGTTTGATTAGAATACAAGAGTTAGCCGGCTAGCGAGATATCTAAATGAAAATTATGGCGTCGAAATCGCTGGTCCGTAGGAATAATTCATACGGAACGAAACGAGAATAAACGTGGGGTTATAGGGACTGGCTCGTCGAAAGGGGTGCAGGGGTTGCCAACGACGTAGCCCACTGCTATCGGAAATTGAAACGGGTCGAATTTATTCGACCACCCCTTACCTTTCCTATCGTAGATTCTCGTTTAACTTTGGTATCGTTCCATAGTAGGGGAACGAAAATATTATCTCGGTACACGCCGCTAGGGATTTCGCGGTACGTGAAATTCTACAGAACTAACGCGTAAACTAAAAATCTCATTGAGGAATAAAAAAAGTTCTTCGTGACGTTATATCGCTTTCACCGCTCGAAAATTCAGCGAGTATCTTTGCAAATGTTCTCAGAAGCTTCATGGAAATAAAGAACATTCCTTATCGATTTATAACCCACGTAGAAGAATCGTGTTACAGATTATTAGCCGTCGATAATGCGAAACAAAAAGGCGAATCAGGTAGTTCGATATGAGGATCTTGCGCAAGCGATAATCTTCGAGTATCGTATTCTAATCACGCTAAGGAACTAATGAGTAAAGCCAATAACGCGATTTGCTTGATTAGGATACGTCTTAACGGATTGTGATCGAACACGATCGATTCTCGCAGAAAGCCACCGAGGGCAATTCAATCAGATTACTTGACTCTCTCTTGTACCGACTGATGGAGAGCATTGTCTAATTAGATCAATCCTCCGAATATGTCTCGAGGTGAACTCGACACGTAGGCTAGTTATCCATCAGCACACGAGAATAGATCGTTCCGCGTCTAATTCAATCTAACTCCACGGTGTGTGTACCTGGCTCTGTTTACCTTCGACCATAATGAACGATTAATTTTCATGGATGTACAGATACCCCAAATCATGGCTCGTTCAATAGCCATGGGCTATCCCCACTTTCAGGATCAAGGTATTCATATTAGCTCTCTTAGAATCGATTTAGATCACCGATGTTTTGATGGCTATTTACTGACACATTGAACTCGCTGACCTAAATTGAACTTTGTCTTAACGTTGACAAACATCGGTATTTACCAACTTCGAGATGTGATCGCCATTACTTTAAAAACTAGTATGTATCTTCGTCAAGGTACGGTCTTTAAAAAACTGTTCAAGTTTTAGACTTCATACCTAAAATTTTGAGTGTTGAATTTGAACTCTGATGAATTTGAATCGTGACCTGGCTCCGTTCGCGGGTTTTTAATAGCAATCGATCGCAGTCTGAAAGATCACATTTGGCAGACGATTGCTCGCGAAACACTTCGCGACAGGTAGCGACGAACCGCGGCAGGAAACGATGTTCGCGAGCCAGTTTTATCCGCTTTCGGCTCGCCGATGTCTTATTTCCGACTGATAGAAGAGAACGGTATCTAATTTCGTCGACGATCCTTGCCAGGCTCGCGCGAAAATTCCGCGAATAAATGGACGATCGTTCGTCAAGCGTTTACGACACTCGTTGAATCGCTCCGCGCCGGTTTTAATTAACGAAGTACATCGTCGCGTTTCGATATCATCCTTTTTGGCACACACTCGAACGCTTCTATAATTTTCGCGCCTAATAATTTCATTTCCGGACACTGTTGTTTCAGCTGCTTCGATGACCGTAACTTTTAAGCTTTATATAGCCACTTTAGATATCCGCAGTGACGTTTATAATAACGTAACTCGAATGTTGTTCCCGGAAAATGAATATGCAATCACGGAAATTTACATTTAAACGTCGCTTTAAATTCAACTTTTTCGAAGCTTTTATTTCTCGATAGTTTTTAAAACCACCATCATTTTTTGCTAGATAAATTGTTATATTCTTGTACATACAATTACATTTGTCATGTATAAATATTTATATAACATAAAATTCGATAATCGGGTTAATTGGAGAAATACAAAATGGAGCACTGTAACATCCCTGTCTTATCGATCCTCCATTTTAAACTATCTCAGAAGATAACTAATTATCCAACTGATTCATAATTCATGGGCGATCCAAACTAATCAGCGAGAGTATGGAATATTTATAGCTAATTACGTGTCTAGGAATTTTTATCGGAGAAGACTCTGGAGGTGTATCTAATTAGATCGATTCCCGGTGAATTCGTCCTGATGTAACCCGAATACGCAGACGTAACGATTCATCATGGACTCGGTAGAGGTGTTCGCCATTTAACCTGGTTCCCGTCGTTCCGTCGACAAAGACAAGCCTCCGAGGGTGGCGTGCTGATCAAGATTAATCGTATGCAAATTAGCCGAGCGCCGCAAGGAGGATCCCGCGAGATTCAGCAACTTCCACGACGGCAACTCCTGCAGTAACGAAAGATCGAACGTTCCAACCTGGCAAGATTTTGGTAATTGAAAATAGGCCCTTCCTTCGCCTCGACAAATCTTCGACGATTTGCATGGAAAGTCGCGACCTTGTTTCCAATGCAAAGCGCGACTGCGATTCATCGATGATCGATAACGAGACTGCTGCGCTTCGAGACATGCAAATTCTGCATGTCGGAAGCCATTTCCATTTTGGTTTTTCATTTGTGATTCTAGCTGAAACACAATCGGTCCTCTATTAATAGTTAGATTACGTATTAAAATATACACACGCACAATATAATATACAACAGCTAAGAGCAATTTAGGAAAGGGTGTACAGAGAATTAAAAATGTGGCTTAGAGTCAATGTGGTTTTGTCAGAAGATTAAACACTTGACATTTTCATTGTGACTTGTCTTTTTTCGAGAAACAAATTGACGATTCTTACGTAAGCTGTCTGCCGTAAAAGAATTTACGTAAGTATCATTTGAGGTAATTAAAGATAATACAAGATTTTCGATCGCAGCTTTTGTACCAGTTTTCAACAGAAGTTCAGAAAAAGATTTTATTATCCGATTTGCAAGATTTCTTTCTGTCGAAGTTCCGAAAGTTTAAGCTGTGCAAGTGTTAATTCCCGACGAGTGATAATTTCATCTCCAATAGATTCAGCAGAAATTATTGATGTATCGATGATTGGTCGCAAATCGTCTTAATCACGAAAGCAACAATTTTTTTCGGATAAATTGCAGCAGTGACGTCAATAGTGTTATCTAATTGACTGCAAATGAAGACAGTAAACATTCAAATTCGTTTATTATGCTCAATTTCCGATATTCCAGAAATAACTAAACTATAGCGAGATTTGTCTATCATTAATTGCGAGCATTCCTTACAATATTTCTTGTCCAATAACTCGAATCGAAAGTTACGCAATCACGTGATGCGGAAATTTTATTGTTAATCTTCAACCCGATTCTCATCAATCTGAACAATTTTGCAACCGGACAGCATCCTCGTTGCATCTCTCGATGATTAATTTGTCATTCGTTTCCTCCATCGTGCCGTTCCTTTTCCAGCCATTCTTATCAACCGATTACGTAAGCTTTGAAAACGTTATCAGTAATCGTGAATTCCAGTTCATGTTCGTCCCTGCGGCTCACCTTTCCTCTATTACCGTCATTTTCCGAACGTTTCCCGATGAGTCTGCACTTTTACCAAGATTTTCCATTCGATTCGACCATTCCAGCACTTCAGATCTATCGATAAGGCTGATCGTTCTCGATCTATGAGCATCTTTCGAAGGAAATTCGCAAATAAGAACGCTAACTATAACAATCCACAAAATTGACCTATAAGCTACAGAAATTAGCTGCAAAAGACTGCTCAAGGATGCAACAAAAATGGTCAGACTAGTCTAGTCAGATTAGCAAATAAGGTGCTAGGTCAACAGATCGGCTACGTACAAAATTGAGCAAATAATCGTTAGGTACACCGATCATCGAGTACTTGAATGTCCAGTTCAAAAGTCTAGTCGACAAGTAAACGATTTTGAAATCGGTAAGAAGATGCACCGATCATCGAGTACTTGAATGTCCAGTTCAAAAGTCTAGTAGACAAGTAAACGATTTTGAAATCGGTAAGAAGATGCACCGATCATCGAGTACTTGAATGTCCAGTTCAAAAGTCTAGTCGACAAGTAAACGATTTTGAAATCGGTAAGAAGATGCACCGATCATCGAGTACTTGAATGTCCAGTTCAAAAGTCTAGTCGACAAGTAAACGATTTTGAAATCGGTAAGAAGGTACAAAACCAAAGTTCGATCGAGCAAACGAGGGATACAGAAATCGACGATGCAGCTAAACGAGGAAGTGTGACATAAAAATCGGTAAGGAGATCAGCAAATAAGGAAATTTCAGCTAGAAAAATCGGTGTGCAAGTAAACAGTAGGTGCCGAAACGAGCAAACAAGTAAATTTCACGTGCAAAAACGATTTCGATCGTGTTCGTCACGCGATGGGACGCTTTATAGAGGCGTGTGTACAGTTTCGACCCGTGAGCCACGACACTTAAGCGACGAACACACCGTCGGCGTCGAGCAGACTATAGTACACGCACACAGAGACACGGGCACGCAATATGGCAACCGTGGCAGGACGTAGACGATGGTTATACGTAGAAGTTCCAGTGGCAGGGGGTCAGTGTAAAACGGCCTTCTGTCCGTAACGTATCGAACGTCGTTCCATCGAGCGACGCCGATTTTTCGCAGTGTCACTCCGGTTTCGTTTACAAACACCGTTTCGGGACCAGGAGAGGTTGTCTGGGTTGCGCGACAGTGTCGAAACGTTAGGGGGTCATTGTTGATACGTGTCGAACCCGCACCAATCTGGGATAAAATACAAGGTAAACCGATCGAATCAGCGATTTTGCTCGATTTGCACACGTGTGCTCCGAAACTCGCTTTCCAGGCGCTTTCCTTTGTTCCAAATTCGGCGCTCCTACTTGCAGCGCGCCTCTTTTTCTCTTTTTAATTTCACCGCGTGAAATTGCTCGTCGAATTTGGCGTTATCGAGTTCGCGAGATTGTTTACTCAAATATAGCTAGTTCGACGTGCTCGCCGGCAGAGCAGTGACGCTCGGCGTCGTTGACAGAATTAGGCGATCTCTGGTACGTTCCAGAAACGCTGATTTCGTTCGGAATCTTTGATTCGATTTAAACGGAAGTCGATTTCCTATAGGAAACGATTTTAAAATTCAGCCCCGCAATTTCCGTGTTTATGTTTTCGTTCGTGTGCGGCGTCGTTTCCATGGAATTTAAATTTCGACAGGATTGCGAAAGTGGTCGGACGACACGGGAATAGGACCGTGTAAACCTCTTCGATCGTTCGTTGTGTGCGTGACCGGTTCCGTTGGGTCGTGTTTGACCTGGTCGAGCCAGGTAGCACCTGGTATCGCGAACACCGGCTTTCAGCTGTGATTCAAGGATGCACGTCACTCGATTATGCGGCAAAATATCGATTTTCGTGATTCCTCCGACGCGACGAGCTTCGAATTTCGCGCGCTTCGACGCGCCGCCGGTTCATTCGTTCGTTTCAAGATCATCGCTTTTTTTTGACGCGTCGCTAGCGTCATCGGACGACGAGTCGGGAGATAATCGACATTTTGGAGGACTTAAAAATGCAACACAGAGGTCGTTTGCGTGCGAGAACTGGGTGGGGAGGCGCTGTTACAAATTCCTCGATGATAAACGGAACGCTATATTTGTTTCCAAAATTTTATTTGCTTCTTTCGTTTGCGATAATACATCGTTTGTTCGCTAATTTCACACTAGATTTAGCAATTAGTCAGACCTCAGCTTTCTTAATTTTACATTACAGAATTTATCTATTCGTTTGATTTTTATTAAGAAACACAGAAAAGATGAAATTTGAAATATTTAAAAAATTGTTTTCTGTGTTTGAACTTTCGTAGCACGTGATTTCCCGATATATCTGCTACTTTCCACAGTTGAAAATATTACCGACACATCGATCCGCGAAGGTGGTAATCTTTCGCTATCAGTTTCCAAGGATACAGAAGAAAAGTTTCATCGATTTATCCAGGAATATATGACGCGGTTCGCTGTACAAAACGCAACAGATGTTTTTCAAATACCGTGAAATGTTGGCGGCGCATTCCATTCGATTCAGAATCGGGTACGTGATCCTTTACTCGTTTCGAGCGTGTTTACGATGCTTTCCCCACCTCTTCCCCGATGTAAAATTGCAATTTGTACGATTCGATTCTCGCAAATAGAAGCCAGACGATTGCGTGTGTGACCACACGTTCCTGTTCTCGTTTCGTTACACCGAACACAACGTTCTCCCGGCTATTTCGCGAAACATTTCAAAATGGCCGGCACGCAAACGCGATCCGTTTATGCACGAAAAATCACCTCGAAATCGCAGGATAACTCGATGCTTGAAACAGAGGAGATTACCTTGCCGGCGTACGCGTTTATCTCGAGACCCACAAATCTTACGTCAGTTCGATAGCAGGGTACAAAGGTAGTCGCACGCCAGCTTCGAAATCTAGCAGCTGAACCGCCATTATCTTAAACCCATCGTACATTACGAACAGCGTAGCCGTCGAGTGATTCGTCACTCCAGGTTTTTGCTATTCCTTCAAATTTGCAGGAGGTCTATCCTCGGACTCTGCACGATAGATCACGTTTACGTTGATGCTCAAAAAACAGGAAGAAACATTCATCGTTTAAAAAAAGTCTTTACACGAAGGTCTTCGACCAAGCGCCGCCGTCGATCCTACTGTTGCTTGTCATCGGAAAGCATTATCTGTTGCCCCACTCCGGGTCAGACATCTTGGCTACATAACCGCTTATTTCAAGGCCTAGGCAGGATGACGTCAGGTCATCATCCGACTGCATATCCTCGATATATGCAGTCGCTTTCACGATTCGTATTGCTAAATTATGGCCGCAGGATACTTTGAATATTTCGCGGTAGGTTGACTGTGAGTTCAACCGATGTAAACGAAAAAATTTATGCACATTGTAGAGTGTAGAGCTTAGAGGTAGTCTGTGAAGATTCTAGAATGTGGAGGTCTATCCTTCAAAAGTCTAGGGTTCAAAGAAATCTTAGATCTAGGTAAAGTCCAGAAAGGGTGCAATTTTATTTAAGAAATCAAACATGTTACTAAAGTTTGGTTAATTCTCGAAACTCCTTCCGCGTAAACATGTCTGAAATCAGCATATAGCTCGAAATTACGTAAGTGGTTTCATTATGCGAAAGACAAGGCGTTATCGTCGGTTCACCTGCAATCAACAGCAGTAAATGAGTCCAATCGTACGGGTCGTTTGAACGGGAACACGTGGGCATCGTCTATCCGGGCATTGTCATTTCCGACGGATGAATGACCGCATATTTTCCGCGCGGATCCCAGTTTCCCGTGGGGCATCGTTTCATCGGGAAAACGTGTGCCGCATAGGAACAGAAATTGCACGTATTCTCAGAGTAATGTATGACCGTGTTTTAGAAATGTCGATAAAAGTTGAATTTTCACGATTATACAATAACATAACCGACATAAACAATTTTCTGTACCTTCGGAACTGCGAGCAAGGGTTTAAGTAGGTTTTTTCTGCGAATGACACGTATATACGTTCACGGGAATTTATTGGCGATACGTTCGCTACCAGCAGCCCGTTACAAAAACATTCTTTACAGAGTAGAGTGCACCAGGAAATAAATATACCTTTACCTAGGAGAAAAATTTGCTATCGAACTCTGGTGATAATTTTTATTTTTCCATATCTGATCTATCAAGAGCGGATCTTTGTGCTGGTTCGAAGCCAGAAGTACGGACAAAGTTCTCAGTATTTTCCGATTTTAGAGTTATTTCACGTACGCGTAGATCCCTTTGATCGGATCAAAAATAAACGCGTTCCGTTTGGAGCATGCAGCGACGACGAGAGCCCGAGGCCACGTGTACGCGTCAGGGTCGATCGGAAAGTTCCAAGATCTCGCTCGAAGGCGTCGTTTCATTTGAATGCGAAACGTGTTACGTTCTCGAGAAGTTCCGTTCGAAGTTACCAGCACCAAATAATTAACGTTTACGGGACATTTAAGAGATTACGCTAAGCAAAGTTGCTTTCACCGCGTACACGCTGTAAGCCCGAAACGCGACGTGACGGGATAAAACGCGTCGCTTGATGGATTAATCGAACGATCGTTTGCGCAGATTATCAAGCTCACCGCCGTCCACATTATTGGTGAAAATTATTTACAATAGAACGGCCAATATTTTGCGAAATAATGAAATTCGGCGAACGACGAGGCTACGGTCCGTTTCGCGGGAAATTTATGTATATCCTGTGTTTCGACGTCGATGCATCATTTTCTACCGTGACAAGTAATTACGCAGGCTTTTGCCAGAGAAACGCGTCGATCGTGCCTACCTTTGAACGAGCGCGTTCGCGCGTTTAATTCGATATTTAAAACCGCTACCGCGTGCAAGCATCGCGAAAGGAATAAATTAACGGCAAGCTATGTTGTGATTAGCTGTGCCTTTTCCCTGTCAGAATCGCTTTGTTTATCCGGTAATGAGCCGCTGTTTCGCTAATCCGGATAAGATTATAGACGATAGGTACGTTTCTTAGGAATCCAGGTTACTGGAGCGTTCGATTTTTAAGTATCGCTCTTTTACCACGAAAAATTATTCGACGAACTCATCATTTATTTCAAGATTCTTGAAAGCATGTTTCACTATGGTTCGCAGCTGTAATCGAGCACACCGGTATAATGTTTCAGTGATTAGGGATGTGGTCAGGTATAATTATCGCAGAAACATGCTCTTACAAGGTAGAATGTCGGCTCAAATTATCATTGGCGTAATTAACGAATATTAAATTTAAAGCGTAAACGTGTAACTTTATTACATCGTTCAATTATTTCGCCATTTGCTAATTGATGGAGGTCTATACTGGCTCTCGAATTCTTACCATTGTCTCGAAAATGTAGGTAGAACGATCGAGGCACAAAGCGAAATGCATTATACAAATTTCACAAGAAAGTCTGCAGACAATTCACTTTTCAACTGAAACTTACGTCGCGACGTTATTGCGAGCGGAAAGCTCGTCGTCATTTTCGCGACGAGTAATAACGGCGTTCCCATTAGCGAAAGGAAGGACGCGGCATTTTTATCTACCTCGGTACGCGTTATCGTTATCTGTTATAAGACGACCAAAAAGCCGTGAGCGCGAATCGGATACAGGCAGATCTTCAAGGCTGGATCTTCTGCAGGATGTAGAATCGAGGCGTAAAAACCGATCTATCGGTCTGTACGTTGGCGACCCTGAGGCCAATGGCAGCTCGATCTTTAAGATAAATGCTTGAAAATATTTCTCAGAAGAAACCAATTTATCACGGAAGAATTGCAAATTTTTATACTTTGAGCTATTGAGTGTTTTCGATACGAGAAGCGTTTAATTGGTTGCTCGGTGTCTAACCAGTAATCCAGGAACATTTTGGGAAGGTCGCTTATCGAAATGTCCACGGTGCTAAGTAGCATGCCCGGAAAATCGATACGGTTCTCGGAGTCGCAACGGATGCGTCATAGAATCGATAAGCGGATTCCTTGGGGGAGAAATCGCGTAGCCCCGTTGTTCAACACGCTCGTGAACGCCGCGTGTAATGTATGCTGATATGCACGCTTTAGCATAGCTGTCGTTCGCACTTTTTACCTGGCAACGTACCGTTATTACGTTCCAGCATATCAAATGGTCCATTTCGAAATACAAAAGTCACACACAATTTCGTAACGTAAAAGTATACCACAATAACACTTCTGGCATACAACTTTGAAGCTTAAACTTTAATGAAAAACTCTGCAAACATTTCGTCTATCTTTAATACCTGTTGACTGTTATATCAAACATTGAACTTCGTGCGATTGAAGCAACATTATAAAAAAGTCGTTCGCAATTTCGTGATGTAAAAGTATCTCAGGTTTCAAGCTTAAATTTTAATGAAAAACTGTGTAAACATTTCGGCAATATCTTTAACATGATTGACAGTTATGTCGAATATTGAAATAAATTTTGCTTGAATATTATAAAAAAGTCGTACACAATTTTATGGCATAAGAGCGTCTCAAGTTTGAATCTCAAATTTTAATGAAAAACTGTGTAAACATTTTGGCAATATCTTTAACATGATTGACAGTTATATCGAATATTGAAATAAATTTTGCTTGAAGCAACATTATAAAAATGTACACAATTTCATGACATAAAAGTATCCCAAAATAGCACATGTAATATATCAATTTGAAGCTGAAAGTTTGTTGCAAGTGTTTCCACAAATATTATATCGCTATTCTTAATACAAAATGGCTGGTTGCCAGTTGTAGCGACACCGGATCTAACAATGAGTACACAGGTTAAGGCGTATGGAAAACGTCTGGCACAAATTCATCACATAAAGCTATCTCGAAATAGCACTTATGGCAATTGAAGCTCGAGCATTGACGAATATGTCTGCATGGATGGTCCAATCTCCTTAAGACAAAATGACTTGCCGATTACGAAACGTATTCAAATATAATTTCATGACATAGTCCCATAATAGCATTTGTGTCGTATCAGTTTAAAGTTCAAGGTTTAAACTGTGCATGTTTAATATAAAATTAAATTAGTTGAAGTTGTAGATTCCAAAACATGTCACGAGATAAAAACATAGAAAGCCCTTTTAGTAATCTTCATCGTCCGTTATCGATATCCTTGCATAATTTTAGGCGGATCGATGTCTGAGTTCCGTGCGCGTCCTAATGGTGCAGCTTAGTACACGTGGAAGGGCAACCTCTATAATTCGTGTTCCGTGCATGTATGCAGCGAATAAGGCGACCAGAAAACAAGCAGAGAAAACGATCGGTCGTCTAGTCGAGTCGGTGCTCTCGAACGATTCGTTTCTTGTCTTAAATTTGTGCGGTTTATCGATTATCGACGCGTGGGTTCAACGCTTGGACGATCGAGCGCCAGGTGAACTTTCGTTGTTCTCGTTTCTCGGTGACCGGAATCCTCCTTCCCGAAGAATACGTCGCTTCGAATTTCGCTTCAAGTTTGCGGCCGGTTTTTTAGCAGAGGTATACGTGTTTACGAAACGTCAGCGCGACAACGGAAGCCTTCGATAAATCTTAAAATTCTGTTTCGCCGAAGAAACTTCGTGAAAATCCAGTCGACGGTTCTGTTTTCTTATCGTTCCACGGTTTCTTGGAATATCAAAGTTTCCGAGGCGTTTTCTTGCGAAATACCTTTTCCTGCGATCGTTTAAATTGCAGAATTTACTGCGTTCGATGATCAGAAACCATTCGTCGATAAGAAAGTAAAACATTCTACATGATTTTCTGAATTTAATTTTTACGATCAGCAAAGTCTCCACATTTTTCCAGCAACCTTCAGCAGTTTATCTTTTTAGGCAAAAAATATTGTTTCGTGACTTATAAAACGTAGTTCTAGAGTTGCGTTCTTTTAACGCGTATTTAAAGGCGCGTGTCCTTGGTATCTTGCAGTAAGTAATAACTTTTCCAACCTGACCCAGATTTAACCCAGATACAATGTAGTCAAGGTGTTAATCGAGTAATCTTTCTTATTTGAATATCAAGTGATCTGACTTTTCGTAGCCATTGGATCAGATTGGGATAATTTTTTTCCAAGTATTTCGTGTGCTTAGAGCCCACAACGGTTTCGTCCCTCCACGATCGATTCTATCGCAAGGAAAGGTTAGATCGGTGTGCGTGCACCTTTAAGTACACAGCCTGGAGATACACGATCGATCGTAGCAGAGGTCGACGTACTCGCGTTAACTTTCATAGAATTTATTGTCCTGTGCTAAGGAGCTAACGATTCGAAGTACTGCGTGTTTTTCGATCGAAGAAGGTCAATTAGCGGTAAAATTTGTTATGACACGCGACAAAAAAGATTCCAATGAGAAAATGTTAAACGGTGCACTGGTTACAGTAGTCGCGAATTCGACGTACATGGTGTTGAAACATTAGCTGATTTATCGATCGACGGTGCAGTTTGACACCTTAATTTTTTAGTCAAAAGTTCTGCTAATAATAATAGCAGGTATTCTATTTCTGCACAAAATTCGCCGTTAAGAACGTTCACCATTTTAAACGTTAACGGATTAAGATAATCAAACTCTTCCCCGTTAAAAGTCCGTGTTTATTCTCAAGAAGCTTGCATAATGAACAAATTTATGAATATTTAAGTACGAAATGCACTTTTCCATTTTGCATTTTATGTTGCGCGATTTAAGTGCTGCGAATGCACTTTTACGCTCTGTATGCATCAGCTACAAAAGCCGTGTAGTCCGAACAGCAATAAAACCGTCTTACGCTTATCAAAAGAAAAGGAAGCCGCACACGCAAACTTCTTCAAATTATTTTTATAACCTACTAAATTTTGCTTGCTGTCACAGTAAAAGTGGTCAGACACGTTTAACTCTTTATATTTCCATTATGCAGTAATTTAAAAATCTATTAAAAGTTAAAAGTCTGTTAAATTATCGTTACCTAAAATTTGAAAGAAGAAAAGTGGAGCAACGACTTCCGTTCGTTATTAACCGGATACGTAGCTCGATAGAGACGTATCGTTCTGCATACGTATTGAAAGATTCTCGAAAAGGAGAAGAGATCCTTCGGTGCCTCTTTGAACGATTCTCGATGTCTAGACTCGGTGTATTTCAGCAGCCCGAGGCGAGGTGGCGTCTGAATTCCTCGCTCGAAGGGAAAACTGAAATTCGCGCTAGTGCACTACGAAACTCCATTTCTTTTCTTTTTTCACCCTCTCTCCCGCTTACTACGACTCGTCGCGATACGAGGGAAAAGTTTCGAACGGCTGCAGCCTCGAGGTGGTGGCGAGCAACGGGATCGGGATGATTGATAGCGGGCGAGCGTGTGCAACTGGTATCGCGATTCTAGAACAGAAATATGAACTGGATGGAATAAAATTCGCTATTGCAGTCGGGACAGTCGTTGACCCACGATTCAGATGCAAATGCGAAAGTTACACGCGTTTCCGTTCCGTTATTACCCTCCCAACACGATCGAATACATGTTATTGCTACAATTCTTCCCGCCCAATCAAATAATTATTTAATGAACCGTGCAAACACTTGTAATAATGTTCCCGCTTTCATACGGTGTTCACGTGGTTAATAGTAATTTCGTTGCACATCAATTACATTTGTATCGATATTTTCCAGCTAGTTCACAAGTGCGAGCACAAAAACGCCTGTATCTTTAGTAATTTATATTATCGTGCGCTGTAATCTTCCCTGGTGGTATCTTTAATCTGTAACATTTTTTTCTAATTTATCTAGCGATATCTACTTGAAAAAATGGAACTACATTATGTAACCATCACACGATATTAAGGTCTGGGATACCGAATGAAACGCACGTTTAATTTCATTGCGAGTTCCTTCTTACTAGTCTTTTATACAGAAGTATGTCGATGTAAATAAATAATATATTCTACATGAATGAACTTCGGGAAAGGGAATTTTTATCGATCGTTACGAGCGCTAATCAAGCGGAACGTTAGTCAAACACGGGTTCGGCAATTATCGAATTCCGCGGCTTAACGCGTTGATTACAAGGTCCGAGATAAAATTTGCCGAGTATTTTTTGCAAAATTGTCGCGGGTGCTCCTGATTCCTTCTCGTGACGTGATCGTGTGTTTCTCGGAAAGCGGATTATTGACATTGGCATTTTTCTGTTTGCATAGGCTGCTGTGCTCGTTAATGGCTGCCAGGGTCGTCGGCTAGAGGCCGTTTAAAGAAGTTTCGAGCTGCCAGCGCGCCAACACAGCCTGTACCCGATGAGTGTAAGTATAAATTGATCTGCGTCATTAGACTTCTCGCCTAACTCATCCTTTTCATTCGTTCCACTTGTAAATTTCTAGGAAAAAGCTTCCTAATTGATCACCGTTTTTCGATCGTTTAGAACGTTCTCGTCGATGACTTGTTGGCTCTTCCTTTATCGTATTTCCGCGTTTCGTGTACACGAAGAATGATTCACGACCTTTCCACCCGTTCCTTACGATAACGGTTAATAAAAACACGCGTATTTTTGCACCTATTTCGCCGAAAAACGAGAGCTTTCTGACGATAGGACGAAAGCATTAGTCACTCTGCTTTTTTAATAGAAACGGATCAATGTGTCTTGTCAGTATTTTAGGATTATGACGATTCTGTTTTGCGAGCGTGGGCTCTCGTTTCGTGATTATTCGATCCTTTGGCAAACAGAGTATGCTATAATTTTCGAGAAAGAACGAATTTCTTTAACGAAAGACAATTCCACGGATCGAGTAGCTCAGTGTCGACGGTCTTCGTGTCGAATTAAAGCGAGCCGTCGAATTAAGTCCAATAAAACGTAGTCGTTTGTGCGTTCGAGGCGTGTTCATTTAGCTCGGTTAAATAAATGATCGGATTCAGAGTCTCGCCGTATTAAAGGCATCGCGTAAATTAATTAGAACGATCGTTGCGATTACGTCAGTCGACGCAATATCGCGCCACTTTAGGAACACAAAAAAGGACAAAGCTTCTCGATCGATAGTGATTCATGCCGACTGTATAGAATTTTTATTGAAGCTTTATTTGCAGGTTAGATCGGTGGCCGGTCACATGGTGAAGCAGAGGAGGTTTATCGGCAACACGAACAACAAGATGATCAACATACGAGAATATTTATAGGCATTTTTAGGTGGAATCATCAACTCGTGTTGAAAAGAGAGATTGTTTCGATCTGCATGTCGAGGAAGGTGTGCAGAGCCTGGACGTAACCGGTCACGTTTCGAGAACCGACCGATTGTAAAACGTGTACTGCCAGGTATATCCGGAGTGAATGTAAAATAAACGATCTATCACGGTAGATATTTCAGAGGACGACAGGAGCGGCGCGTTGCTACGCGTTCCTCTAGCTATGGTCAGCCTGACACGACCTGATTTCCTGTTTTACGTAACTCGCAAGAGATGTTTGATTTTCACGCGCAGGTAAGTGGCTGGTACTCGTGTCTCTATATTCCAGAACAATCTACTGAATATTCGAACACAACACGCGTGTCATTTGTCGAGCACACTTGCAGTTGCCATGCAATAAACTTTGCTAGGAAAAATCGCGATGTAAACGCAAAAAGTCCTATCGTAATGAATAACTTATTAACTTGAAATTTATTTCTGACGTTATTCGTCATGCACGGCTTAACAAATAATTGACACTATTAATGTTTCAGATTCATCGAATCTAGAAAGCTTGTGGTAAAAGCGTGTTAAAGCAGTGGAAACCGATACCGATTTTCGAAAAATAGAAGACGAGGTTGAACAAAAGAAACATGAAACACGCACATCGAACGATTCAAAGTTGATCTAGTATCGGTTCATGTATCAGGAGTGAAATCGTGCTTTGTTACACAGGTACAGATACTTTCTAATGCTACGATGGTTGGCAAAGAGGAATAGATTTTTCACGGAAGGCATTCTCTGATAGAAGAGAGGCAAGTTAATCGCGAATCGTAGTGAAAGTGGATACTCGTCGTGTGATTACGTACCGGGAACGTTCGTCCTCAATCGGCCAGACACGATGGAAAATTTCATAGCTCCAGAGAATTTATACTCTTTGCCTTAAAGGGGCACATTTGTTCACTGAGAATCTCTTTTTCAATGTTTGCTTCAAACGATTTATTTTTATTCTTGGAAATATTTTTGTTTTTGTTTAAAAGATTCGTGCAATTGGAATTTGAACATGTCTGCATTTTATATCTTGAGAATAATCCCTGATCTCTAGGTACCAATTAGCAATTTTTTAAAAATATTTATATTCTTGGAAGGATCATTTTTGACCTCGTTTAAAAGATTCGTGCAATTAGAATTTGAACATGTCTGCATTTTATATCTTGAGAATAATTTCTGATTGCTAGCTACATCAATTAGCAATATCTTTAAAATATTTATCTTCTTGTAAGGATCATTTTTGTTCTCGTTTAAAAGGTTGGTGCAATTAGAATTTGAATACGTCTACATTTTATATCTTGAATAAATTTTTCCTACAGCAAAAGTCATTTTATGAAATCGTTTAAAGAATGGTTTTAAGAATAACATTTGTTAAAATCTTTAAATTCTTGCGTCGAGTAGCTTGAAAAAAAATGGTGGTTCTAAATAAAAAGTGAGGAAAAGAGTGGGGATAAATTTTGTAAGTTACAATCGTTTCACGGTTGGAAAGCAGAGACGCCCGTTTTGCGTCAACGCGATTTTCATGGAATTTGAAGTTTGGTGAGAGTGTCGAGAAATGGATATTTGGAATAGCGTAAAAGGTGCGAAGAAATATATGCGAGGAATATGTTCGTTCATATTTCATGCACAAGATACTATTGGAAATGGTGTTCGGTCGCGATTTTGAGTCAGTTGCCAAGACATCTTCCTTCTAAATATCGGTTAACGTCGAGCTTCTTATTCAATGACACTTTGTCATCGTTTAAAGCCGACTGGCGAATGTCATTCCGATTGATCTACTGAGACAATCAGATTTCTGAACACTTTTTATTGACTTATTAAGAACGGAAAATAACGCAACGGAATTTCTGAGGTGCAGATATTTTCATTCATCTGAAAAGTGTTCCGTTCACAGTGATAAATGATAATGTACCTTTTCAAATTACATTTGTTCCATTACTTGTCATGATACATGTAAGCCATAGTGTTGTACGACGAAAAGTACAAGGCAGAAAATTCGGAATTTACGATCGCAATTTCGTGTGTCGCCTTAAAAATACGGTGGTAATAGACTGGAAAGTTTCAACGACTAAAGTCTTGCTGAATTAACTTATTTATATTTATATTCGTGTAACATAGAATTAAGTCCCATCAAATCGATGTAACTAATTTAAAAATTCTCTTTGCAGGTTTTTTAGGTATAAAAGAATAAAAAGGACGAACAAAAGAATTAGTGATATAATTTCTTCCATTGAAGGGATAAAAAGTATAATTAAAGAAAGAAATTTCCAGATAAATACTCAAAGAGATTTGATAATTTATTTGTATACTCGAGCGCCGTAATAGGCAGACATTCTTCGAAAATGGTAAGTGCTATTCGTCTTCGTTATTTATTCTACATTTCATATAAAGCGTGTCGCTTCGGAAAAAAAGCGTTGTCATTCATTTTGGAAACTCACGCGAGAAACAGGCTAGCGTTTTCTGCCGTTTTCAGCGTAAAACGCGTCCCGGGTTTCGGCGTAAAAGCATCGCTAAAAAACGAAACAATAATCCTGGGAAAAAGAGTCACGAGGCTTTCATTGAAGCGTTCAATTTATATCAGCGTGAACGATGGCGTTTGCAGTTACACAATTGCATCGACGTCGAGGCATCTCGCCTCGGCCCATCGCGTTTAATTATAATTAATGAACTCGACCTACGCGGCTCGGATTTATTTTCGAGCCGGCGACGATCCTTTACAACGTTTTAAAAGCTTCCTTGTGATTCTCATTCGCGCTTTAACCTACTACCGATATTAATGCCTCGCTCGAGTTCAACGTTAACGCTAGAACAACCAAACTAATTTGCATTAGCTTACAAACTTTTACTTTTAGATTACACTGCTCTTCTACTACATTACCTTAATATTTTACTATTTTTACGAGTCAACATCTTGTACATCCACTGTTTACTATTTATTTTTCTACTTTTCATTTAAACTTTTGATATCAGTTTGATACAAAGTATACTTGCGTCTTGAAATAAAACCGAACAGTATCGTTAAATATATCTTCAACGTTCGGTTATTTTAGCGTTGACCGGAAGTGCCAAAGAAAAATTCTATGACACTAACCTCGTCAAAAGTTATGCATACACAGTCACGACTCGTAACTGTTTCCGGCTGATTCATTGGTTAATTTGAGCGACCACGGAATTCCGTTGTGTATTCCATATGCTGCCGGAACACGACGTCTTATCTGACTCTCTCTGCCAAGTTTGTTGCAGTTAATAGAATAGCCCTGAGCACGTGGATAATTGAGTTTTGTTTTGTTAGTAATTGCTACGGAGTTCATTCACGAAGTTTGATATCTCAACGCATTGGCAACTATTCGTGGCTTTCCTTATTTCATGAACTGGCTATTTAACGTTCTCTCAACTTTGCTTTATTAAAAATATTCTTTAATCATATTATTTGTTAAAAGTATGAATATTGAAGTGTCAGATTATGAAACATAAAACATCAGGTACAATTTTGTGACATAAATGCAAAATAATGATACATCAATGGTACAGCGATGTGAAGATTAGGATATACGGAAGAAGGCTATGTAGGCTCAATACAAAATGGCTGCCGCAAGCGCAACAAGTACGAACGTTTTAAGATTCAATGTACACTTTTCTAATTTTATGTACATTGTGGCAGAGTATGAAACAATTTTTTACGAATTTAGTTCGTAAACAATATTTAAACATTACAACGTTGTACTTCCATCAATGTTTTAGTAGTTTTAAACCATTAAAGTGAAAAAATGAAATAGTACTCGTGGTTAGAAGTTTCCTAGAGGCAAGAATAATTTCCGTATCATTAAGATTCCGAATATCGAGCAAAAAGAGTCTTTGCTTGTGGAACAGTACACGTTTGACGCAGCGTAGTCGCGCGTTTGACGATCTTTTAAAAATAGTTCGGTGTCTATTTAACAGCAGGTGGAAACGAAGGCGAGAAAGATAAAAGGCGCGGGTCGTCTTTATTCTTTTTATTCCGCTTTGGCCGCGTTTCGCGGAGAAAAAGACGGAACGCGTGACAATAATGCGGAGGAAATGAGGGTGACCCCGATCCGAAACGCAAATGAAGCCGCTTCACAGCGAACTGAACCCGACCACGTGGAAAACTCGTGTTAGTCAGCGGTTTTCCATATCTCTCTGGCGACCAGCGCCACGATTTTCCGCGGTCGCATGATTAACCCGCCCCCCGAAACGCTGCAACGACGAAGAATAATTAGCGGTGATGCGATCCATGAAACTCGTATTAATCGGTTCGGAAATAATGAATGTAACACTCTGTACCGATTAAGCAGCCAGGAAACAGATACGGAAATTGCGCTCCTGTCATAATGTTGTTCAACGCGTTCATTTACCTCTGTCGGTGAATTAATTCTCATTTTAATAAACCTCGCTCATTTAATGACATTCGGTTTATTTTATTAAACTTTTACGTACTTCGGAAAATTGCAAGGTATTAACAAGATTAATACCTTGATTGAAGATTAACAAGCCGCAGTAGATACGGACGGTTTTGGTCAGACATCGACTTTTAGATTGATCCACAAATTTTTTGATACCATGTTTCATTCAATACTGTTTTTAATAGCAATTTAAGTGGGAAATTCAAATGACATGCATGCTTTTATTACGAATATTCGTTACTTAATTTAAAAAACATTTCTCGATATCGCTAGGTAATGCGATTCATCTCCCACAGTACTGTGACAAGCATAACCCAATTCTATTCACAATATTTCAAACATCAATCATGTAACACGAGGTCGGAGTAAAAACGCACGTGGTGTGGAACTTATTAGCGCGAGGGAGAGCAGCATTCAGATTGAAATAATAATAGCGGAATGAGAATTCGAGGATTATCTTTTAGTATCGTATTTATGGCAAGCATGGGTGATCGCAGTGAACGCGATCAATGAAAGAGTAAAGTCGTTAAATTCAGATTGCTATTTCTCCGAGTTTCTCGCCTCGGTAGTTGTCCTCGCGTTAATCCGAAAATATCGAGGAAATAACGCGAATCGTGCGGATCGTGATCGAACACAGAGGGCCCAGGGGCGAGCTTTTGTTCGATGGAAGTTTTCGTTTCGCCGTGCAGCCGAAAGTTATGATTGCTCGGTCGCTTCGATAAAAGAGAAAGAAATAATGGATGACCGCGTGGTCGAGGAACGTTTCAGCCGTACTCGGAAGATCGAGCGTTCGTTTCGCGATAACGACAATGATTTTCGTCGGTGCGCGGGTTAAGCAGCTCCGTAAAATATCGTCGACCATCAATTCGTCCGTTTTCATTGCCAGCCATTTTTCACCGTTGTAATCCGTCAATAAATCCTGCAAGAAGATAAACTGCTGCCATGGTCCGTTACAAAAATGGAAGTATCGTCACAGGGGGTTGACGAGTGAAAATAAAAAAAAAACGCTACAGCGTTCTCATCGGCCTTTTACTTATTCGTTCCTCCATTGTTATTCCTTTCGTTTAATTTGTTATCTTTATTTTTTAATTTCTCTCGAACAGAATATCGAACAATTTTTTTTTGTGGTCAACCGCGAGACAGAATTGTGCGATACTACAGAATCTCGGTTCTATTTTTGATTTACTCGACACGGTTTACGAAAGCCTCGCTTGAAACGTACGCTGTATTTTTGGCCACCTTGGGTTTACTTAACGGAACGAAATCGCGAACGTCGACTTCAGCCAGACTCTTCATATCGCTTGGTTTTCGCTTTGAAAACTTCGTCTCATTAAATGGCTTACTAACCGAAAGTGCTAAATTAAGAGGGAGGTATTAAATAGACACGAAATAATTGATCGTAAGCTGATTATATTCGGGAGCAGACTTTCTGAAGATAAGGGAAGTTCGGTTAGACATAGAGAAATGGTGAGGGATCAGAAATCCATCCTAGAATCTATCCTTAAAAATCCTACATTGCATCTGACAACCCTTAGTAGACCATACTTGACACATTGACCACATTGAACGTACCTATACGTACATATACGTCAATAATATAAGGTAACTCTGTAAGCGAACATATCCGTAAGCTAACATCTAGTACCCAGTACTCGAAGGATTAAATTAGAAGCGATGAACATTGACTGCATCAGAATCGTTCGTTAAACGATGTCAATGAAAGTCGACCTAGGCGTATCGTTTACAATGAATCGATCGATCTGAACCGGACTAGTCCAAGTGTCATGATTTCATTCGGTTACGGAATGCGTTCGCGTTTCAAGCAGTTAAGGGGAGTTCGTGTCAGGGTCCGAGTTCTAAGATGCGTCGGGTGTCGCTGATCGAACGTCGTCGGGTTCGAGGTCCCCGAGAGGTCGAGTTTCGACGGTCGATCGTTCAAGAATGGCTTCGCGTCGGACGTCGGGATACGCTGTCTATTTCTGTCCGTGCGTTGACTTCGTTTGAATAATTCACGCTGATCACTGCCGGAATCAACCGCTTTTGCTATTTAACAATCGTTAGCGATCGTAGCAGCGGAGCGTCTATAAATAGCGGGCAGTCGATTTTTAGGAATATAGCGGACTTGTTTTACGCGCTTCGGTCCAGATAATTTAATACCATGATCCTTGACACGAATCGTTTTTCGTACAGAGATGGGCTTTCGAAAACTCGCGAACGAGCCTCGTCGTGGATCGAGTATTTTTGGAACGCGAAACCCTGACAGAGATGGATACCGAAATTTCGTGAACGATTAAACGCCATTTCATGTAGGGTCGTACGTTTTTGGGACACGTTCGAGTGATAGATACGGAGCAATATGCAGTTACAGAGTGGTATGTCCAGCTAGAAAATTCGTCATTGCTCTTCTGGAGGTTTGGTTCATTCTCGAGGAACCCTCACCGTATTCAAAAAAATTCGACAGATACATCCCACTCGCAGAAACGAAATCATGTTTAATGCGTTTGAAAATAATTCCAAGGCCGATAAATTGAAAACTGTTGACACGTTTTTTGTTACTATTCAAACATCGATCTTGTGTACTCAGACTCGACATACTACGTTTCATAATTTGCTTTTTAAGCAATCTGTATGGTGATTCATTGCCATGATAGCAGATAATGGCATACTCGAGATGCTTGATCTTAAAGTACTGGAACCAAAGGTATATCGGACGTTTCCTCATTGAACACGATTCTACGAATTCCGCAACTCACGGAACAATGAACCTTGTACGATTCTCCCGTAATTCTCCGTAAATTATCGAGTGGAGACAGTGTCGTGCCATTCATCATCGAGCTGTAGACACGACGTATAATCCGTCCTGTTGCAAACACATCGCGTAAGTTGGAAATACGAGAGGAATAATTGCTCGTGGTCCCCCGTTCGATCTAATGCAACGATTACATTGCACCGTGTTTGTACTCGCGTCGCAGTCCTTCGTTAGTCTTCTTCCGTTTAATTTGAAATCGAGTTCCTCTCTGATATCGTTTAATCGTCCCTTTTCGATGTTCACCGATCGGATGTTACACGATACTAACGAGCACACGTAAACCGGATTCAATGACGGTCATTATTTTCGCAAATCACCGTCGACATAAGCGCCCTTGTTATCTGTTACTCTCTATGGAGACTACACATCTTTCATTTGCTTCGGATCCCTTTCATGTCATACTGTGCAGCATCTTCAACGCTGATCGATATATCGTTATGGATATATCATGGATATTTTTGTATAGGATCTTCATAATTTGAAGTTTGATGCGTTAGTCTTCGCGTGTTAAGCTCCGCGTTCGATTCGTGACCGTCAGATATATGCTCGCTGCATAAGTACGCGCTGGATGTCTACACGCTAGCTTTCTATGCGTTGCATCTTTACATGTTGGATTTCTACGTGTTACTATGCTACTATATTACTATGTGCATACATGGAATTGTTATATAACGAATTTTTACACATCGAAATTTTACATGTTCGATCATTATAATTACATAACCACATCAGTACAAATAGTAATATTTGAAGTGTGCATATTAAGCATCTTTATGTGTTAGATTCCCACGTGTTGGATTACTATGTACATACATGGAATTGTTATATAATGAATTTTTACACATCGAAATTTTGCATGTTCGATCATTATAATGACATAACCACATCAGTACAAATAGTAATATTTGAAGAGTACATATTAAGATTGTCATCTTGTGTAATCAGTATAAATAATGTACATAACAGTAACAAATATAAGTAAGAATTTTAGTATTGTTCGTTTCATTAATAATTCGATTACATTCCGAAAAGAGGTCGTTAACTACGATATTAAAGGCGTTTCAGTGTTTAACGATCACTTTTGAAAACAAAATGCGATAAAAGCGACGTTGATGGTCCAAGAAAAGCCGGAGAAATATGAAAAACGATGATCAGCTCCTGCGAGAGAGAGAAAAACTCGAAGAAATATTGCGGTAGCGTTTCGAACGAAGGCTTAATTACATCAAGATGCAACGTCTCGTGCAGATTCTTCTCTTTCGTTTCCTTCCTTCTTTCCTTCCTTAATCGTTTCACTTCCGAGTACCAAGACCTCGATGTTCTTTGCGGTGGTATTTTTTTCCTCTTTCGTTGTCGGTATCTGGCCCTTATACACCGAGCAGTCCATTTAACGTGAATCGGTCGAAAGCTCCGTGAAAATGGTCCGACTCGAAGGCAAGAGGGAGGGAAAAATAAAAAGGGAGAAATAAGAAGCGAAGGGAAGAAAAGGAGCATCGTGGGATAAAAGAGGAGACTCCGGGAAATTACGATTTTAATATCTGCCAGTTTGTGCTGTTTGAAAAACGAACGATAAGATTACAACACTCTCCGGGAAGCTTGCAGACTTCCCTATCGTCGACCGTTTTCTCTTTCAATCGAGAAAAAAACTCGTTTCACGCTCGATTACGAGCGATCTCTTTACACTGAATGCGCGTAAATTATTTTCTAATTGATTCAGAGATTCCACGTCAAAGAGCCGTAAATAGAATAAATGCTGTTATTCTTATTAATCATTAATCGGAGCTTCGTAATTTGTTCAGTTATTACAACCAGTCTCGCGATCTTATATCGCTATTTTCTTCGAGGAACTCCAGCATACATAGCATAGGAGTTACAACTCTTTCTGTAGAATTTCGACTTGCACAATTCCGATAACATCGCCCGCGTTTTTTTCCTGTTTTCCTTGCCCTTCTACTCTTTCCGCCTCATCCGATGAATCATTTTTCGCCGCGACTCAAATATCCGAAGAAAGATTGCGTCGGGAATCTTTGCTACATAGTCCGAAATTTCTAGTGTATCGGGCGATCGTTATGTAGGGGTTGCATTTCGAGAACTCTAGCTCGCTATCAATTTTAGGACGATTCGAACTCCATCGGTCGGCCACAATCTTCTCGAATGGATTCCAATTAAAACGACTGGGCCCGGAGTATGCATGTACGGCTTCGGCGTCGGCGACGTTTCAAAGAGGGTTCAGAGGTCGTCGGAGTGCTTTCATAACTGTTAATAGGAAACAATTGCCGTCTCGATTAAATTCCACTGAACTATTACGGTTGTACCAAGGAGAGGGAGACAACGGGTCGGTCGGGTCTTCTAGTTTCGAGGTGACTGGCCTCTCGTGTTTCGTGTCCTCAGAATTCCACGGCGAAGGTACTGCTTCCCAGTTTTCCATTCCGGTACCACGGTAATAATCAACTGGTCGCTTTTGGAAGCGATTTCGTACTCGACCCGTGATTTGTCACGCCACGGGAACAGAAATTCGCGATTCGCTAGTAAACGGGCTCTGAATTTGTCCTGGAATATCGAACGACCCCGAATGGAAAATGATGCAGGTACAGAACGCAAAGTTCTACGGTAATTACAGTAATTTCACGTTGCATCAAATTTACGGGATGGACAAATACTTAATCTAACCTCGCTCCAGAATAGCAGAGAAAAAGAATACACGATCTCTATGCAAGGCTTAGAATTATTGAAAAATACCAAGAATTGCTAAGTCGGGATGGAAAAGTTGGAAAATTCCCTGGCACCGAAAATGGGTCAGTGTGTCTGCCGCGACGTCGAGGTCGATCTCGTCGCAGTCGTTGCATCTGCATTCTGCAACGGCTGAAATCGCCGTGTATATAGACCAACGGAGAATAATCGATGAACGGTGCTTGTGTTCGTGCCCTCCAATCGCGTCACTTCCTTCAACAGAAACTAGAAACCGATACTGCTCGCTTTTTATCGCGGACCGTTCCAATCGGACCGTGCATGCGTTGAACTCCGCAATGTGTACAATGTTGATCACGACCGAGAGCCAAAGGTCGCTTCTCGTACGCCAGAATGAGTGCCAGTACGTCATGCTTTGGCACTTCGGTACTTTGAAATTTTGGAGGGTGGACTTAGGGATGAAGCATAGGAACGAGTATAGTAAGTATAGGGAATATAGTGAGTTAGGGATCCAGAAACGTAGGTTATTTGGAGCATAGAATGTTTGGAAAGTTGGGACTCTGGGACTTGGGGACCTGCACAATAAAGTTATGAAGCTTGGTAGCTTCAGAATTTCTGAATTTCCAAGCTGACTCGGAGCTTTGCATTACTTCAGAAAACAATGCAATATAAAAGTTGTGATCTAGGTATAGTGAGTTAGGGATCCAGAGACGTAGGTAATTTGGAGCATAGAATGTTTGGAAAGTTGGGACTCTGGGAATTTGGGACCTGCACAATAAAGTTATGAAGCTTGGTACCTTCAGAATATCTGAACTTCCGACTCGGAGCTTTCAAGTTGCATTACTTCAGAAAACAATGCAATATAAAAGTTGTGATCTAGAACAGAGGATTTAGGCCCACGATGACAGTTGTGACAGTCGCACAAATGCAACGCCTGCAAGCAAGCAACCGAAGATAAAAGACGTGTCAAGATCGTATCCACGGTTCTTCATACATTGTCTCGGAACTTCATAAGTCTGCCAAGATTGTATCCACGCGTTAGATCGATTTTATTTTTAGAGCGATAATAAGATTCGATAAGAAATAAATGAGCGATCGTCTCGCGTATAAACACGAAGATCTTCTCCGTGGCTTAAACCGTATCGATAAACGAGCGACTTAATCTCCAGGCCAGGGAAACCCGTTCGCTGATAAATCGGCCGGATTATATCCATTCATCAGAGAAGCGAGCAGCAGTCTGTTTGTAGCCGTTGTGCTCCAGCAACCCACATTTATCTCGTGCCAAGCCTGCGCTTTCGTATTTCAGCTTCAGCCGGCAAGCGGGCCTGGGCCGACTATCCGGCCACGGATTGTCAGTCCTCGCGCAGCATTTTTCTTACTTTCGTTTTGTCTGTGTCGCAATCGATCTTGCGTTTTCGAGAGACACGCGTACCGATGACTCGATCCGTTTCGTAGACGTCGCGACGCGGTCACGGGTCATCGTCGACGAACGCCAGAATCGGGCTGAATCGAACGAGCCACGATCGATTCGGTGCCCTAGAAAAGTTATAAACAGACACTGATTTTGTTGCGCCTTTATTCTCGCGAATTCGAGAACGTTTTTTAAGTGGAGCTCCGTCAGAGTTCTTAGTTAATATTCTGGAGAGTAGATTAGGTTTGAGCCGATTAAATCAAGAAGCTTTATTAGCACGTGGAATTTCACAGCCGTCTTTTAATTCTGTAGACCACTTTCATTCACTTGCATTACATTTGTAAGCTCCGCAAATGTGAGCTGCCGCAGTTGCGGCTCCAAGTTTAAACTCATAAAGGAAACACGACACGGAAAGGTACTCCGACACAAATTTTTCTCAATCTACATTCTGCCGTTTCTTCATCCTTCGAAACATCCCGTAGAATCTGTTTACCGAACGAGAATGGCACTTAAGTGGTAAAAAAATTGCAGTAGGAAATGGCATATGAAGAGATAAGAAATGGGAGCATCAAAGAGGAGAATCTAATAAAAGGAACGAGAGACGTAAGGACAGGGGGAAAAAACAATTGGCAGAGAAGATGAAAAGACGAAGGGGGAAAATGCCGCAATGTTTGGCGTCCTCGGCTTCCGGTGGTTTCGGCGGAGAGCGTCAGAGGGTCTACGAAGTGACGCGATCGTGCCGGGGAAAAAAGGCCGCGGACGTCATCGTTTCGATCTCAGGAGCGTCGCGACGCCTCCGTGTGCCAGGCGGTCAGTCTCGTTCCCAGAATTTCGAGGGTGTATCCGGTTTGCACCGGTTGCCGCTGGCTCGTTTCCGATCACCGAGCGTGTGTACACGTCGTAACGGCGTGCGTCGTCCCTTGTCGCGTCCGTTTCAGTCCGGAGGGATGAAAAAGAGGGGACACGGCGTCGTTGCGTAAGCGTCTGGACGCCGAGGCATCGTTGCGTCAGTCGTTCGAAAGCTACTAAGCATCGCGGGTCCACGAAAAGCCGGCAAGACGCGCGGAGAGTGGCTCGCTCGCCAGCAGTTTGTGAGTTTCAACGATCTCCTCGGGATCGGCCATCAATTTTAGCCCGGTTCCACTTTCTTGTTTTTCGCTGGGCTTCCCCTTCGAGGTCGCGCACCCGGGATTTTCGACTCTCTTGACCTTGCCGCCGGATCTTTCAAGGTCAATGCTACGTCGTCGCAGACACACATCCGGTCGAGTACGCAGACGCGTGGTCGGATCGAATTTTATGGTGGCGCCCGTCGACGCACGATTCACGCAGTGTCGCGTCCCCCTCTACGATCGATCGATCGATACCCCTTCGATCGCGCGTACAGTGATTACGTAAGGATTCCATTCACTTTCCGCAGGATCACTTTCTCTGATCGGTTTGTACTTTTCATGCAAGGATCGCTGGAAGAAGAGTGCTCTACGCAAGGGCTGCTTTTCTTCTCCGAATCGGAAGAATTTATTCTTTATGAATTATATTTCCAATTTTTCGATCTTGGAAAATCTATTAGCATCAAGAGGTGAAGACTGATCGGGGAAGAAAACGCAGTGGAGATTGACGCAACGATGCGCCAGATTCCAGTATTTTGGTTTCACTGCAGGGGATGCTGCGGTTGCTCTCCTTTAAGCTGGCGCGTCGCTTTCCACGCTTGAATTTTTCTTCGAGTCTTCTTTGAAACTTGCGAAACTTTTCTGACAGTTGTTGCGGTGCGCATTAAAGCGTTCGTTGTATTCCCCGACTCTTTATTTATTGTTTTTTCTTGCAAATCGTTCAGACTTTAACACAAACTGATACTGCATTATATTTTACGCTATCATTGCACGGAAGCCTTTCAATATAAAATACAAAGAATAAATATTACATTTAACTTTCTATTCTCTATTTTCGATAAATATCCGAGTAAAAAGTGATCCATCGGCGCTTGCAGTAACAGAGCTTTCACGAAGCTTTAAAAGGAAACTGGGGTTTCCTTGTTATCTGTTTAATCGGGATTATCGGTGTAAGACCATTTCCTTTCCTTATTTCATTCATCGTGGCTCGTGACGAGCATTCGTATCGCGTTCAATGAAGCTCGAACGAGGAAACCGGTGCTCGTGGAATTCAAAGAGGATTTCATGTCTCGCAATCGCCACGCTTTTTCTCGTTACTTGCAACGCGTTTTTCCCCACATCGTAGACAAATGTCATCCGATATTCCGCTCGATTCAGAGAACTTATTGCTTATTCAATTTGCGGTTTCGTCATATTCCTATTTACCTACGTACCCGATCGAACGTTTCCCCATTGTCCTCGCTGCGTATCTTATTTATATTATCATGATAAAGTGATTCAGATTCGTTTCAAATATTCCCTTCGACTTGTGGCGTATATTTCACGGATATAGAAAAAGATATCTACCCAGGAACTCCCTGGTTATTATCGTTTTATCGCCCGATTGCGAGTGCTCGAGAAATATGTAATAATAAAATAACTTTGGCGAGGCTGGAATTTTTTCATTCGCTTCCAAACTGGAGGAATTTCAAGAATCGATACTTCCTGGCAAATTAACTTGCCATGAAAAGTCATTTCGTAAGGCTGGATAATTGACATCGTCGAATAACCACTAAAATTTTTACTCTGCTCACTTTTATTTTATAAAGACTGACCACTGGTACCCTGGTATTAGAAGCACTTAAGTGCATACATTATTCTTCGAGTGCATCTAGCAGTATCCTTCAAGGAAACAGGAAAGTTGCGATTCCCGCGTTCGTCGAAAGCAATTTCCATAAGTAAATCGTCGATCAAAGAGTAGAATCGCGCGACACGAGGCGGGAAATCAACGCGATCGAATTCGACGAAGAAGCGGCGGGTGCTACGACCGAGAACGAGGAAACCCGGAGCATGTAAACGCCGGGTGCCCAGCTTATCTCATCGGTGTAAACGCGAGCGTATAAAAGGCAAGCTCTTTCGACAGGTAACTTCAGTAATTCGTACTCGTGCGGGGACGTTGGGTCTAGAATCGTTGCCGATCCAAATCGCGTGTGAACCACCAACGAAGACTGTTTGGTGCGGTGCCGTGCGGTTCTATCACCTTCGGGACATCTTCGAGACAACTCTCGTTCATCTCGTGGTGTATCAACTCTCGAATCACGCCGGTTCAAGAGGTTTGTGCACGAGCGTTCGTGAACACGCGTGCACTGTCAAGCCACGTAGTGAAGCCTAGTGAAGTTGCGAGGGACACTTATGAAGGGCTCCGTCAACGCACCGAGGCCCATCGTTGATCAGAACAGATACATTTGGGATAACGATTGGAAGCAGTAGTTTGACCAAGGTACGTCAATGGACTAACTTCGTGCTCGTAATCCTCTAATTCGAAACGGCCTTCTGCAATTATGGTTTACATTCCAAACCTGTAACAATCACATCAATTCGAAAAGAATGATCCAAATGGTATACACAAGTCTTTGATCGATCAATTCGACAACAAATTAAACATAAGCATCCTTGAAGAGGTTAATACTGTTTAAATTCATATTTGGTTCCATAGAATCTTGATATCCGACTCTCGTTATATTACCATGGTCGCTGCATGACGTGTGCGTAGATGTACCACGTGGGAATGAATTCACTCCTCTGCCAACCTTTCCACATTCGAGCAAAATAAACAGAAATAATTCGTTATTTGTGACGCCTAAGCATAACATGTCAAAGTTGAAATAATTCACATATGATCTGCTTAAGCTCTTCTCAAACCTTACATTGTTCTTGTTTGTTTAGGTTACGAAGTATCCTACTATCAGCCCGTCCTTGCTCTATGCACTTGCGTAACAAAGCGATAACTTACCGAATTTCAGTAATAAAGCGACAATTTTTATTCTCGCTTTTTATTTTATACAACGTGAGCAGAAAATCGATTCTGATTTGCATTAGCATGTTTATCTCAAAGATTTCGATGGCTGTTTTCCTCTTAAAACCACCTGGCTGTATTTATAGGCTTCAAGTGTCTTTATCGTTAATTTCTTTTTATTCAACCCAGACGGGTTTTTCGGTAAGTTTTTAATCGTCTGCGTATTTTGTTCAACCAGTGTGTCAAATATAGAGACGTAGATATAACTGGTTTGTTGATTTGACCTATAGTCTGTTCAGGTTAAATCATAGTTGCATTCGATATACTTGACCTGAAGTTACCTTTGGTGTACAATGAATCAAGCTATTTTATCGAACAGTTAAGATAAGGTGCTGCAGTTTGCCGTTTTATATCGGTAATGTGGCTTAGAACTATGGGGACATGGAAACTTGGCAAACTTGGGAAGCGGGTTGTTAAGGAGTTGAGGCGTTTTGGAAATTTTGGAGATTAGGAGTTTGGGAATTTGATGGCTGGGGATTTGAGAAATTAGGAATTTGGGAATTGCAGGATTGGGGGATTGGGGATTCAAGGATTTGGAGATTTGGGAAATTAGGATTTGGGGATTGGGGAGTTGGGGACTCGTAGATTTGGAGATTTGGGAAATTAGGATTTGGGGATTGGGGAGTTGGGGACTCATAGATTGGGAAATTTGGAAAATTAGGAATTTGGGGAATTTCAGGATTGGGGATTGGGGGATTGGGGACTCAAGGATTTGGAGATTTGGGAAATTAGGATTTGGGTATTGGGGAGTTGGGAATTCAAGGATTTGGAGATTTGGGGATTGGGAAGTTAAGGACTCGTATATTTGGGGATTTGGGATTTGGAGACTTGTGGTTGACATTTGAGGATTTGGAAATTTGTGGATTGCAACATTTGAGGTCTTAAGAATTTGTGGATTTGGGAAATTAGAAATTTGGGAATTGCAGGATTGGGGATTCAAGGATTTGGAGATTTGGGGATTGGGGAGTTGGGGACTCGTAGATTTGGAGATTTGGGGATTGGGAAGTTAAGAACTCGTATATTTAAGGATTTGGGATCTGGAGACTTGTGGTTGACATTTGATTATTTGGAAATTTGTGGATTGCAACATTTGAGGTCTTAAGAATTTGTGGATTTGGGAAATCAGAAATTTTGTGCATTGTAGGAATTGGACGATATGAGGTCTGGAGGATTTTCAGATTGAACAATTACAGATTCATGGAATTAGACTCGAGGTTTTGGGTATTTATGGATAACATCAAGCACTCAGCTTTGTGTACTACAGCACTCTTTCTTGGAGATTTGGAAATTAGACGGATCCCGATCTAATTAGGCGCATGACCGCGTTAATTTTACACAGGCCCAATAATTGTGCTCGGTGAACAAGAGTCGTTTGTTCAGCAGCGTGTCGAGGTAAAAAATTCAAACGCACGAAACGAGCCTCGGACCACGGCCAGCTTCGTGGACCAGTAACAGCCGCGCTCCCGAAATAATCTTTGTTCGTGTGTATAATGTTTATTAAGCGAGCTGGCTTCGAATTGGCACAAGGTTCTGCTAGGATAGCCGTGTTCGTTGACCTACATCCGCGAAAATCGGACGATTTACCAATTTTCGCGGTCTATTCGCTCTCGCGTGCGCTCTCTAGTCGCTCGGTATTACACGCGTGTTCCGGTTCTCCGCGTCGAATAACGCGGAATGAAGTCAAACCGACTGTTGTTACTGTACCTGTGTGCCGGTTATTAAAGCCCGAAATAAACTTCGTTGATCTCTATTGGCTCTATGAACGCGAACTGGTGGAACGCCAAATTTTAACCGAGTCTCTTTAGCCGGATGCGAAACATTCCGCGTCGATATTGACGTCGTTACGCATTAACCTAGCGGGATTAAAGCGGTTCGTGGCAAGAAAAATATTCTGCTTCTATGTGCCTGCTTATTTGAATTTTCAGAGCTAGTTTAGATGCCTAAAGGTATTCGCCGACCTTTGCGTTCCTTAATCTCTAAAATTTTTTAATAAAAATTAATGTACGTACGAGGGAGTTTGTTAAGCTCTTTGCATATGAATTTTATTGCGGTTCTGAAAGTTTCTTCAAAGTTGTCCTACATTTTGTATTAAATTTAATAGCGAGTCACCTTTTAAGAACAAATGGTTAACATTTGTAAGTATTTTTATTTGAAGAAAAATTGAGCAAAATGTAAACCTTATCTTACCTGGAATAATGATAGAATGGTTCATGAGAAGGTTGGTCGCAAATTGGCGCCGTTTTGTTGGCTTTGTTTCGTTATCTTCGTATTATTATGTCCACTAATGATTTCGACGCCTCTGATAAATAACTGTTTATCGCACCCCGTGAAGCAACTCTGAGTAATCAACACGAAGTAAATGAATTTATTGCGTATCCTTCCTCTTGATAAACAAATTGCGAGGCGAAGAATAAATAACATAATTTCGTGTTTGACAATGTTTCTTATCTTTGGAATGGTCGCAAAAGTCCGATGACGTTTGCGCGCATACGTCGTGTTTGTCAATAAAGATGATAAATTAACGAGCTTAATTTAATTACGATAACGAGTGAAGTGGTTTTTATTTCATAAATTACCACTACTTTAAAATATATCATGGTTTTCATATTAAGGTTTCTTTTAGATCTAGGTTAGGTTAAGTTAGGTTGTGTTTGGTTAGGTTGATGGTTTTTCAATGAGCCACTGCATTGTTTAGAAGTTTAATAAAATAATATAGAACTACATCTCCAGAAAATTATATCAATTTGCATTACAGTATTATTGTCAGAATTATTTTTATTTATTCTTATTTAAAATGAATTTTTATACGGTGTTGTAATTGTCTCGTTTAAATGATAATCAGCCTGACAATAGCCGGCACCAAACAATAATAAGTCGAGTTGATTAGATAAATATCGTTGCCCTTTTGGTATCGATATACGATTTGTGAGTAAACGAAAACGATTCGAAGTTATCGCGTCTCTCACAAATAACTCTGGATACAATCGACGAGCTTCTGGTTCTATTGAACAGCGAACACTTGTGCGTTTACTTTTTGGCTCTTATCAGTCGAGGCTGATTTCATAGTCATGGGTGACGCATAAAGACCCCACCTGACTCTCTTTCATTACACCACGGAAGTCTTCTTATAAAACGGCAATTAAAATGTCGCAGGAATTAAGTCAGAAAATGAAGAAAACCATTGCAGGATTTAATCTTGTGTCAATATAATGTCGACGTTTCTTAGAAATCATCCTTCGTTACGCAAAGATTATGCATTTTTTTCAACTGATTCAACTGATGCTATCAAAGAAAGAGTTAAGCAAAGAAAACCTATTTTCCTATAAACAGCAGTAAGAAAAATTTTGAAAAATGTAAGGATTATATTTCAGTCTATTCCCCAAACCCTTCACGCGAAGTCATCGTTATTTTTACTGCCAAGTAAAGTGGTGTCCATCGAGAACCGTCAGATAAAATGTCAATCTACCTTGAGGATGATCGAACGGGGCTGGTCTCGAATCGATTAGATTCAGGAAAACCCGTTCGCTAGATCGGAGTGTCGAATTTTATTTCACGCCAGTTCGCTTCTCGTTCCTTCTCGTTGGTCAAAGCTTTCTCGATAGAAAGGGGGACACGATACGAGAAAAAAACGAACTCACTGTCGTCTAGAGACGGAGATATCGAGGATATCCAAGAGCCACCGAGAGGAAACAGCTCCTTCGTGACAGAATTAATTTTTACAAGGGGATTAGGTAGCTCCTGGTCAGACACCGAGAAGAAGGCGATGTCCCGTGATCGAATCTTTTCTATTTGTCACCAATCGGATTACTTGATCTTCGCAAGTTTTTCTCTTTGCCAACTTGTTTCTTGCAGGACTAGTGGTTGCTGTGTCTCGGAGTACAGCAAGAAAAAGGAAGTTCAAAGGGTGATTTCAGGGCTTATAGTATTAGTCGGCTGGAGTATTGGTGATTAGGATTTGGGACGTGGATTAGGGACGTGGGGTACTCGGGACATTAGATATACGGGACGTGGGGTACTCGGGACATTAGATATTCGGGACGTGGAGTACTCGGGACATTCGATATTCGGGACGTGGGGTACTCGGGAAATTAGATATTCGGGGCGTGGGGTACTCGGGGCGTGGGGTACTCGGGACGTGGGGTACTCGGGAAATTAGATATTCGGGGCGTGGGGTACTCGGGGCGTGGGGTACTCGGGGCGTGGGGTACTCGGGGCGTGGGGTACTCGGGGCGTGGGGTACTCGGGACGTGGGGTACTCGGGAAATTAGATATTCGGGGTGTGGGGTACTCGGGGCGTGGGGTACTCGGGACGTGGGGTACTCGGGAAATTAGATATTCGGGGCGTGGGGTACTCGGGAAATTAGATATTCGGGGCGTGGGGTACTCGGGGCGTGGGGTACTCGGGGCGTGGGGTACTCGGGACGTGGGGTACTCGGGACATTAGATATTCGGGACGTGGGGTACTCGGGACATTAGATATTCGGGACATGGAGGTTTTCGGACGTAGTAAACTCGCGACATAGAGATTTCGATATGTAGGTATTCGGGGCGTAGAAATTTTGGGATATAGGAGTTTCAAGACGTGGCGATTTCGGGATACAGCGACCATGGGACGTAGGAATTTCAAGACATAGGGATTTCGGGGTATGGGACTCTCAAAACTTACAAATCCCAGAAGATAGCAATTCAGGGACGTAGGAATTTCAGAGTATAGGAGTTTCAAAACGTACAGATTTCATAATATATCAATTCTGGGACCTACAGATTTGAAGACACTGAGAATTAGAAATACGTGGACCTTGACACATTAGAGCATCAAGACGTAGAGCTCTTCAAACATAAACTTTGGTATCAAGATCTGAAGACCTCCATACTCCACAATTTCAGTCTCTGTATCCAACCATGACAACTCCATTCAACATTCAATATCTTCCAAAGGATTCCAAAAACTCCACCCCGAAATCCTTTTCCAATTTGAAGGCAGTAATCAGGAAGCGTATGCGATAAAATGTAAGGTTTATCGAGGTGCCGATCGAAGCGACATATCGACGTCACCGTCGATCTGGTCGTATCGCTGTCACGCGTTCCAATATCACCGGTATTTCCAGCCTCTTGAACTCTTTTGCACCTCTTATTGGGGGGCTCAGACAGGGATTTATTCGACGCCTTCCCTGCGGCATTGATTCTAGGAACACCTCGACGTAACAGTTGGAAAGCTTGCAATCGGTAAGCAACGATGCGACTGTAAACAATTGTACACGAAGTGTTTGCATTTCTGTCAGCGCGCATCGAGGCGTCGGTAAAACGCTGACGTTACACGCTGTTCTCTTTGTCTTTTGCACGCGAACGACGCGGATTAGGCGACTCGACGCGACAGTAACGATGGATATCAAGTGGGAATTTTCGAGTAGGGCATCACGGTGGCGGCGCGGTTGTTTCGATTAAGACGGAGATATAAACTGGATCAGGCGCCGGATTAACTTTCGATAACAACATCAATGGAGTATCGATCACCTGTCCATAACCCAAACATTATCTTCTTAATTCATTACCCGGCGTTTTTTTGGACATCTTTGTAAAGGATTTTTTATTGCTGGAGATCTTTTACTGATTTAACGGGTGGTTTAATATGGGTTCTGCAAGGCGTAACGCTTGGTAGTTAGGTTAGGTGTGTATAATTCATGGTTGTATAATGCGTGCAATTAGGAGGTATGATAATTGCGACGCGCCATAGTTACGACGCATAGTAGTATAACGCGTGATAGTTACGACATGTGGTACGGGTTAGTTACGATAGTACTGAGCTAATATAACGTGTGACAATTTTAATTGGTCATAGTTACTGCGTGTGATAATCGCAACCTGTAATTACAATGTAATTATAACCTAACAGCTACAAGTTGTAGTAATTATGTTGATAGTGATATACTGTAATAGTATAACTAATACTTGCAATGTTATCACACATTATGCTAATGTCCTACCTGATAGTACCTAGTATGCTGATAAAGTACCATATGTAACACACGGTAACATGTGTAATCTGTGCAAATGCATACATGTGGTAATAAAACATAATATGGTAAAATATCATGGATGTCCAACACAGCGGGTGGCAATATAGCGGGACATAAAATTTACGTAACAATCGATAAAAAAAGATAATAGAAAAAGAGGAGCAAGATTGAAAAGAGTGGGAAAGCCCCCGCTTTTTGCCAACATCGAAGAAGCTTCCGCAAGATGGACTTGGCAGAAAAGTGGGCGTCGTTGGCCAGACTCGTCCAAGGTTGTAGACAATTCTCGTCTGTCAGGGTCCTCTACGTATTTAGCCTTCCGATGTTGCACGTGGACAGCGAGTATGTGTCGCGTGTATATAAAAATACGTCCAGACGAGCTTCACAAACGCGTCTTCCTCGTTGGCGATTTTGTCGGAGCGTTTATACATGTTGTAGTCGCGTCTCGTTCGCGCATCTGTGTATGACATGCTATTCTGAAAATAGATCGTTAAATCCATTGCAGCGACGATGATATGCTTTCTTACTACTTGGAAGCAATTTCAATGTATCTCACGATGTGAGATTGTAAAATTTAGCACAGTTTCAATGTAGTACGATTCTATTATTATAGAACGTATTGTTCAAGTTATACTTGTGTATATTTGTATCGATTATCTTTCTATTTTTAACTCGATCTACAGGTATCGAGTGGCCAAAGCAATAAATCATCCGCGATAATTCGTCGTCGAGTACATTCCGCTAAATCAACACCTTGTTTCGTTACTTTAATACTCTCGGATTTCTGGAAATCTACCGCGAACTTTAGAGAATCACGGTAGTGGAGAATGCACAGAAATATCGCGACTCGAGATATTTTTAACCGAAGCTCGTCAGAGCCTTCGTTTCCCATTTCGTCACAAGTAGTTGCGCAAAATCGTTCGCAGCTATAAATCACCCTCCATGAACTGTGAATGAAGCTACGGATGTGTTCTCTTATCTTGCACCGTTCGTAACTGACATTTTCTCGTGGCTCCGTCCATGACTTGCCGCTGCACAAAGATCTTCAGTATCGGTTCCACGGAGGCGCTATGATTCGCGTCTAGATTTCTAGAACGTCTAAAATTAGTCCACGCGCCATTACCGAATTCGTTGCTCGTTCGTTAGTCCGTGAGGGACGCGAAATACGCAATTCACGCTGCTAATAGCGAACACTTTAAATAAATTTTAAAGTGGATTTCAACTAGGTTGATATTTGAGGATTCTGGAGCATTATAAGATCGGAGTTCTGATAATTCTTTGGAATTGATATACTAGATTGGGTAGCTTAAGAATTAGGAATTAGACTTGACGTGATATCGGTGTAATTCGATGCGATCGAATTTTATGTAATTTGACGCGATACAACTCGGCGCAATCTACTTACACGCGATCGAATTTGGTGTAATCCGATAACACACCTTGTAATTCTACGCGATCGAATTCGGTGCAATTCGATTCCACGCGATCCAATTCTACATGGTGCAACTCGACGCGATCTAACACGGCGCAATCCGCTTTCATGCGATCGAATTCGGTGTAATCCGATACCACACGCTGGAATTCTACGCGATCCAACTCGGTGCAATCTACTTCCACGCGATCGAATTCGGTGTAATCCGATACTACACGCTGGAATTCTACGCAATCCAACTCGGCGCAATCTACTTACACGCGATCGAATTCGGTGTAATCCGATACCACACCTTGTAATTCTACGCGATCGAATTCGGTGCAATTCGATTCCACGCGATCCAATTCTACGTGGTCCAACTCGACGCGATCTAACTCGGCGCAATCTACTTCCACGCGATCCAGTTCGGTGTAATCCGATACCACACGATGTAATTCTATGCGATCGAATTCGGTGCAATCTACTTCCACACGATCGAATTCGGTGTAATCCGATACCACACCTTGTAATTCTACGCGATCCCTTTCGGTGCAATTCAATTCCACGCGATCCAATTCTACATGGTGCAACTCGACGCGATCCAACTCGGCGCAATCCACTTCCACGCGATCCAGTTCGGTATAATCCGATACCACACGCTGTAATTCTACGCGATCCAACTCGGCGCGATCCCTTTCGGTGCAATTCGATTCGATGCGATCCAATTCCACATGGTCCAACTCGACGCGGTCCACTTCGACACCTTCGAATTCGACGCGATCCAACTCCGCACGGTCCACTTCGACACAATTAAATTCAACATGATCCAACTCCAAGCGATCCAACTCAACACGATCCACTTCGACACAATTAAATTCAACATGATCCAACTCCATGCATTTCAACCTGACACGATCCACTTTGACACAAGTAAATTCAACATGATCCAACTCCAAGCGATCCAACTCGACACGATCCACTTCGACACAATTAAATTCAACATGATCCAACTCCAAGCGATCCAACTCGACACGATCCACTTTGACACAATTAAATTCAACATGATCCAACTCCATGCATTTCAACCTGACACGATCCACTTCGACACAGTTAAATTCAATATAATCGAACTCCAAGCGATCCAACTTGACACCATCAAGTCCAACGCAGTCAAATTCAATGCAATCCACTTCGACCTGACTGCATTCACCGCGATCGAACTCAACGCGACCCAACTCGACCCGAGCGAATTCGGCGCGACCGAGCGTTTGGAAGGAAGAATAACAGTTACTCACCGAGTTTACTCGAACCTTCATTATCGGTTTCTCGAAAGGAGAACTTTAGGTCTCTTCAAAGAACTTTGGAAACGACCCGAAAGAGAAAAATACAAGCTGAAAATACAGCGAATAGAGGAAGAAGAAACGTCTGCAGCGAATATTGCTTCCAGTCGGAAAGTTAGTTCAAAGAGGTTGAATCAAGAGATAAAATAAAAAATGCAGTCTAGAAGTCAGGCTGTAAAAAGAGAAGCGTTATTAGTAGGATTTTTGAAGCGGACTTCCCAAACGTGTTCGAAATTCTAGAAACGTGAAATTTTTACGGTGGACTCACTCCGGAACCGGATACGAAAACGCAAACGAGAATGGTCAGGAATTGTCAGGTTAGCTGGTATGGCTGGACCGCAAGAATTGTGCCCGTTGGCCGTTTGAAAATACAATGGAAATTAATTTGTCGAGCTTAACGAACCTCAGGGAGCACAAAGCGTTCGTAGACGCAGACGTGGAACTGTTTTAATTATAACACGTCGTGAATTTGAAAAATTGTCGTTTCTCGCTATTGGTCAGAGGATGATCCTCTTCGAGTTTACTCGCAGCGTGTTTGCGCTCCCAATTAAACGGCAGCTGTCAAAATAAAGGTGGTTTCGTTTAACCGCGAAAGGACCGAGTTTCTTTTTTTATCCTGACGCTGGCACCGTTTCACGCGTCGTTTCATTAATTTCTCCGTAAAAAATCGAATGAACGTTAAAACGTTGGTTGTAATCGAATTGCAGAGACTCGCGTCGGCCATTATGCGTTACAAAAGTGGTTACGCGATGTTGGTGGCAGATATTCGGCCGAAAATCAGATTTCCTGTTTAATGGAGTTCCGCGATTGCAAAAGGTGCCGCGGTAAAAGTCGCCAACAAACTTTCGAAACTTTAGCAATTTTTCCCATTAGCCGCGATTTTTCAGCGGCGAAACGTGGCCGACGAAGTTTTACCACGTTATATTTGCTGCGCCGGCCTGCAAATACGCGCTTCCCCGAATTTGTAAGCGGCTGGAATCTCGGGAAAATTGAACCGATGAGAGATTGCTTTTTCTTGTCGCGGTACTAATGGCTTGAGTCTTGGAGAATTTACGTTTCACGAAGAACTTGTTGTTGGAAGAATTTAGGCTCTTAGGTCCTGGGAGAGTCTACGTTCTGAGAACTTAGACGTAGGAATTGGAGGAGTAGGTATTGAAGAGATAACTGGACTTGGGTTCTAACAATCAGTAGAACTTAGGATCTAAAATCTAGGATCTGATCAAGTCTAAGAGAACCTAGGATCTGGGTGGAACTTCTAGCTAGAGCTTGGTTTTAATCTAGTTACTGTGGAGAACTTAGATGCATAAATCTAGCCCTATAGATCTTACATTGTGGACAGAGCCTGGGTACCAAGAACATAAGTTCCGAGCCTAGATTTTCTCAGCCTAAGCTTAGCTTTAATTTAGACTAAGGTAAATTTACGTCCTAAAGAAAAGCTAACTCGCAGGATTTATTATCAAGAAGCTGGGACCCACGGGACACGTGTCTTCTCCGCAGACACTTGTTGAAGCCGATCGATAAAATCGCTCGATTAGGAACATTCGTTAATGAGCAATCGATTGGCAGGTTCATGAGCGACAAAACGATGCAAGCGAATTTCCGTATCTCGTTGGCCGGCTTCTTCCGTGTGACATCCGGTGTCGCGATATCTCGTCGATGATTTACGAGCCGCGAGAAAGAGGCAGCTCTCGGCACGAGACATCGAGCGGCTGCAGCTTCGGGGACAATTTATTGTCGCATCGATCGTAACGAAGGGGAAATTCTATAAACTGCTCGTCAACGAGGCAATGAAGGAAAAATTGGATCGGGTGCAATGCTGGCATGGTCTGGCTGTTGGAGAGGGCGGCGAGAGTTATTGGAGAGGAGACAAATGAAATCGGAAAGCGTGCTCGTAAAATAGGATAACTCGAAATTGACCGAGCAACGTGAATCCCTGGTGGCCTCTTTATTATTCTTCGCCTCTCGGCTCCGGATTCTTGCCGAAGACGGAGCTAAAGAATTGCTAATAAAACGGCTGCTATTTATTTCCCATCTCTTTTTGTTCTTTCACTCGTTCGAAACAATTATTCTTTGGTTATTTGGAATAAATTGCATCTTTCGCGAGGCTCAAAGTATCTGGTTCACGGTAACTGGTTATTCGGTCACGAATAATGGACCTTCAAGTTTGGCACAGAAGTGTAAACCTCTGTAACTCAATCAATTTTGAAAGTTTGAGTAATGGAAGAAATCTTGAAATTGTAAGGTAGGCGAGGTTCGCAAGGCTCAAAGTATCTGGTCCACAGTAACTGGTTATTTGGTCGCGAATAATGGGCCTTCAAGTTTGGCAAAGAAGTGTAAACCTCTGTAACTCAATCAATTTTGGAAATTTGAGTAATGGGAGAAATCTTGAAATTGTAAGGTAGGCGAGGTTCGCAAGGCTCAAAGTATCTGGTCCACAGTAACTGATTATTTGATAACAAATAATGGACCTTCAAGTTTGGCACAGAAGTGTAAACCTCTGTAACTCAATCAATTTTGGAAATTTGAGTAATGGGAGAAATCTTGAAATTGTAAGGTAGGCGAGGTTCGCAAGGCTCAAAGTATCTGGTCCACAGTAACTGATTATTTGATAACAAATAATGGACCTTCAAGTTTGGCAAAGAAGTGTACCTCTATAACTCAGTCAATTTTGAAAATTTGAGTAATGGGAGAAATCTTGAAATTGTAAGATGAGATTGAAAATCGACTGTAGACGTAAGCAATAGTAGACTTCCGGTTGTAAGCGTTGCCTGTAGTTATCGAAGGTGTACTGTCTGTCGGTTGATGAAAGACGAGACGCCATAACAAAGGAACGTTTGATCAAAGAGCACAACTAATGAAAGATACGGGGCTGGAAATGAAAAGGGCGACAGGTTCTTTTTCTATTTTTTATTGGCTTCCCCTCGTTTGCTCAACGAAGTCTCGTTCAGAGTGCTTTCGATCTTCATTACGACAGAGATACCCCGGGACTTTTATCATTGATCGCGACAGAAAGAGACCATCCTGTCTCGGTGTCCTGAATTGTACATACCCTTCCGTAATTACGTTATATAAATTAACGTAGCTACGTAACAAAGGCAGTTCTCGATTCAATTCGAGTACGAATAAATGGCGGCATTAGGACCCTTTCGACAATTAGCGCCACTCTCTTAACCGTTAAAAGTATTTCGACCTCGTTCATACCTCGTTCTCACCGGCGAAAAAAAGGAAGAAGGAGTTCTTGAACGGTTAGGGGTTCTCTAACCCTGTTTGTAGATAACAATTTGTCCGCTTTTTGTTGCTTTCGTTAGGTCGTTCCTTCGGCAATTAGAACGGCAATTAGAAGTAAGAAAGTTTCCGCGAAATGCGCTCTCAACGTTAACGCTGTGGTTTCGATCGGAATCGAGTTGCATTCGTCTCGCTTTATGGCACGCTACATTAACTTCAAGGATCTTATCATACTGGACCAATGATGACGTTTCGAGTACTCGAATATCGTGTTTAGAAATATCCGATTGAAGTCCATTTACTTATCTGCTAGTACAAATTGATATGTGGAATTAAATATGTGTTTTTCTACCGGGATGACGTTTGAGCGATACAATTTTATTTACAATTGTTTTTAATTTAACTTCGAGGGGATATTAATATTGATTTTTTAAGGAGTTTATCTGGGAACATAAGAATATTGTGTAATAGGAAGGTTTAGAAATTTGCAAATGGATAAAATTTGAAAGTTACGCACACGGAAAGTTCTCTCGCGTATTTGACACGAATTTGATCGATTCGGGTGTACAATAGCACGCGCCATCGAGCGGTGCGCCTAGCGAACGCGTGTAAATCAGTTTGTCAGCTCACGATTCGAGCGTTTTAATTGTTCCATTGATCGAAACGTGATCGTTGATCAAGGGAGACATAATCGTAAGTTCCGTCGGTCAATCGATTAATTAACACGGATTAGTGCAGTTTCTAATCATCGCTTAGATTGGATATCCTGTACGGTAAACGCATGATACAGTGGATAATGACCAAGGTAAATAGAGTTTGTTGTCTCTGGATTATCGTTGCTAATTGCAGTTTGCGCAAAGCCCGGGCTGCTTCGACGGACGAAATAGACGCTGCTCGGATGGTTGTACCGAATCGAACGAGGACAATGGATCACACGGGCAAATATTGACCGCAACAAATATAGGACGGCCCTGGCAATCAAAACGTCAGCCGGCTTAATTTATCCCGTCACCAGACTGCAGACCAGTTTTATTTTTTTTCATGTCCTATAGTTTCCGCAGGCCGCGTTGATTGTTCCGCGTTCGTTGAGAGTTAAAGGGCCAGCACGTTTCGAAAATGGGCCGCTTCGAGCCTCGATACGCCTTGGTGCTATTCGATGAAACCCGCGAAATCGACGGGAATATCGAACAACGGAAATTTCTGCGAATTGGCTCGTTGCGCGGAAAATTTATTCAGAAAATTTCCGACCAATGTGGCAAAGAAATATTTGATCGCTTATATACTTATTATATTTTATCGTGGAACTTATTGAACTGCCTTGTTAACTTATCTTCACCCTAACTCCACATAGTATTTACTCACGCGAAGTATATTTTTAAGGATAGTCTGTTACTACACTTTGAGCTCGGAAGTTGAAAATATTTGTAAGTAAACTTTCCGATGCTTCGAATTCCACATCGACGTTTTTAATTAATAATTATTACTAACGCGCTATCGTGCGTTATCAGCCGTTAACCTTCGTGACATTGTTGAAATATTAATGAACAACGTGATTGATTTAACTGAATGTATAACAAGTACACCCATCAATAACAATATCATGCACGATATTGACTAATAACACTCTAGTGGGGTTAATAATTACGTTTATTGATTTACGTTCATTAGTTATGAACCGATGAAGTTATTATTTCGAAGTAATCATTCAAAACATTTAATTCCATTCTCAATCTTAAATTTTATTCCTCAAAATCCATCACTGTAATCAACAAGTATTAAGAACGATCATGAAAACCTCCCGCAGTTATTTTCATAAGACTTTAAGCTGCAAATTGATGTATCATTATTTACGTGTCAACTTACGTCATAATACAGGTATCGAAATCTGCGACACAATACAAAATGACGCAATGTCTCGTTTAAAGCTCTGTTGAGACGACACATTTGGCGCAGAAAATAACCTTCCTTTATCAGATAAACGTTATGTATTCAAACGAATCGTCATTTCTGGCGCAAAGACTTCAGATTGTTGTGCAATCAACTGATCAATAAATCTCTTATGTTCTGTTTTTCTGATTACAGAGTTGTTAATTAAGAATGCGCGATGACACGGCGAATTTATCAGTGGACAGCAAACAACCCGCGCGACAAAGCGCAGGGTATGGAAATGGAACCCCAAAAAACAAACTCTCACCGCCAGGAAAAAATATTCTTGAAGTGTAAGTACCTCTTCCTTATCATATCTTATATCAACACTCAACGTTGTTTTAATATTCTATTTTACGGATAATGCATTTACAAATATTGGTACAGTGGATTCTCGTTATATTGCCATAGAACAGTGTATCTCCGGATGTTCTTTCGATGATACGTCGCGTAGAACTAGTGTATAGGGATGCAACGGATGGAGATTCAATGCGTAGTCTTTTGAAGGAATTGGGGAACTTGAGAATTGGGGAATGTGGGAGTTGGGGAAAGTGGGAGTTGGGGAATGTGGGAATTGGGGAATGTGGGAATTGGGGAATATGGGAATTGGGAAATGTGGGAATTGGGGAATGTAGGAATTGGGGAATGTGGGAATTGGGGAATGTAGGAATTGGGGAATGTGGGAATTGGGAAATGTGGGATTTGGGGAATGTGGGAATTGGGGAATGTGGGATTTGGGGAATGTGGGAATTGGGGGAAGTGGGAATTGGGGAATGTGGGAATTGGAGAATGTGGGAGTTGGGGAATGTGGGAATTGGGGGACGTGGGAATTGAGGGACGTGGGAATTGGGGGACGTGGGAATTCGGGGACGTGGGAATTGGGGGACGTGGGAATTCGGGGACGTGGGAATTGGGGAATGTGGGAGTTGGGGAATGTGGGAATTGGGGAATGTTGGAATCGGGGGACGTGGGAATTCGGGGACGTGGGAATTGGGGAATGTGGGAATTAGGAAACGTGGGAATTGGGGGACGTGGGAATTGGGGGACGTGGGAATTGGGGGACGTGGGAATTCGGGGACGTGGGAATTGGGGAATGTGGGAATTGGGGAATGTGGGAATTGGGGAATGTGGGAATTGGGGAATGTGGGAATTGGGGAATGTGAGAATTGGGGCATATGGGAATTGGGAAATGTGGGAATTGGAGAATGTGAGAATTGGGGAATGTGGGAATTGGGAAATGTGGGAATTGGGAAATATGGGAATTGGAGAATGTGGGAGTTAGGGAACGTGGGAATTGGGGAATGTGCTTATTCAAAGGTTGCAATAAAACAAGTGTCCACCGTACAATACACAGACTATCGACAATACGTCGAATGAAGTTTCGAAAGAACCAGGGTTAAAGAGGGGCGAGTAAAGTTATCTGATCGATGGTCATAATGTTCGATGATCGATGAGTTGAAAAATGGCGATTTTCTTTTTTCCCGATCGTCGATGATCGATCGTGGGCGATCGGAAAGCGAATCGTGCGTTCGATAATATTCCCGCTGGATTATTAAATTATTTCTGTGCCGACGTGTTCGATGAACAAACTCGCGACGAATTTAAACGGTTTCCTCGATGGATCGTTATCGTTAGCCGGCGATCGGGCCACGAGAATTTGCATTTGGTCGTCGCCGCGGAACATTGGCGAGAAACTTTCGGGAGATTGATCGGTTCGAGTGGCGACAGATGATGGAAACTACGGGCGCAGATGGAGCGCGTGCGAATTTTTCTCCGAGAATAGTTTCACGAGTTTTCGTTCGCGCAATAATTCACGGAAATCTCGTTCGATTATATCGAGCCTGGGTCAGTCGATTAAATTATTCAAACGCTCCGTGGCTGAAAAAGCAATTACCATCGCGTTATGACCAGCGCACAACGAGTCGAAGCCGAATTTCAATTTACCTAAAATCGGTACATTTGAATCGCGGAAATATAGCGCGATTATAAATCTCGATCAGCGAGCGTGTTTCGTTCCTGTCTGACTGATTCGGAAGATGAAAAGCGCTGATAACGAAGTCGAGTCAACTCTCGTTCAATATCAATGATCGCTCGATGGTCATTCATCAAAGTATCCTTCTACTGCAGATAACCTCTGACAACTTCCAACTTTTACATACTATCAGATGCAGTACTACATTGCACAGCTTTTTTATCTGTACAATTTACATACTATCGTATCAGTTCATAGATCGCTATCATTTATGATCATGTTATAATATCCATCGTGTACATATATGTACAGGGTGTCACCTGTAAGAAAACCGGGTTTGGGTCGAATGTGGGAATCTTTGGGTTTTTTTAAATAGGAACATACATTTTTTTTTATTCATAATTTTAGAGGACATCGAGACGAATTCAAAAACACATACTACATGATATTTTTATTAACACATTACTCGATTTACAGAAATGGAAATAATGTAATGAATATTGTTGAACATCGAATAAGAGGATGAATGTTTTCGAGTTTGTTAGACAATTGTCGGGGTTCGTCAAAGTGACGCGTTGTTAGGAGGGAAAGTTGGGCGTAATCGACGAGCGGAAGTTTTCGAGCGCGTATAGCAGCCCCGGGGGGTAAATTCGTCCGCGTTACAGCACTGTAGGCCGTGCAGCTGGCAGCCTCTCGCGTTCACCGTAGAAAATGCCGATCGTAGATTCGTCGCAGGAGTTTCGAACAGCAATTACGCTGCTAATGGAGGCCCCACGGGAAGATATCCCGACTTCGACGAAGTCCAGACCCGGTTCGGGTTCGGTTTCACCCTGGTTCACCGTGACGGGCGAGAAACTTCCGTTTTTCCTTCACGCGCCGACGAGCATCCTCGCGTGTTCGCGCCGATACGCGCGAACCGTCGATTTACACGCTGTTCCGGGCTGATTTATGATAGTCTGCGACGCAACGTGCCACTTGGATCGTTCATTATCCCTTAGAATAATGGGAATCGATCTTCGCGGAACTTGCAAACAAGAAAACTGCTTGTTGAATCCCCTTAGTGTTCCTCACTTTCGACGGCTTTCTATTTTGTTCCGGGTAAATTGAACTCATCGTCGATAATTCCCTCGTTAAACGCTTTTTGAGACAACCTGAATGTAGCTTTATTTTACAGAGTTTAATAATCCAGTTACGAAACAGTTATTTTTGTTTATGTATAAATAAAGGGTGGAGGGATTTGGGAATTGGGGAACGTGGGAATTGGGGAATGTGGGAAATGGGGAATGTGGGAGTTGGGGAATGTGGGAATTGGGGAATGTAGGAAATGGGGAATGTGGGAGTTGGGGAATGTGGGAGTTGGGGAATGTGGGAGTTGGGGAATGTGCGAATTGGGGAATGTGGAATTGGAGAATGTGGAATTGGTGGACGTGGGAATTGGGGAACATGGGAATTGGGGGACGTGGGAATTTGGAGACGTGGGAATTGGGGAACGTGGGAATTGGGGGACGTGGGAATTGGGGAACGTGGGAATTGGAGAACGTGGGAATTGGGGAGTGTGGGAATTGGGGAATGTGAGAATTGGTGAATGTGGGAATTGAGGGACGTGAGAATTGGAGAACGTGGGAATTGGGGAGTGTGGGAATTGGGGAGTGTGGGAATTGGGGAATGTGGGAATTGGGGAGTGTGGGAATTGGGGAATGTGGGAATCAGTGAATGTGGGAATTGGGGAACGTGGGAATTGGAGAACGTGGGAATTGGGAAATGTGGGAATTGGGGAATGTGGGAATTGGGGAATGTGGGAATTGGTGAATATGGAAATTGGGGAATGTGGGAATTGGGAAATGTGGGAATTGCTGAATGTGGGAATTCGGAAATGTTAGTGGAGTATTTTAGGCGAGCTTTCAAATTTTACTGTCGAATAATATGTCGGATGTGTGTACGGTACGTTGTATATTTTATTTCAGACACGCTCCAAGACGCGGAGAAGGATAAAGAGGAGACTGAGTATATGCTACAAGAGAATGGCAAACCGATGTACGATTCTTAACAGATGATTTTATTGTTAACATACAGAAAAGTATAGGACATTGCGGAGTTTTGTTGAAAGTCGTGGAAATAATTAAAGAGAGTCCTCAGACCCAGAAGAATCGTATAAATTTAACAAGTTTATTTATTCGTAGAAAATATGTGTTCGCGCCTGGTGTTTCCGGATTGTTTAGCGTTTAAAAATTAAAAGTATTTGATTAAAACTATTGTTCTTTTTATTTACGATCCGGCAGCACTTTTCGATGCATAGTCGATCACGTATCGCGCGAACATATAGTAAAAGAATAACACAATACGATGACGGAAACGTTCGTGAATGGAAACTTGATTAAAAATCAATATTGTTTTGTGTCCACAGTGAATTCGTGCCACCGCAAACGAAGGAGGACGATAAACCGGCCCCGACCGAGCCATCCTTACCGCCTGTGCCTTATTTCAAGCTCGTAAGTGCTCCCTAGCAAATATTTATCGAACTTTACATTCTTGAAAGCTCGGAAAACGCAGGAAGATGTCAACCGAGCTCGCGGTTTTCCCGGGGATCGATCGATCGATCGTGTTTGTTTTTTGTTTAGAAACAGTCTGATTTCCCTCCGTTCATTAATCACCGGCTCAAGCCCGGTATTAATTTTCTCCTCGGTTAAATCTGCTGGAAATAAAAAGAGAACCGTGAAGTTCTCCCGCACTAAATCATCCGAGAATATGTTTCTGAAATTTTCGACTAGTTCGCGACAAATTGCGGCACGGCCGTCGCGGCGGAATTTCGCAGAATTACGCGTCAGCCGGATAATTAACATAACGTCGATGCTTGCGAGCGATTAATTAAAAGTCGTCCAGTCACTAGTCACCGGCGCAACTTCGTTTTGGTTTATGGGAACTTTCGAAGCCGATAATCTGACGCACGTAATTGACGCGAATTCTCTAATTCCCGAATTCTCCAATTACCACATTCTCCAATTCCCACATTCCTGAATTCTCACATTCCCGAATTCCCACATTTCCGAATTCCCACATTCCCGAATCCCCACATTCCCGAATTCCCACATTTCCGAATTTCCACATTCCCCAATTCCCGCATTCCCCAATTCCCACATTCCCCAATTTCCACATTCCCCAATTCCCACATTTCCCAACTCCCACACTCCCCAATTCCTACGTTCTCCAATTCCCACATTCCCCAATTTTCACGTTTTCCAATTCCCACGTTCCCCAATTCCCACGTCTCCCAATTCCCACGTCTCTCAATTCCCACGTCCCCCAATTCCCACATCCCCCAATTACTACGTCACCCAATTCCCGCGTCCCCCAATTCCACATTTCCCAATTCCCACATTTCCGAATTCACACATTCCTCAATTCCCACATTCCTCAATTCCCACATTCCCCAATTCCCACATTTCCGAATTCACACATTCCTCAATTCCCACATTCCCCAATTCCCACATTCCCCAATTCCACATTTCCCAATTCCCACATTCTCCAATGTCCCCATTCTCCAATTCCCAATTGCCAAATCCCTCAATTCCCACATTCCCACATTCCCACATTCCCACATTCCCACATTCCCACATTCCCCAATTCCCAAATTCCCAACTCTCAGTCCAGCAACCTAGTAAATGGCCATATAACGATACTAATAGCGAAATGAAATTCTAACGGAGAATCGGTGACGGATTATGTTCGCAGTTTCGATTTGCAACATGCGGGGAGCTGATGTTGGTCGTCGGTGGCCTGATCATGGGAACATTGACAGGCCTTTGCATCCCGATCTCGACCATTCAATACGGAGAATTCACCACGTTGCTGGTGGATCGTAACATGGAGAACCAAACGAGTACGCCGACACTCATTCTGAAGTGGTTCGGAGGTGGAAAGGTCTTGTAAGTCTTGGCGCAACCAGACACGCCTACTGAATCTCGTATTTTTAGAACTTGCCTAGGGTGAGCGTTTCCTTTGGGTGTGTTTTGTGTGTTTGAATGGAAAAAAGATGAAATAGTTCGGGTTAATATAAGCGGTTCAATTTGGACCGGGATCAAATTTATCGAGGGTAGTGGATTATGAGGTTAATGGAAAGGAACAATTAGGGTGTTTAAATTTGTCACTTGTCGAGGGGATTATGATCGTCATAAATTTTATAGTTGTATAAGAACGATTTTAAATTGCGTTAATGTTAGGTGCCAAATTGTAGATATGTCGCATTATATACGATTACTTTCACTTATTTAATATATCAGCTACTTAAATTTGACTACTACGATATAATACAACGTTCTGGTGCTTTTCAAATGTCAGCACGAATTATGGTCGACACGTCAGTAGCAAATTATAAAGCCGGAAATATAAGTTTAATGTAATTCATTAAAGTTACACAAGTGTGTAGAGGATTAACGTATTTGATAAGAGGATACAAGGGATCAGATGCGATAATGTTAGGTTGTTGCATAAGCACCGTTAATCCGTTTGTACACATGGAGAAACTTTTATCAATAATCCTTCCTAATTAATTTCTATGTTTAAACATGACGAATAGCGTTAGCTTGTAATTCCAGAAATTAGAAAATTCAACTGACGGTTTCAGTGGCTTTCGATTAATTTATACAATTTATGCGCCCTACCGAAGTTCAGTATTTTTTAATATCGTTTGGAGATTGTGGATCTAGTGTAATTTGCAATTGCTTTCGATTTAGAGGACCTAACGTGTCGTACGAAGACAGGATGATCGCGCTTTACGATGACTCGGTGGCCTTTGGCGTATCTTCTGCAGCGCTGTCTTGCTTCCAATTCGTCTTCGCCGTATTCACGGTCGACTTGTTAAACATCGCAGCTTCCAGACAAATCGTCAGAGTGCGCAAAATGTTCCTGCGATCCGTTCTCAGGCAAGACATGACATGGTACGACATCAACACGTCGACCAACTTCGCCAGCAGGATCACAGAGTGAGTTCACATTCTAATCCTTAACTAATCGTGTCATCACGTCATCCACCAAATATTCATGAAACTCAGCGATTAAGTTTATTACATTCTCATTAAAAAATCCAAGTTAACCCTGCGAATCGCGTTAGAGCAGCCAGAAAGATATATATCTACTTAAGCAATCGTACTTTATCACCGCGATCCAGCTCGAAGAGGAATATCTTCGATCTGGAAGTCCGTGAACGGATGTAAACGCGTCGTGGAGAGTCCTGGCTGAGAAGGGACGAGCAAAGTTCAGGAAACGAGATCCTCTCATCAACAGGTGGCCGTTCTCGCGAAACTCCGTATCCTTGCTCGATACAATGTCTCTGTTTGCGGTCATGTAATTAGCGGAAAGTCAACGATACGTAACACGCTAATTACCATCGAGGCAAAATTCGGATAGACAATTTTATTTCAATCTCTAGAGAATGCATCAATGTTGCAAACGCTTACGACACACTTTGTACGCAAGCTTCGTGGGCGTACATGCTTCAGGAAGCTTCGTTTCAATGACTCGAAACTTTGTCGTGAGATAATAGTCTGATGACCTCGGGTCACTGACACCTGACGATACACGTAGACACAGCTCGTTAATCGGTCTGAAAATTTTCTGAATCATGTTTTTCACGGAACTTCGAGACCAGGCTCGTTGCCATTTCGTTGAAGGTGATTTACCGCGTACGCAGTTAGCGTATAAGTTCACGTTGCTTCTATCGAAAGTTGGCGACGAAAATAACACAGACGTCGGGCAACCATTCAGAGAATTAATTAAAGTTTTATCTTACGCGGTGGGTCACCTTGAAAGCACCCAACGAGTATTATCTTGCAATGTAACAAACGGGGTTATATTTAACGAAATCTAATTACCGTGCATTCAAGGTGCCCTCTTTGGTAATTTTAAGCTCAAGGAGCATACATTTCATCTAACAGCTTCGGTGTCGGGACTGATGGGACACATCGACTGTTTTAAAAGTTCAAACTATTTGTTTATGCGTAACAGTTTACAACAATTTACGCTTAACATATTAACTTAAGAATCGAATCTTCCATTTGATGGAATCGTCCATTTGTCTCGCAGGGACTTGGACAAAATGAAGGACGGTATCGGCGAGAAGCTCGGCGTGTTCACCTACTTGATGGTCTCCTTCATCTCCTCGATCATCATATCGTTCGTCTACGGCTGGAAACTAACGCTCGTGGTGTTAAGTTGTGCGCCGATCATCGTGATTGCCACTGCAGTGGTGGCGAAAGTTCAATCTTCGTTGACGGCACAAGAGTTGTCCGCGTACGGCCAAGCTGGAAGCGTAGCCGAAGAGGTGTTGGGCGCCATTAGGACAGTGATTGCGTTCAATGGCGAGCAGAAAGAAGTGGACAGATACGCCGAAAAGCTTGTCCCAGCCGAGAAGACCGGGATAAGACGTGGAATGTGGTCCGGAGTCGGTGGAGGCGTGATGTGGTTCATCATATACATCAGCTACGCTATAGCCTTTTGGTATGTTTATGCATTTATCGAAGTAAAAATTATGCACAACCTTCGGGTAGTCTATAAATATGAGTTATCTATAAATATGACTTACTGTGCACGATTTATATTTATGCATAACTTGAATTATACCTCGGTGTATTATTTCTAAACATCCGCAGTCCGATTTATTTCAGCTTCGTCAGAATTCGAAGAATGAATGAAACATGAGTTCTGATTCGATATTTCAAAAGCTTGATTTTCTGTTATTAAGCTGCTTTTGTAATTTCCCATTAATCACTTGAGAATCGCACAAGTAACTTCAATTACATACGACCGGAGTGCGTTGATTGGATCGATTTTAAGTGCGGCGAGAGAGTTTTATCCTTGTAATTTCTTGTATATTTCAAAAGAAACGAGTGTCGCCCTGAAGCAGATAAAATACACAGACTGCTTTGATCAGTAATCAGTTTGATGAATCGAGCGGATTAAATTGGAAAGCATTTCTCGCAAAGATAATTTCTATTTATATTTGAAAACGTGGATAAACAAACAAAAATTTTGTTTATATAACCGAGTGGGCCGACAGATAACGTAGAGATTGCTGTTCCTCGAGCCTTTCGGCCACTGGACGCTTATTTACCGAGAAGGCTTTCCAGAAATATGTTAGTCGATAGATTCGTAGACGTTAGGGCTGTATTTCTAGAGCAAATGCTTTCGAGGAGAGCAAACACCCATGAGCGGGGTAGAAACGGGTCAACCATGTTGCTTTTACATTGTGCCAGGGATGTTTCGAGCAAAAGCTGTTTGGTTTAAAAGGGAGACATTGCGTGGCGTGAGGCTTTGTTTGCCGCTGAAAGTGCCGACCTTGAATGTTCTTCTTTGACTCGATGTGTAAACGATCTTTACTCGAAAAGTTGTTTCCTGTTGTCTAAAATGTTGACTCTTTTTACGGGGACAAAAGGAGGAAAACAAAGTGGGAGTACTTGAACATCCACATTGCAGTTTTAAGATTGCAGTCTTCAAATTATCACAAGGACGTGGATTGAGCTAATCCAAAGTGATCTAACTCAAACTTAGTTCAAGGTCACTGCTGTCTATTCTCACAAAAGTACTCATATGTTAATTTATATTCTAAGCAATATTTTATTTTGTACGTCATTTTAATTTCTATGTTTTAAGTCGTTTCAATTTCCATGGTCTTTAATAGGTACGGTGTCCAGCTGATTCTGGAAGACAGACCAAAGGAGGTGAAAGAATACACACCAGCAGTATTGGTGATAGTGTTTTTCGGTGTGCTGGCTGGTGCTCAGAACATGGGTCTAACATCGCCGCATCTCGAAGCGTTCGCCGTAGCTAGGGGTTCGGCAGCAGCTATCTTCCAAGTGCTCGATCACGTGCCAGCGATCGACAGTTTGAGTAAAGAAGGCCAGAGACTTCCATCCGTCACCGGAGAGATCGAGTTCAAGAACGTGCATTTCCAGTATCCTGCTAGAAAGGACGTGAAGGTGCTCCAAGGCTTAAATCTGAAGATCAATCGCGGAGAGACCGTAGCCCTCGTCGGCGGATCGGGTTGCGGAAAGTCGACCTGTCTGCAGCTCATTCAACGTCTCTACGATCCGCTTAAAGGACAGGTAAGTAATTTCTTTATTTACTATTTAAGTCAGGTTTTCCTTCTCTGTGGTTAATCTTTTTTAATCGAGTCATTTGCTAACCTTTGAATGGATTAGTCTCTGGGTGCACTAATGAGTGGTTGATCCACTGATGATCTAGTGAGTGGCCTAACTATTCTCTGAGAGAACTAATCTCTGTAAACTCTAACCTTCAGCCACCATCAGAGCTTCTGTATCTAATTTTTGAACACGTTAACCATCAAGTAGCCCTCAAAAGGGTTAAAGTCTTCGAGTGGACTAATTCGAGTGATTAACCCTCTGGCCTAACCCCGAAAGTAAATAGTAGGCCCCTCCTTAACTCGCAGTTAAAGAAAGTCAACATTGCATAACTTCTCCATCGCTCTCTGTAATGCTCCAGCAGTATCGACCAGTTTGTACCAGATACCTGCATACTTGGAAATCAAATGCTCGCACTATTTCAATCTTGAGACACGTAAATCATCCGAGTCGCTTAACGAGTTAATATTTGCAATCTCTACATTTTCTGTTTGTTCAGGCGGCATAGTGTAACATTGTTACCTTTGCAATGAATTTTCAAAACGATGGTCGTAAGTTCGCCTTTCCAATTTGTTTGTTTTCCGAGAGCAGAGCAATTTATTGCAACGTAAGACCCGCGCTGTATTTTTGTACAGATGTTGCGTAACGAGCTCGGTTAATAACCAACTGTCGAGTCATGAATATCCCGACGACGTTTTTGTTTTCGGTGAAATTACAGCTGCCAGCTGTACGAGCCAGTTCGAAGGCCGATTTTATGGAAACATCAAAATTTAGAGTTCGCGTCAGAAAAATGAACGAAGTTCACGAGTCAGATTCGATCAAGGAAGAAGGGAATGATCGCATTCGAAATTGGCTGGGATACTTTGTCGAACAAATAGATTCCTAAGGGAGGAATTTTTATCGGCATCGGTGTAGCAACGACGCGGAAAACGTAAATGCCGTGGGTAAAGGGCTCGGGGAGAACGGGTCTGAAATCAGTATGCCAAATATATGACGTAATATTTTTGGTGGGGCAACTGCGACGGATGCAGAACCAGGAGAATCGTAAAACTTTTACTACTGAGAAAACTCCGGTCGGCACTGTATTCCAGTGAGAAACGCTTCAAACTTGTTCCGTGAAATTCGCGTCCCTGCTGCAGCTACAGATGCAATAATGGAATATTCACGACAGGGTTATTGTTAACTTGGAACACGATAAATAACTTCGTAGGAAATTTAGGGGAGATTTCAACCGACAATACGAATTGTTCTTCTTTTCGTTATTGCTAACCCTTTATTTTATATCAAACGGCCGATTTCGAAGCATAGCTGGTCCGATACAATTTCGTCGCATAAAAGTATCGCTCGCGATATATCAATTTATAGCTAAAAAGTTTCACAAAAACGATTGTATAACGCTTTCGTTAACTCTTTGAACGCGAAATGGCTGATCGTTGGTTATAACCAACAGAGACCTTAACAATTTCGTTTAACGCGGAACAGTTTTGCGCGGGTTTTCGTACAATCGGAGCGAACAATTCGCACAAAATCGATTGTGTGTGTTTTTTTTTTGTTGAAACAGGTTTTATTGGACGGTGTGGACGTATCGAAGCTAAACGTTCAGTGGCTGCGCTCTTACATAGGCGTGGTCGGGCAAGAGCCAGTGCTCTTTGACACAACGATACGGGAGAACATCCGGTACGGAAATGACAGCATTACCGAGGAGGAGATGATCAAAGCCTCGAAGGAAGCGAACGCTCATGACTTCATCAGCAAACTGCCCGAGGTGAGTGGATGAACCTTTCTGCCATTCTGTTCGCGTTTCTCCAGCCGGAATTTCGGTTTCCCTTTTGCGACGACAGACGGGGGCCATCCTTGTCCCCGATTGATTCGGTCACTTTTCAGCGAAGGACATCGTCTCGATCGTGTACGAGCGCGTAACACGGTCTAGTCGAAAATTTGCCCTGATCCCCGAGCTCCTTTTTCCGTACCGATGGATCATAGAATCCCTCGCTATTCCGCACAAAGGAACGTCTAATTAAAATCGTGCCCGCGGACCGTGAACACGCTTTGAATTTCAATCTCGTTCTACCGCGTATCTCGCGGCGTACCTCCACTGTTCCTCTCGACGATAACCGGCCTCTTTCGAGAAGTCGATCCGCGTGCAAGTGATTTCTAAAGAAATTTTAAATACGATAAAAACGTTTAATAATTTTTGCTTTTGTCTACGCGTTCGCTTTGCGGGTCCTCGAATTATCAAACTTTCAAAGGATAGCGTTTGCCTTAGAGATCAAAAGCATCTTCTTCTGAGAAATCTAATCTTTTGATGCTCTGCCATTTTGTAGCTTTCGACGAATTTAATATAATATTAACAATCGAAGTACGAGTTATAGTTGATTACGTTCTTCAACGTCGAGAAGTTATGCCGCGATATCTATGATAATTTATCTCCATAATCGCTCGGATGTTCACGTGGAACATACGTTAAACCACCAGAGGATCGGGCGGTTGGCAACGCGTTAACAATAGTCTCAGGTGTGACCGACGATCCGCGGAACACGCGTGCAAACAGGCGATAAAACAGCCGTTAAACCGTTCCCGGGCAAATAACACTATCCCAGATTACGGTTGTGTCAACGATTAGCCGTTTATTACCGAATTATCGGTAGCTGAATCCGATGGTTTCACCGTGTCTCCCTATGGATACGCTCGTGTTTAGCCCTTTGTTCTATGTCGCGTTTAGGACTGCAACGATCCGCGGAAACAAGCGAACCTGACATTTTCCGCTTTATGGAAAACACCAGACGGTTTATTTTACGGGGCGACGGATCGATCGTCACGCGTTATGCCGGCTCATCGAACGTAACGCGTCAGTGTTAGTTGATAAAATGTTGTGTCAGAAACACGCAAGAATACTTCTTTCAAATGCATACAGTTACCATTGGCGTAACCATTTTTTTTCCACAACCACTAAATTTAGGGTCTGTATTTTGAAAAAATACAATCTCTACATAGTTACGCCAATGCACAAGTATGGTACTGAATAAAAATTTCAACTTGACTCTAAATGTAGCTATTCACATCAGAATATATTTGTATATGTACAATAGTAATATTAAATGAATAAGTGTGGTGTTGCAACATCAAAAATGAGCTACCTCATTGTGGCTAAAATCTAATAGTTGAATTGTGGCAACTGGTCGGCAAGCATTAAACCACTCCGTTACAGCGAATGCCACGCGAAGTGCTGTTCCTCGTAAATTTATTAAATCTCGACGTGGTGCATGTGCGCTGCAGGCGCGTCACGTCGTTTCTCCGTTAATGAAATAATCGTTACTTCAAACCGCAGAGACCTCGATGGCCTCTTGCCGCTCGTACACTAATCGAACTAGCAAATGGCGCCGATGCTCCCCTCTCTCGATAATTATCAACAAATGCTGCCGCTGGCTCAATTTCCGCTCATGATTATTTTCTACAATTTCCCCAATTCTCCATCGTCAAAGATTTCATTCACACATTTACAACTGTTCGAGTGTCTTTCATTCATATCAGCGTCAAGTATTAAATTTTAAGTATTTCAGTCGTAAAATCAGTATATACGTTTTCATAGCTACTTCGAACATATCGATGTGTATCAAGAAGATATCTCGTAATCCCTTCAATCGATTCCTTCGGGAGTTTCACGTAAGAATCACGTGTTCCAGGCTTACGACAGTCCCGTGGGAGAGAGAGGGTCGCAATTGTCCGGTGGACAAAAACAGAGAATCGCGATTGCTCGAGCCCTAGTGAGAAGACCGGCTATACTTCTGTTGGACGAGGCCACCTCCGCTTTGGATCTCCACAGCGAGGCAACGGTACAAAGGGCTCTGGACGCTGCCGCAAAGGGCAGAACTACCATCGTAGTCACCCACAGATTGTCGACTATCACCAACGCCGACAGGATAGTATTCATCAAGGATGGACAGGTCGTCGAACAGGGTACCCACGAAGAGTTACTCGCGTTGAAGCAACATTATTACGGCTTGGTCTCTGCTGACGCCAGCGCGACTGCCAGAGGTAAAATCAAACACATTACGACCCATTTTACGAAACTTCATTTCACGCTTTCGATTCGATTCCGTACGAGGAACCATCCTTTGTACCATCACTATGGCTACAACCCGCATTTCCATCGCGTTCGTTCTTGAAAGCAGTTTACAGAATTGAATAGTATACTGACGCACACATGTTTCCATCAAACCAGCCAAAGCAACGGCATCAGCGGCAAAGACAGTCACGGCAGCCATCCCGAAACAACAAAAGCCACCACTGAAGAGACAATTCTCCACTCTGTCGATGCACTCTCACCGTCTATCTCTGGCGGGCGCATCTGAAAGCTCGGCGAATCAGTTGGAGGAGAACGAGAAACCGTACAACGCACCAATGATGAGGATATTTGGACTCAACAAACCGGAATGGCCTTTCAACATTGTCGGTTAGTTACATCGAATGTGTGGCAAACTATGGGACGCCATTTTCTAACATTTTCCTGAGGGTTCACAATTAGGGATATTCAGCTAGGAATAGGTTTTCACATTTTTATGAAAAGGAAACTACGTTGGGTACTTAGGACACCTAGACTTAACCAATCTTCCAACTTCTCCGACATCAATCCTCTACCAATCCCAAATTGAAGAAGAACCACGGTGAATGTGTTTCAGGATGTCTGGCAGCAGCCATGGTGGGCGCCTCTTTCCCAGCATTCGCGGTACTGTTCGGTGAAGTCTACTACGTGTTGGGTCTCCAAGACGCCGACGAAGTGCGCCGCGAGACGGTCAACTTCTCGATTCTGTTCCTGGTGGTCGGTATAGTGACCGGTGTGGGCACCTTCCTGCAGATGTACATGTTCGGTTTGGCCGGAGTGCGTATGACCACGAGGATCAGGAGGATGACGTTTGCTGCGATGTTGAAGCAAGAAATGGGCTGGTACGACGAGGACACGAACAGCGTGGGTGCACTTTGCGCCAGGTTGTCATCGGACGCTGGAGCGGTCCAGGGTGCCACAGGTACCCGAATTGGAGCGATCTTGCAGGCTCTGTCGACGTTGGTCCTCGGTATCGGTCTGTCCATGTATTATACCTGGAAGATGACGCTGGTGTCCGTCGTCTCGATACCGTTGGTGCTGGGTGCGGTGTTCTTCGAGGCCAGAGTGATGAGTGGTCAAGGCTTGCAGGAGAAGAAGAAGATGGAGGCGGCTACTAGGATCGCTATCGAGGCTATTTCGAACATACGGACAGTGGCCAGTCTGGGTAAAGAGGAAGCCTTCTTGCAACGCTACTGCGTGGAACTGGATCACGTTGCGCAAGCGACTAGAATCAGAAACAGGTTGAGAGGATTGGTGTTCTCGTGCGGACAGACCACGCCGTTCTTCGGCTACGCTTTGAGCCTTTATTACGGAGGTGCACTGGTGGCTACGGAAGGATTAAGCTATCAAGACGTGATCAAGGTGTCCGAGGCGCTGATCTTTGGCTCCTGGATGTTGGGGCAAGCCCTCGCCTTTGCGCCCAACTTCAACACCGCGAAGATTTCAGCTGGAAGGATATTCAAACTGCTGGACAGAGTTCCGGAAATTACTTCGCCGCCGGGGTCGGAAGATAAAGATCTGGATTGGGTGAGTGATCGATTCGTGCAAGATTAATTAGAGGCTGTTCGAGAATTGTCTAAGCTGATGTCTGCCACGTTATCGCGTGTAATCGCAGACAGTATCGATAATTCGATTCTTAGCCGGGATTTCTTTTGTTTGAACGGAACAATATCGTAGTAATCTAATGACGTCTTCCTGTCGTTTCATTAGAATTGTTTAGCCAGTCGCTGAATTTGTGACGTATTGGCAGTACAGCTCCGGGCAACACGCGTTAATTACGCTGAAAACGGAGGAGGCTGTATTTGATCGGGACTACAGCTATCCCTCTGGAATTTCAAACCATTTAATGGAACAATGTTCTCAAGCGAACGGTACTGCGTGTAATACGATTCAAACGTCCGTAGATTGTCCGACGATCGATTTCTTCCTTGATCCTACGCAACAGTTTGCGCACGGAACTGTCTAAAGCTTAGCTGACTATCCACCTGTCAAGTACATTTGACATATTCCCAACTGTCTCGATTGCAGAAAGCGGAGGGTCTGATACAGTACTCGAAAGTCGAGTTCCACTATCCAACGCGCCCAGAGATGACCATTCTTCAGGGTCTGAATCTAATCGTGAAGCCAGGTCAGATGGTCGCCCTGGTGGGTCAAAGCGGATGCGGAAAGTCCACCTGCATCCAACTCTTGCAACGACTGTACGATCCGCTTTCGGGAACGGTGACCATGGACCGTCGTGATATCTCGTCGGTCTCCTTGCGCAATCTCAGGTCGCAGCTGGGTGTGGTCGGTCAGGAACCGGTGCTGTTCGACAGGACGATCGCGGAGAACATCGCCTACGGTGACAATTCTCGGGTCGTCACGATGGACGAGGTCATTGAGGCCGCCAAGAAGTCGAATATCCACAGCTTCGTCAGCTCTCTACCATTAGTGAGTATCCATCTTGTAGCACGGATCGATCCCGATGTCGAAAGGGTACGGGTGTGTAAGATAGTTGTTCATGATCTGTTACAGGGGTACGATACTAGGTTAGGATCTAAGGGAACGCAATTGTCCGGTGGACAAAAGCAACGTATAGCGATAGCTCGAGCTTTGGTCAGGAATCCTCGTGTCCTGCTGCTGGACGAAGCCACATCTGCCCTCGACACTCAGAGTGAACAGGTAAGACACTTTCAAGTGGTGTTCGATGTTTGTCCTTAATTATCCATGAACGAATTCGGTACTCATTCTTGCTGTGGCTTAACTGCAACTTGTTCTGATGAACTGAATTTATTGTTTTGATGTTTGATGTCATTTTTTGTGGAACACGGGTAGTGGTCTCAATTAGAACTATACATACGAGTATGGATATTCCAAGTAGAACGTACTTATTTGATAACTATATAGTTCGATATCAAGACACTGTAAATGTTCGATCACAGGACGATCTGTTTGAGTTATGTTTATACGCTCATTTGTGCATGCAAAGTATTATTTATTTATCCATTACTGTCCAAACTTTTGAATTATGAAGCGATTCTTCCGGGACCAAACGCATTAATAATTCCACGCTAAGTAGCAACGGTGCGAGTAACCGTGGATTAAATATTCATTTCACGTACTCGTCGATAGTATTTTGTTATACAAATCTCATACTCGTTATTCATAATGCAGGTGATCTCACGCTTACGAGGATCTTTTTGTTCCCCGCAAGCCATTATTTTCGCGAATGGTTCCCTCGAAAAATGTCGTCCAACCATCCGTAAGCGTCGTCAAGAGGGTTGCGAAAAGCGTGCATTCCGAAAAATGGTTGGTAAAATCAGTGTGAAGTGGACGAGACGGGCATTCAGAAATATAATATGCGACGGGAACCAGCGACGTTTTTTTTGTCGCGGTGAAAAAAATGACCAGCCGCCTTTGAAGGCGATGCTGAAGAACCGCGAGGAATTCTCGGGACGACAAAAGCCGCGCATTTTTGCTCATCTCCGCATTGTGTCGTACTGTTCGCGTCCAATTAAAAAGGGCCGCGTAATGTCCGCTCGTATTTAGGATCGTTTCTCGAGGCAACAATAACATTGCAGAGAAGTTGAAACAGTATTCAATTGAAAGTTCACCAGAGAGTCACGTTCGTTATTGCACTCGCGAGAGTTCGAACGGTCAATCGACTTAATGACCTCCGGATCGACCACTGCGACAATACCCTCGACATCGATTTTCTTTTCGATTGGAGCTCGGTTTAAAACCTCTGGAGACGCGTCAGACACACTCTGGAGGAAGCCTTTTTTTAACGCACGATTCGACTACTACTAATTTTTACAAAATATTTAATTACGAAATTAATTTTAAAATTGTAGGAAAATTTTAAAATTGTTGGAAAGGAAGAAACAAATGTTTTACAGTTAATGGTACACGACACGAAAACGGGTTGACGACATTTATCCAATCTTCGACGCAAAAAGCAGTTCCCCCTCGTTTCGTAGGTGCACTTTCGTGACACAACGTACAGATTACGCAAAAATATTTTACAACCGTGGACGATGAATATTAGGACGGTCGTCCACGAGTAACATTCGTTCGATGTAAAGCAGACGCGATGTAAAGTAGTGTTGCGAGCTCGGCCGGCTGATGAATATTAATGGATCCTGATGGATTTTAATGAATAATACGAGCAAAAAACGCGAACCGAAGCCGACGAAAAAAGATATCGCGCGACTTGCTTCTATAGTACATTATATAACAGAAAGGGACACGCTTTATATGGTAATTTTACTCGAAATTAAAATTCATATGTGTGTTTGCACGGGGCGGATCTCGACCGCGTGCTAATATATCACATTACGAACGAAATCATATCTTGTCTGTTCCGTCAGGCGTATATGAAACCCCTCTTTTGATCAAACGTAGAAAATCCAGGAAACGTCGAAACCATTTCGACTGTCGAGTTTTTTCATCGCGTACCATTTTTTCACCGGTCCACGAAGTTCGATGAAACGTACCGTTCGGAATGGCATTAGAATTATCCTCGGAAGATCGATTATTCAAGATGACCACTCGAAATCGACAACAATGTTATTTAATGCAAACATTTATCGTTCAGAATTTTTACTGTTTGTGCCATGTTGCGACTAATCCGTAGTTTATGATAATATATTCAAAGCGGCCAAGTTACGTAAACTTGGGATTAGGGTTATGGAAACGAAGGAAGGTGGGTCTAAATGGCTATTTGCACGGTGTGTTCGCAGGTGGTGCAAGCAGCCCTGGACAAAGCCATGGAGGGTAGAACATGTATCACCATAGCGCATCGTTTGGCTACCATAAGAAACGCTGATGTGATCTGCGTGCTGGAGAAGGGAACGGTCGCGGAGATGGGTACTCACGACGACTTAATAGCTGCGGATGGTCTCTATGCTCATCTTCACGCCCTTCAGGAAGCCGCGATGGAGTAGAAGCCGAGTTAGCGTCGAATCGCGTCGTCACGACGCTCCTCCTCGCGAGCCGAGCTCGAACGAGCGGAAGGATTTCGTCGAAGAGACGATAATCGGCCTGTAGCCGCGACAAGGAGGATCCCAGTCGCTCGAGCGATTACCATGAAGAGTAGTTACAGATTTCTTTACGAAACTCGCACCGAACGGGGGTCTCCTACATTTTTCAGTCGATAAATCTCTTTATTCTCGACCCCTGACTCATAGACTTCACCGATAGTTTTTTCACGGTTTTATTTATGCGTTATCGTTGCAATTTCTCCGCGACGGAAGAAGGAAATCAAAAGAAGAGATCATACTTATCTCTGCTAGCGAAATTTCGACGATGTTTTCGTTCGAATATTTACGGTTTTCTTCCGTGCCTCGGAAACCGGAATTCTGCGGGCAGGACGCGCGCTGGATCATTACGCGTTCATTCGCAAATTTCAGTTGTATAAAACGTGCTTACTCTGTTTTATTATTTTAACAATTGGCAAAGTAGATATACACCTTAGTATCTCAGTGCTTTAATTGCTTCTTCTAATTTTTGTTTTAAATACTTTTGACCGAACGTGGTTTGATTGAGTGCTTCTTCGGTGACGAAGATAACCGAGAAGAAGCAGACTATTAATTTTCTACAATTGCAAGGAGACATATAAATTTAATGGTATTCGATTGGCTCTTCCCGTTTCGCGCTACGTAACGATCCAACAAACGATAAAGCGCGCGTCGTTCCCCGTAATGTCGCCATAATGGATACCGGTCTTCTCTCCGGAACGATGCCGTTTTTGTCTTCGTTTTACCTGGCCCTTTATCGAATGATACAACGAACCAGTCGAGCAAGGAGAACGTCACGGGAAATAACAGGAAGATAACGAACGAAATCGAAGAACAAGGCGGTAGAAAAGGGAAACGATATTCGATGGGCTCGATTAAACACGGCAAAAGAGAAGACGAGCAAAGGGTGACACAGATGTTTAGCGAGAACGAGGATACCGCGCGACGACGCAACGGTGTCTTTTTCGCCGGCGATCTCGTCCAACGACGTTCCATGAAATATTTATGAACCTCTGTTCCCTCGGTACAATTGCTCTGCCCGCTCTCTCCGCCGCTCCCTTGCCCCCCCCCAGCTCGCTCCCTTTCATCTCGTCGAACGTCTCTCGAACTGGATCATCCCTTGAAATAATAACGAATTCGCCTACGAAGACAAGACCGGACGTCTAACGAATCAACGTCAAATATCCTTCGCGTTTCTGTGCCTTAAAAATAATACGACTCGCGACGGAAGAAAAAGGGGAGCGTCGATCTTGCAGAATCGATCGGTCGAAAGTATGCAACCCCAACGATTCTCTCCGGGAAGTTGCACGTTCCGGGGGTGCAATATGCGAGCGCGGAGGAGCGTTGAGGCGTTTCCGGGCCTCGAAGACACATCATCCGGAGGCCGGATTTCCGTGGTCGAACTTCGCGGCAACAGATACTTTACCCCGAACTTGAGTGCCTTCATACTTCGTATACTTAGCGATAAGATCGTGTCGAGGCCCCTCGGGGTTCGTCAATGGCCGACACCGTCGCGAAAATGCGAGAACTTGGAAAATTCGTTTCCTCTTCGATTAACACGTTGACTGCCATAAAGACTTTCTACAATTCTATATTTCGAGCTTTGCAACCCTGCATATTGAACGGAATATAAATATTAACGCATCAATTATTAATCCACGTTAATTCGTAATACCATATTTGTGGCGCTCGCTGCATTCAACGTGTTAATTCGCTGCCGGTGAATTATTTCGTTTTGGAGAATTTTATTTTTGCATTTTCTGTCACGCCGTCGACGCACAGTACTTAACCGCCTCGAGATACGGCCTCGATCGTGCCTTATCGATGCGTAACAGTGCTTTATATACCGCAACGACAATACGAAACGTAGTTCTTCTAAGCCGTAGTATCTTCGAGCCAGGAACAAGCGTTTGCGACTTAACAATGGTTGTTCAAACCAATGACGCGAAGATTTCGTTTGTAACGACTTCCTTCTCGTCCTTCGTGTACTTACCAACTCCGTACGCGTTCTACCACGTTGATTTCCATGGGGTTATGCCTTAAATCTAAGCCCTCTGACACGATGCTTCACACGGCCTATAGTTTACTTAAATATTTTAAAATATCTTTCACGATACAAATTTTGAGTCTCTAAGAGTCGATAAAAATCTAACGTGTCATCTCGCAGTGGCAGTCAACGTGTTAATAACGAAACGAGTACAATCAACCAGCGAATTGCAATCCAACGCAAACATTTCGTGTCATTATTTACTTAAATTCTTTAAAAAACTCGCGTTCTTTCTCTCGAGGAATCGGGTATCGAACGATGATCGGATTTAAAATTTATAGTGAAAGTAGTTCAAATGGAACGAGAGAAAGAGATCGTAGTTTGTAAAGATTTTGAGATTGTTACTTAAAAGACTAAGGCTGCGGCCAGCGTAACTTAAAGGCAGGAAGATGTTAATACCGCGAACGAGCGATCGCTTGGTTCGAAACAATTTAGTGTGACTTAAAAAAAAGCTAAAAAAAGGTGCGAGAAAACCAGCAGCGTGTTTCGTTAATTCTCTTTTATGTATCTTTTTTTCTTCTTTATTTTTCTTTTTCATATATCGAGAGCGTGTCAAGTTGTAATTACTACAGCGATACTAGACAGTATGACGACAAAGAGGAAGTATTAATAATTTTCCGTTTTATTTTTTTTTCTCTCTCTCTTGTTACAAGACAGACAAGGCAGATCGTACACTGCTGTCATATACATGAAATAAATGGAAACATAGTGGAAACAAAAAAACGAGTACAACGATATCACGGTGAGCAAACGTGCGTGAGAAGACCAGAACGGGTTTTCGATGCACCCGGCTCGCCGAAAAATTGCCAAAACCGACCCTCCCATTCCTGTATATCCTAGCGACAAGTTTATTCGAGCGTCTCGAATTTATATCTATCTGGGCTGCATTTTAGTGTTAGTTGTAAAATGTGTCATTCTATGGTAAGTTAGCTGCTGGAAAAAATTGGAGGATTTGAGAGTGAAATGGTGGGGCTTTAAATTTTACTTTGTGGAGGAAATCTGTGTATTCGATTTCTACTCGTTGCATTACTATGTGCTGGATTTTTACGCGTTGCATTACAGCGCATTGGATTTCCACCCGTTGCATTACAGAGCATTGGATTTCCACCCGTTGCACTACCACACGCTGGATTTCCACCCGTTGCATTACTACACGCTAGATTTCCACCCGTTGCATTTCCACGCGCTGGACTTCCATCTGTTGCTTTACTACGCGCTGGACTTCCATCTGTTGCTTTACTACGCGCTGGATATCCACCCGTTGCATTACCACGCGCTGGACTTCCACCAATTTTATTACTACGCGCTGGTCTTCCACCCGTTACATTATTACGCGCTGGACTTCCACCCGTTGCATTACTACGCGCTCGATTTCCACCCGTTGCATTTCCACGCGCTGGATATCCACCCGTTGCATTACCACGCGCTGGACTTCCACCCATTTTATTACTACGCGTTGGATTTCTACCCATTGCATTACCACGCGTTGGACTTCCACCCGTTACATTACTACGCGCTGGACTTCCACCCGTTGCTTTACTACGCGCTGGACTTCCATCTGTTGCTTTACTACGCGCTGGATATCCACCCGTTGCATTACCACGCGCTGGACTTCCACCAATTTTATTACTACGCGCTGGACTTCCACCCGTTACATTACTACGCGCTGGACTTCCACCCGTTGCATTACTACGCGCTCGATTTCCACCCATCGCATTACCACGCGTTGGATTTCCACCCGTTGCATCACTACGCCCTAAATTTCCACCCGTTGCATTTCCACGCGCTGGATATCCACCCGTTGCATTACCACGCGCTGGACTCCCACCCATTTTATTACTACGCGTTGGATTTTTACCCATTGCATTACCACGCGTTGGACTTCCACCCGTTACATTACTACGCGCTGGACTTCCACCCGTTGCATTACTACGCGCTCGACTTCCACCCAGTGTTGGGCAGTCGTGAGATTTTATCTCACGCGAGAGCTTTATGCGCATGCATCAGCTGACCTCACATCTTGCTGCCAATGCCGTACCTAGCCGGTACACGCAGTGGTGACTGATGAGGGCGCCTTAATGATCCTACATAATTTTTCAAAAATTTTTATAATTGTAAACTATGAATGTATAGGTTGGGTTAGATTACATTAGGCTGGGTTAGGTTAGTTATATATATGACTGTATAAAACTATACAACTATATATACATATATTATAAGTAAAATTATAATCGTAGCTTTTAAATTCTAAATTAAATTCTAATCGTAGCTCTTAGCTCGGTATAGTTCTCTGAAGATTTTTTAAAGCCTTCAGAGAACTATACCAATTACCAGGTCACACCACGTGGAGGTGGCTACGATAGCGACCCACCCTAACTCCAAATCCCTTCCTCCCACCAAATGCAACCTCATTTATCAGAAGGATAAATGAGTTCTGACTCTACATAGCTCATAGGCTCGCATATACAAGTTCTTTACCACAATCCAGTAAAGAGCTTGTATCACACACACACACACACGCGCATACATTAACTTAATACAAATTGCATAGGATCCTACGCATACGCTTAACTTATTCTAAACGCCGCAGGGTACCTCTACTTCTAAGCTTGCACTCTTATAATCTATGACGAAATAAAAAAAGCAAAGGGGCGAAAAAGAAAGTTAGAAGAACTTTCTACTAAAAGAGAGGAAAGTTAGAAGAACTTTCCACTAAAAGAAAAGAAAGTTAGAAGAACTTTCTGTGAAAAAGGGGACCATTATTTTTCGCCAACCGAACCTTGCTTTCCATGGGTCAAAGGGTAGTCCACAGTGGCTTACGTGAACCACGACGGCAAAGATGAACCGAAGATACCTTTGGCAAGAACGAGTGATACACCCCAGTTGGCGGAGGGTTCCCATTTCCCCCAGCGCTCTCGCGTCTTACCACAGAGAGGATACCCAGACCGTGATGCCCCTTGGCAGAATGGCGGCGGATCGGGGAGGCACATCAGAGTATGAGAGGTGCCAACCCCGATCCGCCCCGCCGGGCAAAGAATATCACTCGCCCTACACCGGCACTTGCAGCTCACCTCTACCGCGTGTTCACAGCGCTATGAACCCCCAATGATCCACTTGGGCGCAGAACGATTGACAAAAAATAAGTGGGTATGCTACAAACTAACGCGTACAAACATTGAGAATTGAGAAGATGAGTGCAAGTTGGAAGTAGAGGTACTTACAAGGACCCACCCACCCTGCCCACGAGCACACTTAACTTAGAATTAACGCACGCATACAATTAACTTAAAACTAACACACGCATACAATTAACTTAAAACTAACGCACGCATCCCTCGATGATCCCTCGATGATCCCTCGATGATCCCTCGATGTCTTCAGTGATGACCTATTCATTACCTACAGAATAGTTAGTCATAACAATAAAAAGAAGAAACGGAGAAACAAATGCAATATTAGTAACATTATAATGTCTAGGCATGCACAATTCATGTCGACTCAATAAAAATACACCTGTAAAATATACATTATACTTGAGAAATATTCAATTACTTAATTAAAATAAGAACCGGAAACATCTGAAATTAATTAAGACAAACATGAATCGTTAAAATGAAAACCTGAAACGTACAAATACAATGAAGACACATATGAATAAATAAATTGCTTGCATACAATTGAAACCTGAAACATACAAAAATGATTAAGACACATATGAATAAATAAATTGCTTGCATAAAATTGAAACCTGAAACATACAAAAATGATTATGACAAATATGAAACATTGAAAATTACTTACATAAAATTAAAGCCCTAAATGTGCCTTTTGTTCTAAAATTGCACTCTTATAATTTAAAACTTTGTAAAGAAAAGGGTTAAAGAAGAAAGTTGGAAGAACTTTCTTTTAAGTTTCGAGCAATTGACAATAAAAATGATTGGCTACTACTAAAATCTAATATGTAACAAGTTAAAAAATTGAGTTAAAGATGAGTGCAAGTTAGAACGAAAGGCACTTACAATGTGCGCAGGCTTTTCGCCACATATTGTGACGAAAAACCTGCGCCCGAGCCCACCCATCCTCCCACAAGCTCGGAATTAAAAAACTAATGCATTGAACAGAACTTACCAAAAATTACATTCTGCAACAGACAAAAGTAATTAAGACAAATATAAATTATTTCAATACTTACATAAAATAAATATCTGAAACAGACAAAACTTATTAAGACAAATATAAATTATTTCATTACTTACTTAAAATTGAATTCTGAAACAGACAAAATTTTATTAACACAGAAAATGGTGGGAGAGGGAGCAAGATTTTTCTTTATTTCATACAAGAATTTGAAAAAACACAAAACGCAATGAAAATTGCGGATTTCAGAAGAGAGAACAACACAACTTAGTAAAAAATAAAATCTGAAACATACAAAACTTTATTAACCTATAAAATTGTACGAAAAAAAGTGAAACAACCCTACCGAAAAACAAGAAACACAATGAAAATTACGAATTTAAAATCAATCAACAATAAAACAATTTATACAAAATCAATTCCTGAAACAGAGAAAAATAATTAACACATAAAATTGGGAGAAATTAAAATCGCGAAGGGATATAAAAATCGCGAATCTCAATATATAATCGCGAAGGGATATAAAATCTCTAATTTCGTAATAAAATCGTAAAGGGATATAAAAATCTCGAATCGCAAAGGGGTATGCAAATCTCTAATCTCAAAATTTAATTGCAAAGTTATACAAAAATCTCTAATCGCAAAATTTAATAGGGAGGGCATAAAAATCTCGAATCGCAAAGGGGTATGCAAATCTCTAATCTCAAAATTTAATTGCAAAGTTATACAAAAATCTCTAATCGCAAAATTTAATAGGGAGGGCATAAAAATCTCGAATCGCGAATAAAATCGCGAGTGGTTATGCTCGTAAAAATTCGAGCAAAACTTGACGATACATTTTGTATCGTTCAAAAAACACATGTAAAATACAAGAAAATAATAGCGAGCATAGTGACAAATGACTGTCCATCCTAAGATGGACAGCCATTAATAGTTCCCCTCTTCTTTGGCAAATTTTGCCGGGGCTCTTCGGCATATAGCCTCTTCTCTCTTCGGCAAAGCCTCACAAAAATCACTCGCGAAATTTTACGGTAACTCGGACATTCTTAGTTTTCAATTACATAAATTCTCAATTTTCCTATCAATCTCCATAAACAGATAGCAGACAGTTTTATAAAAATAAAATTGCATTACTATCCATTTATTTCGATCGATAACAAAATCGAAATTTTATGTAATATCTAATAAGTTAGTTTGATAATCAAGAAAAATACTGAAAAAAGATATACGACCAGCGATTCTTAGAATGCGCTGTCCGTAAAAGAATGTCCGAGCAGATTATTTTTATTTCACTACACTTCACTTCACTGTATACTTCATTTTTGCAGTCGGATCTAGAACCCGACTGCGACTTACAAACTAAAAGGCCTGGCCTGAACGAACAATCGAGTTCAAGAGAATATTAAATAAATTTATATTTAATATTTTTCTCTTCTCGATTTTTCGTAAACCCCCCAGATACAAGCATCTCACGTGTGAGAGAGGAGGATAGAGAAACGTGAAAGCTTGCTCTGGCCCTACCTACTTAAAACTAACTCATTCACACCAGAAGTAAGCTACCTGCCTGCCTATCGCTATATTTAAAAAATTGCAAAGTCCATTCTCACAAAAACACACTCCACGGTTCTCACACATACCACCCGGGTGCAAATAAGCCTAATCCTAGGGAGTACGTCCCGGGACGTCTCCGACACCCGAGTTCAATACTACATTCACACTCTAAGTTCATACCTTTTTGCTGAAATCGATCGACAATCGACAGTGAACTTAACATATTTCATTTTCGTACTCTTTCGAATATTCAATGCAATATGTACATGTAATAATTTTAACTACTTGTACAATTTTCTAACTTAATCAATTTATATAACTTTGAAATGACTCTACTTGCATTTTGTATGCATTTTCAAATGACTCGACTTGCATTTTGTATGCATTTTCAAATAGAATTTTACAAAATTTAAAAAATAAATCTATAATTTAATCGACACAAGGTCCACGACCTAACCACACACACACGTGTAACTTGTGTCGATAATTCACTGTCAATTTGTCGATCGCCAAACATCTTAAAACTAAACCGTGTCCACCTGCCCTAACCCATGCGAGTAGCATCTAAGCACGCGCATGAGTATAGAGCATAAAAATGAACACGGCCACATGTATTTTCACCTACCAGTTTTCTTCATGTGTGCTGAAAATCCTGAGCTAAAAGACATGATTAGAAACATGCTAATAAAGTGTCTTCCAGCAAAAATTGACTCTAACTTTAAAAAACTTTCAAAATGGAAAATGGAAGATCACTTTGCAAAAATCTAAGTATACGATTCTTTCATTTTTAACAGATTTATGATATCAAAGTAAATTTCTAAATGACTCAAACATTCGTAAATAACTTTGATATCGAAATCTGTTTTTCGCGATACTTTCTTGTACATTTATTTAAAAAATTTTCACGGATACGTAAAAATTGAAAGTGACTTTAAAACTTTATAAAAGTGACTTGATAACTACTGTGAAATCGGAGGGTCATCCGACTTCTATGTACTAATTTTAATTTGAAATTGTAAAGAAGTTAAAACGCGATGTACAAGAAAACCCTGACCTGAGCTAATAAATATAATAAACAGTTTGTACGAATTTTGCACGATCGTACAGTCGTGGTCACTATGCTCGCTCAAAAATATAAAATACAACCAGTTCCCGTGTCGCTTCGGACCATTCGTCCTACGACATGATGGGAACCGGAGGAATCGTAAAGCATGCGACTCACCGATCGTTGACTTGCGCCACTGCCATCGCTTTACCGGTAAAGCATCAGAGATTCGTGCTGCTTCGAACTGCTTTGGACTGCTTTGGACTGCTTTGGACTGGTTTGGATTGGGCAAGTTGACCATTGGATTGGCAGAGTGACCTTCTGTAATCATAGCAGGACAACAATTTAGTAACTGTCTATCAATTTGCGTTTCGATTCGTTTTTGTGACTTTGATAAGCATGCATGCAAAACTACATACAAGTACATTGCAAAAACTGGTAATAAATTTGCAAACGTGTATCAAAAGTCACTCAGTAAAACATTATAAAATATTCGAAAAAGTATGTCAATGCACTTGAATAATTATTGTATGCCACATGATAAAACGTTTGCAAATTTATACTAAAATAAATAGATAACTACATTGTAAAACACATTAAAACACCAGTACAAGTATGCCAAAACATTTAAATAATCATTCCATAATACACATTAAAACACTAATAACAATTTGTTAAAATATTTAAATAACCACTCCATTAAATATACTACAGCACCAGTAACAATATGTCAAATAATTTAAATAATCATTGCATAAAATACACTAAAGCACCAGTAACAATATGTCAAAACACTTAAATAATTATTGCGTAAAGTACACTAAAGCACTAGTAACAATATGTCAAAACACTTAAATAATCATTGCATAAAGTACACTAAAGCACCAGTAACACTATGCCAAAACACTTAAATAATCATTGCATAAAGTGCACCAACACCCAATAACAGTTTGTAAAAGCACTTAAATAATCACTCCACAAAATACATTAAAACAGTAAAAAATTAATAAAACATTCAAATAACCGCACCATAAAACACATTAATAAATCCGTATACACATGCACAATCACTTAAGGAAACACACTAGTAAAGTCACTGACACTTGTAGAACCACACCATAAAATTTATTAATACACCCCCATAATTAATAAAAAATAATTATTAAAGCACATTAAACACTAGTAATAACACACTAGGTACACTAATATATCCGTATATGCATGCAGGTAACACACTGGTAAAGTCACTGACACTTGTAGAATCACACCATAAATTTTATTAATACACCCACATATTTATTAAAAAATATTTATTAAAACACACTAAACACTTGTTAAAGCACAGTAGGTAATACAGGGACAAGCACAATATCGGTAAAGTAAACCCTTGACTCGTACCGGTAAGTGTTGACAGGACCGATCCGACCTCCTCGACTTCCAAAACAAAACTGAGAAGCGGCGACCTCTTCAAGTGTAAGTGCGATTGGTAGTTTACAGTAGCCAATTAGACATCACGTAATCGACCAATAGATCAAATCGAAGTGCAAGAGTGATTGCTAGTGTACAGTAGCCAATCAGACATCATGTAATCCACCAATAGCGTGCAGCCACTTTCATTGGTTGCTGTATAATTATTCTAACGTCATATTTTTTATAATTTTATATTTTTTGGTAGTTTATTAACAAATTTATTGTTGTAATTATTTAAATTTATTAATTTTTTTTAACTTAATCTTGCAGATATGTTGCAAAATGATTATTTATTAATATACATATATGTATATATCGTGAATTATATAATATAATAGGAATAATATGATGGAATATAGGAGATTATTATATTTGAAATAACACAAAAGCACAATAACTTTTAAAACACTAAATGAATTTATTGCATTACTACGCGCTGGATATCCACCCGTTGCATTACCACGCGCTGGACTTCCACCCGTTGCATTACTACGCGCTAGATTTCCACCCATTGCATTTCCACGCGCTGGACTTCCATCTGTTGCTTTACTACGCGCTGGATATCCACCCGTTGCATTACCACGCGCTGGACTTCCACCCATTGCATTACCACGCGCTGGATTTCCACCCGGTGCATTACCACGCGTTGGACTTCCACCCATTGGACTTCCACCCGTTGCATTACCAGGCGTTGGACTTCCACCCATTGCATTACCACGCGCTGGATTTCCACCCGTTGCATTACCACGCGTTGGACTTCCACGCGTTGGACTTCCACCCATTGCATTACCACGTGCTGGACTTCCACCCATTGCATTACTACGCGCTCGACTTCCACCCATTGCATTACCACGCGCTGGACTTCCATCTGTTGCTTTACTACGCGCTGGATATCCACCCGTTGCATTACCACGCGCTGGATTTCCACCCGTTGCATTACCACGCGTTGGACTTCCACACGTTGGACTTCCACCCATTGCATTACCACGTGCTGGACTTCCACCCATTGCATTACTACGCGCTCGACTTCCACCCATTGCATTACCACGCGTTGGACTTCCACCCGTTGCATTACCATGCGTTGGACTTCCACCCGTTGCATTACTACGCGCTGGATTTCCACCCGTTGCATTACTACGCGTCGAACTCCTATGCCCCGAATTTCTACGCGTCGAATTCCTACACCTCAAATTTCTACGCCCCAAATTCCTATGCCCCAAACTCCTACGCGTCGAATTCCTACGTCCCAAATTCCTAAGCATTGAATTCCTACACCCCAAATTCCTACGGCCTAAATTCTTACGCCCCTAATTTCTGCGCGTTGAGTATCTCCGCCCCGAATATCTACTCTCCAAATTGTTACGTATGAAATTCGCCCCAAATTTCTACGTCTCGTATCGAATTGCTACGCATCAAATCTACGTATCGTTTTCCACCCCTTGCAAGTATCTTCCCGAGCGCTTTCCCAAGAAATCATTGAACATTCCACTAGCATATTCTTGGAAGAACGATGAGTATAAGAAGAGGATTCACGTTCAGCATCGAAGTGAATTGGAAGTTTTTGACGAAGTCTGAAAGTACATGGAGGTAGTTTTCCGAGAAACTTTCGTCGCAACGTAAATATATAACCAGCAAGGTAAGAAGAAAGGGGTTGACAAAGGAGAACAGTGGTTTCATGGAGCAGAGAAGCGAACACGGGGAATCGATCATAGATAAAGAAGTTTCCAGCGTGCAAGGAAAGCTGATTTATTGCGAACAGGAACCACAGGGAGGAAAATGGGGGTCGGATCGCGGAAGTGCGCTCAGCAAGCGGTGGAACTCGCGGAATTATTCCGTGCGAGTTGAACAGGACCAGACGCGTCTTAATTGTTCGCGACACGCAGCCCTTGGTGCTCGTGTTGAAAGGGGATAATTAGAGAAGACGTAGGTCCTTGTTAGCATTCGGTAAATCGGATTAGCCCTTTCGACCTATAAACCGACGCCTGTGACCTTTCGTCGCTTATCTTTCGTATCTGTCACCGATAATTTGTGCCTCTCGAATTAACATATTCGCCGACGTATTGTTATGTATTTTAGTGAATTATGAGCCGTACTAGTTGGCGTGTTATTATGACTTTATTCACGTTAATGAATACGGCCCGCGATGAAGATAATGTTACCCCTGTTTTGTAAAATGGTTACAAATTTATATCGATGCTGAAAGTCTACGCTATTATTCTTTGTACCGTTTCTTTGGATATTCTTCTAACCTCGAAGTATAAACAAGCAGAACCGGAATTTCTGAACTCGATGACTCTCGCGTAGAACAGTCTTACTCACGAGTGCTTCATAAATTCTGCAGCTCCTCACGATCGTTGCCTTTCAAGCCCAGCTTCCCTAGAAACGGCATACATAAAGAATCCGAGTTCTAAATTCTATTCCCTCAAAGAATAAAATATTAGCACAGGTGTATAACGTTTAAAAAATTTCTAAACACCATGATTTCCCAATTTGTTCGGGTACATCACAACTCAAGAGGGTTGATTAGAAAACGTAAAACTTGTTTCACGGCGGTCGTAAAACGAGAAAGAGTTCATCATTTGCCCGTGGGTCACGTCTCGTCCCCATAAGTGCACGGACGTTGAAGCGCGATAAAAAGACATCCGAGTCCATGGGAGGTGCTTTAATCCGACGGCGATTAGCATTCACAGAGGAAACTTGTTCTTTGTTGAACCGACAGTTGGGCTTAGAATCGCAGGTCGTGCCAACCCGGATAACTGCTGAACTTCGTCGTCCAGAGGGAACGCGAGAACTGGGTTAGGAAAAAGACGGTGTGCAAATAGATACACGGCTGGAAGAGAGCCACGCTGTATTCTTCACTATAATCCACACACCTGAAGAACTAGCTAAGGGTTCGTTGCACTTTTTGCTTATGGCGATGCAAATTATGTTGGCAGCTTCGTTTTTATATTGCAATCATTTGCTACTACTGTACTAGACTAATAGGGATTTTTATTTTTTTTTCGGGTTAGTCAATTTTAGGGCTGACGCATCTGGTGCGTCATTCACAGCTGAGGTCGATTTTCAATTTTTATTTTCAATATTAGCTACTACTGTATCAGGCTAATAGGGATCTAATTTTTATTTTTTTTCTCTGGTTAATTAATTTTAGAGCTGACGCACATTGTGCGTCATTCACAGCTGAAGTCGAATTTCAACTTTTATTTTCAATATTTGCTACAACTATTTCAGACTAATAGGGATCCAATTTTTATTCTTCTTTTTGGTTAATCAATTTTAGGGCTGACGCACCTGGTGCGTCATTCACAGTTGAGGTCGATTTTCAATTTTTATTTTTAATATTAGCTACTACTGTACTAGACTAATAAGGATTCAATTTTTATTCTTCTTTCTGGTTAATCATTTTTAGGGCCGACGCACCTGGTGCGTCATTCACAGCTGAGGTCGAATTTCAACTTTTATTTTCAATATTAAAATTTTATTTAATTTTCAAGTTTCAATGTATGAGTTTCTTTGCTGTTTTAATGTGGTGATTAATTCTGACAGCTGGCAAATAAATCATAATGCAAGGGGTTAACCTAAAATTCTCTAAACAGTTGCATGACACACAGCTAGTTAATTATTGCTGCAATGTTAAGAAGAAAAAAAGTCAAATGTTAAACATACTTTGCCTTCAGTAATCCTTGATTATACAGATTATAATTAGAACTGAACCTCAAATTCAATAGGAGAATTTAAGTCTGGTAAAAATACGAGTCTGGTTTGTGATGTCACAACTGTAGTGTGCGTCACGAGTGCGTCACAACGTCAGCACAAGAGTGAAGATTTACTTATCTTAACATACAGAGATACAATTAAAGGTCCTCATAAAAAATTAGAACAAAAGTGAAGACTTGTTTATATTTGCATACAGAGTTATAATTAAAAATTATCATAAAAAATTAAGACAAAAGTCAAGACTTGTTTATCTTAGTATACAAAGTTACAATTAAAGATCATCATAAAAAATTATGACAAAAGTGAAGACTTCTTTATCTTAGTATACAGAGCTACAATTAAAGGTCCTCATAAAAAATTAGTACAAAAATGAAAACTTGTTTAATTTAGCATACAGAGTTACATTTAAAGATCATCATAAAAAACTATAACAAAAGTGACGACTTCTTTATCTGTTAACATACAGAGTTACAATTAAACACCCCCATAAAAAACTCCCTATTAAAAATTCCTACTAAAAATGTACAATTGTAATGTTTCACCACCTGACAGCATCAAAATGAACGAGCATAGAAAAACTCATAAAGGAAATCTTTTCAAAGAATTCCCGAATTTAAATAAATTGTGCAGCCACACATTACAGACGCCGTAGGAGATAAAGTTCAAGCGCGGCTCAAAGCTGCTGGTTTTTTTTTTCTCTCCCTGAAAAAGAAGGAAGGCAGAAGAGACAATTGCATTCCTCTCGCAACCGTGCTCCTCTTCGTCATAAGCAACAATTTCGTTTTCGAGCCGTGCAAAGTGTTTACCGCCTTCGTGGTGAAAAAGCAGCCTGACAAAGCGAATTTCAGCCGAAGCCCGTCAACACCGGCGGAGGCTCGTTCGTGCGGACGGGCTGCACACGCTGCCGCGCTGCGGGCAACGGCTAAGCGGCCCAACGCACGGACGACGCATACCGACTACGAAATTCTGCATCACAATTTATGCTGATTTATATGCACCCGGTGTTGCGCACGTTCTCTTCCACGCACAGCTCCGCGCTATACTTGCCTTCATTTTGTGTTTCGTTTTTCGCGTTCCTGTTTTGCTCTTCGTGCAGGGGATTCTATTTCCACTTGTTAATACATTATCGTATAGTGATACTATTTTTTGGGAGATTTGATGAATTCTTTTGAAGTCATTTTTGTATTATTAGTACTAGATTGAAACTCTATTTCTTATTGTCTAGTTGAACCACGTGGTGAGTTTGAAACACCTGAGCAAAGGGTTAACATTGACACCCTGTCGCATTGTTATTTTTTTTACTGCTGTGAATAGGTAATTAGTCATAAAGATTCACGTATAATTTAAGCTATACAAAAGCTGTTCATACATCGTCCTCGTACATTACGGTTTCCGTGAAAATTTTCGAGACACGTATAAATCAACAATACATTTGAGCTTGAAATTTGTATAATTCAACATCCGTCGAAACGAACCTCCAATAATAGGCTATCAGTGTAATCATTTCCGCCTTTGTTACGTGTTAATGTTTTATATTAATACAAATTGAACATTGTACCGTAAATGTCCCATTTCGTCGATCATTCGGTAACAATAACGATCGCATATTCGTGATATTTGTATGTTTTCGTTTTCGTTTCCAATTAGTCGAGGCAACGTAACAGAACCGAATTAAAACGCACCGTAAATCCTTTTAAATTCAGATGATTATCACTAAAACGCGACGCGAATTTACGCTCGAAATGTATTTAACATCGAATAACATTCTTTACATTTCGTCGGCGAACGGTCAGTGAAAATGTCCGGCTATTTATCGAGCTGGAAATAGAAAAATTACCCGAACGTCGATTACAAGCACACGGGACGCAAGATTCATCGAATTCGCGTCTGTTGCACACCGAGAAATCGAATATGATGGATATTGCGCGGAAAAAGACCGACCAACAGAAATTTACGAGACTGTACCGTGATTTAGAAGCCATCTTATAATTCTGAGAATCTGCTTCCAGAATTGCGGTTCGAAACTTTTCGCGATATGTTCCGTATATTTTTATCCGGTGACGTGTGGGATTTCTTGCAAGCGTTCGAATCTAATTGGAAATTTGATTTGTGGAGTTTCAGCTTAGGGATCTAACGCGGTGCAATTTCATGCGTGCAAAATTAAACGCGTGGAAATGCATTACGTGTGGGAATCTAATATGTTGCAATCGGACGCGTAGAAATTCAATGCATGGAAATCCAACGCGTGGAAATTCAATGCGTGGAAATCTAACGCGTAGAAATTCATGTGTGGAGATGTGATATGTGGGAGTTGGACGCGTGGAAGTTCAACATGTGGAGATCTAACGAACTGCGATCTAATGTGTAGAAATTCCATGTGTGGAGATCTGACATGTGAACATCCAATGTTTGAAGACATCATATGTGGAATTCCAACTTGTGAAGATGTAATATGTGGAAGTCCAATGCGTGGAGACCTCATGCGTGGAAGTCCAATGCGTGGAGACCTCATATGTGGAAGTCCAACGCATGGAGACTTCATATGTGGAAGTTCAACGCGTAGAGATCTCGTATGTGGAAGTCCAACGGGTGGAGACCTCATATGTGGAAGTCCAACGCATGGAGACTTCATATGTGGAAGTCCAACGCGTAGAGATCTCGTATGTGGAAGTCCAACGGGTGGAGACCTCATATGTGGAAGTCCAATGCGTGGATACCTCATATGTGGAAGCCTAACGTGTGGAAATCTAACGTGTGGAAATCCAACGTATGGAGACCTCATATGTGGAAATCCAACGTGTGAAGATCTCATATGTGAAAATCCAACGCGTGGAGACCTCATATGTGGAAATCCAATGCATGCAACTCTCATACGTAGAAATCCAATGCATGTAAACCTCATATGTGGAAATCTAACGCATGTAAGCCTCATATGTGGAAATCCAATGCATTCAAACCTCATATGTAAAAGTCCAACGTACATAAATCTAACATGTGAAAATTCCACGTGCAATCTAACGCATGAAAGTCCAAATCCTGAAAATTCACCGCATCGAAATTCAACCTTCTGCAACCCACCGATATTCATAAAACTTAACGCGAGGCGCGCGACAATGCACGTGGCGTTATAAGAAGAGTCTGCTGTAACCACCATAAGGTATCGACATCTCCTCGAACAATTTTTCAGTTCATATTTTATTACAAAAGCTTGAAGCTTTCCTGGAGTTTTCCCCACCGTCAGGGCAACGTTTTCCAATAAATCTCTTTGAGCGATCATGTTTCTCTCGCATTCCAATTTCTTCCCCCGAACGTTTCAACCATTACAGTTTACATTTCGCGAGACGTTCGAAGGGCTGATCTAAGGTAGCATCAAGTGCATTTAATGCGGCGGGTATGCATTAAAAGCGGTCGTTCAGGGAGAAATTGTTCGCAGTATTTACTTGCAACGATCTCGTCAACATAATTACAGAACCACGATAAATATTCATGATTCGCTTAATATTCATGAAATCCAACGGCGCTGGTGATAGTCGATTAAAAGGACTTCCTTTTCATTGTACGATCGAAATTTCATCGTAACGTAATGTTCCATGATGAAACGGATGATTACAAGCAACAAGAAGACCGAAAAAAGAGTTCTCGGCCCATCTACGAACATTACCATGCATGCTGTTCATCGAGGACCAAGTTACGCCAGGGCAGGAAGATCGTGTACGAGACTCTCGGCCAACTCCCATTAATTCTCATCGAAGACAGCGGGATAATCGATAATATCGGTCGAGTATCGACTTCCAATCACAGAATCGCACGGCGTGACTGCGACCACGTACCGTGTCGTCACGAACAAAGGTGTTCATAATTTATGCACCGGCTTTGGGAATCAATCGCGTCGAATCAAAACATCGTCGACCCTTGTTGCCTTTGTATTTCTGTCATCAACAGGAACTTACCACATAAGACTTACTGTGCGAAATAAGGGTTACATGAGCTCTTAATGAATAAAAATATTCTGTCTAACTTGAGTTTCTATTTTCTCTAAAATCGACTCAAAGAGTTAAGAAGGTACGTTGAAGTCAATCTACTTAGCTACATGTGTCTGGAATCTTTGGACTTCAAACGAAATGACGTTCCAGAATTAGCCTGCGAAAAAGTAATCGGATCTCCGTCGAAAGAGTTCAATCAGCAAGCCAAGTTCGTTTTTCGTCGTATTAGAACACCAGCATCGAAGCACCATGACTGCTTGCTTCTTCAAGGGATTACCCGGTGCGTTCGCATAATGGCGCTCCAACAATAATGGACTACTCGTCACTCTATCCTCCATCTTCCATCGTTAAGTGCCATTATCCTGAAGATCTTTTCGTTCCTCTTCGCTGATCCACTCGCCTTCCAACCTTTTTTCCCCGTCTGTTTCGTATCGATTTCATGGAATGAGACGAAATATATCGCAGAAACCCCGCAATCGCACATGGACTTCCAACTTTCTGCTTCCGTGTGCCCGCTAATGACATTCTTTCACGTGTTATTTACTCTCCACTCGACGTGCTTTTGCGAGCTTTTCACCGCCATTCCCGTGGATGTCCGCAGGAAATTACCAGTGATTGAGATCGGTGCGCGTCTGACCACCGTCTCGTACTACCGCTGCGATTAACATCAATTTCTTCGTTTATTCCGCTCGTGATTGATACATTGACTACCTGATTTTATGGAAATTCAGTCCTGAAGTCCTACAAGTAACAATCGTACTACAAGTAACGTGTAGAAGTCTGTGGTGACAGCTGGCTCATAGAAATTCCATGTGTGGACATCTCATATGTGGAAATCTTGCATGAAGAGATCTTATTGTGGAATTCTTATATGTAAAAATTTCATGCGTAGAAATGCAACCTGTGGAAGCCTCACGAGTGGGAGTTACATATGTGGAAATCCCATATGTAGAAATCTCATATGTGGAAATCTTGCATGCAGAGATCATATGTGTTGAATTCTCGCATGTAAAAATTCCATGCGTAGAAATGGAAGCTATGGAAATCTCACGAGTGCAAATCCCATATGTGAAACTCCCATATGTGGAACTCCCATATGTGGAAATTTCATATGTGGAAATTTGATGCGTGGAAATTCAACGCATAGAAATCTCATGTATGGAAATCCAACGCGTAAAAATTCAACGTGTGGACATCTCATGTGTAGAAATCCCACATGTGGAAATCTCATATGTAGAAATCTTGCATGCAGAGATCTTATGTGTGGAATTCTCACATGTAAAAATTCCATGCGTAGAAATGCAACCTAAGGAAACCTCACGAGTGGAAATCCCATATGTGAAACTCCCATATGTGGAACTCCCATATGTGGAAATTTGATGCGTGGAAATACAACGCGTAGAAATCTCATGCATGGAAATCCAACGCCTAAAAATTCAACGTGTGGACATCTCATGTGTAGAAATCTCACATGTGGAAATCTCATATGTGGAAATCTTGCATGCAGAGATCTTATGTGTGGAATTCTTACGTGTAAAAATTTCACACGTAGAAATGCAACCTGTGGAAATCTCACAAGCTTAAATCCCATATGTGGAACTCCCATATGTGAAACTCCCATATGTAAAAATCGTGCGTGAAAATCCATCACACAAAAATTTCTCGGTCCAGTAAATTCGACAATCCCTAATAAATTTTCGGACCAATTCGACCCAGATTCGACGGTACAAATATTCGACATTTCGGTTAACAAATTAGAACGGTTCTTTGAAACAACCCAGTGCGCTGCAACAGTGTGAAATTCGTAGAAGGATCGGCATTGCGGCAACATTCGAGAATGTGCACGCGCAATAACAACAGCAAGGATGATAACAATGAAGGGAACGCGAACAGAATGTCCGGTGCTTCGCAAAAATGCTGCGAGAGAGATGGACACATTTTAATTAAAGGCACGTTCGATAGTCGAATCGACGCGTTTCAATTAAGCGGAAAATATCCAGGAACGGCGGTGCGATCGGTGACACGACAAATTAACGGCCATCGGTAATCCTTTTTTAATCCTTTTTCCTTAAATTCGTCGTCGTTTGCCATCGAGTTTGCAATATTGCGTATAATCACGGACATTTGTAGTTGGCGTGTACGATTTTAAAAACTCGATGATTTATATTGTGATAAGCAAGCAGAAATTTTATTCTGTTTGTGCTCGTGTCATTCAAATACGATGAAATAAATGGATACATGTTAGGTTTCTACAAGTACCGAAATTCATCGAGTATTAAATTATTACACAAAAATAAATCAGTTACAACGACAAAATATATTTGTTTGTTTGTCACTTGATAAAATTTTATACTACACATAATTCGATCAGTTGTCAAACTTTAGCACAATGGTTCTAACTATCTACAAACGTTCGCTGTTATCGCATTCAATTCTTTACTTGACAAACGCGTCGGCAGATCGAGTTCCCACTCGAGTCTCGAACGGTTTTATCGAAATCGACCTGTTTCGATGGTATCCAATTGAATCGACACTTCCGCCGGGGGTCGAGTATTTCGTTCTTCTATTTTCACGGGTGTCACTATGACCTGATCATTTTTGAATTGCCGTGAAAAATTTATACAGCACTCTATCCGCTAACGAGTGACATTCAATTATTCCGCGTCGAATACGTCTACGAATCGGCGATACGAGACAAATTCGTCTGGTTCTTGTTCCTGACGTAACTCCTCGCGAAAAAATCTCGCTCTTACACAATGCACGTGCATCAAACGAAGCGTGGCTCGTGTCGTTTCCGAACTATCAGTTTGCAATTAATCCGTCCGATCGGGTGAAACGATAGCGAGGCAGAACGTGTAGGCGGGAAGAGATATAGGGGGAAAAAGGTCAGGAAAAACGAGGAAACTAATAGGGACAGTATGAGGGAGAGTTTAATGGATGGCAGTTTCCACGGGCCGTAATTGGTCGGCCGTGAACGACCCGTGGAATGTTTTCGCGTCCGACCTCCGACCAAACCACCCTTCCACGACTATTTCCGTTTTCGAGTATTTCCGTGTCGAACAGGGAGGAAGCAGGACATCGTGTAGCGAGGACATGGAAACAAAAGGAGCAAAACAGCTCGATGGACCACGTGCTGCTAATCTCGACCGTTCTTTCATTTTATTTTCCATGAAAAACTATCCGATCGAAGGATTTCTAGGATTTCAAGATAAATTGCCCATAAATTTATTCCTTTCGAACCGTGACAGCAATGTTTTACCACAATATGGACATTGTGGAAGATATACTTATTTTGACGGATATCGATTTGCGTGTCTTGATTTTAATTTATGGCGAAGACGGTTTACTCAGGCGAATAACTTATGTGCCGATATAGGACGTGACGATGTCCAACATGTCGATATCCAGTGCGTCATTCTACCTCATTAATATTCAACGTAGGGATTACACACATCAATGTACTATGTATCGGTACATTATGCTTTGATATATAATGCAGGGGGACTTAACCCGTTGATATGTATCGTCGATCTGTACGCATTGATATTCTACGTACTGGTGTCTAGCGCGTTGGTATCCAGTTCGTGGATATCTAATACGCTGATATCTAATGTGTCCGTATTTAACGGGTAGATATCCCACGCACCGATATTCCACGCACCGATATCCCACGCACCGATATTCCACGCACCGATATCCCACGCGCCGATATCCCACGCACCGATATCCCACGCGTAGATATCCAACGCGTGGAATTCTAACGCACCGATACTCCACGCGTGGAATTCTAACGCACCGATACTCCACGCGTGGAATTCTAACGCGTCGATACTCCACGCGTCGATATTCCACGCGTGGAATTCTAACGCGTTGATATTCCACGCGTGGAATTCTAACGCGTCGATATTCTACGCGTGGAATTCTAACGCACCGATACTCCACGCGTGGAATTCTAACGCGTCGATACTCCACGCGTGGAATTCTAACGCGTCGATATTCCACGCGTGGAATTCTAACGCGTCGATACTCCACGCGTGGAACTCCAACGCATTGATACTCCACGCGTGAAATTCTAACGCGTCGATACTCCACGCGTGGAATTCTAACGCACCGATACTCCACGCGTAGAATTCTAACGCGTCGATATTCCACGCGTGGAATTCTAACGCACCAATATCCCACGCGTGGAATTCTAACGCGTCGATATTCCACGCGTGGAATTCTAACGCGTCAATATCCCACGTGTGGTATTCTAACGCGTCGATATCCCACGTCTGGTATTCTAACGCGTCGATATTCTATGCACCGATATCCAGCGCACCGATATCCAACGCGTCGATATCCAACGCGTGGATATCTAACCTGCCGATAGCCAACGCACCGATATCTGTTGCGTCACAGAAGTGTATCAGTAATTTTCAGTTTGCAAATGGCAAGTAAGACCAATCGGTACAATTTGAAAGAATAGAAAGCCCGTTCGTTTTCACGGTATTCATCGGTTTTTCAGGGTGTTCGAATCAGGCAATCTCCTTTTAATTGGGTTATTAGGGTGCCATTAAATTGAACGTGCCTAGCCACCGACATCGATCAGCTATACACGCGTGTTGGACGTGCACGCTTGAAAACATCGGGGTTGGCGCAATTAAGTCTGCGATCAGGAAATTGTAGTTGGATTTCTCGTTGCTCGATTTAATCGGCTAATAATTGCTCTCCAATTTCGTTTACGGAATTGGCGTAATAGAAGCGGAGGTTCTTTCCTCGTTTTATTCGATGCTGAATAAGTTAAGCTAACTTTGCGCTAGCGGAATATTCACCGGTTCATGAATTGTTTTCTTAGCGAATGCAGAGAATCGGTAGTTCATACAGGTTTCAGGATGTTTTGAAAGTTGAAACTACGGGAGAAATCTAACGTGTTGGAACTATCCGGTACAACTAACTTCGGCTCCGAGTGTTCTTAACTTTACTCTTAAGTCTTAATTTAACTCTGCACCCGGGTTAGACTTTTCTTTAATCTAGCAGCCGTTACTTAAGATAGTTTCAGTTGCTTTTAAGGATACGCTTGGCTTAATAAGAAGGTATTTCGCGTGTCTTTAAACGATAAACGCAGCGGAGGGTGGCCCAGCGATTTAGAATCGTGGTCTCTCTATTTTTGTTCATTTTGTAGGAAAAAAGAGAGCGAAGTGTTGTGAGAATCGGGAGTCAGATCGGTTTTTTGGAAACAGATTTTTTTCACGGCTATATGCCCTCGTGGTTTGTTCGGCGAACGAAAACAAGAGGCTGAAATATTTTTCGTCGGCCAGAGAGACGGCCACAGTATTTTTCGGCAGAACAACGTGCTGAATGTACCACGAATGTTTTCAAATATTCGATTCACTGGATATACGCAGAAAAGTATTTCAACATGCGAATAAAATACAGAAACTTCTATTAACGTTGATTGTCGTAGTATTAGGTTTCTGTACATCGGATATGTTCGAACATCCATTGCTATCCGATAAAATAAAGATACGAGCCACATCGATTTAAAATTAAAAGTTACATGAAAATTACAGAAGTGTTGTCACAATATCCATTATTCATTCCTCGACTGCGTTTATACATTTTAATATATCGAAGTGTACAAAATAAATTGTACAATTTATGAACTGAATCTCGCGGATTACACGATTTACCTTATAAATGAATAAACATGCACACTCCATCAGCGTAACACGTTTCAGGTGGTCACCTCAGGTAATTCAAATCATCCAAAGAAAAGTATAGGTCGAACGGTCATATCGATTTCCTATAAAATTACCATAAGACTCGTGTCACAACGAGTTTGTTTGGTCAGCTGTTTGTCGTTCCTCCTTGCTTCCAAATAATCGTCCCATGCATTAACCGACCCTTTCATCCAGTCGCCTTTATTTCCTTAATGGAGTGGCCAGATTTCTTTGAACCAACCAAAATTTCCGAGAACAAGCCTTGAATAGAGGCAAAACATAGGAACCAGCGCTAGAATGGCCGACCAAAAAGACCTATGGGGCCAATAATAATAAAGCCGTGATTCAGCGGATTGCAAACTCTATCAATCGTTGAACTTTGGCTCAACCTTTGTATGGTGATCGAATTCAAGGGAAGTTTACATTCCTGATAACCCTTTATAACTTGTGAGATATATTACAGTTTAGATTTACAGTTGGGTTTAGATGACGAACGTTTGCACGAAGATTAAATTTTTAGCTCGCTATGGGTTACGAGCTGTAAAGGTTGCTACATGCAAGATGTACTTAAACTTACTTGTTCATTTATTTTAACAAGTTACTTGTTCTATTACTTGTGAATTTATCTTAAGAAGTAGCTTCTTTAATTACTTGTACATTTATCTTAACAAGTAACTTGTTCAATTACTTGTTCATTTATCTTAACAAGCAACTTGTTTAATTATTTCTTCATTTAAGTGATGTATTTAATTATTTGTTCATTTATCTTAACAAGAAGCTTCTTTAATTACTTGTACATTTATCTTAACAAGTAACTTGTTCAATTACTTGTTCATTTATCTTAACAAGCAGCTTGTTTAATTATTTCTTCATTTATCTTAACAAGTGATGTATTTAATTACTTGTTCATTTATCTTAACAAGTAGCTTCTTTAATTACTTGTATATTTATCTTAACAAGTAACTTATTCAATTACTTGTTCATTTATTTTAACAAGCAACTTGTTCAATTATTTCTTCATTTTCTTAACAAGTGATGTATTTAACTACTTGTTCATTTATCTTAACAAGTGATGTATTTAACTACTTGTTCATTTATCTTAACAAGTAGCTTCTTTAATTACTTGTATATTTATCTTAACAAGTAACTTGCTCAATTACTTGTTCATTTATTTCAACAAGCAACTTGTTTAATTATTTCTTCATTTATCTTAACAAGTGATGTATTTAACTACTTGTTCATTTATCTTAACAAGTGATGTATTTAACTACTTGTTCATTTATCTTAACAAGTGATGTATTTAACTACTTGTTCACTTATCTTAACAAGTAGCTTCTCTAATTACTTGTACATTTATCTTAACAAGTAACTTGTTCAATTACTCATTCATTTATCTTAACATTGCAGTAATAATTATATCTATAACTGCAAGTGAGAAAGTCATACTTTAAGAGTGTAATTTTAAATAAAAATTGAAGTCGTTATTCCCGGCACAGACACGTGTAGCGATCTAGTGACAATGTATCCACCGAACGAGAAATAACAAAAGTTTACTCCATCGATGTAAAAGGACACCCGCATGACGATAGAAGTTGAAGAGAGAGGATTCGCGGTCGCGTAATCGAGTTAAGCTTCCCAATTCGTTGTCGACGACCAGGCTAACCTGTTCAGAATTTCAAACAGGCTTCGCTTGTAATCCTTATCAATCAAATTTGCTCGACGAACGCAGACGTGGCGGATAGGATCCCGCTGGAAAAACGTGTTGCTCCCGAGGGCTGGTTCATGGCTTAGCAGGAAACTTCCGAGCGAAGCTGAAAGCTTTATAAGCTCTCGACGCGCTCCAAACGCGGAAACTTCTGCTCGCGAGTCTCCGCGATCGTGAAATTCTCACCTACAACTTTCACCGGCCTTATTTCCGGTGAAACTGTCGTAATGGGCTTTACTCATCGACCTCTTCAACTTCTTATCCAAATTTCGGCTATTGCAAATTTCTGGATTTAGGGACTCGATAATCTGAATGATTTATGAATTGTAGAAATTGCTGAACTTAAATACATTTATTTTCAATGTGACAATTTAGGAATTTAAAAATTGAACCAATGTTGCAATTCATTGTCTGTGTTGTTTTAATGTGTCTTGTTAAAAGAGGTGGATAAAATGTGACAATTTAGGAATTTAAAAATTGAACCGATGTTGCAATTCATTGTCTGTGTTGTTCTAATGTGTCTTGCTAAAAGAGGTGGATAAAATGTGACAATTTAGGAATTTAAAAATTGAAACAATGTTGCAATTCATTGTCTGTGTTGTTTTAATGTGTCTTGCTAAAAGTGGTGGATAAAATGTGACAATTTAGGAATTTAAAAATTGAAACAATGTTGCAATTCATTGTCTGTGTTGTTTTAATGTGTCTTGTCCAAAGTGCTGAATAAAAATGTGACAATTTAGGAATTTAAAAATATGAGAACTTAAAAATTTAACCAATATTGCAATTCATTGTCTGTGTTGTTTTAACGTGTCTTGTCCAAAGTGGTGAATAAAAATGTGACAATTTAAGAATTTAAAAATGTGAGGACTTAAAAATTTAACCAATGTTGCAATTCATTGTCTATGTTGTTTTAATGTGCCTTGTCCAAAGTGCTGAATAAAAATATTACAATTTAGGAATTTAAAAATATGAGAACTTAAAAATTTAACCAATATTGCAATTCATTGTCTGTGTTGTTTTAACGTGCCTTGTCAAAAGTGCTGAATAAAAATGTGACAATTTAAAAATTAAAAAATATGAGAACCTAAAAATTTAACCAATGTGCGACTCGTTGTCCATGTTGTTAATGTGACTTCTCAAAAGTGTTGGATAAAATGTTTAAGGGATGTAAGAAGAAAATAGAGGCTCCTAATTCACGGTTCATCCCTTTCATTTTTCCATGCAACTGCAATCGTCTCCCATCGGCTCGTTATTAAGTAATATCGGAAGATTTCACCTGCCGGTCCGATACGCCGATAAAATTTTCATTTCGCGGTTGGCTGGCGTCGTCGACCGTTGGAAATCTTTCCCGCTTAGGTACCAACTAGCACCACCTGCTTTGCCTCTTACCCCTAGAATGCAACCGGCCAACTTTCTGTGCCAGTGAACCCCTCAGCTCCACCTGGATGTGCGCTTTCACCCCTGAATGCGCCAATTAATTGCCAGATGCCATATTTCGATCTGAAATTCGTTCAGCAAAGAGTTTATACATGTGTGCATACATGATCACACGTATCTCCGTGCATACATGTGTTTAGTCCGTTTTTAAACAGTTACCACCATTTTTGTGTGATATAAATTCACATAGGATTTCCTCTTAAAACGAACATGTAATTACACCGACAAATTAAATCATCTCAACCTTAAAACATCCGAAGAGATTAAATCGTTGCTGTGGAAAAACTCGACAGAGATTTACGTTCATAAAATGCATATAAAACACGTTTATTTTTTGTAACGATAAAACATATCTCGTAAAATGCAGTCATTTTTCGTGTAATCGTAAAGAACCGCTCGTTAGGGAAGTTCAATAGCTCGCCGCTTAAATCCGGCGGTATTGTAAGTAAATGCTCAGCCAACAAGCGGAAAGAGTACATTCATAATTATCATTATCAAGCGCAGTAATCGTAAAATGTATTCTAACGACGAGCACGATTTGTCGTAGGTTGGTTACATTAATTCAATGTTCGTGGAATCGAACGAGAATCTGCCGGCGGTTTTTATTAATTACATTCACGTTGGATCGTCTCTGAATGCCGATGCACGCGACACTGTTTACCGAAACCGTTCGCGTAACGAGAAATTTACGCCGACTACGCGGTTCGATATTAATTAAAATTATAAAACGGCAATTGCGATACGGAGATGAACGAAACGCTGACCTATAAAACACGAAACTGGTATCGAAAGTTTCGCGATGATTTCAATTAGTCATCGGGATTTTTTCAGTTTTAATCCTGCGCGTTTGATCAGACAGTCCGCAGCTAATTTTGTTCGTTTTCCGATATAAACTTTACCGTGTATTTTTGCAATTTTCGCGCTGTTAATATAACTGTAAATTTAACGTATCGATTGTTACGAAGATTAACGACGACAGCCACAAGTTTTATACAACGAAACAAGCGAAAAATTTGAGTAGATAATAAATTGACGGATAATAATGGTCAACAAAACAAAAATCGCAAAAACCTGGCTGGTCAAGATAACGCGAAATCAAACGTATAAATCATCGATATCGTCCTTTTTCAGTTTCAGTCTCATTTTCATGAAACTTCGTCGAACGAATCTCGTATCGGAATTAAACGCGAGTTATTTCAGCCAGCGGATGATAATTCAATTTTGCGATTTAAGCTACCATTTCGAGTCGTAAGTGAATTTAAACGATGGTCGGAATTTTCATTAATCGTCGATCACCTGTCGTTCTTATCGGTTCTATGAAAATTTCACTGATTTTTCTCTTTTCCGTGAAATAACCTTCATTTCCGTCGACGGTATTAAAACGTATTATCGTTTCCATTACTAATATGAAACAAAAAGCGAACGCAAATACATGAAATAAAACAGATAACCGTGCACGTTTCATTTGATCGTTACGGAACGTCGTGATTGTGACAAGCTCACCAGATTCGTTATAGCCGCGTATCATAAATCCATTCCTGGCCAGCTATGGGTCAAATTGCAATCTGCACGAAAAATAAAATGAACGGAAGACGTGCTGTTGCTTCGATTGGATCGCTTTTCGTTTAGACCATAAATCTATCGGTAATTTAGCCGAAGAATAAATCAATTTTAAATTTATTATTTGTGATTGATCACAAAGTTGGATAGGGACATGGTACATATTGGCACGCTGGATAGCGGCGCGTTAGATTGCTACGCGTGGGATATTTACGCGTGGAGTATGGACGCGTTGGATTTCCATACGTTGGATTTTCTACGCGTGGAATATCGACGCGTTAGAATTCCACGCGTGGAGTATCGACGCGTTAAAATTCCACGCGTGGAGTATCGACGCGTTAGAATTCCACGCGTGGAGTATCAACGCATTAGAATTCCACGCGTGGAATAACTACGCATTAGAATTCTACGCGTGGAATATCGACGCGTTAGAATTCCATGCGTGGAATATCGACGCGTGGAGTATCGATGCGTTAGAATTCCACGCGTGGAGTATCAACGCGTTAGAATTCCACGCGTGGAATAACTACGCATTAGAATTCTACGCGTGGAATATCGACGCGTTAGAATTCCACGCGTGGAATATCGACGCGTGGAGTATCGACGCGTTAGAATTCCACGCGTGGAATATCTACGCGTGGGATATCGACGCGTTAGAAATCCACGCGTGGAATATCGACGCGTTAGAATTCCACGCGTGGAATATCTACGCGTGGGATATCGATGCGTTAGAATTCCACGCGTGGAATATCGACGCGTTAGAATTCCACGCGTGGAATATCTACGCGTGGGATATCGACGCGTTAGAAATCCACGCGTGGAATATCGACGCGTTAGAAATCCACGCGTGGGATATCGACGCGTTAGAATTCCACACGTGGAATATCTACGCGTGGGATATCGATGCGTTAGAATTCCACGCGTGGAATATCGACGCGTCAGATTTCCACACGTTGCATATCTACGCGTGGAGTATCGGTGCGTTAGAATTCCACGCGTTGGATATCCACGCGTGGAATATCGACGCGTTAGAATTCCACACGTTGGATATCCACGCGTGGAATATCGACGCGTTAGATTTCCAAGCGTTGGATATCTACGCGTGGAGCATCAGTACGTTAGATCTCCACTTGTCGGATATCCACGCGTGGAATATCAGCGCCAGATTTCCACACGTTGGATACCTACACGCGAGATATCCCCTTGGATATCAGTCCATAGAATCCCCCCGCGTCGAATATCAGCGCAAGTATATATTTATGCGTGAAGTATCGACATATTGGATATCGGTTAGATCCTCACGTATCAGGTATTTACCTATGAAATATCGACGCATTGGATATAGGTGCGTCGAGTATCGGCACGTTCGTTATCGACACGCTGGATACCGAGGCTGGTACGATATCAATGTATGCATTCGACTTCTATATGCAGGGAATCCACACGAGTTTCTATGCTCGCATTAGATCATTCCTACCATCATAGATCACCCCGTGTCCCACCACACGATTACCATACCTTAAATCACCGGAGATCATATCGTAACACGTGCTGTCCACACGGTAAATCAAGGTTATTCAATAATCTTTTTATGACCAGTTCCCGCCGATTATTCTATTATAAGGACGTAACAACGTAACTCCAGATTGGATCACGTAGAAGCAGTATAAATAGTGCAGTCGTAAAACAAGGGAATATTCCAAACAGCATACGAGTCGGTACGTGTTTAGCCGGAAGCAGGAGCGCTCGTTTGGAGGCTGGTACCAAAGACCATGTCTGACCCTGCGTGCTCGTCCTTATCTTCTTGGCCAAGAAGCCTAGCCAGCTCGATTTAGCTCGAAGTAGGTTACTTTTCGTGCTACGCGATATTCCGACCATTGTGCCCCGTAAAATAGTCGGAGATATTAAAAGAATCTACATGAGACGCGCGTGCGCAACCGTTTTCTTATATTACAGCCAATAACCAGTGAATCGAGCGTCTTTTCGAGCGCGAAATCTTTCAACCATCGAATCTTCCGGTTACGGAAGTTGGCTCAATTTCCTGTGGTATTTAATGAGGAGGTTTTTATGGAAGAATCGACGTGTTCTACGGATCTCGAAGTTTCTCGATACGAAGCACCGTAGCGAAACTTGACGATGAATGCGTACGTATACCTAGAGAAAAAGAGCGACGTTGCGTTCGAAGTGCTCGGGAAAAAAGTTGCGCTATTCAAGTTTACACCGTCGGATCCGACGTCGACATTTTCGAGCTGGAAACTAGACAATAGAGAACGAAGAATATTCGTCACGTTGGAAACAATGGAGAGCTGCATTTTGCCAAGGAGCGTTTGTGCGAAAGACGGGTCTAGTGACTTTCCGTTTTAATTCGACCGTACAGTTTCTCTTCCATAATCGTTGATCACTCTTAGATATCAAATAGCTCTCAGAAAACCAATACCAGCGAACAATTATACCTCCGCTTAAAATATCGTCTCTGATTTAAAATATTTCAGAGGAAAGTAATGCGATTTCGCGGAGTAAACCTCGAGCTTTCGGGAAATTCGCGAAAAATCCGTGAAGCGTTCGAGAACGATGGCAGGCAAATAGTTTCTAACAGAAACGCGAACCGTTATCGTCCCAGGAGTAAACACAGAGATATAGAATGACGCGAGATCCATATTCGCCGGGAAGATCCAGCGTGATGCGTTGGTCGGAAATTTTTACAAACTCGGTTCACGAGATTTCCTCCCCGAAGCAACCTTTCACGTTGGCAGTATGTCAAATTGCCCGCGAAAACTGTCGCGAAAATTCGCTGTAACGTTCTCGTAAATCTCCAACTTCGTACGTGTTTCGTGCGCCCGCGGAACATATGCTCGAAGCACGCATCGCGAAGCATACTGCAAGTTCCATTCCGCTCGTGATCTCGATCTTAATTGGGTCAATTAACCGCGTTCATTGAATACCCAAAATTCATTGGGACAATGCGAATTTTCCTGAGAACACTTTTATTCGCGTGTCTTGTCCATGTCTCATATATTTCTATGAAGTATAACCACGCGTGGATATTCAAAGTGTGGAATTCCAACGCATAGATATCCCACGCGTAGATATCCAACGCGTGGAATTCTAACGCGTCGATATTAAACGCGTGGAATTCTAACGCGTCGATACGCCACGCGAGGAATTCTAACGCGTCGATACTCCACGCGTGGAATTCTAACGCGTCGATACTCCAGGCGTCGATATTCCACGCGTGGAATTCTAACGCGTCGATATTCCACGCGTGGAATTCTAACGCGTCGATACTCCACGCGTGGAATTCTAACGCGTCGATACTCCACGCGTGGAATTCTAACGCGTCGATACTCCACGCGTGGAATTCTAACGCGTCGATACTCCACGCGTGGAATTCTAACGCGTCGATACTCCACGCGTCGATATTCCACGCGTGGAATTCTAACGCGTCGATATTCCACGCGTGGAATTCTAACGCGTCGATACTCCACGCGTGGAATTCTAACGCGTCGATACTCCAGGCGTCGATATTCCACGCGTGGAATTCTAACGCGTCGATATTCCACGCGTGGAATTCTAACGCGTCGATACTCCACGCGTGGAATTCTAACGCGTCGATACTCCACGCGTGGAATTCTAACGCGTCGATACTCCACGCGTGGAATTCTAACGCGTCGATACTCCACGCGTCGATATTCCACGCGTGGAATTCTAACGCGTCGATACTCCACGCGTCGATATTCCACGCGTGGAATTCTAACGCGTCGATATTCCACGCGTGGAATTCTAACGCGTCGATACTCCACGCATGGAATTCTAACGAGTCGATACTCCACGCATGGAATTCTAACGAGTCGATACTCCACGCGTGGAATTCTAACGCGTCGATACTCCACGCGTCGATATTCCACGCGTGGAATTCTAACGCGTCGATATTCCACGCGTGGAATTCTAACGCGTCGATACTCCACGCGTCGATATTCCACGCGTGGAATTCTAACGCGTCGATATTCCACGCGTAGAAAAGTTTGTGTTATTTTTTTGATATCCACTATCAGTGATGAAGAAGTTGATGTTAAAGATGGCATATATGTTAAAAAAGAAACGTAAAATATCTTAGAAATTATCGTCCTTTTTTACCATTAGACCTTAATACTTATTTATTCAGAATATTTCAGAGAATCGATTTATCTAAGAGAAACTATATAGTTATTTTAATTTAGACAAGTCTGGTGTAAGGTATTATAAAGAATGTACTGATGTATATTATAAGAAATATTTAAAAATATATTGCAGAGCAGATTGAAAAGCCGGCAGTAGATTTTCTGTTCTCAGAAGTGTGAGTTCTTAAATTTTCGAGCGCTGTCCGTATTATGGTCCCGCGGTGAGCGATAAAAACGGCACAGAGGTAATTAATAGAGAGCTCACAGACTTCGGCTTGGAAAATTTATTAGGCCGACCGAGGTAAAAATGTTTCTCCTCCGAAGAAAATTTCTCCTCCGATTAGCCAACCGCGATTTTATTCCCGGCTGGCTTCGTGCCAGGATTTCCAAAAGCCTGGGCCGACGAGCCAAATTCCGTATGTTTCCGATGCTTTCTTAACCCCCGTTAGGTCGATTCGTAAAAAAGCAGTTGGACAATTAGCCTCGCATGGCATCGATTAAAAGCGATCCTTTTTACCGGAGAAAACGTGACGGTAAAGCAGGTCGTCGGGTTAATCCGACGGAAACAATGAAACAAAGGAGACGTCTGTAGCCGGCGATAAACGCCACGCGTCGGTGTTTGCGGCGGAAGAAAAGATGCAAAAGGAGAAACAAGACGGGGAAAAGTGTTCTAATAGGATTCGAAGTCGTTGGCTGTTTCCTGCGGTTCTGCTCGCAGCCGGTTCGCTGGCTCGCCGTTCGTTTCGGCTACCTTTACTACTGTCTGACCAGTGCGGATCGTTTCTACTGGGTGTGCACGGTCCCTTTACTGCACCGTGCTACGAGTAAGGAAAGAAAACGAAGCCAGGGCAGAACCGGGACACGCTCGTCCTGGATAATCCTACGGATTTATTCGGCCAGTACTTTTTCGCTAAGCCAGCCGGTGACGAGAAAGGATGGCGGAGAAAAGGAGAGGGAAGTCTTAAAGGGAGAACACACAGTGGACTCGAGGGAGTCACATTTTTGCCGCTTCATAGAGGCGCACGATCCTATGTACGGCGTGTCTAGAAATCGGTTCCCAGATTTCAGAGAGCACGCGAATGTTTTATTTCGCCGAAATGCCACGTAAAACGGAATTCGTTGGAGATACATTAACCCTTCCGCTGCGGGAAGTGCCGTGGAAAAATTTATATCGCGGTTCGAAAATTTCTTGGGGAAATTTGTTACGGTATTTGTCTCTAGACGATCGTTTTTGTTTCCTCGAATAAATAAGAAAGGGGACGAAAATGAGGGTTAGTCTCTGAGGTGCGAAATTCTTTGATCTTTTTTCATCATTAAGTCCTGAACCTACAATTTTCTGGACAGCTGCGTTATTTACAACTGGCTCTTACAACGTGAATACAGCTAAAGAAAGTTAAGAAGAAAGTTCATTCATATTCGAACTGTAGTCAGGAACGAGACACGATATTGCAGAGCAAGATCTAAATGCGTGATTAGATCATATCTCATGATAAATTACATCTGCCGTCCCAAATACAGAAATGGCAATATTTCTCGCAAATTATTACAGAAACGAATAATCACGTAGATAAGGCACTCAAAGTGAACAGCCGAACAAAGTGACAAAAAGCGATAATGGAAAAACGCGTGTCATTGCTAAATCATAAAGGAATTCTTTTCCACTCGGTTGTTCCTGGTCGATCGAGGCTGTTGACATCGTTACGAGGTTAGAAACGAGAGTGTTCGCTACTCGACGATCAATCATCGGTCCTAGGTTTTTGTCTGCTGGTTGCTGGAAGACATCTTCGACGAGAAAAAGGAAACCTTGATATGGGTCAGTGTAGCATATAGAGTTCGAACGTGGCGGACATAGTCGTTTCTTTCAGTTTAACGTCAAAAGTTTTTTCTGTTTCCTAAGCGATTAAATATTTACGTTAATGTACGACAACTTTAAGTCCGAGTATCTTAAATATCGAAATTTTTTAAGGGTTAAAGTTTGTGTACAAGTCACAGCGTGGTATAAAAAGATTAGCGTTTTATTTCGCAAGTTAAAGTCCGTGGCTATAATGGAAACAAAAGGGTTAAGCGCAATCGTGTTCCAGAGATGCCTGAAAAAGGAACACAGTTTCTTGTCGGTACAAACTAAAAGAAGTTAAGACGATTGCGCGTTCCTTTACGTTTCCCAGTTTCCCCAACAAACTTTCGAATTCCGCTTTTGATCTTCTCTACACTTTCCACCGTACCAAATTCAGATTTTCCTCTTCGCGTCGATCCTCTCGTAAACTTTTTCCCCGTTTCTCATCCCGCGACCACGTACCCCGTGAATCAACGATCCAGATTGCGGAGAAGAGGGAAGTCGAGAAATTAATAATTCGTGGGAAAGAAATTACGCCGGACTTCTCGACGACTCTCGCGGAACAACAAGACGAGATCGCAACGCGAGACGGAAACTGCAAAATCAGCGTACACCGACCGGGCGCCATCTTCATTGATTTATCTGTTTACAGAGTCGAATGGCGGCGCATCTCGCGAGAAAAATTTCACGGGTGAACTACGGTCGACCCTAAATTCCAAATTTCTCTTGAGAGTCAGGCAACTTTTTTAAAGCTTCGTTCCATTTTTGCGTCACTGTCTCTACGCTCCTCTTCCTTCTTCGTTTCTTTCTATCTGGTAGTTTCTCATCAGAAACTATTCTTGATATTTAAAAAATATCTCATAGTTTTTTTTACAAAAGTGTATAAGATGTTTATTGCTTGAGAGGTAACTTAAGGAAATGAAATGTTTGAGAGTTTTGTAGTTTCCTTAAATGAACGATTCTTTTAATAGTCGTTCAAGAATGTGACAAGCGAGATCTCTAGATTTATCGCAGTTGCTTCGCGATCGTAACCCAGATCCACTGGTACAACCGCGAGCGTGTTGAATATCTGTAATGGATCGTATCCGGAACTTCCATTAAGTGACCCTGCGTTCCATCCCCTCCCGTAAAACAAAACTACGAAGATGGGACACGGTTCGAAGACTACGTTTTTTACTTTCGAACACTTCGGAGTTACGATCTTGTGCTCTTTTCGCGATCCATTTCTTCCAGTCTTTGTGACGAGAGCACTTTGGGGTCAGTCTGTTATCGTTCGATGCACGTCTTTATACTCTGATGAACTCGTAACTTAACACTGAAACTACCAAACCAGTCAAATGCTCCACAAGTTTCTTATTATAAAATACATATTTTGTTGAAGTACATTCCTTGAAATCAGCACTGACTTTCATCAAGTTAAAGCATAAACGTGTGTACTAATTTATGTTTTGCCGTTTGTGTATTTATTTTTTAATTTCAAATTAGGTACACGTAGGTTTAGTGTTAGGTAAACTAAGAATAATCGAAGTGGATATAAATAGAACAGTTTTCCATTAACAGAGGTACTTTGATCTTCGAAAAAACTTTCAAGTAATTTAATAGACGCGTGTAAAGAGCTAAGAACAGATTTACTGTTTTCAACGGAGCCTACGATGCATAAAAGAACGAGTAACTATCCGGCTCTCTAAAAGCTTTCGCGAACATCATTGGCAAGAGGAACTCGAAATCGAGAAAGTGTTTTCATGCTGCCGTGAAACCGGAACGTTTTCCGCGGTCGATGGGGTATCTCGTGACTGCGTGGCGGGTTCCCGCTTTGGAGAACGCATTAGAGTAATTATATTCCGTGGGCAGCACGGGTTGAAGACATGCCGCGGTTGAAACATGCCGGTTAATTGTATTAAACGCGGGCCGCGAGACGACACGGTTGTTCCACGCTGAATTTCCCGATTCAGACACCGTGTCGCTGTTTTCACGAAGAAAACCGCGAGACGAACAAGCGTTGAAACGCCCAGAAAATTGCTCACCGAATGTCGCTGGCTAAACGTCGTAAATGCGATATGCATTATTATTAACATTACACGAAGGATAGGAGGTTTGGAGCAGTGAGACATTTAGGGAAGTGAACATTTTGAAATAGGAATTTAATAGAGATGTTGGGTATCGAGGATGTGGAGATGTAAGAATATTATGTACGTATGTGACATTGTATGTATGTGAGGACGTACATAAGTATCTGGAGTTGGTATCAGCTGATGTAGATAGCTAAGCATATGTAGGTGGATATGTGGAGATGTGAAGATGTAGTATGTGGGGATGTAGGTAGCTGGAGTTGTTGGTATCAGCTGATGTAGGTATTTGACCATATATGTATGTGAGGATGTAGATATGTAAGTATGTAGGTATTTGGGAATATAGGTTGCTAAGTACATGTAGGTGGATATGTGGAGATGTGACGATGTATGTGGGGATGTAGGTAGCTGGAGTTGTTGGTATCAGCTGATGTAGGTATTTGACCATATATGTATGTGAGGATGTAGACATATAAGTATGTAGGTATTTGACCATATATGTATGTGAGGATGTAGACATATAAGTATGTAGGTATTTGGGAATGTAGGTAGCTAAGCATATGTAGATGGATATGTGGAGATGTGAAGATGTATGTGGGGATGTAGGTATCTGGAGTTTTAGTATCAGCTGATGTAGGTATTTGACCATATAGGTATGTGACGATGTAGATATACAGGGTGTCTCACAACTCGTGTAGCTCCTGGAAAGGGGTGATAGAGGACGCGATTCTAAGTAAGATTTTCCTTTGCAAAAATGGGGTTTGAAGCTTCATTTTTGAGTTATTAAAGAAAAACACGGACCAATCAGAGCGCGAGGATTCGGCGCCAATCACGGCGCGCAGTCGCGAGAGCGACGCCTTCGAGCATAATGGCCGACTGGGCGTAATCCTCACGCTCTGATTGGTTCGTGTTTTTGCTTAATAATTCAAAAACGAAGCGTCACACCCCATTTTTGCAAAGGAAAATCTTATTCAGAATTACGTCCTCTACCACCCCTTTTCGGGAGTTGTCGATATGTGACAATGCAAGAATCTGAACATACAAATATTTAAAAACCTTGTCCTTATCTAACATCAGTATCTAAGAACATGTATGCATTCAAACTCCCTGATATCTAATTACATAAAAATCATAGAATGTAAAGATGCAAGAATATGACAATCTAAAGCCACAAGAATTCTGAGACGTAGAGACGCAAGAATCTAGAGACAAAGGAATGAAATATTAAAATGCAATTTGGGTGTAACATACGTTCCTGCACACGTGCTTGTAGTACACATTATCATTTACTCCCCGAATATTCATAAGTCTTTAATCTACAACGAACGTGATAATCGAGCCACGGCTTTGGCCACTCTGCGGCGTTTTCTATTAAAATTAGCGTACATTCTGGAATATTAAAAAGCGTCGGATAATGTGCAAGATTCCCTCGTAGGAAGGTGGAACGTTTCCATTAGCAGTCGGACCAACGGCAAGCCGCAAAACTACCTCGTCCCTTCCGTTGCTTTTTCTGCTGGCGTTTCTCCAGAATTTTTCGGGAGCCTCCATCGGGAACAGCTTCTACTTCGCTTGGTTCATGGAGAATCTTCCCTCGCTTCGTGGATAATTACTGTCAGGTATATTGTCTGCCAGAAACCTCTGTACTTCTTAACCTCTTACATCTCTGTCGGAACGAAGGTGTGATTTGCAGTTAGGAGAAAACGTTTTTTTTAAGAGTTTGACACTTCTTCGATTTATAATTCTCAAGAAATGTTTCTGAGGAGAAACTTCGAGTGGAAGATTTACGTAGCGAAATACCCCGATACGAACCCTCTGATAATATTAAAAAAAGGATTGAATTTGAAAGTCAGGGACGAGATCGAATCAGAAGAGTCCAGCGGAAAGTTTCTTAGGATCCTAGTGGAAAGAAGATATCCACGCGTCAGCCGTTGAAGAACGATGGGGCGGCCGAGAATTTCAATCTCGACGAGTCGATAACCGGAAGCCGCCATCACGACGGAAGTTCAGAGCAACGCCGGTCGAAAACAATAGCCACGAAGCCACGAAAGTTCACGTCGCCTTTGACAACTTCGACAGTTAATACACCACGGTGTTCTCCGTGTAACGGGTTTCTTCGTCAATCCTTGTCACGCTTTGCGTGTACATTGTGGGAGCTTGAATACCCATTAACGTCTCTTCAAGATTATTCCCTTGCCTCGATAATCAAATTTGCGTATTTATACCGATTAACCCGTTAAAATTTTCCTATGCATGTCTATGAACGATACAAAAATCTTCAGAAAATCTGATACGTGTAAACGTAGAGAAAATGGCGGATATTGAGATCCAACGTAAGAGGCAAACTTAGGATAAACTTAATAGCAGGTTTGCTTACCTGTTTACCAACGTGTGAACACTTTCTGAACACAACGCAAGTAACTCGTTCTCGATCGATTTTGCATAACCGTGCCTGGGAAAGTGTTCAAAACGCATTCAGCAACGATACAGAACCATCGAGATTGGAGCATTTCGACACAGGTGTTCGTTCTCGAAAGACGGCCAGGCGTGCAAACATAATTCGCCAGTGAGCTTTATACGAAAGGAGTGTATGCTTATTTAAGCGAAGTTTAAGTGGGCTGGTCGGTGGCTGCAGCTGCTCGTAATTGTCTTGATATCTGGCCTAGCCACCGACCAAATTATTCCTCCGTCTGCAGCTTATTTATTAATTGACCCTAAAGTTTGCCACCAAAGTGCATCCGGCTGGATGGTTTCCGGTCTCGGTGTACCGCAAACTCATCGGCTCGTGAACACCGCCGAGAAAGAAGTTGAATGGGGTGATAATGAGCATGATAAAAGTGAGCACTCCCCTGGGAACGAGGCGCTGGAACGTTCCGATTTCGGGGTGGAGAAAAGGGAATCATCCCACTTCGAACACGCTCATTGTGCTCCTCCTTATTAGGAATATTGCACCGGATCTCGTGTATTAGACGAACGAATAATGGCCCACGATTGCGTCTCCAAGATATTATGCAATTTGAACGCTGCCATTCGTGAAATTGCATCGGAGAATTTCTACCAGATTACGCTGTTGAGCTGCTAGACTCCGCTTGCTTGTCCAATTGTTCTAATTATCAATACACTTTGCTTCACCAGAAGCGATGCATTATTGTTAATCACTTGTTTAATCACTAATAATCCTAATCAAAAAATATTTACAGTACATTTAGTTCACAAAGGAGATTCATGCTTTAGGCGCGTTTATCATTGACCTTTACTACTAGTTTATACATTCAACCTCTAAAACTTGCACGATCCCTTATTCTTTTTTTCAATTCACCAAAAAATGACATTCATGGGCAATACTAAAAAATATGTACAGTACATTTAGTTCTCAAAGGAGATTCATGCTTCAGGCGCGTTTATCATTGACCTTTGCTACTACTTTATACATTTAACCTCTTAAACCTGCACGATCCCTTATTCTTTTTTTCAATTCACCAAAAAGTGACATGCATGGACAATATCAAAAAATATTTAGAGTACATTTAGTTCTCAAAGGAGATTCATGCTTCAGGCGCGTTTATCATTGACCTTTACTACTACTTTTTACATTTAACCTCTTAAACCTGCACGATCCCTTATTCTTTTTTTAAGTCCATCAAAAAGCGACATGCATGGACAATATTGTAGAATATCGTAGAGGTCAAAAGACTTTTCCGAAATAAAATTTAGTAAGTGTCGTGAGAGTTTCGAGAGCGAAGATATTCATGCTAACAGCTTTCTTGAACTGTTGAAAAAGCCTGTCGCTTGCAGAGTAGACGCGAATCGTGGAATTTTTTAAATATTTGGCCAGGGAATTCGATCGAATATTTCCATAGGAGCACTTTCAATCCTACGAGCAGCCGGGGAATTCTTGACGAATCGTGATTTTGACTTTTCAATAATCGGGACGCGAGTCGATATGCAGATTCTCCGATTCCGGCGAAGCGGCAAGATGAAGCACACCGGGTCGAGAAATAAATCACGATGGCCAGTTTCTGGCGGACAGATTTATCCTGATAAATTCCGGTGGCTGCGAGCCTCTGCAATGGGCATCGGAAAAAGAATCGTCAACCTATACAGATCAGACAACGCTCCTTCTATATGTTTCAGAATCAATTAACGGCGTGGAATTGTCAGCTGAATTTAAATAAAAATATGCATAATTTTAAAGTTCCTTAAAATATCTATTTGATCGAATTTCCGAATAAATTGCTATTTACGAAAGTAATTTTTAATTAGCATGGAATGAAATTTGTAGCAGGTGAAATTGGCGAAATAGCCGTATACATGATGTAGTTAATTCGCGTTTAAAATGCAAAACGCCGCTTTGTATTGCAAACATGCACTGCAAACTTTAATAACATATTAACGTATTAAAATCAATTTGGCCTCCCTGCATGATTTCAGTCCGTCACAAAATTGTAATTAAATGTTATTTCGAACAAGCAAAAATGTTATATTTCCAGTTCATATTACAAGTTCGATATGAAACGTTTCTTTAAAACGTTAAACCCCACTCGATATTTTAAATGTCTGGGGGATGAAAAATCTCGCGGAGACGATATATTATTCAAAGGGAAAACGTTTTCCATACCGCAAAGCAGATTTCTTCGGTTCGAGTTTTATTCGATTCTTTCATATTTACCTTGCGACGTATCTAGCCGACAAGAACACGCTTCCCGATACGCAATTTCGCAAGCGATGCAAGTAAACGCGTCCTACGAAACTCGAGTTGGCATTCTCACCGGAAATTCAACGCCCGATTCACGTGTACCAATACCAGAATCCCGGGAGAAGGGTTGTGACACGTGTAAACAGCCCTATCCAAGCCAGCCAGGTCAGCCGACGTGTTTCTCATCCCTTAGGAAGATTCGTTTGCTCCTTAAGTAAATTCTGCCACGTACCACTCTGGCATACGCAACCGGAATCGAATATTTATTTATTTGTTTGTCTAACAAGTTTCACCCCTTTGTACAACTGATTCCCTACAGTCAGAGCATTTATTTATACAAATAGTTTGGCGAAACTTCTACGAACAGAAATTGCATTCAGAAAAGATCAATATCCCTCAGATCTCAAGTCCTCAAAGAAGGTTTTTAAGTTCCGAAAATCTCAAGTGCAAAAATTCCCAAAATTATGGGAATTGCTGAACGATAATTTTGTTGGAGCTCGAACATTGGCGTATCTCTTTCTTCACGTTTGACCGTTTTAATTCCGTTTCCGATGTCGGAAGCAGGTGCGAGCGTCAGTTTCTAAATTACCACGATAAACCGCTTGCGCGTTATCGTTTCGTCTCGGCCAACGATCGACAGAACTTATAACTCGAGCTGCTCCCGTATCCTATTACGTGCCCTACAATACGAAACCAAAAATTATTTGATCCTATTACTCCCCGCCGCTGCCTTTTAAGACGATTAAAACGTTCGCGGCGATCGATGAATCGAGAGCAATTTTGTGGCGAACCGATATAGCAACCTTGCGGTTTAGTGAATTTCAGTGTTCCAGTGTTACGTAGGCGAGTCACGGTTCGCAGGATTTTAATCGAGTTCTTGCGATCCGTCATCGAGAACCGCTATCGATAATCTACCGATACGAGTACTGTAAAATTCTGTCAAGTATCCTTGTATCAAATATTTTCCCAGTAGCCTAAGTGTATTATACCTCGGAAGTTTATCAGCAAGGATCCTTCGAATTCTATCAAGACGTCGAACATTTTTCTTTCTGTTCATACTTCCGTACATCTCTCCATTAACCATCGAAAAATTCGCTTCCTCTAGCAAACATTATTCCACGAAGCCAGCGGTCAGGTTCAAGGATCGTTTCCACGAAACGTTTGAATAGCCAGGTAATGGTTCGAAAGCGCAGAAAAATATTTACTCTCCACACGTAGCGATCACAAAGGGGGTAGTATCGGTGAATAATGTATATTCGATAGAACATCGGATCATAACCCGTTCTCGATGCAACCGAGCTTATTCCGCCCCTTTCCACTTGCATTATCTCTGTTTCTCGCAACCCCCTTTTGTTGCGGTTCGCGAACCCCCTGCAAACACGGTCCACCATGTTTTACGAGGTTACGATCCTGGATGGTCTCGTAAATACTCGGTCGTTCTTAAAGGAATCGATACGACGAGATTGGATTGAATACAACGTTACCTAACCTTCTCCCTCTCCTTACATTTTATCGGTCTCTCTCTCGTTTATTCAACAGTTTCCCGAAATGGCTCGCTGCTATGTTTTCATCGATGATTTACTTTATTCGCCTCTTGATCGACGGATATCTTCGCTCGTATTATACCAAGGCTGACGAATTATCACGTTCATCGATCTTGTCACGTGCCGAAGGATAAGATCGATCGAGACGATGTTCGATTTTCCGCTGAGATACCGTGGAATTTGTAATTCGATCGACTCGCTTCGCTGGACAAGTTCGTGACTCGATTTTGCCTCGTTGCTTCCACGTGAAACTAACGCGAAAATTTATTGAGCGATAAAGCGAATTATAATTAATTTTTAACGGTCGCTAGATCACATTCAACTTGCTCTATTTGCTGTAATAAATTCTGAGACTAGAATCGCCATTCACGGTTCTAATTCCGAGACCAGTAAATGTGCGAAAATATTTCAGGAGTAGTAGCTCTCCGAAACAATTACAGAATATTGCCCGAACAGATGATCCCATCTAGCCGGAAAAGTTTAACAACTCTCGTTTCATTATTTCATGTGACATTCAAGCAAGGGGATGAAATTGCGGTGCACTCTCGTTTCTTCGACCGAGCTTCTTAATGCCTCGATAAAGGGAAACTTCAGCGGTTTGCCCCTTTTTCTCGCTACTTGCAACGTCTGTCGTGGAAGGTACCGATGCCTTTAGCTATTTGGAAATAATAAAAGAGACAAGGGGTGTCTTCAAGTTTCCCGATATCGTTCGAAGACAGAAGGGCGGTGGGCGTTACCAGTCCTCTGTAACTTTCCTTGTTCTTTATCGGTAAACAATGTTCAGCCTGTCCTATCGTTCTTCTTTCTTGTTTTCTTTTTTCGAACCACCCCCTTGGATTTCTCGAGGCCACTTCGACGCCACGCTTTCGATTCGGGAATTCAATTACTCGTCGCAAAGAAACGAGCAGCTTTTTAAAACGTCTATTGCCTCTGGGAGTCATCGGTGACCGTATGTTTAACTCCCGACTGCCGTAACGGGGTTAAATTTAATATTTGTAATAGAATTTTACAGAGATATCTTAAATCGAATGTTTTGTCCGTCAGGAATAGTAAGGAAAGTTGTCCGAGTTAAAAATTAAATCAAATAACAAGTTGGATTTGTACGATGAGGGAAATTGGAATTTACGGTGACCTCTTTGGAGGGTTGCGAAGTCGTGGAAATTGAAAAGTCGAGGGACAAGCTCGATGAAAACCATGTACACGTAGAGAAGAATACAATTTCGAAGGTGTAACCTGAATTCGCGCTCGTAGCCACCCTTCTTCGAGTCGACTCGAAAGAGTATCGATTTCGTTCGATAAGGTCGGAAGCATTTTAATAAGCTCGGTGAATGTTCGAAAGTAATTTTCGAAAGTTTTCGATGCTTCAATCAGTGTGGTCGCGGGGAATTAATTATGAAAGATGGAGATCGAAGTTCGAGGACGTGTCAAGAATGTCGATATTAATTTCCAACTTATTCCGTTATTTCCGACAGTTTAATTTAGACACGATCCAACAGCAGAAACAGGCAGGAAATCGTGACAGTACTATCGAATCCGTTATCGCGGGAAAACGAGATTGGTAGATGCGAATTTTCGCGGTAATTGGCTCCGTTCGAAACCCACCCTCCGATGTATGCGCGTGTTGGTACGCGCGCGTTTGTATTCTGTATTATTTAAACGCAATTTATGGGCCGCAACGTTGCAAACGCTTTCACAGAACAGTGGCTAATTATGAAGCTTCGAGTAATCAATCTTTGCAATTCTGTAGCCGACACCAAACTTCGTATTTCTTGCTTTTTCCGTTGCCTCGATATTATGGACAGATTCGCGTGTACCTCGTGAATTAAGCAGAAAATTCACTCGATAGAAGAACCTGTACACGTCATAATATTTGCATACAGAGCGAAAGGAAAGTTTCATCGACTGTTTGAATGGTTTGATGCGGTAAACGAAAATCATGCATTATAATTGAATTAATTAATCAACCTGTCTAATTATTTAGTCAAACAATATGATCCATTGAATATCTTACCGCGTCCGATGCAAATTGCGGTGATTTTGATTAAGTTATCAGGTTGCTGCATACCGAATGACCGATCTCGATACGTGGAATCTGTCTTCGTTCGACGATAGAGCAAAATCACATTTATGCCGTATCAATCTCGTGTTCAAAACGCGACGAAGATTACTCGATCAAATTACCTGATAATGAAATACACTGTTCTGAAATTTGATGAATCGTTTGAAAGGTAAGTCAGTTTAATCGCTTTAAAGTACGTGGCTATTTCACGAGTGTCACTTCACAATGTTCTGTCGCGAAGAAAAAGTTTACGCAGTCCGAATTACATAGTTACAACGTGGTACATCGGTTGAAACGTGATTGTTAGTTCCGTAAAGAGTCGGTTTTCCGTAATTTTCACGGAAGTCGAAGCGTCTCGTTCGTTATGCGGTAACTAGACAAAAAAAGGGTGAAAAAGAAAAAGTACTTCTCCTCGGGCAGAAGTTTCCAACGAACGTTGGAGAGCGTTCGGAAGCGACGAGATTCCACGCGGGACCACGAGGAATTCGCATTTTAATGGAGCGGCGAGAGCCTCGAAACGTGAAAGACCGATGCCCCGTCGCTCGGTTAATCGTGGCAGTTTTAAAGTTTGCCCTCGTTCGAAGATTAATCTGGCCGGCTGAATGAGAAACGCGAGAGGCGCGAACGGCTAGTTTAATTAGTCGAGAAGAAGGATTCACCCAGAGATGAATACTTTTCAGGAGTTAACAGTTGGATTAATGTCATGAAAGATGTTATTATTTCTCCGTTATCTCAGATTATACTAAACTTCGTTCTATCAACAATTTTTATGTTTTATTCGATTTGATGGTGCACTAAAATGGTTGCTAGATGTTTAATAATTATACGTTAGATTACGCGTCGTTATCGCTATGTGATTTGTATGCGCTGTATTTGATTGATTTTCTCGCGTTGACGTATTAAATTTCAGCGCGGTAAATTAATACCCGATAGATTTCTACACGTAGATTACCAACCATTAGATTTCTACACGTAGATTAATGTCCATTAGGTTTCTACACATTGCGTTACTACTCATTAGATTTATACGCGTTGCATTACTGCCCTCTAGATTAGCACTCGTTGGATTACTACCCATTAGATTTCTACGCGCTGCATTGCTACCCATTAGATTTCTACGCGTTGCATTACTACTCATTAAATTAATACGCGTTGCATTACTACACACTGGAGTAGTACTCGTTAGATTACTACCCATTAGATTTCTACGCGCTGCATTACTACCCAATAGATTTCTACGCGTTGCATTACTAGTCATTAGATTTCTACGCGCTGCATTACTACCCATTAGATTTCTACGCGTTGCATTACTAGTCATTAGATTTCTACGCGTTGCATTGCTACACACTGGAGTAGCACTCGTTAGATTACTACCCATTAGATTTCTACGCGTTGCATTACTACTCATTAGATTTCTACGCGTTGCTTTGCTACACACTGGAGTAGCACTCGTTAGATTACTTCCCATTAGATTTCTACGCGCTGCATTACTACTCATTAGATTTCTACGCGTTGCATTGCTACACACTGGAGTAGCACTCGTTAGATTACTACCCACTAGATTTCTACGCGTTGCATTACTACTCATTAGATTTCTACGCGTTGCATTGCTACACACTGGAGTAGCACTCGTTAGATTACTACCCATTAGATTTCTACGCGCTGCATTACTACTCATTAGATTTCTACGCGTTGCATTGCTACACACTGGAGTAGCACTCGTTAGATTACTACCCACTAGATTTCTACGCGTTGCATTACTACTCACTAAATTAATACGCGTTGTATTGCTACACACTGAAGTAGCACTCGTTAGATTACTACCCATTAGATTTCTACGCGCTGCATTACTACTCATTAGACTTCTACGCGTTGCATTACTACCCTCTAAATTAGCACTCGTTAGATTTCTGCGTGTTGCATATCTACCCATTAAATTAATACGCGTTGCATTACTGCCTTCTAGATTAACACTCATTAGATTACTACCCATTACATTTCTACGCGATGGTATCGCTACTCCTGGTATTTCCACGCATCGTATCTCCACGCGTTACATTTACACCTCTTGATATTCCTCCACAAAGTACTTCTACATATTATAATTTTATGCATTGACATCGCCACGTGTATTATTTCCACGCCTTCCACGTATCTTCACATATTTGCATGATTTATTATAACACATGTCATAACTTTTAACACGTGTAACATTACATATCACGCAATGCATATAAATACGAGAAAAAGTATACGAATTAAAACTCTTGCAGCTTAAACCTCCAGTACGAATCAACCTTTTACGACCAGTTCAAATGGTTAAAACGAGTCGAAATGGCGCCATCGTTTGAAAGCGTTTGATAATAAGCGCGAGTTAATTGTTCGATTCAGACCCCGAGTCGCCCGTTGTAATCGATACACTGAAGGGTTTCATTTGTTTTCCGTATAATGGCAATCGTGGAAAATGCAATTTCGATGGACGTCTAGCTGCACGCATCGACTTGCAGTAATTTACTAGAAGCGAACGATATTGTAGAATTTGCCTGTCGATTATCTCCCTGCGCGTGCACGTGCGTGTGCTTCTCGTTACGTTGTGCGTCATTTCCATTTTCCTCTTCATTTGTTGCGATTTCCATTAAATTGTTTGAGCGGACAGTTCGCGGAATGCACGTGCTTCATTGTTTCAATTTAGAAATTCACCGTGTCGCTTCTCCCTCTAGTTACGTCATGCTCTAACGTGCAATTGTTACAACGTTCGCTTTGTGCGACATATTATTAACGTTTATCGATCGTCGAAATTGTTCGACTACTCGACACTATATTTTTTAACGTTTCGAACAATCGAATTAACCTCAGAGAGTATTAAAGCATAGCGATGTTTTTTATAACCTTCTACAGTTGCCTAACGTCACATTCGACAAATAGAAAAATACACAATGAGAGTACAAATGGGCCGCGACACTTTCGCAAAGCGCGCAATCGTCAAACGAATATACTTGAAGCGTGACTAACAACCGGTCACAAAGAAACAATATCCTCCATGCGCCGTTTAATAAACAACTGTTGAAACGAACTAACCCAGCCGTGTGTAGAAAAACAGAGAAAGAAAGGCACCGTCAAAAGAACGTGCACGCGTTGCTAACGTTTTAACAAGTTTCGCCAGCGTGCATCCAGAGTGGCCAGCAGACTTGGTTACCAATTAAAAATCGCACGATCCCTGGCCAACCAACAGGTTCGTTTCTAACGCGACTAATTACAAGGGTAAAATTGCAGACAGAATGACGACCGGGGAAAAAGAGATACAAGAAGCCAGACTACAAATTGGAACGCGAGATCTCTCGAGGCCGTCTGATGCCGTTTCCTGGTTGACTCGATGCAAATGCCGATCAGGTTTGCACGCGTGTAAACCTGCGAGCAACGTGCGTACATTTACGGCCTACATGGTTCTGCCGCATCTCCGGTAATTTTGATTACAAGTTGCGAACCGGGGGATGCGCTGGCTGGGAATTTGTAAGGGCCAGCGACGTGTAATAGCCACTCGAAATCCGCGTTGGTGTTAACGTTTGCGCCAGAACCAACGTCAAAGCCTGATTCCACGATGGGATGGACAATACACCGCTTGATGCCGCAATTTCGCCATTCGTAACACGATCTTGCGACACTTGGTGCCACCGAACCACAGTTTCATTCTAATCCATGATCTCGACGTTGTGTCATCGAAAACAGTCAAACTCGTACGAAATCGTGATTAATGGCCAAACCGACCTAACAACGTCCACAGAATTTTCCTGCAATTAGACAGCTCAGGGTTAGTAATACCGTACAAAATCCCTGTGAAACGTTGTGGTTCAGATGTTGTTAGACTTCAAAGTACCACAGTTTGTAACGTTCGACAACATTGTTGCCAGATTCGAAATTACTCTCCGCCATATAGGAATGTTGTGGTTAATGTGGTTCGAGTGCTGCGAAAGTTCACATCATCGATATCGTTTCAAAATTTCAAACTTCATCTGATTTTAAAATAACTAACTCTGGATATGAATTTTCTGGTGCATCCTTTCTCAGGGGATTGCGCCATGTTTGCAACTCCTGAACTTTGAAAAATGATAATCGATTTGCAACTGCTCGTCCAAAATAGCTCCCCACTTTAACTCTGCATGACTCGAAAAATATGCAAAGTTTTCTACAAAATTTTTCTTCGTCTTCAAAGGACAAATCCACATGCACGCTGGAGGTCGAGGACCCTGTCCCTCGCGAACACAGCAGAAAGCGATGTCAAAATGTCTGCTTGAATTATCGCACGCCCTCCCGAACGATATAAATTTATCAGTGTCATGATCGTAATTATCGAGCCTCAATTTCCAATATCAATTCGCTTAGCCATTCATTTCCGGGTGAATTAGTGGAGTGAAAAGGTGGACCGGTGATAACGCAGGAGGAGAAAGTTGGGACAAGTTTGCCGAATCGATTTCACTTGATAATTAATTCCCAGAGAAAGAAACCGATCGATTGATCCCCGACTAATTTAACTGTGTGTCCGGGATCATTGCGAGCCCCGGCCGAACAAGAAGTTTTTCAAATTGCCGGATGAAACGAGTAAAAATCAAGATTGATTCATTCCGCAAACGGAGTTGGGGAACGGTAATCAGAGTACAAGAATCGATCAGCTCTTGGAAGTTTGAACGCCTCTGTCGGATTTCAGGAAGTATTTATTTATCGTTTAATTAACAGTGCGGCGTTTAATACGGAATCCTCGTTGCAGGATTTCTGGTGTTTTCGGAACTTCTTGGTGAAATAAACCGTTTACGGGTCTTGACGAAGGCTAATTAAATTTTATTGCACGGATAAAATGTCCTCTTTTAAATCGTGCAATTTGTTTAATCATCAAAGGTTGAAACAAAAAAGGTTTGCACCGCAATCCATTGGCTAAAAGGAGGACCCGCGGTAATTGCGACGTCAGGCACGAGAAAAGTTAGTTAACTGTCCGGGAATTTACTGTTTGACAGTCGGGATGTAGCAGCTCTTAAATCACCCGGTTGTATAATTGGAAGAAGATTGCAAAAGTGTCTCGGGACGCGATTTCACGGAGCCGCAAAGGTGTCAGGTTCCTCTTGTCGCGTGATGTCCGCAAACTTCTCGAAAACGATTAAGGAATTTGCATCTACGATCTAGCGGAGTTACGCTGGTCACCGTAACGGCTGTTTTCGACCCGATAGTTTGCTTAATCGCCGATATAACGCCTAAGTTGTTTCCAACGAATGCATTAGTTTCAGGCTACCTCGGTATCCTGGTCGCGTGAATCGTTAATGAATTATCGATCTAGATATCGAAAACAAAATTTGCAGCTAACGCGTTGGCTGCTGCCGAGGTCACCGGTGTCCCGTGGATTTAACGCGTCCGAATAATTCAGAACTTAAGTAATTTATTTCGCTGTGGATTTAGCAAAGTAAATATCCTGTTTCTTGCACGGCTACCATAACTTTGTGTCGTATTAAGTGCATATCCACGTCTTGTTTTATTTGTAAGCTAAGGGGTTAAATTCAACAGCGAAATCCATCGGAGACCGAACGGATACCCTGAATATCAAACGTTAATTCAACGTTTCCTCTAACAGAAGCAAACAACGCGTAAATAATGGATGTTTCCGGCGTCCAATCCTCGTTCTTCGAAGTTGTCGAACTTCCTTCACACAAGGGTCGTCGAGCTCGGGATCATTAATGCGAATGGAGGCAAGTATCTAATGCCGTGGAAGACACGGCCATGATAGGAAGCGTCGTGCAACGTGATAGCCTCTTACATCCAAATTGTCGTACGTTACTCTTCGCGCGGCTCTTGCGAACAACTCGAGCGATTAACTCGCGTTTAACGCGCGAACTTGACCAACGTTGCTGGAATATCGTATGAGCCATTTACGACCATCTGCATGAGAGAACTTTGCAAATTCGATGAATCGAATATCGCGGTAGAAACATTGACAAAAGAAATCCTACATTTATTCGCAATTTCAGTAACAAACATGTCATGATTCCAGTTGGAAGATGGAGCGCTTGAAACAATACTTCACACTGTAGAAATTTCCGATAATTTAAAAGGGCAAGGAATAACAGGTCAAGAACGTTCGTTGAAAATACGAGGCAAACATTTACACGAAATTTCTGCAGGGATGTTCGGTCGGATGATATAAAATATCGAAATCGGTCGACAACGTCACGAGGAATCGGTTAATGTCGACGAAAAGGCTGTGATTCCGTTGAAAAGGTCGTTTGTAAATCCTTCTTTCACCGAAAATCGCTCGGAAAACAGAGGTACATTTTGTTCGATCGTACGAGGATCGATCGGTGAGCGATCGCGTGGTGAAATTCGAGGCAGAAAGAACGTCCCTATGAGATACGACTGACGATTCCTTTTCTTTGTCGTCGTTGTTCGTTTGTCGAACGATTTCCCATTCTCTCTGCGTCGTCGGCTGATTTTGCGTGGCAACCGCAAATCCGGTTTTCTCTTATTGCCGCGCAAAGGAATTGATGCGAAAACGTGGCCGCTTTTACGCGGATCGCTTTTTACGCGGCTATAAATAATGACGGTATTAAGCGAAGATGAAAAGGCACGTTACGAGCACTTTCACGAGATATTCTATTCCGTGCATACCGTCAAATGACTTTCAATGCGTTATGACCCGTACGACGTGTAATAAACGGACGATGAAAATTTTAATTAATCCGTCGATGAACTTGTTTGGAAAGATCGACGTTAGATTCTCGAACGAATTTCCCGACATTTTGTTTGCAAATCGCTAGAATTCTTGATAAATTATTTTGTATTCCATACGTCAATTTTCGCAGCGTCAATCAACGTGTTAATACTTCGATCGGAGCTCGAAACGAGGTCCATTAATAGCGAACGAACTCCGCGATCGATTTTCACTCGATAACCACTTAACACGAAAAGGTCTATTAACAGTTTTCCCGTCTCGAAAGCGTCAATTAAATATTATTAACGTCCGAATTCGTTTGGGAAAGATTTATGACGAGAGCAGTCAGAACGAGCTACTCGTTAAGCGCAAACACGTTGAAGTAGAATAAGTAGTCAGACACGGAACGTAAGTGGAAAGAGACGAGCAACAATGGGTCCAAGGCGGAAAAACGAATAAGAGACAAGGCGCGACGAGAAGACAGGGACATAAATTCTGGTTAAGAAAGAATGGAAGGAGGGGAGGTGCATTTAGACGATGATGCTCTCCTTCTTTTCGACGGAATCAAATTTGTAATCGCGTTCCGCGCGAGAATGCTCGAAACGCGACACAACGGAAGTCCGTTTTCCTGCAATGACGTTCATTCAATTGTCCCTTTGCCTCTGATATTCCCTTCCCCATACTTTTCACGGCGATTTCTAATTTCCTGTGCTCGCTAGCTGCGACGAATGAAAAGGTTGACGAAACCGAATTGCGAGAAAATGAGGAATCGCGTGACAATGGCGCGACTTTTAATGCTCTCCGCTTTCATTCGCTTCCGTTGATTTAAAATTGTTCAGCGTTAAATGTATTACCCCGTTTCGTTTTAACTGTAGTAAAAAATATTGAATTCCTGCGATACAGTCTGTGGTATAGCGGGAAATGACGAATTTTAATTTTATGTATACAATGGATGAAATCAGTAACACGTTCGAGACCGTCATATTAATTTAAAAATCGTTCGTTCAAAATGGCAAAGTTTTAGTGAAACGAACTCTACCGCTTTAGTTATGTCGTGTTCACCTCTGGTAACATCGGAGATTAGGTTTCCAAACGAGATTCTATTTCAGCTGCCTGGTTTCATTAAGTCGTGAAACACCGCCAAAGAGTAGCTCGATACCTTTACGTTTTGAACTGGGATTATCACTGGCTTATATTTTAGTGGAGGGTTCTTAGACTTGCAGTGCTATAAATGCACAATAAAACACACGAACAACTTCATAGAAATTTTTCCCAGAAACAGAATGAACGATCGAAACTGTACAGGGTAGATTACAGAGCAAACACGATAAATTAAAAATATTCATGATCCCGCTATCGGTATCGCAATAAAAGGACGCAAAACAGTAATTAATATCAACCGCAACGGTACAAGACAGGTTCGGTATAAAAATAGAAGTTGTCAGTTTAAATTTTCTCCAGTGAAATATTTCTTTTTTTAAATTCGTGCGAATATTTATACCGCAGAATACTCGTTCGAAAAATGAAAAATTCTCCGAAATTCCGTAGTCAAAGTTCGGATCTTTATATTCGCCGGGGGGGGACATTTTACCGCAAGAGTGTAAATTCAGCAAGGACCAATCAAGCAAACCGAACACACTCCCTATCTACGATTACTTTCAAAGCACGAACAACCCTTGCAACAGCGGTTTTGATTCTATCAGCGGTCGACTCACCCTCTCCGAGTGCTTCTTCCTCGACGATGTTCAGGGTAGTTGCAGTACAGGACTTGAAGGGGTTGGAGGAGGATTCTCGTCGAAGCTTGCCGTTGTTTCATCAGCTTCGTCCCAACACGAGTTTCTGCCCAACCTGTGGCCTCGTATATCTCGAAGGAGCTCCCTTGGCCCAGGCAAGACCTTCTGTTCAACCATCGATTTCTCGTTACCTTTGATTTCCACCTTAGACAACCTTGATTCAAGCCGTCTTATGGCTTCCAGATTATGGTTCCATTAGTGTCGTCGTTTCGCCAAATTTAAACGAGGGAAACTACCAACAGTTTTGGACTTAACTTCCAACTCACGGTATAAAAGAACTTCGATACGTTCCGATGGAACAGGAATTCCAGCAGGGAAATGTAACAGGATTTCGATGAGGAATTTTGGAAGAAGTATCGGCTTTGCGGTGCGAAACAAAAGGGTAACCCGAGGGGTTTTGTTCGAATTTCTTCATTGATTCCACCCTTTTACACGGGCGCGCTCGTTAATTCGCATTGACGAGGTCGTAATTCCTGTTTCGCGTGAAATTCGAGCGGTTGCAGAAAATTCCGCTACCCTCCGCTTGTTTCGGTTTGTTACTTGATCGAAACTCACGCTACTGTGATAAAAAAGTGGTACAGGAAACGTTTCCTCGAATCGGACTGACAGTCCCAAACGCAATTAACCCCGTCGCGTTGTTCCTGAATAAATTGTTTTCCACGGAAGCTGCTGAAAAACCGAGGTTACTCGCCCCGGCGTACACGGAAGAGAACACACGTATTCCGAGGAACATCCCGCGTTTATTCGCAACCCTTCATAATTTGCCCGGACAAAGGGGGGATAATGTAATTCTGCGTAAATTCTTGCCGAGTCTTTTGGAAATCCTTTTAATTGATATCGCGCCGACCAAATGGGACTAAATTCTTTGGTTAATTGAATCGAGCACTTGCGTTTCAGGAATAAATGAGATACATGTTGATTACAATCTGCAGAATTTTGTTTGTGGAAAAGAACCGCTTGTGCAAATTAGTAGAAAATGTAACTGTCTAGTATTACAGTGAATTTATATGGAATCCTATCATATGTAACATCAAGTAGTATAACATGTCTTTGGTCAGACGTCAAAAGCGTAATTTTTCTAAATCGAACGTCTGAAAATTTGCTCAATACTGTTTGCAAAAAAACAAAAAAGGAAAGCGGATAAAAAATCCCACACAGTTTTCGATAACAAAAAAGTAACGAAAACAAAAGACTGGGAGAACACTACAACTAAAGAGTTTGGATTGAAATGCATGGCACGTTTATCGTATCGGAAAACTGCACGTTTTCCGTGGAATAGTGGAAATCTGAGCAGCGCAGAGTATCGGTTCAAAGGAACACTCGAAATCCGATTGGAGAACAGAACTTTCTCGTATAAGTAACTTCGTTAATTTCGACGTCTCGTGATCCTTCAATTTCTTTCTCCGTTTTCCCCCGGTTAACAAATGATTTCGCCCGATGCCAAGTCGAAAATACTCGATTCTATTTTCCGTTCGACCCCGGATAATCGCGTTACTACTTTTTTTTTTTTTACTTTCTGAAACGTTAATCGCTTAACTGGATTTCGCTCGCGTATCCGTAAAACGATGCATAAAAGCTCCGCGTGTTTCTTCGTCAGCTGAAATTTTCAATAGTTACGGAATATAGAATTTCAAATTTAAAACAGGGAAAATGTAGTTCGGCGTTTACGGACGCTATTCCTGCAACGCGATACAATTTCGTTTTCGAAATTCCTTCATTTTAGAAACATAAATTATTTCCGTTATAACAGACGTTCGTTTCCATATTTTCAGTAGCCGGTGAAATTTTAATACACGTTGAAAGCTATCTTCGCTTTTCAGTTAATTCATTAAATTAAAGATACATCGCGGACGAATTTCAACTTAAAATTATTCATTACTTCGAATCATCGCAAGTGATAATTAAAATTCGTTTTGTACCTTCGTGGTCCGAATTAATTAATTTCTCTCCGGCAGTGTGACAGCGTTGAAATATCAATGCGTCGTATAGAAATACATCGTCAAAAGAATTTTAATTACATACCTTAGAGGAAATCGCGGAGACAAAGGGAACAGAATGCAAGAATCACCGATTCATATTTAGCGGATTCATTACATTCGGCGCATTTACAGCCGGTTATTAAGCGTCCAGGAAGAAAAAGGCATCTCGCTAGAGCATTCGCGCGATACCGTTTTACAGTTCGCAGACTCGCTCGTCGTCGCGAACAATCGCCGGCGAGTATTTCAGTAACGAACACTGCGCGTAACAATAAAGGACCCAGTCAGTTTCTTTTTTCCCTACACCATGCGAGGGCTGAAAAAGGAAACGAGGGCAGCGTCGTTTCACGATGCGTCGCAAACATATCCCCGGCACGAATCACACGAATTCCTCGCGCGTTTCCATTCACTCGTGGCCGGGAAGAATCCTACCATTAATCCACCATACCCTAACTTATCCTTTCTACATACCTTCGTTACCGTTTCTGCACTTTAATCTTAAGGATTTTCATTAATATATCATTGCTTAAATTATTTAATTATGAAGGTTCGTTCAAGGTTCTGAGTTCTTAGGTGTTATACTTCCTGGTCTTACAAGACTTACAAGTGTCAACCCTCTGCACTACTTAATTTCTATTACCAGCCAACATTACTTCATTCACAAAGTAGATCAAAGGGGTTCTGAATCAAATTGCAACAGAGTGGGGTGTGTGACAAATATATTTGTTCTTTGTTATAAATAGTAAACGAATGAAAATATATATATTTGAGTAATCCATTTATCTGAATTATTTATAAGATCCCAGAGAAATGTAATGTCACATGTAATTCGACACAGGGGTGCAAAGGGTTAAGACTTACAGGTCTCCCTTCCTTATACCTCCTGAGTTATCTAGCTTCAACATTCTCTCTTCGAGTAAAACAGTATATGCATGTACAAAAATTAGGAATTTTTATTCCCGAGAGTAAAGTGCCCACATAAGTGTGTTTATCACATGGAGATAAATTCCAGGTGCCTAACTGCCTGAGCTTCCTTTCGTGTTTGTGCACAGGTAGACAAGAAGAGGAACGTGAAAAACAACGGCGGGTGTAGAGCAAACGTTGCAGGAACGCGAGCTTCAATTTAGACCCGCGTATATGATAGCGGAGTAATGGGGGGTGTAATATGGGATAATACAGAAAGGTATGCGGAGTGCAGCGAATGGAATTTCAACGCACGGTGCTCCAAAGACTGCGGAGGGTTCCACGGAAGAAGCGAAGAAACTCGAGTCGCGTAGCCACCGCTGCTCGGATAAAGTTCCTATTGTCGGATATATTTGACTGGTAAACAGCATTGTTCGAGTATTAAGCGGAAGGATTTTCCACGGTTTCCAGACTCTTTTCTCTTCGATAGCCAGGTTGCAAATTTACCAATCTTCCTACTCGGTTACTATAAATTTTGCAGCTTTGCAATTTTGCAGAAATGAATACCGTGTTATGATTTTAACACAGATTTTGGACCTCTGATGAAAGCAATGTTGAGTCGTTAGGACGATCGGGTGCGATTTACAGTCGCAATTCTGGAACATCGTTATGGCTTTATACAGAGTTTAATACGAAGTAACAATAGTGACAAAAACGCATAACTTTTTCAAATTGAACTCTGTGCGGAGCTTATGGAGATTTATTGCGACAACCTTTAAAGAGTCATAGAATTTTATTTTGAATATCGATAATCCAGACATATCTCACTGTCTCCGTTTTATGACGCTTTCAAAAATTCTTCGTATTTTACCATAAACCTTGTACTAAAAGCTTAGTAACGTCACGACTGAAAACATGAAGTATACACTGTCAAACTTTTGTATTATAAATTTTCTACACTTTTGAAACTCCTCCAGAATCGCGAACTTCAGAGAAAATTCAAAGTGCAAAATGTTATAGTAAATCCAGGCACATTTTCGAAATGGAAGAACGTCAGGCGAGTGGAATGATCGAAAGAGGATGATCGGTGGAGCAGAGCTCGATGCGGAGCGCAGAAAAGATATTTCGATCGTTCCGTTGGGACTCGAGGCGTCACTCGTCGCCAGATTTCCCGTGGCGGTCGTACTTCATCCAAAATTACCGGTGAAGCACGTCCAGCTGATTCATCGCGAGCCTTGTCCACTCGGCTCCGTCGACAGGGTGAACACGGTAACATTCGAAATTAGATGGGAGCACCGCAAATATCTGGACGAGAAACGCTACTCGCTCGAGAATCACAATGGAGTCTACTTTCGAAGAACCAATATTGTTCTGACAAACGGTTTCATTCTTTCGCCAATGTATTCGTACTTTCTCATTATCATTTCTACTGTGGTAACAAGGAAATTTCATGAAAAGTTTGCGAGGTGCAGTTTACCGTGGATAACCTGAAACTATTTGCAAAATATGTCGCGAGGCAATTTCCGACTTTGTGTTAGAACGTCGCGAAAACAAAACTGTCGGAACACGGTTCGATATCGTTGGAGAAAAGTGGTAATTCGGTAAGGTTTATCGAGCGAGAACATTTAAAAGGAATCGGTTCGCGGTTTCACGCTCGCGTTTGCAAAGATCGTGGAAATGGAGCGAGTGGAGGGGGGCTCGTAAAAAGATTTCGTAAGCGAGTGTCAACGTTTTGCCAACAAAAATTGACTGAGACCGTTCAGTAAAATCGCGGCGCATTCAAGTTTAGGACTCTGTCCGTACGTTTCGCAAGCGAACAGAAGGAAATGGAACGGAGTCGAGAGGGAAAAATTCAAGTGTCGCAAAGGCGTTTCATTCCGTCGAATGCTCGGACCCGGAAAGCGGGTGAAAAAAATCGTTCTGTCGAGAGACACGGAACGAACGACCGACGAAAATTGTGAAGGATGAAGGAGGGTCGGATGGAAAGGGTGTGATTGTAAAAAACGCGAGCGAACTTCTGCCAGGATGAGAATGAATGCACCGACGTAGAGTCGAGCATCGTCTCTTGCTTCTCGCATCCTCTCTCATCGAGCAGGCTTCCGAAATATTAATCTCGAAACGAAGCATCCTCACGGCCCCGTTGATCTCGATATTCTCTGCGAAAGAGCCATCGATCGACCCGAAAACGTCGAACTTTCCTAAAGAACTCCGAGCCGATCGAAAGGGGTAGATTTGTCATTTCAGGGAAGAAAGTCTCTTGCAATAAAAGACTTCTTGGTAGGGGAAAATGGGGTAAAGTTGTGTCGATTGAGCCGTGAAAGCGAAAGGGAACGAAGCGGATTAAGGTGTATTTCTGGACCCGAAAATAAGTTAATCGTTAAAGTCTATTCCCACTGTATTTCCCGTAATCGTATCCCTCCTCGAATACCACGTCTCGAATTTTCTTTGCATATTCCTTGCATAAACATACCGCCATCAAGGGGAAGAAAAAGGGTAAAACGATTCTCGTAAAAAGAAAAATATTTATGAGTTCCTTTCCGCGCTCGAATTTTTCTCAGCGACGATATAAAATCTGTATCGAGGAAATAAACGAGAAGCAGAGAGAAGCGAAGGAGATGCCGGGGTAGCAGCTTAATCAAGGAGAAACGAAAGGATCTTCTGCACTTTCTTCCTTCGAGAGGATCCTCTCGAAGCAGCAACGTGTAAAATAACGAATGATCCTAGCTGAGATCCTGACGAAAGGGTGCGGTCCTTGGTAGAAAGAAAGAACCTGAGCTGGCAGGAGCCGGGACCGAAGGCTTTGAATTAATGTAACGAAGACGAACGACGCTACCGGAAATCCCGAGTGTCCGTCCGTGATCCCGTTTCGTCTTCGAACGCCGAACAATTTTTAAACCGGAACGCGAGGGGGCAATTAAAGCGATCCAGATCTGGAAAATCATTCTTCAACGCGATTTAACACAAGCTCCAAGTTCACGTGTGGATAACAAATGACTGTGCTTTTATAGATTCAAAATTGATTTATAAAAGCGGTACTCGTGGAGCTCCAACGCGCGAGAATATAATATACACTGATATAAAATATAGAAAAATTTGAAATTTGTTGAAAGTTGATAAACGAAAGATGCGAGATATTCCCGCTAAGAACTGAAAGGTTCCGCAAGGCAGAAGTAACCGTAAGTTTTTATGGAAGCGAAGGAAAATCCGGGGAAAGACTAGAAGGGTAGTTTTTCACTTCCTCCCAGGCTTTTCCACCCTCGATCGCTCGGCAGAATTCTACCCGCAGCTGTCATAAATACGAAAGAACAAGTTTTCCAAAGTGCGCGTCGAGGATTTCTTCGGAGGAAAGTTCCAGGCTAACCGCTTGTAATGTCGAATCTCTTTCGGAAGTCGATTGAATGGGGAAGATTAAAGTCCTAGTGGCCATCTACATGATATCCCTTCTTGCTCGATTCGGTAAAATCGAAGCTGCTTGTTCGTCGTTGCTACTGGAGATTTTACTTTCATCTTCCACTGTTTCTGCCATGCCCTCCGTATACAGAGACACATTTCTTGCAGAAACCATGACAGAATATCTATGAAAAAAAAAAACAATGAAAGTGGAAATCGAGAGTGACCACTTTCAAGTCTTGCAAAAAAGATTCATCTACATAAATAATCGAATCCTTAAACATTGACTAACGTGATATCGCGAATTAAAATGTGGAATAATAAATAATTTCTCGCGTTAGATCACCGTAATGCGTATGACGTCTCACGAAGCAGGCAATTCGAGGGATGATCGTTCCCGGAGAAAAGTCTTGCAGCACATCCGGTGTACTTCGGACTAATGACGTGACTACGGACATTTGTACGTGTCACGTGCAGCTTCCTCGGCTGAGAACTATCGAGCCCGCGCATTAATAATGCACCGGTGGCTTCCGGTCGACGGACATAAATGGGCCGACGATCGTCTCAGATATCCATGGCGAGCGATTCGGCTGCATATTTCATTTTGCCCCGAACTGGAATCGAGAGGTCCATAAGCTGAACGTCCGACGATTCGTCAGGCTCGAGGGTTCCTGCTAAGATTCACTGGCTTGTCGCAAGAGAAGAATTTCCTTTTTTTTCCGCGACAAAACCTCTTTTCCCTCCGGGGAACGTCTTCCTCTCGCAATATCGCAGAGTGTCTCCAACCTCTTAACCTTCCTAATGGACGAATTTATTGAAAAATTCGAAACACACTGTTGAGGTCATGAAAAAGAGTCGAGAAAGAAATAAATTGAAAAAACAACACGGACCGGTTGAAGAGGTGGAAACGTCACAGCCAGTTATAGTATTGTTATAAACGCTCTCCGAAGTTCGCCAGCGAGTAAATCACCGTTTTCGAGGCAGTCCTGCAGGATCACTTTGTTGACGAGTGGGAGTAAATTATGTCCCGCGAGTCGTCGAGCCTGACAACGCGCACAACCGTAAATATTTAACGATCTCGGTAAACAGGTAGCCATATTAACGCGTACACCACTTGCTCTCCGGGGAACACGCGAAAGCATGGATAGGGGATTCGGGAGCCTCGGAGGACCAAGCCAGACCCGTAGACAATGCCAAGGAGCCGAACAAAGGGATGAATGCCGAATCCTGGCTGGAGTAGTCCCGAAATAGAGGGTAGATGCGTCTCTAGGCAGCCTGGAGGATCGTGAATGCCGCGTCAACGCACCGCAGAAGGGGCGGAAGGGGGTGGAATCTCTTGTCTGGCACCGTGAACGATATCGTGCGCATAATTTGACGACGAGGGGCTGGCAAAGGGGGAAAACGGGCCAACGTGATTTCATGAACGTCCATAATGCTGTTCACCGACCGAGCCGATACGAATTAATTCGTTATAACATAATTACCTGCATCTGTAATTTTCGCGGTAGGTCCAAGCGAGGCATAGGCGGTATTACGCTTAACCCTGTGGCCAATATCGGCTCAACGTTAATTGATAGGAATGTTGATAACGCGATGGTGAACGTTAATGAATCCACCGAGTTCTGGCTAATACCGCAAAGCGAACACGTTCAATTGATTTTCATCGGTTGGAGGATCATTTTCTCGTTTGATCGGATGCTCGATAACTCGTTCATTTGGAATTCTTGTTTCTAGCCAAGTGGCAAAATTTCCTGGTTCATATATTATATTACCGCTCGTGTCAGTGTATCAAGAAACACTTGTTGAATCGAATATTGGCACAGAAAAAAGATGGGCAATCTGCAACGAACGTAGTGCAATTTCGAACGTCTTCGATGACGAGCTAATCCGATTGCCAAAGTTTGAACTAAACGCATGAGAACCACGGAACCGATACCTACAGCCAATAACGGTGGCGGGTACAAAAAAATAAACCATTTACGGCTCACCGTAGTACTCGCCAGAGGATACAGTAGTCCCATGAAAAGCGAGAACTCGCCACTCATGGGAGTCGTTCGCATTATTTTTACCGAGACTTTTATTTCTAGGTTTTACGCGGCCTGGGATTGGTTCGTGTTTGAATTTCAAATGATTCTTGCCCGCTTAATGTTCTCCGTTGATGTCTCTCGGTTGAGAGTGTGTTTCATATAAAAAACGGACAGAACGTAGGAATAAAAACGGAGACAAAATATTCCAGGACCATTTAAGCGACTCTCCACTGGTCCACTAGAATCTCACACTTTTTCACCGGAAAGACAATCAATTTGGCTAAACACGTACTTGAATTTTGTCAGAATTTCTGATCGCAGGAATTTATCTTCAATCTAAAATGACTACCTCAGTAAATTATTTGAAAGTTATCGAATCGAAAGTAAGTCGGATTGCTCGGCTCCAGCGAATTAGTGTTGGAAACAGGCAAGTAATAAGGGGTGTTTGCAAGTGTCTCCAGCAGGATTCTCCAGACTTCCTGATCCATTCAGGATTCCTGGGTGTCGTTTCTCGGGCTCGTTCTCGAGAGGATGTTCCGCGAGGGCAACGCAGCCTCGGTTGTTTGTCGAGAAGCAGCGAGCGAAATTAGTCGTCGTTCCGTCACCACCAACCGCCCTCTGTGTCTCTCTTCTTTTCAACCTTGGTCTCTGTCTCCGTGATCCTCTTCACTTTCCTTCCGCGGTTGTTGCAACGTTCGTTCTATGAAGCCTCGCGAGCCTACGAGCACGCAGTTCCACCCTTTGCTGATTCACCCCGAAGAACACGCAAATGACTTCATTATAACCGTGTCCCTGCACCCTCTCTTTCTATCCGATCTCCTTTTCCTGCCTTTCTCTTCATTTTCCCTCGGCAGCGCGGCATCCGTGTCTCTCAGTGCTTTCTCTTATTTCCTGTCTGATCCTTCTTGTTTCGTTATCCAGCCCGACTCTTTCGCCCGTATTATTCTCCTCGTTCATCTCATTTCGCTTTCGCCCCACGTGCTGGTAGTTCTTTTTTAGTAATTCCATTCCTCTGGTTCGTTAAACGGCGGATTTTTCCAGCGAACAAGATACGCGGCGCAGAGAAAGGAAACAGAAGGCAAAAGATTGTTCGTACAGTCAGGATTATCGCGTTTCTCCCCCCCGGCGTGCACTCGAATCGCGTTAAGAGAGGACACTTCTGGTCCTTGTTCTAAGAGATTCGAACAATAAGAACGAAGTCAAACGCGAGGGATTAACGAGCCGCCCGCTCGACAGCCGTCGAGGGCGAAAATAAAACGGGACAACAACGAGAATCCCTGTTTTCTCCAGGGGGTGGGTGTTCTCGAGGACCTCATAAGGACACCAGACAAAGTCCGGTAGGGCTTACGAAGGCTTGCTGCAACGTTGCGGCTGATAAACAACAAGCAGCTAAGCTAGGTCCTCCCTCCTTCTTCTTTGTCTCTTCTCGTTTTCGTGTGTCCAGACTTCCCTGCTCGGCCTCTACCATAAAACTTACGATTACTCGAAATTTACGACGTGTTCGGTCCATGTCCCCTTTCGCGTTTGTCAGGACGCGAGGATTAAGGGAAAAGGACGAAGAAAATATGTGGAGCCGATGGTGGCGAAGTTTTCAAGACCCCGTTTCTTCGCGCTATTTTGTCTAATATATGACTCCTCGATCAAATATTTCCGTCACATTTTTTCATTCAGACTCTCGAGCAACTGTCGCCGACAGTGACTGCAATTACATCTCTATTTATCGTACGACTGCGGTATTTTTCGCACGCTCGAATGGCGATGTAATTGGAGACCGTGATTGCGGCGGAACAACCCGCCTTGATCGAGAAACGTATTTGCGCGCAAATCTTATGGAAAACGCGGCGAATGACAAGTAAATTGAAACGATCGAAGGAAATTCTTGGTCGTCGGTGAAAAGAATTCGAACATGTCTGCTCGTAGTTTCAGTCCTCTTTCGAGGAAACGCCGCAAGGCCCATTAACAGCGACGACATTTTATTTCGCCTTCCCTTTACTCTCGCTCTATTATCTCCCGACATTTTCCCCTTTTCCGCGACTTCGTTTCATCGATTGGATAGAGGCAATTCTTAGTCGGTCGATATTAAATTCTTGGTCGAGAGAGTGCTGACGAATCGAAAAGGTCGATTTACATGTCGGCCGACGATAAGAGCTCCCTTTTGATCGCTTAAGAAAGACTTCGTCTACTTTTCTCCCGGCCTGAATTTATTTTTGAACAATGTTCCGTGCCGCCAGACCGCTTCCCCTATAAAACATCCTTTGAGAGTTTCGCGGAGGAAATTTGTGATACAAAAAAGGAGTAACGAATACGGTTATTATTCTGATTTATACCAGAAGGGAAAGTTTGGAGAGCTCTTTTCTCAGCGATCGCCGGTAAAACCAACTTTAAGAGTGCTATTTTTTATTCGACGAAACGTTTCCGTCGAAGAACTTGTCAGTTTTATACTGTTGCGAGTCTTTAGGGGCTCGAGTATCTGAAAACATCGTTGCAGACGGTTTTACACCCTCGAAAACGGTTTCCAAACGAGTTACCAGAACAGTTAATAAACACAGAAACTTTCAAGCACCGTTTCAAATCGATGATATCTATCTTACAGTTTTATCCTGTCTACGTAATTAACTTTCACGAATGAACCTCCCCATAAGCTGCAACAATGTATACACAAAAAATGCAAATGTTGGTAGTTGATATTCAGGTGTTCGTACATCGGTTCGTTAACGAAATCTCGCTAAACGACGAAGCGATAAGATCGTAATAGAGATTTCGTCGTCCCCTCTGGCAACATTCGTGCCTGTTGCTCGAAGCCCTCGCGCGAGCTAAATTAAGCTCACCTATAACGAACGATCGGTGACCGCGACGTGAAAAGGGCGAAATGAACGATTTCGCGTAACGCTATCAGCGAAAGGGTTCGTCGTTTATCGCCAGCACAAAGGAACAAGTTGGCTAGATGAAATTCAGGATTAATCGAAATAATTGCGGAGGAAAGTTGCACGACAACCGAGCGTCGTGTGCATTTCAGCAGATTACATTAGAGAACCGCGCCCAGACGCATGATATATTTTCAGCTCGCGTGACGAATACCTTCGTGTGTTTTACCCTCCATCGCGAACAACCCTTCGCGACGTTTTTCGCTTCTTTTTTCCCCTTCGACGATTTCCGGCAGGGCAACCTCTATTACGATTCCGCCCATAACTCATGGGACACTTTACTAGCCTTACGTATAAATTAACGCTGTTAACGCTCTCGCGATATTAATCATTCGTTATCAAATTGTTGCGCATCTGCCACTTTTTTCAGCGGAACTTTTTCAATAACGAACGTAACTCTTGTCCGTTGTTTCGAAATCACAATACGACATTTATAAAGCGAGCGAAGAACGTCGAAACGAAAGGAAGTAGCATTGTCTCGAGCATTAATGTACCAACAGGAACCGATGTACCATGAAATATTACCGACCCGGCGATGTCTCCTCGGTACCAGTTGAACAAGGAAAACGGAAAGGCAACGCTCTATCGTATTCCGTGACTAGAAACGATACAGACCGAAGGCGATACGGTTCATCCTTGGAACTTTTTTTAAATCGCAGATCGATGCTGTTTGGATATTCTGAAACAACCATGTATTTTCTTCCCTTCCTATTTACCCTCGATTACAAACAATGACTGTATGAATGCACGCTAAAAGAATACCATTTTACGATAAATCAAAATCACAGAATCTGAATTTAGGTATTTCGCGGGTCAACAACTTTGTATTTCTCCGTTCAATTTAACCGATCGATTCCCATTCTTGTTCGCTTACCGGCGATATTAAAACCTCGATATTACCCGCTGCTTGCACGTTGTTCAGAGATCGATCTCCTCCGGGAACATGCTTCGGTACAAGTTCTACGTGATCGCAATTTTTTTCTTCTACCTTGTTCTTTTCACGTGTAACAGAATCGCTTCGTCATCTGAAGTTGCAACGTACATGATCCTTCGTTATCGCTGATCATTGAAAATAAGGTTATACTTTCATCTCTTAAATCATCGAATCTTTAATCATCAGAACTTTGAACATAATAGCTATTAATCTTCGTTGCATTTACCGTTCCGCTTTTGCATCGCAAACAATTGCTACAATCGCCACATTTATTTATCGTCCATCAAATTCGATATAATTTAATTAAATTCCATCTGATCAAAACAGAATCGATGGCGACGAATGCGGTAGTCCGTGTTTCACGGTGGGAAGCAACAAAGGGTTAAAGCGGTGACAGAAATGAACGGTTTCATTTGCAAGTTGCCGCATTAGCGGAGGCTGGCTGCCTTGGGTCACTCGTTAGGGGGTAGCCATCTCGGTGCTAATTAGTGCAGGCACGACCGAAGGCGTTGCGCCACGAGACCGGCGTTGACCGACTACATTAGTCTGGCAATTTCACGGTAACGATGATTGCAACTGTCAGGTTATAATTATCGCGGCCGTAATTGACTTACTACAGTTTCGAGGCACGCGCAACCAAGCCCGTTACTAGCTACCTTCGAGCATAAATCTAAGACGTTCGCGAGAAATTGGATTGGACGGTATTGACAATTTCCTCCTGACGTCAAATCATACAACAGACGCATTCCGCGAAAATTAATCACACTTTAGCAAGATCCACTTTCACATATTAAAAGGGCTGGGGAATTTTGTAAAACACATTAATTTAACACTAAACCTACCGACGTATAATTTAAAATTAAAAATAAAGTTAAAAAATAAATAAACAAACAACCAAACATAGATTAGTATACACATTTATTCTTTATCTTGATGGAAATCAATGCTGATTTTAAGGAATGTACTTTAACAAAATGTGTTCCTTACAATAAGAAATTTATGGAGCGGTCATTTGACCGGTTTGGTAGTTTTAGTGTTAAAGAAAATGTACGAAAGAGTTTCTTGATTCTAACCTAAAATATCGCAGTACCTGTTACAGCAAATAATGAAATATTTAAAGATACAGTCTGACATGAAAGTATCACAAAATGGCTCCTGAGTAAATGTTGCTGTTCTTAATATAAAATGGCGGACTGCTTACAAATGGTGGATATATAGAAAGTTCGTCAGAACTTGATAAGTAGGTAAATTTAAAAGTACTTGCAGTACATGGACGCAAAGCTAGCAGTGAAATAAAAATGTGCACACAAACGTGCACATTGGAAAGCAGATTGCAAGAGTAGGCGAAAAACAAGGAAAAAGCAGGAAACGCATCGAAGTAGAAAACACTCAAAGGTTTTGGGAAACAGCATGTAAACGAAGATCGCCAGAGAAGCGTCACCGCTGGAAAGTTGGAGCGGAAAACTCGCGGAAAGTTCGTTGCGGGATGGCGTTTCATCGAAGAGTGGAACAGTTTGTGTCCGGTGTACGCGCGATTGGATCCTATAGCCGGAAGTGGATCCACGGAAGAGAATCGAGAGATATGCAGAGGAGGAAGAAAGTTTTCGAAACGTTCGCTGGCTGCACGAGCGACGTTTCCTATCGTCCGGCAAGATGAAATCGCGCGGAAAACTACGATTTAAATTGCCTGCAAACTGAATGGAAGAACGTATCGAGCGACTGTTCCCCCGTTTCCGTCGTTAACTTCCTTCTGATCTGGCCGGAAGTAATTAAGTCGTCGCCCGGAAATTCCGAACGGACTTTCGTCAATTAGCTTTTCTCGCTTGAAATATCGAGACTCGTTTCGTTAATAAGTAGAAATAGACTTTAGCTGCTTTTGAATTTTCCCGACGTTTCTTTCCCGTTTGTAGAGGTTGTCCTTAAGAAAAATCTTGATTGTTACGGATAAGAATGGAAGATCGATGAATCGTTGCAGGTAATCTTGATGGTATAATTGCTCGCATTGTATTCGAAACACAATGGATGACCCGCTCGTTTACTCTTAATGATAAGATTTCACTAATTTCCGCAGCAGCCCTTTATTTCTGTATTCTAGTATTTCTCTTTCGATTTAAACGTTTCAACAAGAGATCAAATTTATAACTTTTTTTTGTACAGCGTTTAAATTTAGACACAGCACTGTTTTTGTCGAAGACAGAGGTATCGGATGAAATCGTCGCGATTCCAAGATTTACGAGGACACGGCCACACAGGGGATCAAGAAAATCAACGAGAGTGTATATCCCCATTTCCCAAATCCGTGGTCATCCCTCAGCAGGCCTTACTCGTTCCTGTCGGCCGATAAATATTTTATCACCCGCGTGACTTTGTAAAATACGGCTTTCCCGACTGGTGAACAAACTTAAGACTTCCACGAGAAATAAGCAACAGCCCGTTCCAGCCGAAATAAAGAACGAAACTTACGTCCGACATCGATCCAGCGATCCGCTTTGACCGCCATTTTCTACGCCCAGCGCGGACCACCGTAATCTACCGAGCTTTATCGCGTAATTAATTCATTACGGTGATTTAGCGGGCAATTGTCGTTGCGCTCAAAGGTAACATTTATTTGCCCCCCGTTTACTTCCATTCCATAAACTCGAACAGTTTGAAACACGCTGCGATGCCGTAAAACATCGTAGTCGTATGAGAATCGATCTTTCGATCGATTTTACCAATTTTTATGTCTACAATTTGCACCTGTTTGGGTACATGATTAAACTGCATCGATGGTTCTTTACATAAAAATCCGATGCATCTCGTTACATAAAGTCCTCGAAATGTTGCGCGTTTCCTTATATTTATGAAAGGGAGAAGATTAAAAGGAGAGGTGAAACGCGTCGATTGGCGGGCCGAAAGGGAGCAGAAATATCGAGTGCGATTCGATCCGGTTCTTCAACATAATCCGAACTTTTCGAGTGCACACGCATCGCGGTCAACGAGGATAATTAGGTCTCGGAAATGCTCGATCGCGATTGAAACCCCGCCTTTTTTAATTGAACGTCAACTGGTCCTCGACAGCTGTTCACGTTTTTCAGTTAACCGAATGCCGTAGCTAGTGACCAGAGTCTGACAGTATTGTTTAACCCCTTCCCGTGCCATTTATTTATGAGATGCGTCAGTCAAGACTAACCATTCAGGACTATAACATTAAAACGGACAAAGAAAATTAAAATGTTCTTATATTTAGGGATCCTTGGCAACGCAAATTATAGTTGGATCTAAACTTCAAGTTGAAGAGTATTCAAAATTTGAGTAAGGTTTATCACACTTGAGTTGTGAGTGCGTCACGAGTGAGACTCGTCAAAGCACGGGAAGGGGTTAACTGACTCTTGAATAATACGCGTGAGAACGGACGTATTGTTTCAAATGTTGATAGTGTGGTTTCATGAAAATCTAAATATTTGCAGTACCAACAAATTGACATTAATTTCGTATTAACAATAAATATTATATGCACGGAACACGGTTCGTCGATAAATACCGATGGCGTTTATAACCCGCAATTTATATTGCTCCTCTCAAAGTCCTGGCAGAGAGATATTTTCAGTATTTAAATACTGTAATAATTATGTAACAACATTGACGCTATTTGAAATATTAACGAAGTGATTTGTGCTAAAGTACTTCTAAAATAATATGCGATCGAGTAATTACTTCAAATAAATAAAAAATGAGAATCTTACAAGTTATTCCATCGGGACAACCTTCTAATTGCTTGAAACAAGTCCATTTTCGCCGACAGTGCAGTACACGCGTTAATACGAGTCGAGAATGGAAAAGTTGTGCGGAAAGTTTGCGACGAAGCAATCCTCGAACTAAACTTCCCTTTACGGGCTCCTTCGGGAATCCAAAGTATGATCACGATTCAGCTGAGAATTTCGCAGAGGGAGATTGAGCGTTTTGCGTATTCGCGATTCAAGAATCACGAGCAGCATCGAAATTTCCAACTGGTCCGAAAGTTCCCGTTTCAAGGGATTATCGTTCGCCATCGTTGTCGCGGATCATCCCTGCAACGTCCCAACAAAGCAACACTCCCCGTGTAACTTGCGGTTCACGCTTTCAGACGTCCAAACATGCCCTAACCCGATGCTAGCCGACGCGGTTAAACTCGGACAAACGAGCCTGGGAAGTTGTTGATCAGGTTTCGAAACTTTGCTGACAAAATTTTGTAGACATTTGCAAGCAGTCAAGTTTATCACTTTACTCGACTTTTTCAATTTTATAAATCTGTAGATTTTTGTATTAGGGCTACCGAAATTTCGTTTGCCTTCGAAAAACATTTATTTATTAAAGACATCTTAAATGCTAATCAACAAAATCATTTCCATTATTTTCTAACGCTTTTTGTTAGCATAAAGGCGATTGCTCGATTTCCTTTCTAAAAAAGTCCTTCAATTTTTCGTTAAAAAACTTTGAAGTCATCGACGAAATTTTGATTACTTTTCGGTACCCCCAATATTAAGAACGTTGTATTAGTGTAGAATAATAGCGAGTCAATTATCGTACGCAGCGTATTTGCTACACAATGCAACGGTTACAGTAGCAATCAAATCAACGCGTACACAAGTAATATTGTTCGTTGGCTGTAATTGTACCGAATTTAATTAATTTAGTAATCACACGTAAATCTATTTATACGCAAAGGGGTTGGAAATGAATTTAGATCGGTGGTTCCGGGCTGTGCTCGTAGGACTCCGAATTCCCCGAGCATATATCGTCTCAAGAAACAATCTCTCGAATAACTTCGATCGTTTCCCGAGCTTCAATGACGCGGCTGCGTCCTATCCCCTAACAGCACCCCAACCCCCTAAACGTTTTCCCGTCATTCAAGCCCCACGGTCTGAACAGCGCGTACATTTACGCGAACGTGAAATTCCACGAGCCACTTCTCCCTCGATTGTTTGCGTTAAAAGCAGAAACTCTGCGCCACTTGCTCGTCTCCCTAACCCCTCGTCTTCCCTCAATCCGTGGCCCTTCTTATCGTCGATTATCCCACGTTTTCTCTTCGAACAATTTTACCGCGTATACCATCCACTTTTTCTTTCGACGCGCGCCTGTTTGGTTTACTAATGGACAAATATCGACGGCATATATCAAACGATGTCTGTCGAAAACGCGAAAACGATGATAGTTTATAGTGGGTGGGGTGGGAAGTTCTTGCGATTGATGGCGCGTGGGGAAGTATGATACGCGAAGTTACGGCGCGAGGAGATATGGCGCGGGAAGATACGGTGCGTGGAGTTATGACGCGTGGGAGTACTGAGTGTGTGGAAGATGACGCGTGGAGTTTCGGCACGTGTGAATCACAGCGCGCAGAGATTCGATGCGTGGAAATTATGGCGTGTAAAATTTCAATGCATGGAAATCACAGTGCATGGAATATTGACGCATAGAAATTCGACGCGTGGAAATTGCAATGCATAGAATTTTGACGCGTAGAGGTTCGACGCGTGGAAATCACAGTGCATAGAATTTCGACGCGTGGAAATTGCAATGCATAGAATTTTGACGCGTAGAGTTTCGACGCGTGGAAATCACAGCGTATGAAATTTCCACGCGTGGAAATTGCAATGCATAGAATTTTGACGCGTAGAGGTTCGACGCGTGGAAATCACAGTGCATAGAATTTCGACGCGTGGAAATTGCAATGCATAGAATTTTGACGCGTAGAGTTTCGATGCGTGGAAATCACAGCGTATGAAATTTCCACGCGTGGAAATTACAGTGCATAGAATTTTGACGCGTAGAGGTTCGACGCGTGGAAATCACTGCGTGTAAAATTTCGACGCGTGGAAATTGCAATGCATAGAATTTTGACGCGTAGAGGTTCGATGCGTGGAAATCACAGCGTATGAAATTTCCACGCGTGGAAATCACAGTGCATAGAATTTCGACGCGTGGAAATCGCAGTGCATAGAATTTCGACGCGTGGAAATCACAGCGTATAATATTTCCACGCGTGGAGGTCAGAGTATATAGAATCTCGGTGCGTAGAAACTACAGTGCATAGAGTTTCAACACATAGAAATTTGATGCATGGAAATTGCAGTGCGTTGAAATTCGACACGTGGAGATCGCAATGCGTTGAAACTTGACACGTGGCAATCACAACATGGAGATTCATCAGCCCATGAGTTCTACGCGCGAAATTCAAAAAACTCGTCCATAAAAATCCAAAAGCAGACTAATAGCATTGAGAGGATTAGAAGAAACGACCCGATAGAAGGGTACAATGGAAAAGTTTCCGACAATCTCAGAATCACATAAGAGGAAATATCAAGCAAACAAGTTTGTAGAAAGTAGTTTCAGTGTTATGGCAAAATTCGAAAGACTTGTTCCAATTTTCTGGATGTCCGAAAGAACTCCGGTTCCATTGGACTATAGTACACGACTTTGTTTACCTCGGTCACGCGAAGATCTGCATGCGAATCTCTCCCCTATGCTCTTTCCTTGATAATTTTAAAAGCGTGGAAACGATGCGTTAGGTAATGCAAAACTTAGTAACTGGAGCAGATACCGTGTTGCTTTTGTTCTTATCTTGCTTCTAGCTGCTCTTAAATATTCCGAGTTGCGCTATTCAACAATTTATCTATTTATAAGAGCAGAATGTATGCGGGTAAATGAAAGGGTGGATGCAAATGGATATTCTTAATTAGATAAAACAGTCGAGATCGTATCTGAGGGGAACGTGCTGGATCGCACGTGTGTCACATGATTATGATAGCGTTGGTTTAACAATTTACATGCTCTCTATATCGTCTAATATTTCGCGTTGCGGATCAGAACGCGCCTCGCGTATAATTAACAGGTTTATCATGCAGATAGACACGGGATTCGATTAAAATGTTTCCACCGCATGTATTTAATGGTGTACTGAATAATTAACGTCGAACACGATCTATTATACCCTAATTATCGTTGTTGTTAACGCATCGAATAACCTACTAGTTAATCGTTCAGCCACTGTGCAACTACCTCGTAACTTTTGCACGGGTCATTGCTTCTAATTCTTCAAATATAAATTTTCTAATTCGGAAAAAATACTGCCTCGATAAAAGACCTAATCTCCCGATTTCTTTCGATTAATAATTCACGATTGATCGCGCGGGTATCGATTTACAATTGTAATCAGAAATTCGTACATCCATGTTGTAAGACACACAATCCAGAATCGTGATAGGCGGAACACGTACGTGGTCCATTCAAAATTCATAGAAAATCTCCTGGTCAGTCGGGTTACGAGGCAGAATGAAACTCTCTGGAAATTCTAAACGATCCAAAGAGATTACGACGATTACGTTGCTCTGCAGACTTCACCTCGGCTTATCGTACTTCACGAATTATTGAAAATGTACATCGAATGTGCAAGAGTCCTTTCCACGAGTTTTAATTATTAATTTAAATAGCGGTTAAGAAAGACATTACACCAATCACGTCGTCCATACTTTCATGAATTATTAAAAATACCTAACATAAACAAAAGTTGCTTGTACTTTCCCTTAACATCAAAAATATTATTATAAATTATTCGAAGAAAACATTGCTTTAAGACCTTGAAATACAAGTTCCATCAGTTTAAATAATTTCTAAGTTAGTTAAAAGGATGTTGAATTATTTATTTCATTATTTTTGCCAGATCCTTAATTAAAAGCGTCGATAGATAAAATTGGAAAAATTCGAAGGCAACGAGCAAAAACACTTTCGTGACGAAACGTTCTGAAGCAAATACCCTCGTGCACTCGGTAGACGTCCACCGGAAGCCGCAGGGTGCTTTCGCGGTCGCGCGTCGTCTGCATCGTCGAGAGAGAGTATGCAATTGCAGCTGCAAGAGAGAAGCACTTTCCTCGGCCACGTGGAATTTACGCCGTTCCTGTACTCCCGAGTCGTCGTTCCCGGAACGACCAACTCGTCGAGACCCATTCACATCCTCCTCTGGATGCACAACATCCGGTGAGGACTGTCTACGGACCAGTTTTGCCCTCACGAAACCGTACAGTAAATGGTGGATCGTTCTCTCTACCGCTACTAACGATATAGCTCTGTCTCCGTCGATTCGACGATAGCTCTGGCATTCTCTTTTTAACACGTTCATCACGGTTGTCATATTTGACCGCTGCAGATTCACTTAAATGAATTATTACGAAAAAGAAACGGAAGGAACTTTTTAAGGGCTCTTACGATGATACGCTCATATATTAAAAGATGGAAGTTGAAGATTAAGTACTGTTTTTAATCTGTATTATAGTGTGACTGGTTAAAATTAATTAATAGACAGGTTGAAATGTTTGTCTGATCTGAACATCATCAAATGTTATTGAGGTTAAAAACCTTAGTAGTAGTTCATATAGTATGTGTTATAACAGATAAATATGAAAGGCACATGTTAGTTGTTCCACTACTTACTTCTTTATTTTTAATTAAAAGCAAGAGTGCCTTAAGACACCCTCTAACTTGATTCTTTGATACCTTACGTTCCACTTTAAATCACCTTCGAACAAACCTTTATTTTTACTTTGTCTTGCAGACAAAGTGCCTTCCTGATTAAATTTTAATTCCGTAGCTTAATCTCTCTATTTGTTCAAAGCAGATAAAACGATATCCGAAAGACTACATAAATCCAAAGAGAGGCAGCAGAAAATCGAGCGAACCGATACTTCGAGTATCAACTGCAATTGGTCAGTCTCCTTCCATGCAGTCGCTTTTGGTGCTGACACCCGGGCTATTTATGTCCCTTGTTCTCCGCGTCGTTCCAGCCTTTAAAAATCCTCTTGTTGCAACCGGTGCTCTTAGTATTTGTTTGAGACAACGGTGCCGACGCGCATCTTGACCCGAACTGAACCCTTTTGATCGAGGCAGGAAGACGCTGCAAACTTCGTACACGTCGTTTGAAGGCGCGACCGGAAAGCTGTTAGTCTCGCCACCTTATTCCGATGGTCCCGTTTGGCTCTGTTCGGACTTTTCTCAAGCAAAGAAGAGAACCCCATTTCCTCCTGGCTCTGTTATAATTTACGTAAATGCATAATTCTTCTTCTTTCCACTTATGCAATAGGAACACCGGCTGCGCCTGGCTGGCTCGTAAAGATAAAAAATTGTCACCAGCCAGGCCGAGATTGCTCGCCGGCCACTGTACTATTTCACTTTTACGGAGTATCACGAACCTGCTAACCGGCACACTTCCGCTATTTTCGCGCTTTAGCCCCACTCCTCTTGTTTTATCTTCGAAGCCTACGGGGAGCCATCGACAGTTTCGGACGGCCCTCTTCTTTTAGGTCCGCCATGTTGAGGACGTCAAGGATGCGTTCTAAGCCGGAGCACATATTTAGGTTAAGAACCTTGGTACTTTGGGATTTGAGGATTTTTAGGTCGCTGGAAATCTTAGACATTTAGAAGGCTTGATTTTTGAAGCCTTGAAACTTTGTTACTTACTTTCCAAGCTTTGTAACTTCACAGATTTAAAAACGATCCCATTTATAAACTCGTCACTTGAGAGTCGATGACCCAATAAGGAATTGTAACAAAGTATAATTGAACAGTGTTACGACACCGTTTTACTTCACGTCGTTACAAAAGTTTTACGATCTACAGCTTCCACGAAACGTTCGACACGGAAAGTATTCAACGAAGATCGACAAGACACTCGCTCCACTCGTCCCGACGAGGTTCATCAAAGTTTAATTTGCGCCTCGTCTCCAGAGAACTTATTTCTCTTGCCGCGAACGATCTCCGAAGAAACCTCGATAGATCTACAACTATCTGTGGGTCGAGCTCGTTTCCTGGCTTGCTCGTCTACCAGAAAATCGCTTCTGGCCGATATCGAGAGTGAAGAGTCCGCGATCAAGAAACGAGTTTAATCAGGTTTGCTAATTGCTTCGAAAATCCAAATTCACCAGTCGGTTTTCGATTCGGGAACGATTACGAAGTCTTGGCTGCTGAGGCAAGAAGCCGATTCCTTAAATAGTTCCTGCAATTGTCTTTTTCATAGAGCAGTTCTAACACGATCTTTCGGATAAATTGTCAGATGTCTTCTGAAAAGAATGACGGGAACGACATGCCAAACTACATCGACCTAAAATAATTTTAGAAGACAATTTAAATGTGTCGATCACCGTAACGAATGTCGAACGAAAGTTTTCCTCCGTTTAGTAAGGAACAAGAATTATTGCCCGCATCACTTTCGATCGATGTGGGTATACAAAGGTTTATCAAATCAACGTTATTTACCGTTCGATCGAAACTTTCGTGTAAAGGAAACAAGGTTTAGCCGTTAACCGGGAAACTCGGTGCTGGTAGAACTCGACGGCGTAACAGTCAAACTCGCTTGCACTCAAAGCAATCAATTCGCGTCACCGAGAACAATGTCGAGCCCTCTCTTATTCGAACCGATGAGATTCAACGTGCCGGGTTTAATCTCGAAATCGACGCCGTCCAATCAAGTCCCGATTACTGTCGTTCTCCTAGTATCGCCGCTATTCTTCCTCCTTTTTTATTTGTTTGTAAATTTTGCGGACCGATCAAACTGTTCCCCTATCTTCATTAATACGACACAACTGTCTTACTGACGCTTTTATGATCTGCGCAAGGCGAGTAATTTAGGATGCAAGGTACATTTGTTTATCTGTAAATGTGATTACTTTGAAAGCTCGTGTGAAGAGAAAAATACACTTTGTCAATCAATCGCTATTCCTTCACTATGTTGCAAAGATGCCACTCAGCTGGCGAACATGTCAGGCATGTAGCCAACGCGTTGTGCAACCACGTGCTATTCACATTTTGTAGTCAATTGTAATTCGGATTTCTACCAGCCCTTGATACGTAGCTATCGGACCTTTAGACCTGTCTACCGACCCCTTTTATGTGTCTACCGACCCTTTTTACGTGTCTACTGACCCGATTTACCCTCAGTCAACAGTTGCCGGGCGCTACTCGGCGTTTATACAGAGTCTACTCCGTTCAGAGTAATTTGTAGGAGGCAACGATTCGTGAAACGTCGGTGACCGCTCGAAAGTGCGATATCTCGCGAGAAATACAGCTAGGTAGCTACGCCTCATCAATGTTTCATTGCGCCGGCAGCAAGGTGGCTCGCATCGACGGTTATTTGCCGTGAACAGGCAAACATAGCCTGGATCTTGTACCCGTAATACGGTAATCGCAGTGCGCCGCACGTACACGGCCTAATAAAGAAAACGGCAGAACGAGCAAGTACTTTCCGGCTACAGACAATAAGCAACAACCCGGAGGATCGTGTTCCCGAACCGCCATCTTGAATTCGACGCGTACACGCGCAGACCTTACGGTTTTCCTATTTCCTGAAATTGCACCTATCGCTAAATGCGACCGAATTCCCTTTAAAAGAAGATTGGATAGCAAATTTGGAAGCGACTTTTTGTAACACGTTTATGGCAAACATCAGGGATATTTCGGTGGAGTTATACCTGCGCAACTTCAGCATTTACCGTTGTTTTTAACGACGTACACGTACGAGTGGAACAAAGTTTTTTGTGGTTCGCGTAAAAGCATGCCCGCGAATTACTCGTGAAGTCACCTACGCGACACGTTTGTCTTTACGATTCTTTTGACGAGTTCGCGTCCTGGGGCGAAAAACGGGAGGTTTAACGAGATCACGCGCTGCTCTAAATTGAACCTCGCGACACGCTACAAGAATTACGGAGACTTGTTTCGAGTCACCCGCAGGATTATCGGATCGAGAATGTCCGAATCGTCCACGGAGATTATCTCGTCGATGAACGATCAAGCGACGAAGCGCACTCGATTACCGAGAGCGATATCTTGGTCGGCAAAACCAGTCGACGATAGATAATCGCGTTTCCATCGAGATTTCGGCGATAGCCAAAAGTACTCTCGGACCCGTTCGTATTAATCGTCCTCGAGGATCTCGCGATAGCTCGATATTAAGCGTCCCCCGTCTTCGAGGTCGACCACGTTCCATTATTCTCTCGGCGAGACCGTACGCAGGACCGTCATTTAAAACCGAGCGAATCAGCGTTTCCAGTTGTCCAAAGAGACTTTTTGCCGAGCGACGATAATTGAAAACGAAGCCAGCTTGAAACGGCGCTGTTTTCGTTCGCTATCCCGAGAAATCAAACCAGCAACCCCTCCTCCTGCTCGACCTATTCCCTTCTATTACGTATTACGCGATCCAGACGCGACTTACTCGATCAAAAGTTTGGGAATTCGAGGAACGTCGTGCTCGTCGATTCGGAAGGAAACTCTTGCGCTTCTAACCGATACTTGCGCGTGCCACGATCGAATACAGGATATCCGTCGATCTTGCACGATGAAGACACGCGGCAAGAACGAGACCTCGATTACAACAGTTTCGTAAACGTTTTGCCGAAAGCAACCTTTACGTTCGATTCCCTTTTGGCAGATTTTCAAGAAAATGAAACCCGATATCTGAAGTTTACAAACTTTCCAGATACTTTTCTGATATAATTTTGCAGACCTCCAAGGGTTACAAATTATTTTATTTTTTATAAATTCTCCGATATTAAAATCGCACCTCACATATTTCGTGACCAAAGCTTTAAAGAAACGTTATAACAATTCCGTGAATCCGCTCGATGAGCACGCTTCTCGCCAACGAGATACAACAGCGTTTGCTTCGAGTAAACAGCCCTGGCTCCTGTTTAATCATTCTTGCCCTCGTAGCCTGACAATCGTCGTGAACAATATACACGGTCGACGGGCAACGTTTGAATCGTGACTCGTTCAACACGAACGAGACGAAGCCGGACCGTTTTGGTTCCGTCGACTAGAGAATCGTGGAAACGATGTGACGGACAAAGGGAACGGTACGGTGGAATAAAGCTGAGCTTTTGCAGCTTGTTTTAGGAGCCTTGGAGCCTCGAATTCGTTAAAGCTTCTACAGCCAACGTGCGGGTGACCGCAGCTTAGGAAAGATCCGAATGAAAGTTTAATTCGATCTATACGTTGATCTCTTTTGGCTGAAACAGGTTCTAACTAATTAATTTTCGTACTGTCAAGTGCTAGTTCTGGTTTGATAAGGAAACAAGTGACAGATTTAGGTCTTTTATTCTATAGTGATGGGTATGGTTAGGTTAGGTCTTGATCTGGTTAGGTTTCTGATCTTGAACGTCGTGAGGGAACCAGGTGTTAGCTGACCTTACGATTCTTTGTCCTTCAAGTCCATTTATCACTTGTTAGAAAGTAATCGTTTGACCGAGTAAATTAACAAGTAGATCGTTGTAATTAAAAGGTCGGAAGTAGCATCGTCGGAGTGATTAAAGCAAGGATACCGGCAAACGAACAATGGGAAAGTGATAGGGGAACAAAGGAAAATTGCGAAGAGACGAAAAGGTAAAACTCTCATCGGTGGAAGAATAACCAGGAGGAAGTAAGGAAAATCGGAAAAACTTTGGTTATCATTGGGAGAAAGTTGAAAGGAAAAAAAGGAAAGGGTGATAAGAGCGGATAGGAACCGTTCGTCAGAAGGAAATTCCATCGAAATGGAAGGGTGGAGAGGGTTGCGGAATTTAGTGAGTAAGGGAGAGAGAAAAAAAGGTGGATTATGTAAATTCAGCGGCGTGGCAAGTTGAAGCGAGCACTCATGGGGGGAAAGTGGTCCCTTAGAAAGGGAAAGGGAATATGGGTCGCCAGAGAGCTTTAATGAGATCCGGAGGAGTCGACTCGATCTACGTCGTTAACGCGGCTCTGTTAAAAATGTGAACAAGGTAACAAGATTGTTCGCGGGAGTAATGATACAACATTCCCCGCGAAATCTTATCTCCTCGCGGTAAAAGGGCAAGCAGTTTAAAAGTTGGAAGGCTCGAATATTTTGCGCCCTCGCTCCACCATTTTTCACACTTATTTCTACGTTTCTGAACATTCTACGTCCGTCCGACCAGTCTTGACTCTGGGATTAAGTCGTTTGTTTTAACCATGGCGCAATTTCTCACGCTCGAATTAAGTCGAGAGTCAATTACGGTAGAACGCTGATTATAAATATACAGAATGAATTACGTGTTTGAACGATGTAACGATGTTTACATAAGGAGACTAAAATTTATCCAGGATTCGACTTGCAGGGATAAAACAAAGGCGACGATAGACGAGAAGAGGGTACGCGACGGGAACGAAATGAAGGAGATCTGGGCGCAGAATTGAGCGAATCGGGGGTCTATGGAAAAGCGAGGATGTCAGGACGGAATACGTAATCGTTCCCTCTCGAACGATTTTCTTTCTTCGCAAATCCGTGACCGGGTTCGATGCGAGATCAACGACGTGAGGAGGGTATCAAGGCTAGGCAGTCTTATTCTCCTCGACAACTACGTAAACAACGTCGGAAGTGTCGCTAAATTGCAGTCGGCTTTGCGAACGTTTTCCAAAGCTTAACCTACAAACCTCCGCACATTTTCAATAATAATAAACTATCATTCTGATATTTCCCATGCTTACCGTAGAAATAATATCCTTTAAAAGAACTACTACAAATTTCAATATATTCGACACAAGTTCAGCAAAAATAAATCTACGGATTAAGAGTTACTACGTCCACAATAAAGAAGCCTCCTTCGGAGTTGAAGCTTTCCTTGGACCAAAGAAGGGCTCGCAATCCGCCCGGTGCAGTCGAAATAACGTCTGTCGGTGTATTCTCGTTTATTTGTCTTTCCACACTCGGATGCAGCAATATCATGCAAGATTATAGTTAAGTGGAAACGAGGTCGCAGCCTCGTAGCATTCAATTTTGGGAAGCGACACTCGTTTCGCCGCTTTCCCTAGCTCGACCAAATTTAACCGGGTGCAATCAGACCGTTTTCCCGTTCCGTCTCGCGAGCGTAACCGTGGAACCATTCGGCTCGCTGACTCGAAGGATTCACGGAACATCCTCGGCAAATAAAGCACGCGACTGTAAATCCACCAGGATTTCATATCTCGTCGCGCAACATCTTTTTCCCCTCAGAAATGACCACATGTACATTACCGATCAAAAGCTACCTTATATTTCTTGGATACCTTATAAAATTCTCTACACGGACATTTCGCTAACACCCAATATTGATACTTTCGTAGAAGTATCATCTTTATTACTGGACACAGTATCATTCATGAGATACTGTTTCGATTATCTGGCAACCTCAGAGTTTTCAACAGTAGTTGTGTATCTTCCTTTATGAAGTAATGCATCTTTTAGTATCCTAAGACCCTTAAGATCACACATGAATTGTCACAAAATATAAATGAATGATTCGGGAAACAGGGGGAAACTCGTCACGTGCGTGACACGGTTGCGGCAGAAGGCAACCGACGTTTAGTTTTCAAAGCTCTCCTGAGATTACAACAACTAAACTAGTTTCGTCGACAGTTTTGCCGTACCAACTCTTGCCCCCGGATTAATCTAAATTAATGTTCGCGCCGGGCCGATCCACGAATCCACCGAACATCAAACGGCGAACTTCATTTAGAAAGTCCGTCAATTTTTCAGACGCACCGAAATTGCAGTCAGGTCTTCATTCAAAATTAAACTTAAATTTTCGCTATTGCACCGTGTGTTGCCACGCACTGTAAGCGCATGGTATGATCAAGTATTGAACAGATTATGCTTAAATAGCCAATTTCAAGAATTTTCATCCCTCACGGTGATACAGAGTCCATTGTACTGAGAGTCTATTCTACCGAAAGTGCTAAAATTGCAATCAGCGAGTTGACGCTGAATCCAATTACTTGTTTAGAGAGTAAGTAGAACAACGAGGTTCGATTAAGATTGTTATTAGGCGGGCATTATCGCGCCGCTAAACTGGTTGTTAGGTGTACCTTCCTCGACTAATCTGTTTCGGATTAAGCAAATTAATCGGTGTCCACGAGCGGCGATTGGTTCAATATCGGACACGTGTAATCTGTCCTGCACAGCTCGGCCTCTCCTCGATTCTAATTTTAACGGGAACCATGGTAGATCGTGAGAGGACGGTAATTAGAGTCGAGCGGATTTCACCGCAAACGCTTTGATGGGAATCCATATTTGTGCCTGGCAAATAAATGTTACGATATTCACTGGTTAGAGTGCTGAATTTTCAACGCGAATTTCTCTTTCCGCCATCGGCTCTGAATAATTCTGAATAACTATCCGGCTAACGAACGCGATTGAATCTTAATATTACACGGAAGAGGAAAAAATCGGATAAAAGATCCTTTACGTTTTTAAATTTCGTTATCGATGAACTGTCACGAATATACCGATTAATCATTTTTTGCCATATGAAGTTAACGTTTTATTAAAACAGTTGTTTGTATGCTAAAACTTACGCATGGCAAATTGTGTCTCGTTAGCTGAATATTATGTTAAAACAACGGGGATACACTATGCCACGGAAAAATATGCTGATAACCTTAATGAACCTGGTGCTACCGTTAATTAACCTTAATTAAGCATTTCCAGCTTCAGAATAAATACTTTCATCCCGTCGCCAGCAAGAATAATATTCAAGTTCTTAAACTTAAATGTATCAATCTTTCCAGCTGTTGTGTCTACATCGAATTTACGGCTACTTATTTTAAAGAAAACGATTCACGGTGTAGCACTTTTTATTCGCGACGCGAATAAAAGAGTTTCGGCTTCTTTTCACGAGCCACCGGCGAGAAAGCATCGAGGGTGTATTGTGTAGCCCGTGCACAATGCTCTTATTTCACCCTCTCCGCTTCATTAGCACCCTCGCGAGAGAACTACGTGTGTACGTTAAAAAAAAATCATGGGTACATTAATATTCAATGTTGTTGCGCCGCCATTAAACAAGTTTTCCACCTGGTACCTGAGTAAACTCCTGTAAATAAGCCCCTAATGGCGATCGCGTGAAAATAGGAAAATCTTTTCCCATTGTGGCGGAATAAAACGGGATTTAATTTGAAGAACGCGACGAGCTCTCGTGGTTCTCAGAATGTGATTATCGATCTAATTAATTCCACTTAGCTATAACGCGGCGGGAACTGGGTCGTATAAGATACAGGTCTCCCGTGGGATGTTCGTCCTGCAAAATAGAAGACGGGGGTCAACGATATTCTTGCAAGAAATTTAAATTACGTCCTCTTAGAAATTTAAATTTAATTTTGGACTCTTTCATCTTCATTTTCCGGAGTTTAGCCTGTTCCTTCCTACATTATTTCTCGACAGCCACGATTGACCCAGCTACGAAGGCTCAATAATTCGCTGAAATATCGAGACGAGGTATTCGGGAAATTGATAACTTTTAAATCCCTTTAATTCCACATAATATTCCACGGTATTTTTGTTCGACTCTCATCAAAATGGCGGTGAAAGTCTTTGACGCTTTGCACTGATTTTCTCGTTAGCTGTTGATTCGCCGGAATCTGGGCACGGCGATATCGATCGGGATATCGATAAATTGCCCGAGCAGGGTGGACGCTGCGCACCTAATGCGGTCGAACACGTAACGCCCAGCTAATTCGCAGTATGGAAAATATGCAAACGGGGATTAAAGCGACTCGCCGATAACGATTACCCCGAATTTTCTGATTAATTATTCGACGTTATCGCGGCCTGCACTTCATAAACCTTTGACTGTCCCGTAATGATTTTCAAACATTGCGGTCAAAGAGGCGACCGACAAAATTTTTGCTGGGCTCGCGTTTTATTCTCGGTTTCTTGCCCGAGAAGAACGATTTTCCAGCAGATCGCGTGACGAGAATTAGAATTTACCCGAACACGGGGCGGGCCGATGATAAACGTGGCTCCACCCGAATTTGCGAACAATTTATGGTCGTCCCTTCGATATCCAGGCGCGAAGCGAAGCCGGACACGGAGAACGAGCATGATTTAGACGCGATGCGACTAGCTTGACCGCCTTCCACGCGTTTCGCGGCTAAAACGTGTCTGTTCTAAACAATTTAACGCGTTAAATACCGCTCGTGACTCGCCACGATTATAACACTACTTAAAAGGTTCTGCATTAATAAATTATAATAATCGCGCCATTTACTTGATCATTGTTGAAGTTAAAGCATTGACCATGTTTATACCGTTTTTAGAAAACCCCACATACTTAGAAGTTATTGTTTAATTAGGGCCTGTGAGTACTTCAGATATAGATGCATGTCGTAGCAGTTTTTAGTTGCTCTAACTGTGCGCCCGACTTGTAAGCACCGAATTCTTTAACAGTTTCTTCACCGTTTAATTTTTCCTTTATAAATATAATTATTTCTCTGATATACTCTACGCGTCTACTTTATTTCACACAACTCCAATCATGAATTATTCTGAACATTTCTCATTGGGTAAAAGACGTACAGATTCCTTCAGTTATACAACTTCTTTCAAACAGATTCGAGAGGCATTGTTTTTCTTCTCTTTGCTGCCCATTTAAATGGAGACTGTTCAATAAAGCGTCGATTGTTGCGACGGCGAAAAAGTGAAACATTAGCAAAACGGGGAAACAAGATGGTCTGACGTTTCGCAGCGAGAGCTCGACATCGAATTCGAGCAATGGTTTGGCCAATTAAATCCGCCATTTGTCTTCCGCAGTCGTTTTCTTTGGTAATCCGCGGTCGTGAAACTTTCCCAGGGTTTCCACTCGAGGCCGAATGCTTTGCGAGTCCTCTCGTTCCCGGACCGTGCACCAGTCCTACGGGAATAAAGAAGCAAAGTCGTTCTCTTCCGGCATCAAATTGACCCGGGACCTGCCTCTTCACCCCGAACTCATAAATATTTAAATCTAATGAACTTTACAGACCGTGTGGATTCAAATCAGGGCTGCCTCGTAACGTTTCCTTATATATTATTCGAGCTGCACCTAACGTTGATCGAGGATCGGATACATTCACCCTGTAATTAACGATCGATTATTACCACAAAAATATTTCGATTCTACCTTTTTACGAACTTTTGTCAAGAACATAAAGCTTTTTTGCGCGAAGCAACTGGACACGGAAAAGAGGGTAACCGTTTGACGATGATTTATCCGGTAGCGGTGACACGACTCTGTAATTCGAGAACCAAACGATATCCGTTTCGACGGTTGACGCGTAGGATAATCTTTTTTCCAATTTTCATGCTCTCCTGTCTAGAGTTTCCACCCTGGGTTACGAATCGACGTTTTTCTCGTGTTTCCGCTTCGATGTATCGAGTATCGATGCCGCTCAAGAGCACTACGTTCCGATAGAACTTGTACAAACCATCGATCTAGTTTGTTTTTTGCCGATTCAGGTGTCATCGAATCTGTCTGGACGTGTCTTCAGATTCGTTGTTATAAATGTCCATGCTTTCTGGTTTCGTTGTTGATCACATTTAGGACCTAGGACTTTAACTTGAGGATTAGGGACCTGATAGTCTGGTAGTGCCTTCAGATTCGTTGTTAGTCAAGACATTTAGGACCTAGGACTCCAAGCTTGAGTAAGGACCCAAACAGTCTGGACATGACTTCAATTCGTTGTTATAAATTTCGATGCTTTCTGGTTTCGTTGTTGATCACATCTAGGACCTAGGACTCTTAGTTGAGGATTAAGGATCTAGATAGTCTGGGAGTGCCTTCAGATTCGTTGTTAATCAGACATCTAGGATCTAGAACTCCGAGCTTGAGGATTAAGGACCCAGACAATCTGGACATGTCTTCAGATTCGTTGTTACAAATATCGATGCTACCTTGTTGCATTTTTAATCATGAGCGACATCTACGACATAGGACTCTGTGAACTCGAGGACTAAGGACCTAGATAGTCTGGTAGTGTCTTCAGATTCGTTGTTAATCAATACATCTAGGACCTAGAACTCTGAGCTTGAGGATTAAGGACCCAGACAATCTGGACATGTCTTCAGATTCGTTGTTACAAATATCGATGCTACCTTGTTGCATTTTTAATCATGAGCGACATCTACGACATAGGACTCTGTGAACTCGAGGACTAAGGACCTAGATAGTCTGGTAGTGTCTTCAGATTCGTTGTTAATCAATACATCTAGGACCTAGAACTCTGAGCTTGAGGATTAAGGACCCAGACAATCTGGACATGTCTTCAGATTCGTTGTTACAAATATCGATGCTACCTTGTTGCATTTTTAATCATGAGCGACATCTACGACATAGGACTCTGCGAACTTGAGGACTAAGGACCTAGATAGTCTGGTAGTGTCTTCAGATTCGTTGTTAATCAATACATCTAGGACCTAGAACTCCGAGCTTGAGGATTAAGGACCCAGACAGTCTGGACATGTCTTCAGATTCGTTGTTATAAATGTCGATGCTATCTTGTTGCATTTTTAATCATGAGCGACATCTACGACATAGGACTCTGCGAACTTGAGGATTAAGGACCTGGACAGTCTGGCTGTCTCTTCAGATTCGTTGTTATAAATGTCGATGCTACCTTGTTGCATTTTTAATCATGAGCGACATCTACGACATAGGACTCTGTGAACTTGAGGACTAAGGACCTAGATAGTCTGGTAGTATCTTCAGATTCGTTGTTATAAATGTCGATGCTATCTTGTTGCATTTTTAATCATGAGCGACGTCTACAAAATAGGACTTTGTGAACTTGAGGATTAAGGACCTGGACAGTCTGGCCGTCTCTTCAGATTCGTTGTAATAAATATCAATGCTTTCCCTTTGCGTTATTAATCACATCTATGACTACAGTCTGTGAACTCAACAATTAAGGACTTAGTTGTCCACACTTTCTAAGTAAATCCGTAACACAAAAATAAATTCTCAGACCGCAGGATCGATGGTGAATCGCAACCGGCTTCGAATAACGGTTGACTGTGAATAACGGTTCATTGTGATTTCACAGAGGCTACTAACTCTTATTAGGGCTTCTGTAAATAACAGGCTACGCCAAGGTAGACCGGGGCAGCCGAATTTAGAAAGGGTTTCCGGTCCGAGCGAGAGAATTACGACGTGTCCCGGGAAATTTTACTTTATCGCTCGATGAAATTATAGAGTCCGCTAGTTTCCGAAGTGGCTCGTTCAAGCGTCGAGAAACAATTTTTCACGGCTCTTAAATTCATTTTTACTTCTACCCCCGATTTATCTTCGCGGCCTATCCTCGTTCGTCTCCCGCGATACTTCCGAAGTTCCCGAGATCCGACGTACAAACTCGCCTCTCGTTTTCGACGGGTTAATTTCGCGGGGCTCGTTTTTTTAACCGACACCCAGACAGCGGCGTACATTCTTCAGCGAGATTATTCAAAGGGGAAGAAAAGAAGTGCTTTAGATTAATTCCTGTGGCCCCTCGGGATTACTCGCGGAACGAATATAACGTTGATTATGCATAAATGAACGACGGTGTTCTCGAAACGAAAGGCAGGTGCAAGAAAAACAGAAAAATAAGAAGAAGAGCAGGAATAAGCTTTCGCAGTGGCGTGATGAGATTGTGAATAATTCGAGGATCTTACGGAGCAGTTTGTCATCGACCATTTTGTTAGGGAACCTCATAACGTGCCGGCTCGTGGGAATATTTTGCACCTGCTTTCTTTTAATTTATGATATTACAATCTTCCGCAATTAATGGTAAGCGTTCTTCTGGGACGTTAAAATCAACTTCAGACACTTTTGCGGTGTCTCGTTGAAATCGAAAGGAAATTAATCCCCGCCGATCAAAAGACTCATAGGAACAAACAAGAACGTCCCGGTAGACTACGTCAACAGTGCGGGCCTATGTACGTGCCAGTTTCGCTCTATTTTCTAGACAGGATCATACAGGAACGCGTTTCTAACCGACAGCGAAGAAGCATTACCGACAAGTAAGCCGCACTGGCTGCAATATTGAGCTACCCTCCGGGTCCACGTCGTAATTAAAGCACTGAATTATTCGTCGGCTTGCTGAAGCTGGTGTGAACATCGTTAGCGTCGACGAGCGAGCCGAGACGGCGTAAACACCAACCCCTTTCGTGAATTATACGCTTGCCACTCTTCAGCCATCCCCTTCGAATATCGATATTATTTGGTTACTTGAAAAACGTCGTTTCTCTCCTACGCGAATTCTATTTGCTGGGATGTGAGATTTGGGGACATGGCGATTTGGGAGTTTGAGGAAGTGGGAATTTGGGGAAGTGAGAATTTGGAGAAATGGAAATTTGGAAAGATGGGACTTGAGGGGAGCTTGGAATTTGGGGAAGTGGAAATTTGAGAAACTTGGAATTTGGGGAACTTGGAATTTGGGAAAGTGGAAAGTTGGGGAAGTGGAAATTTGGAAAGATGGGAATTTAGGGAAGTGAGAGTTTGGGAGAGCTTGGAATTTGTTGAACTTGGAATTTGGAAAACTTGAAATTTGAAAAACTAGGAATTTGAAGAATTCGTGAATATAAAAATTGTTATCGTTTCCCATCATTATCAGAACATTTCCATATCGGGTCAATTAAAACGCTTACAAGCTTACTGTCACCCTCTCAATTACCGCTTCAGCTGGATAGATTTGCTAGAGTTAATAACTGTCATCTACGGAAGCATTAAATTAATCTCGATCTCTTGGCGAGGATAATACGGTTGAAAGCAATTATTGCGAATGGTCTATCGTTTTATTAGCGATGCGCGTTCATACTCCATTACTTGTCTTATTAAAGTCACCGCGGGTGAGGAGAACACCTACTGTGCGACGCTAATTATTCGTAAGACGGTGCATATCTCTAGAGAGACGGAGGCCATCAATTTGTCCTAAGGAATATACACTATGAATACAGCTAAACTATTGCTCCTCTGCTACCACAACTGATTTTCATTTATTACAAATTAACACGTCTACCACTGTGAAAACTGACGTATACTGACATATACTCACACTATAACACAGTTCATTTAGAACGAGGGTACTTAATCTTTCAATTTCATCCTTTAATCCGTTAGTGGTTCATATTAAGAGCTCTTAAAAGTTCCTATGCTTTTCCTGAAAATTTAACCACATTAGCTTTAGCAGACAATGTGCTGTTTGAAGTTTTATCTCGACTTCATAAAAAATACAACCCACTTCACCAAATTCCCACTTTCCTAAATTCAGATCTTTCCAAATTTCCACTTCTCCATACTCTCACTTCCCCAAATTCCAAGCTCCCTAAATTTCAAGTTCTCCAAATTCCAAGCTCCCTAAAATCCAGTTCTCCAAATTCCAAGCTCCCCAAATTCCAAGTTCTCCAAATTCCAAGCTCCCCAAATTCCAGTTCTCCAAATTCCAAGCTCCCCAAATTCCAAGTTCTCCAAATTCCAAGCTCCCCAAATTCCAAGTTCTCCAAATTCCAAGCTCCCCAAATTCCAATCTCCCCAAATTCCCACTTTCCCAAATTTCCACTTCCCTAAATCCCCATCTTTCCAAATTTCCACTTCTCCAAACTCTCACTTTCCTAAATTCCCATCTTTCCAAATTCCCACTTCCCCAAACTCCCACTGTTAGATTATAAATGTAATAATTACTTTTACATATTGAATGACTCTACTTTATCTTGCTTCCTCTATGGAATAGGACCTCGATATTTTCCTGCACTAAGAGCTGTAGAAGACAATCAAGAGTATCTGTTCCCTTCCAGTTTCCATATTTCCTCAAAATAGTTAAATGACGTTACACCCCTAGTCACCCAAAGGCTGCCTACGATCCCACATCTAACCGCAACCTGTGATATCGTTGAAAACGTCCACAATGAAATTCCTGTAGCAATTAAATATTAGAGGGAATTTCATGGCTCCAGCACGTGTTTCGTATTTACAGTCTCTTCGATCGGCGTTGGCAACGCGGCCTGATTGATATATCGCTGTAACGGATCCACGATTTTATTTGCGAGCTCGCGGCTAGCAGCTGAGGTGCGCAGCCACCGAATTTTCACCGCACAGCCACGTACACGCGCGAAGGGATTATTTTGAACGGTAACCGCAACTCTTTCAGCTGCCGGCCATCAATATTAATTCATATCGTTGACAGACTGCCGATGCAACCTGATGTAAATACATCGGCGCGAAATAAACGCGTGAAACGTATTTTTGCCGTTCCCTTTATTTCGTTCTTGTGTCAATACCACGTGAAAGCAGCGAGCGCTCGCTTCCGCTCGAAGCACCGCCAGAAATGAACTCTTATTTGCTCGACGTCGAAACGTTCCTTTCTGTCGCGAATACTTTAGTTTGTGGGCGGTCTACGGTTGCTCATAAACCGAGAAATCGTGTTTTATCGCTGTAGAATGGGATTTGCGCTGAACTTTTGACCCTTGCGGGTCGTATCGAAAATTAATCTTCTTACACGCGCGTGCTTCGATCCGTAATTACGATATTTGATGAAATTATTGTTGTCAATTTAGTACCTCCGATCATCGACGTAGCAGTAAACGTGTTAATATTATAGAACGATATTAAATTTATATTGTGCCGCATGATGTAATTAACTTTGTAACGGGTAATTAGCATATCCGCTACGGTATCGACCATACATTCGGTTTAATTAAATAATTATGAAGAAGCTATCTAACTTAACCAGTTTAATTCTTCATGAACGAAGAACTTTTAACTTCGCTGCACTTCGGAGAAGGAAAAACCGAGTGAAAATATAGCACGACTCTCCCGATCGAATGGAACATAAATTTGTCTCGGCGAAGGGATTAAGCGCGACTCGGATTCTTGGACGCGTTGCCTCGCGGAATCGTAGGTAATCAGGAATGCTAGAGGGATGCCGGCTTCCTGGGGGATTCCACCACGCTGATGGACGAACCGATAAAACTTTGGCATTCGCGTAAATCAACGAGTGGCCAGAGAATTCCGACGCCAAGGGTAACGATAGCCTAACGCGGATCGTGGCTGAATTAAGACGACACTGGCGAGCCCCATGGCGAACGTCCTACGAAGTGCTCCCGTTCATCGCGAAATCGGAGCCATAGATCTTGTAGGCTGCTCATGGGATTTCGCTTGTTTTACGGGGTCAGTGACGCTATCGTGCGAAGAATCCAAAGTGGCCTATTTTCTGTCTTCCATTTTTGTTCCTATCAAGTTTCTTTTATTCGAGTTTCTTTTATCCTGCAGTTAACCCCTTGCGTCAGTCAGAACTGACTAATTACAGCTACAATATTAACATAGACAAAAGAATTAGAAATGTTATGTCAGCATGTTATTATGCAATCGTTGAGGATGCAAATTGTAATTGGACTTGAACTGCTAATTGAAGCGTACTAAAAATTGCGTCACGAGACCGACTCATCAAAATAGTGCAAGGGGTTAATATAGTTGTCTCGACATAAATTGGGAGGATGGGAATTTGGGGAAGTGGGAGTTTGTGTAAGGGGAAGTTTGGGGAAGTGGGAATTTGGTCAAGTGGGAATGTGGGGAAGTGGGGACTTGGCCCAGTGGGAATTTGGGGAGCTTGGAATTTAGGGAAGGGGAAATTTGGAGAAGTGGGAATTCGGGGAAATGAAAATTTGGGGAAGTGAGAATTTGGGGAAGTGGGGACTTGGCCCAGTGGGAATTTGGGGAGCTTGAAATTTGGGGAAGTGGGAATTTGGGAAGCTTGAAATTTGGGGAAGTGGGAATTTGGGAAGCTTGAAATTTGGGGAAGTGGGAATTCGGGGAAGTGAGAATTTGGGGAAGGGGGAATTTGGGGAAGTGGGAATTGGGGGAGCTTGGAATTTGGGGAAGTGGGGACTTGGCCCAGTGGGAATTTGGGGAGCTTGGAATTTAGGGAAGGGGGAATTTGGAGAAGTGGGAATTCGGGGAAATGAAAATTTGGGGAAGTGAGAATTTGGGGAAGTGGGGACTTGGCCCAGTGGGAATTTGGGGAGCTTGAAATTTGGGGAAGTGGGAATTTGGGAAGCTTGAAATTTGGGAAAGTGGGAATTTGGGAAGCTTGAAATTTGGGGAAGTGGGAATTCGGGGAAGTGAGAATTTGGGGAAGGGGGAATTTGGGGAAGTGGGAATTGGGGGAGCTTGGAATTTGGGGAAGTGGGGACTTGGCCCAGTGGGAATTTGGGGAGCTTGGAATTTGGGGGAGTGGGGACTTGGCCCAGTGGGAATTTGGGGAGCTTGGAATTTGGGGAAGTGGGAATTGGGGGAGCTTGGAATTTGGGGAAGTGGGAACTTGGCCCAGTGGGAATTTGGGAAGCTTGGAATTTGGGGAGCTTGGAATTTGGGGAAGTGGGAATTGGGGGAGCTTGGAATTTGGGGAAGTGGGAATTTGGGAAGCTTGGAATTTGGGGAAGTGGGAACTTGGCCCAGTGGGAATTTGGGAAGCTTGGAATTTAGGGAACTTGGAATTTGGGGAGCTTGGAATTTGGGGAAGTGGAAATTTGAGAAACTTGAAATTTGGGGAACTTGGAATTTGGGAAACTTGGAATTTGAGAAACTTGGAATTTGGGAAATTGGAAATTTGGGAAAGTGGCAATTTAGGAAACTTGGAATTTAATCAACTTGAAATTTGCAGAAATTGGAATTTGGCGAATTTTTCTGCACAGCCAAAAGTATCATTTAGAAAATGATTTGACCCGGCAATATTTTCAGCTTCACCGCGAATTCTTCTCTGTCCCAGTGAATTAGCACTTTTTCGCCCCGTACGTGTACACGGGTTATCCGAATAGCGATGGAGGTACGCGAGCCATTAAACAAGGTTTCGTCGTATTTTTCCCGACCCACGCTTTCGATCCAGGCCATGCTCCTGGTGACGCATCGCTGGACCTGGAGAATTAATTCCCCATAATTCGTCATCCCTTTCGCGGACGATTTATCCGAGGGGCTGAAGCTCCTTGGACGATTCGCACCTAGCGAAAAAAAAGTGCTCGTTAGTTAGCTGGCTGGTAATAAACGCGGTTCTACCGGTCTGATGATAATTATGGTCGTTCTCGAATACTGATGGCCCTTCGTTTAGCAGGTTTTTACGTCTCCCGTGGTCGATCCATCGGGATACTAATTATTCACTGTGAAACCTGAAGTGGATTTTCATCGATCAACCGATATTCAGGAACGCTGGTATAGCGGTATTTGACGAGCACTGATACTAAATTTCATTAATCCGTCCGGAGGTATGGATTAATCATTGCCTGCCAAAGTACGTTAATCCTTTGACAGTCGCCTATTTTATGGAAACTGTCATATTTGCTACTTTATGGTCGAGGGAAAATCAAACGAAAATTTAATAAATAGCAACTAATATTTCCAAATGCGTCCCCAAAATTTAATTACTATCTCTCCGATAATTTAGAATATTCGTATACGCAACGAGAAGCAAAAGATCCGAGGACAATTTATTATATCGACGCCATCAAAAAGTAGCGTTTGCATTAGAGGATGACTGATCGTAGCTTATCGTCCGGCCCCGATATTTTTCTCGCCGTTGAATAAAGATATTAAGACATATCAGCGTTCGTTGTTTGCTTTATTTCGACTGTTTCTTTTCTCCGAGAAGCTTCCGAAAGCGTCACCAACACCGAGATAAGAAAGCGATTCCGGGCTACGGAAGAATTTCTCTGTTAGCTGCTTCCTCGAATAGCTTTTCGCTGATTACGTCGATAAATACGGCGTGATTTTGTACGCGCCAGCTGCATTATATGGTTTTATCTCGGGAACGGTTTAAAAAGATATCGAACCAGTGCACAAGAAAACAGAAATACCTCGGAACATTTGTGGAATACCAGAGATGATAATATTTACAAGTACAAATATTTTGTAATATTAATAATAATTTTTCTGTAATATCTACCACTCTCATCATGTAAATCCCAGATTCCTCAGATGCTATCATAAAACTGAAATTCTCGATCGTAGAAAATTATACACTGTCATAAAAATCCATGAAACGACGTAAACACGGAGTCATATCCGACATAAAATGCAACCACGAAAAGAGATTCCGAAGCAAGGGTTTAAAGAAGAACCGAAGATCCTTTGACCCGTCCCTGAAGACAGATTTACATTCCAAAGCAAAAGGAGGATTCGCGGTTGAACCGCGAACAATTCGTTCGTTGCTCTTTGACGGGTATCGCGATTTACCGGGACTCGAGCAAGAGTCCTCGCCTTAGTTATGTAAAGTGGGAAACGGCTGAGAAATTTGTTGCTGGAGTTTCTGAAATTGCCAAGACCCGAGGAATGTTTCGGTCCGTGCGATGCGTTCACGTTTCGCATTTCTACGATACTGAACCTTCTGCTAACTTCCTTAAGTTGCCAAATATTTGAGGACCGAGGTTACCGGTCAGTTCGGTCATGGAAAGTATGAAAAATATTTCGTTTTCGGTTCTTGTTTTCTCGTTCTCTGTATGTTGGAAGATGTATATCTTGGGAGAAAGTACGCCATGTGATAAGTACGCATAGGGATACCAATAAGTTGAAATAGGAGTTGTAGAAATATCTACGCATGATGGTAATGCGTGGAAATGTCTACGTATGGTGATACCAAGGGGTGAAAGTATTCGCGTAGAAGTAAGTATGCATAGTGATACCAACGCGTAGAAATATCTAGGAGTGTCGATACCAACGCGTCGAAATGCAATTTGTAGAAATATCTACTCAAGGTGGTAACGCGTGGAAATGTCTACGTATGGCGATACCAAGGGGTGAAAGTATTCGCGTAGAAATAAGTACGCATAGTGATACCAACGCGTAGAAATATCTACGAGTGTCGATACCAACGCGTCGAAATACAATTCGCAGAAACATCCACGCATGGTAGTAACGCGTGGAAGTATCTATACATAGCGATTCCAAGGGATGAAAGTATTCTCGTAGAAATAAGTACGCATAGTGATACCAACGCGTAGAAATATCTACGAGTGTCGATACCAACGCGTCGAAATACAATTCGCAGAAACATCCACGCATGGTGGTAACGCGTGGAAATGTCTACGTATGGCGATACCAAGGGGTGAAAATATTCACGTAGAAATAAGTACGCATAGTGATAAGAGTAGAAATATCTACGAGTACCGATACCAACTCGCAGAAACATCCACGCATTGGTACCATGTGTGGAAATACCTATGCAATAGCAACGCATGGTAAATGACACTGTTTATGCGTTGCGTAATGATACGCAGACACGATACACGTGGCGATAGAATGCAGATGAAACTCGTAACGATTGAACATGCGTCGTCTGAACACGTGATACAGCGGTTGCATGAACACGTAACGAAATATTAATTAACGTAAAGTTCGTTTTAAGGTATTCACACAGTTTTGCGTGCCGCGAACCACTTACCCAGCCAGCAGAAGTTACGAGAAACTTGGCGAAGGCTTTTAGTAGCGAAGTCCCGCGATTAGTGGTCGTAATATTTGTTTAATGTGCAGCCAGACAGTGGGTTCGATGCTGGAGGATGAGAACATTATAGCGGAGCCGCGAGAAAGAGATGGACGCGGAGTTTTCCTACTTTCTCCGTTTCAACCCCTGCCGCGACTTCCTCCTGTCTCTGGAACCCGTATTCAGGGCTCTCTAACATTAATGGCGGTCGCGTAATTATTTCCGCGCGATTTTCTTCGTGTAATTCCGCGTGGACAATAAGAAACTTGAAATCGATCGACGAGAAGTTAAACAAACGGAGCTAGATATTACGTAAGCTCGTGCCGACCCCCATACCACCCCCATTTTCCCATGGCACGGCTGTACCGGCAGCGTATTTAAGCCGCAAATATATTGCGGTTGAATTAATTTTGCTGGGAATTGTTCTTCACGGAGAAGGGTAATTTATGTTCACCTTAAGGGCTCCGCGTCGTGGCGAACGACGCTTGCTTTTATTTAACCGAACCTACGGGGTGTAATTAAAAAGGATAAAGAATGAAGTGAAAGGGAGAAAGGTTTTTCAAGGTTCCTCGCCGATTTTTATTTGCTGGAACGTTGGATATTCTGGACATCGTCAACGTGAAATATTACAGCGCAGGCGTTGAAGGTTGGCAGGTGTCTGCACACTTTTAGTTTTTAGATTACGTGTCTGGTATTTTGGACCACGGTGAAAAAAACCCTGATGTTTTGACAACGTCCCCGGAAACGGACGTGCGTAGATTACTTTTTTTCATTTGCTATCTTATATAACAATTTTTTCGGTATTTTCAAAAGGTACAACACGGTGTTCGTTATTTTTGCAGTTGGATACACGATAAACCTCTCGTATCGACCGAATATTTACATTCGACCGTGATTTATTCCGTGTCATTTTTCTCGTATCATTGTAATTGATGTTGCAGCCTCGATTTAAAAGCTCGACGGAAATACGGGACGGACAAATATGGTGATCGATGATTGATTCAAATATTCGTTAAACGAACAACGAAACGATGTTCGCCGTTACTTTCGATGCGCAATAATAAAATGCCACGTGTCGCGTTCGCTACCGACAGCAGGATTTTATCGTTGCCACGTGTACGTACACAATACGATTATTCTGTCACTTCATTGAGCATGCTTTATCAGGCCTGACGCGGAGATGGAAAGGCTATTTCATCCTCGGCCGACGATTTTATAAATCACCGTTCATTTCATTTCCCGCTCTATCACGGCGCGATATATTTTACGGTAAACTTTCCCGTCGATCGCGTGAACATTCTTTTTTTTCAATTTTTCCAGTTGGCATGTCTCGCAACCAAATATCAACGATACGTGATTTAAATAACGATGACTGATCATTATTTAACCCCTCTGTTCCGAGCAAGATTTAATTTTTCTCACTTTCGCAGCTGAGTAACCTTATGCTTCGACAGCTGATTAGCAATATTTCACAAACGTATGCGTGTGAAAATGCGATATCCATAATATACAGCATGCAAAGAGATGGGGCGCGTTTCATATGTTTTCTTTACGATATCGGGTGTAGATATCCAGTACATTCAGCGAAAGAGTTAACGACTACGTTAAAGAGAGAACTTTGCTTGGTATTTCCACGGACTTGAGATCGTAACGTAGAAATAGGTGTACATAGGAACGTGAGAGCATAAATTCCCGCGAAAGGCGCATAAACGCGCGATAAAAGACGACCGGTGCTCTCTTAATGGAGGGTGCTATCCCTTTAATCACGAACGAGCGACCGGGGGTGTCGAGTCGTTCGGGTCAAAAAAAAGAAAGCGGTAACGGGGTCTCGACTCTATTTCCTTTATCCGGCGTTGCTTCTCGTAAAAATGAAAAAGTTCTTCGGCCAGCAACGACGTTTACGATTCCGTCCAATAAAGTCACTTTCCGAACGTGTTCCAGACTTCTTTCGTTCTTTACATTCGGACCGTTACCCTTTGCGCTGCCGTCGCCCTTTTATGAAATTGAATTACATCGAACGGAACGATTCCCTCTCGTCGAGAATCGACTGGCTCACACTTTGACGCGGAACGGTTCCGTGGAAACGCGCCCAAAGCCTCTGACGCACCAACGCGTCCGTAAGATCCCAGCTTCATATCATTTTTTACTCCTGTGTACTCAATTTTATTTGCTGTCTTTTAATTTCGGAGGAGCTTTCAAGTAAAGCTGATTCTGTCTTGCAATTTTCTTAGATTCTCTTTTTAATAAGCTTTACCGAAACAAATATGATGAAATTTTACGATAAATATTAATGATCGTGATGTTGTAATTAATTGTGGTATTTTTAAAAGTGTGCTGAAGAGTCTGATTCTGTCTTGCAATTTTCTTAGATCCTCTTTTTAATAAGCTTCATTGAATCAGATATGAAATTTTACGATAAATATTAATGATCGTGATGTTGTAATTAATTGTGGTATTTTTAAAAGTGTGCTGAAGAGTCTGATTCTGTCTTGCACAGTTTTCTTAGATTCTCTTTTTAATCAGCCTTACTTAATCAGATATGAAATTTTACGATAAATATTAATGATCGTGATGTTGTAATTAATTGTGGTATTTTTAAAAGTGTGCTGAAGAGTCTGATTCTGTCTTGCACAGTTTTCTTAGATCCTCTTTTTAATAAGCTTCATTGAATCAGATATGAAATTTTACGATAAATATTAATGATCGTGATGTTGTAATTAATTGTGGTATTTTTAAAAGTCTGCTGAAGAGTCTGATTCTGTCTTGCACAGTTTTCTTAGGTTCTCTTTTTAATAAGCATTTTTTGTCGTACCAGTCATGAGTCATGATAAATATTAATGACAGTGGAGTTACAGTTAATTATATTTTTAGAAGTGTGCCGAAGAGGGTTGAAACCTTCGATTTTGCAACACCGCGTTACAGACGTAAATATCGACTAAATCGACTGATTTTTTGCGGTGGGAACAGTGGATAAGAAAGTATGAATAAGTAAGACGTTCCGCGGAACCGGGATAAGCATTTTACGAGCGGACGCGAATAGTGTCGCAACGAAGAATCGAAAGTATCGACGCCATTTATTTTTACCGTCGTTTCATCGGCAAAATTCTAATATGAGTCTTCTTTTTATCACCGATACCGACGATATTACATCTTCTTTTTATCGTTCTACATCGAGAGTATTCGGCCGAGTATAGAAATATTTGCAGGAAATTAATCAGCAAATTGTGCCATCGATCGCAGCGACGTTATGAAATGGAAAAGAGCGGAGGAAACGAATGAGCCTCGTTAAATATTCATGGGGGAAACGATCGAGGAAGACGAGCCATTTATCCGGTTAAATAATGAGATATAAATTAAGCTGCATGCATCGATTGCTTCGTTTCTGCTCGGGCAAGTGCATATGCGTTCGAAAGCGAAAACCTTGTTTGTTATTATTATTGCTGTAACTTTACTGCATCGTTAAACGGGGAACCGCAAAGGGAATATCGCGCGAGAGAAGGACTCTGTATATTTTAAAGACGAATCAGTATTTAATTGAAAATATTGAAGATCTAACTAAACGGAATAACGGCACGCAGTAACAGCGTATAAACAATGTACTCTGCATGGAATGAAATAGAGAACGTCTGTCGAAACGATGGCGTCAAAAGCAGAAAATAATGAAACAGTTGCTGATGGAAGAGAACCGAAGTAACGTGAAATATAATATGAAAATAATCTCTGAGGCTTCTCTCGTTACTCAATAGATTCCAAACAGTGTAAAACTGCCAGTTTTTGCTGTCGGCGACGCTCTCGTTTCCATATGAAACGATACGTATAAAGTAAATCCCTGGGATAGAGGGCAAGGCAATATAACGCGTGCATATACGATATGGAGCAGTACTATGGATGGAGATTCAAATCGTGTAAATCCAATGGCAGGAAATTATACGCGCGAAAGTCCAATGGGTGGAAATTTGATATGTGGGGATCCGACGTGTGGAGATCCAGCGAGTGAAGCTACGATATGTGGAGATCCAGCGCATAGATGTCCGACGCGTGGAAATTGAACGTGTGGAGATCCAATGCGTAAAAATTCAATGGGTAGAAGTCCAGTGTGTGGAGATCTGACGCGTAGAAATTAAATATGGGAGGATGCAACGCGTAGAAATTTGATATGTGAAGATCCAATGTGTAGAAATTCGACGGGTGGAAATCTAATACGTGAAGATCCAATGGGTAGAAATTCGATATGTGAAGATCCAACGCGTTGAAATTTGATACGTGGAGATCCAACGCGTTGAAATTCGATATGTGAAGATCCAACGCGTTGAAATTTGATATGTGGCGATCCAACGCGTTGAAATTCGACGGGTGGAAATCTAATACGTGGAGATCCAATGGGTAGAAATTCGATATGTGAAGATCCAACGCGTTGAAATTTGATACGTGGAGATCCAACGCGTTAAAATTCGATACGTGAAGATCCACCGCGTTGAAATTTGATACGTGGAGATCCAACGCCTTGAAATTCGATACGTGAAGATCCAACTCGTCGAAATTTGATACACAAAGAAGTAACGCGTAGGAATTCGATACGTGAAGATCCAACTCGTCGATATTCAACGACTGGAAATCCAATACGTGAAGATCCAACGTAGAAATTCGATACGTGAAGATTCAAGTACGCAGAAATCCGACTCTCAGAAATCGAATACGCGAAGCCCCAACGAATCCCAAATTCCGCAGCCACCCCGTATATACCTTGCAGGTCCAGAATAACGCGAAAGACAATAAATCCAAAGGTAGAAATCATCGAAGCACAGTTATTATCAAGTTCTCCGCGCAATTTCGTCCGCTCGTAAAACACAACGAGACTCGTACTCTCAGGAATCGATTTCGACTCATCTGAGAGACGGAAGGATCGTTGTTTCCTCAACTTTTTGTCATACCGGAAACATCGATTCCGAGTTATTACGAATGCAATTCGAGGTTCGGCAACAGGGTGACGGTGATCGAACCTGGTCGCGGTTCGGCGCGTATTATGACGACGATTAAAATATTAGGCCTCTGTCGTAAACGACGTTGGTGCTTAGCACGGAAGAAAGTATCGGTGAACAGATCTGTATAAAAGTACCTTGTCGCGGTACTAAGGTATTCAGTTTTGTTCTCGGGCTACTACCCGAAATAACGGTGACATGGCGACGTTGGTAAGTTCACCTCTTCGCGTCGTAAAATTTAAACTGCTTGCTATTTCCTAATTAGAGTCACATTATCAAATGAAAATGTGATAGGTTCATTCTCTTGCTGCACAATACATTTCTGTCGCACGTATCATTTTTCAATACATTTTTAACAAGCACTGTCAAAAGCTCTTTCCGTCGAAGCGGAGATAAAATAATTTTCAGACGGCTCAGTGTTATCGTTATTTTAAAAATGACAAAAGACATAGAAATTCGTTCACTTTTTTTTTCAAATATTTTGTACATGGAGATACGTGAAATACGCGTCGCGCAAAATAATGAAATTAGGACAGCGATAACTGCGTCAAACTGAATCGAGCCGAATTAAATTGATTCGATAAACGCGCGTTCTAATCGTCAGAGCATTCGTTAGCGTCGAACGTTCGAATTTCGTGGAAATAAGGGAGGAAGGAAAATTCGGTGGCGTCGGTCTAAACGCACCCTTATCCGAATCGCGTTAATCGAGCTCGATAATTCGATGACGAGCACAAAAGCGTAGCGTGTTGGCAGCGATGATAGTAATTTTGGAAAATCGCGTAACCACCAGCGAATTCATTATGACGCGCAGCTCGCATGCGGCGGACATTAACTCGGCTAACCAAAACGATAAAACAACGTCCAGGTTCGCGAGCCATTTTACCCGGCGCGTTTTCCGCGCACCTGCGAAACGAGCACGCTCGAGCGGAAGAACTGGAGATAATATCCAGTAAATCGTCGTCTGGCTCGGTTTTATCTGCGCGTTTCCCCTTTTGCCGCGGAATTTCTCGCCGCGGAGATGGTACAGTAAGGCAATCGAAATCGAATCTCGATCCCGCGGCGTGGAATCAGCGAGGTCAGCTGTCTCGACGGAACCGGAGAAACGGTGCGTTTTTAACCCGAAAACGAATGGATCCCGACGGAGTTCCGGCCAATGATTTATGCCCGATCCTCGCCGCCGTCGACGCGAAAAAATTGAAGCTGCCTGTTACGCGGCAGAGAATTTTAAATTAGCCTTCCGTTTTAGGTCTAGCTTTATTCCGCGTTGAGCGCGGACCGACGCGACGGGAATGAATTCGTCGGGACGAAACGCAATCAGGAGTTTTATTTCCTACCCCCGCCAAACGCGAATTCCAAACACGAACCATGCGTTCGTTAAAAGATTCATCCACCTTTGACCGCGTTTCGAGAATTACTCGTCACCGAAATCAACATTTCGACAACGTTCGGGTCAAGTCATGCCTCTCTCGACCGATACATGGCTGTTTACGTCAAAAATTTCCGAAACATGCAGCCCATCAGTAGATCGGTAACTGATCTTGTATGTGACACGTTGAATATTAAAATGTACAAAATGCAAAAATTCCTAGTTGCTAAACGGACGCTGCACCGATCGATCGAATTTCCTAATTTTACGTTTCCTCTGTTTCAGGCGTGGCTTTTAGCCGTCGCTCTGCTATCGACAGCGGCGGCTGGCCAAGATTCAAGATCATCGCGAGAAAATCCAATTCAAATATCGACGAACAGTCTGAAATTGGTCGACGCCATTAGACCACCGCGGCTATTCCAATCGTCGACTCCTCTTCCCGTCTTAACGACCCTGAGTCCTCAGAGGCATCCTCGAAAACGACAATTAACTGGTCTTGGAAACAATTTCCAACCGCTGGCGTTTCCTTTAAGTGGCCAATCACCGCCGCTGCATCAAACTTTTAACGCCAATGTCAAAACTCAGAAGCACGTGATCGAGCCACGAATCTCGGCCGCTCCAACCCACATCACGTTCGTCACGCCACATGTAATTCCTCCTCAACGAAGAAGTCATGGTTTCGAGCATTCTTTCCACCACCATGGACATCATCACGGACATCATCACGATCATCACGCGAAGCACAAACACGAACACGGTCACAAACATCATCAAGAGCACGAGCATAAACACGGACACGAACACCACGCCGAACACAAGCATCACGAGGAACACAAACATCACTCCGATCATCATCACCATCACGGACACCATCATCATCACGGTCACAAGCATCACGAGGATCACAAGCATCACCACGGTCACGAACACAAACACGAACACGGTCACAAACATGAGCATAAGCATGGTCATGATCACAAGCATCACGGAGAGCACCAGCATCACCATGGACACCAACATCACTCGAAACACGAGCATCACGAGGAGCACAAACATCATGCCGAGCATCATCATCATCACAAACACCATCATCACAACGAGCATCACCACCATCATGAACATCATCACGTCAACGAGCACCATCACCATCACTCTCATAAGGAGACCGAGAACCATCATCACCATCACGGACACGAGCACCACGAACACCACAAACATGGTCACAAGCAGGAACACAAGCACCATCATGGACACGAGCATAAACATGGACATCACGAGGATCATCATCACAGCCATCATCAAGACCACCATCACAAACATGGTCATGAACACAAACACGGGCACCACGCGGACCACCATCACAAACACGGACACGAGCACAAACATAGTCACAAGGAGGACCATCACCACGGACACCATGAACATCATAAACACGACCATCACGAGGACCATCACCACAAACACGGCCACGAACACAAGCACGGTCACAAAGAGGAGCATCATCATGGACACCACGAAGATCATCACCACTCCCATCACCAGGACCACAAACACCATCATCACGAGGAACACAAACACGGTCATGAGCACAAGGAGGAACACAAGCACGGTCACGATCACAAGCATCACCACGATCACCATGAAGGCCATCATCACCACGAACACCACAAACACCACGAATCCCATGAACATAAACACGCGCACTCGCACGAGGAGGAACACAAGCATCACGACGATCATCATCACAAGCATCATCACGATGGTCTACACAAGCATCACGAGGAACATCATCATGCGGCCTTCGAGAACCATGGTCACGAACACTATAAAGGACTCGGACATTTCTACGATGCTTCTCAAAAACACGAAGAGTACGTGTTTCCTGAAGAGAGCGAGGCTGTTGCTGAGACACCGCCCGTGGTCGAAATTCTCAAAATCGTCAAGCAACCGGAAGTTAAGAAAGCTGAGGCAGTAGCGGAGCAAGCTTAACATTTAGCTAAATGTATTCGAGAAGTTTTCTTGCTGTATTATGGTACTGTTGGCTCTGTCGGTAAGATGAAATATTTAAGATTGGATTGGTCAAGTGGTAATAAAACATGGTAATGTGCGAGGGGTCTTAGTGAGAAAGCCCGTAAAACAGGCAATATACCGAGAGTTTATTCGAATTACCGATAGAGACTGATGTATCATAAAATATAATTTGAAATGAGGCTAGCGAATTGCAGAATGTAAAATCGAATAAAATTCCAAAGAATTCGAAGGATGTATTTATTTAGAAACTGTTTCGTAAAGCGAAAACTGAAGTTTGCTAACGAGCTATGTACGAATCATTCCGTCCTTTGTTACGAGCAACAGTTTTATTTGAAACTTTTAATCCGTAGAGACATTTCTACCGGCGAGTTATGCGGGATACGTCACGGCGCTCGATAAATCACGGCAATCTGCATGCATTTACAAATACTCTCTCCTCGAGCTCCTTTTTTATCGCCGTCGTTATTGAACTAACGACCGACGCGACCATTAAACAGAAAAAGAGAGGAGCGGAGAGCCACCGAGACGCCATTCGAGTCCGTCGTTGACCCACCGACGAGCCACTTATAATAATGAACTTGGTGGAAAAAAGGAACCGTAGAACTAGGACTTTCCGACACCCTTAATAGCCACGAGATTAAATATATATTTCTCGTAAAGTCAGTCGAAGAAACTGTACTTCGCGCAGATCTTTCGCCGTTGTTTTTAATTTAATTCAAGAAAAATGGGGTTGTGAATACCTCCATTCTTCCGATATCTGAATTTAAGGAGAGATCTCCTATAAAAGATGTGTATATTATTTCAGTGCAACATGCTCGTAATTAAATCATTCGTTAGATGAATCGTTTATGAACCGAGAAAGGTGAAAGAGAGGGAGTACTTGAAACTTGACCATCGGCAGGTTTGCGCACTCCTTATGCAAGTATCGGGACAAGCGACTCATCCCTTCGACGGAACTTTCTTCCGGCCTTCCTTCACTTTCTAGCAAACTTTGCCTCAAATTAATTTTGCAACTCTAACTTGGCCGGCTCTCGGCTCGATCGCGCAGCTACATCAAGCGGCGTCTGACGCCGACTTACGGAAGGCTGTGTGGGGAAAAAAGTGGTCGCAGGATCGTGTTCGTGGAACTGAGAAAGAATTTTTCAAACTAGGAGAACGATCGTTATCCGTTTAATGACTTTTGAGTATTCCGTTGCTGTTAGCGTCCAGAAAAGTTCAACTATTCGCAATTTTCCTCTGAAAAACGTTTGATCTCCTTTTACATTCATAAACGAGAGCTCTCGTTATCAATCGAAATGCTCTTTAAAAAGTAATGCTTCGATAACCGTCTGTCGAGTGTACGTTCAATTTCAAGTTAAAAATTGAAAAAGCATATCTTCAATGTTTTATTCGTAAAAAATGTAAATTAAAGAAAAGTCTCATAAAGATAGCACAGATTGTAATTTAACACAGTGCTTGAAATTTAAGTTGCCATGCAAGTGAATTTGCCCTCGAGATAGTCTTCTGCAGACACCGAACGCGGAGAGGAACACAGAAGCGTAGGAACTTCCGGTAAGTTCCTTTCTATGACACAATTCGGATTTCTTCCCTGCGCTTCTTCCCTCTTTCTCTTTTCTCTGTCTACTTTTCCGATTTTTCCCGGTTTCACTCGGCGGTAAGAATTCTCTGGCGGTGCATCGCGTCGAAGGTAACCCTCTGAAATTAGATTGGATGTTATCAGCAGTCATCTCTACTCCTCTTTTTCCCCTCGATTCTCCACTCTTTCTTTTCCTTTTTTTCGCGTCGCCCACTTTTTCCGATTCCTCTTCTTGTCACATTTTTTACGCTCCTCGATTTCACTGGCCCGCGTGATTAACGCGCTCTCCGGTGACGAACACACGTGTAAGTTCGATTTATATACACGGCTCATAAGAAGCGTTAATTGCATCCGAAATCGCGTTCTTCTCCTTTCGAGTGCACTCCAGAGAGTCTGAATGTTCCAAGTTATCCATTTTGGGTGAACTGTTCGATTCATTAATGATCACGTTCGTTTCTAAATTAATGCTCCAGAATTCAGCGCCGGATTCGTTAAATATTTGACTTGACCTAAAGCAGACTATTATAGTGACTGTTGTAGTGACTGTCGTATTGAAACGACTGGTGAGACCCTAGATTTCCTAGAGAAGGACGACATAAAAGGCTAATCTTTTATCGAGCTTAATAAACTGCTTTGTAAAGAGGTTAACAAACGCGTCGGGGCAGGTGTAGCGAACACCAGAGGCGTATTTTTCGCCGCGTTACGAGGACACGGGCTATTAAATGTTCGGAGCATGCGGGCGTAAGCGTAATGGAGATCGCATCGCGCGCAAATCGTCGATCGGATTTTTAACGAGGCCCGTTGCGGGAAGCAGAAATTGCAACGCTGATGAGCAGCGGTTCGCCGAGATTTCTCGATATGGTCGCTTGAATCGTCGATAAATATTGAACGGATGCCTGATGAAGTTTCGAGGACAAGAGCCTCGAGAGATCGTGGGAAAAAAAATCAGCGAAACGAAAGGTTCGACGCGGTAAATTGATCGGACGTAACGTGACGACACTCTCGAACGCTCCTCAACTTTTCACTTGGACCAGCGATCCTCTCGGCGCCATGAAATTTTCCTCCATCGAACGGTTTTTCTCCGACCAGTTTATCTCGCGCGTCTTTAACCGGCGAGAAAAGTGGAACTGGAAAGAGCGTTGCATCGGGAGAATACTCTTTCCAAGAGGCGGCCAATGCATGCTGATAAACCTACCGGACCAATTTAAATCCCAAGATGGCGTCTGCGGTCTTCTCCCCGTTTCCCTTCCTTTCTCTCCGCCTCTCGTTTTTCCACGGTAAGTTGCCCGAGATCTATCGCACCGAACGATTTATCTTAACCTATTTCGACCGGTCGACGTTTCAATTTTTTGCGAATTTCCCTGGAAAATCGGTTCGCTCCCGTTTCTTTGCCTCATTAACGTATACCGTGGCACGAGGTTGGAAAACAAAGGAATTACTTATCTGATCGAGGTCCTGGCACGTTGCGATTGCGATTCGGTATTATTAGGCGAGGAATCGATGACGTCGAATAATGCAGAAGTCTTTTCGCGTGATAGAGCTGATGTAATAACGTTGTTACAGCATTGTTATCGTGTCAAGTTTGTCTCAGAATCGACCGCACAGATTCTTACGAAGACGAGTCGACATCTTTGTTTCGTTTAATTCACCTTCTTTTCGCTCGACGATCTCATCCGTATTTCTTTTATATCTTCCAACGTTTTACGTTCGGAGATACGCTTAATGCTATTTTATTCTTTAGAATACCTCTTTGCAATTCATCGACCGTGGTTTCAATCGATATTATCAGCTTAGCGGAGGGATTATGATTCCTCCTGTAAGTTATCCGTAACAACGAATGATGGAATCGTCTGGCGGTAATACGATATTACCACGACCGAGTAAATTTGCCCGTAGTTTCACGGAAATATATTTAATATCGTTTGTTGTCGAATGTCTCTAGCGGAATCTCTCCTCTTTCAGCAATTACTTCTGTACACGAGCAGAAATCGCATTGGTCGGACCTCCGGTCTCGAACGTTTCATTAAACGAAGCTCCCGTATTCGCTGCGTCGATTTCCTGCTTTATTTCCCCCGCGATTTCGCGCTGGACGAAAGAGATATCCGTTTTGTGCCGAGACTCGAACATCTTGAGACGAAACTTTAAACACTATCGCACTCCCAGACCGAACACTTCGTTGTTCCTCCAGCTTTCCAACAAGAAAGGGTTTAATGGAACGACCAGGTAATCATAAACTCGGATAGAAACTTTATTTTTCACGAGTGTCAATAAGGATACAGCTTCACTAACGACAACCAATTTCTAACTAAACTTTTCACTCGCATAAAGTACGAAAACATTTCTCTACAAGCAATTTTGGTTATACTCTACGTATATGAAGCATAGTCACTATGAAGAATTGGGTCTCTGTACTCTGCATTCACACGTGAATACACGCGTCCCTTTTCAAATTTTGAGTTTCTGTCAGGTCTCTGTGCGGTGCGTTTCTATGCACTGTAACCGTACGCGCCGAATTTCACGCAGTGAATCCCTAGGCGTTGAAATTTCTTGCATCGAATTTCTGCGTGATGGATTTCGACGTGTGGAATCGCTGCGTTCTATATTTCCGCGCGGTGGGTCTCCATATGTCGAATTTCTGCGCTTGGAATTTGTACGCGACGAATTATTACGCGTCGAATATCTACACGTCGAATTTCTAGGCGTCGAATCTCTACGCGTCGAATCTCCACGCGTCGAATCCCTACGCACCGAATTTCCATGTATCGAATCTCCACGCGTCGAATTTCTACGCGTGGAATCTCTACGCGCCGAATCTCCACGCGTCGAATTTCTACGCGCCGAATCTCCACGCGTCGAATTTCTACGCGTCGAATTTCTACGCGTCGAATCTCCACGCATCGAATTCCTACGCGTCGAATCCCTACGCACCGAATTTCCATATATCGAATCTCCACGCGTCGAATTTCTACGCGTGGAATCTCTACGCGCCGAATCTCCACGCGTCGAATTTCTACGCGTGGAATCCCTACGCGCTGAATCTCCACGCGTGGAATCCCTACGCACCGAATTTCCATGTGTCGAATTTCTACGCGTGGAATCCCTACGCGTCGAATTCCTACGCGTCGAATTCCTACGCACCGAATTTCCATGTGTCGAATCACCACGCGTCGAATTTCTACGCGTGGAATCCCTACGCGTGGTAAACTAAGTTATCTTAGTGATCAAGAGATTGATAGCGGGAAAGAAAGAAGCGAGGCGTGAAAATACAGGGCGGAAAAGCGTTGCAGATTGAACGACGAGAGCACGTTTATGGAAATTGGTCAGTTCGAAGAGGGATTGACCGGTTGCACCGTTTAAAGCTGCGTCCACGCCCAAAGTAGCGATCTCAACGTAATAACGATATCAGCTACGTTACGCGATACCTACCATTAGCCTCGCTGGTCCGATATCGATTTTATCGAACTATCCCCGTGGCAAGGGAATATTTGGTGAATTCCCTTCGGGCGGTGCTGCGACCCAGGGATCGATTTTAATTGAACATTCTGGGATTGGGTAATTTTTCACTCTTTCGTCTACTTTATCTTCTCATAAATTATTTGTAGACTAATTAAATAGTTGGAACATAGAGATCTTTTTTCGAGCAACAGGCTTTAACTGATCCGAAATAAAAACTCGATATTTTATAAGCGAAGGTGTGGTAAAATATTGCTTGATCCTTAGTCTCATTACATACATAAACTAAATGGTACGAGCGTAATAAAAACGTGAACGATGTACAGGGGTTAATTAAATGGAGCAGAGTGACTGATCATTTTGTGTGCTATTAATTTTTCTGCTGCTACTGTTATGGGGGACAAAGGGATGCTCGTTTATTTTATGAAATGACATATTAATCTTCTTTTATTTGGCTAGCTCTCGTTTAATCGAAGTATCCTTTATATTCTACACAGGAGTTATAACTCCTAACAGTTTAGTACTTATGTTCCACTTAATTAAAAGAAAAATGAAGTCGTAACATTTTATGAATCCATCCCGTGCACTAACGATCGACTGTCTGACGATTATGTTCTTCCTAAAAAGGCACCTTCATCATTATTTTAAATATTAATTGAAATATTCTCTTTGAAAATATAATATGAATATTTTATATATTTTATGTTGTATAAAATTGTTTTGCGATAGTCATTTTGAATGCGAACATGACACAGTAATATCGTTAATATACTGTTAAGAGTACGGGGCGTATCTAGCCCTTTGTAAAATCCTATCGTTGCAGCGTTGCCTTTGCAACAGACAAAGAAGCCAATTTAAAGCTTCGTTGACCCAACGAAATGCAAAAAAGAAGAGGAAATTCGACTAAAAGCGAGACGCAGTGAACGCAGCATATTCGCAATTTTCCCGGCACTAAACGTTAAGATAGAATTTCTGCACCTGCTTTCAAACATTTGACATACACTCTAAGTGTCACGGTACACAGAAATGTTTTGAGAACATTTTGGCCATTGTTAAACGTTCACCGAGGGTACTCGTAGCCACGGTACGATAAAGGCTCGTTCACAAGACGTACCACTTCAAGGAACATTCCAAGGATCCGGTTTCAAGGTTTGCATAGCATTCGACGATGAGGAGCCTTGTGTCGTACATAAGATCACGTGTGCACCAACCTTAGACAGGTACTCGAGGTTCAGGCTGCGTGTCCTAGGGTAATTTCTCACAGGTGCGCCACGTCGACCTCGCCAGCGACGCAATCTGGCACCTGTAACGACATACGCGCGCGTGTATTCGCGTGTGCTCGCGTGTAGAAACACCGGCCACGCCTCCTGTCTTCTCGTTTCATGATCCAACACTGGATAAATGGCTCTATCGCACTGCGTTTTATTCTTCAGACCTTAGTTACCTATTTTACTAAGTTTTTCCCTTCTTTTACACATTTGGATTTAATTGAAAGTCGCCGTATGTGCACACATACACATGGGAATTCGGTGCGTAGGGATTCCAAGCGTAGAAATTCGACGCATAGGGATTCCACGCGTTGAAATTCGGCGCATGGAGATTCGACACATGGAAATTCGGTGCGTAGGAATTCCACGCGTAGAAATTCGACGCGTGGTGATTCGACACATGGGAATTCGGAGCGTAGGGATTCGACGCGTGGCGATTCGACGCTTGGAGATTCAACGCGTGGAAATTCAATGCGTAGATATTCGACGCGTAGGGATTCGACGCTTGGAGATTCAACGCGTGGAGATTCAATGCGCAGATATTCGACGCGTGGCGATTCGACACATGGGAATTCGGTGCGTAGGGATTCGACGCGTAGGAATTCGACGCGTGGCGATTCGACGCTTGGAGATTCAACGCGTGGAAATTCAATGCGTAGATATTCGACGCGTAGGGATTCGACGCTTGGAGATTCAACGCGTGGAGATTCAATGTGTAGATATTCGACGCGTGGCGATTCGACGCTTGGAGATTCAATGCGTGGAGATTCAATGCGTAGTTATTCGACGCGTAAAAATTCGACGCGTAGTAATTCGACGCGTGGAGATTCGACACGTGGAAATTCGAGGCATAGGAATTCGACGCGTGGATAACTTGATCACTTAGATGCACGTGGTCAGAGTAGGTCTGTGCTTATCTTAATTTTTGTCATTAATGAGTTGCCTGATTACCACCGAGTTACCACTGAGTAAGTATAAATTGAAAAAATGTTATATGTTCGCAAGTGACATTTTCTGAATGAATCACCTAAACTAAAGATGTCAAAAAATGACGAAATGGTCCTAATTAACCTTAAGCAGACTAATTTGATCAGTGTGACTGCCAACACCCTCGAATCGAAGAGTCACTACGAACTCTGGAGAGAACGTGACTGTTCCCTGGAGGTCGTGTCCATGGAAGAACGACGGGGGCAGCGACGTAATAACGACAGCATCAGCCGCGTTAACGCGATAAAAAACTTAGTCGTCCAGATTGCTCGCTTTAGGCATGCAATTTCACCGGAAGAAATTACCGGCTAGACGGCGGTGGTTTACAGTTTTGAGGAAACGTCGGTTCGCGTGACAACGTTCTCTCTAATCTGCCGTACATAAATTGAAAATTATTCCTTCTCCCTTACTCGCTAAATCTCCGTTTTTCCCACAGTATTAAAACGGTTACGTAGTTGCAACTCTTTTTCATCTTACAATCTACATGCAACAAAATCGGTACTGTAAATAAAACGGTTATATAGTTACACCTCTCTTTTTCATCTTACAATCTACATGCAATAGTCCAAAATCGGTACTGCAAATAATACAGTAATAAATAATTTAAATAATACGGGAACAAACACAGGTGTGTATTAATGAAATTAAAAACAGTCGAATTTAAAGCGTGTTTAAAAAGCGTAAAATATCGCAAGTTAAATAACGCGATATCGAGTAAATTTCCAAGTGAAATCACTGTTTACGGTCGAGTTGAACAAATTCATAATGGAGTCATTTGCTCGAAAAATTGGCTTGACAAACACGCGTCGATACGTTCGCTAAATTCTAATTACGACCACGAGCTCTCAGTTTGCATTATGTCACGCCGGGCAAAGCGCACTTACGACTAAAACATCCTGCGAATTAGCCAGCGCGCTAGCTTTAGTCGTATTTCTCGCTTCGTTTCGCTGCAACATCGAAACTCTAATGAATATCTAAACGTCGAACGCTGAAGAATTAATCACGCTTCAAAGTACTACATCTCCAACATTAAGTACGGTACATTTAACTTGTATCGTTACAGTATGACACGTTGAAACATCTTTTTACCAGATATATAATATTCCGACATATCGATACATTTACCGACGTTAAGTAGTGCATGGGGGACAGCATGATTTTGCGACTGTTTCTCCTCCAAATAGTGTACTACTTTGCACAGCGCAAATATGATAGCAATTTCGAAAGGAAAGCCAGGCAGGATCAACATTTGCACACGAGGTCTTCTTTTACCACCTTCGTGTCCTGGATCCGCGTCTTCAAAGCGACGCGTTCAATCGATACACCGAGTAGTATCTGTGACTGGCTCAAAACGAACCTTGTAACCGTGTTTGAATCGTTTGATCAAGCGAATCCACCACTTGATACGTCAGCACAAAAGAGATCTGCTCCCGAAACGTGGCGCGATCACGGAATCAGAAATGGATTCCCCGAATGCCTGTTTTGTAATCACAAATTAATTACTACTTTACACAAACATTTATAACCTATTTAAAACTTTTGTTGTACGCATTATTATATCTGCAAACTGGTTGATAGACATTGAATTATTTTATGGAATTGTGTAGGTAGGTCAAAAATGACTACTTTCAAACAATCTATTCTTGATGACCCATAGACATCTCTACGATGACCTATCTTGAGATAGAAAATTCGATTTTCTCCATCAGTGTAATTTCTAGTAGGAAATGTGTATCTTCTCGGGAGTGACAGACCTCGCTGATCGACTTCGCGATCGAAGTCCACGTGACATCCGGTAGCAGGCTATTCGTAACTCGACGTTTGGTTCCCTTCGCGACGTTTTACACTGGTCACGGTGCTTTTATACTTCTCAACAATAATCGAGTGTCGTCGGTCGCGCCGTTTTATTGGATCGAGGCCAGTCTCCTCGAGGCTGTGCCGCGCAAATTGCGTCCGCTCGACCGCGCCAAATTGACCAAGAACCAAAGGGTAGAAAAAAAACAGCGATTCGTGGAAGTCTGAAAAATCGTTCGTTTCCGGCTCGACCAACTCGGAAAAGACGAAACGAAACTCGCGGTGCGCGCACGTTTCGGGTACACGTTCAGCTGGTATTTTCACGAGAACGCGTACGCTCGTTAATACGACACGATAATTATTCCACTGTACGCCGGTAATTGCTGCAATCAGTACGAGTCGACCCCAAAAAACGCTTGCAACTGAAATTTTTCAGTCACGGCTACCGATTTCCACTCGTTTCTCTCATCAAAATGATTGTCCATCAATTCGTTCAGACACGCGCTTTAAATAACGATCGAATTATTAGGTTATTACATTTCGAATAACTGATTTCGAAATGTAAAAAGGCCGATACAATTACGTGAGATAAACGCATGGCGAAATGCCACTCGTAGAATATCAATTTGAAGCTTAAGCTTTGACGAGTACCATCGTGCAAACGTTTCGTTAATGTTTTTAATGCGAAATGGTTTCAACTGGGCAGTGACAAATTTGAGAACGTATGAAGATGCGATTTCACGATATAAAAGCATGCGAAGTACCACTTATGACATGTTGAAACTTGTTGGATCGAAACTCGAAGTTTAATAAAAATCCCCGTATAAACGTTTCATTATTAACACAAAATAGCTCGTTCGTTAGAACCAGAATTAATCAGCTTCGTATTGGTGTTCAATTTCAAGCGAATTAAACGAGCATGGTCGTACGATAAACGATCTGTAGAAGCAACAGATTCACAGTAGCTTGCTGGTACGAGGTAACACGAGATGTACCACAGGTTGGCGAATATTTTTATAATCGAATCAAAAGCAATTAAAATCAGAATAAACTATGGCTTCGTACGTATTCGATTACCGTGAAAGTTAATACCCAACGCGACATAAATACGGTAGATAACTTATACGATTCCACGCGTTAATAATTGCTAAATGGAATGGACAAACACGAAGAGCGATTGTCGGAAGCACGAAAACCTGGAGAAGTCGGAATAAGATCACAGCGTAGAAGACGTTGGAAACGATCTCCCAGGGGTCTCGGGTTAGCTCCCATAAAAAGAAAAAACAAGCACCGGTGCGGCGGGATCTTTTTTACTGGTCATAAAACAGCGGTTGCCTGTTCGTTGTTGATGGAATCATAGAGGGAATATCTAAATCCGTGTAACCGTGTCGCCGCAGCGTCTGTTTCCTTGGGCGAGTTGCAGCGAGCGAACGCGGACCAACGCAACGGTGAGATCGGAATACGAAGTGTCGAAGGGAATAGCGGTACCGGAAGAGAAGGCAGAGATAAGCGAACGATCGAGTGACAGAGGCGAGCAGCAGATCCCGCTGGAGGAGAGAAAGATCGCGGAAGGGAACGGGAGCGCCTGCGCCCTCGGCTATACCGAGTTTCTGCGTACGTTTCCGTCAGTCGGGTCTTCAACTCCGGGCCGCGAACAACCGGCGATCGGACCGCGTGATTTCAAATTCGCGGAAACACCCTCTCGATAAACGTATCCGCTATACGATCGACGAACAGACCAAACTTTTTCACAGTGAAACTTTCCTCCGCGCTCCTTCTAGAGCGTACGTTTCTCTTTACGCGTCATTTTTTACGCACGAGTTTGAAACTTTCGCGAAACTTTGGCCGCACGCGTTACCGGGATTTTTACGTCGTGCAACTTTGCGAGGTACGCAGCTGCGTTACCGGGACACTCACGGATTTTATTACCGCGATTTTAGGTGCTATGCGATGATTAATTAGCACGTATGTGCTCGGGTCGAAGTGTTGGATGCAATAAAAACAGAAACCATTTGGGTCACTGTAATATCTTATTTCATTCACGTCCGCAACACTGGTCTTTTTTGTCGAGGAAATAGGCCACTAGAACGCATGAAAATAGTTTACCTATTTACTCTACGTTGCTTTACAGCAAAAGAAACTTTGTCGATTTATGACGTACTGTCAATAAAACACTCCTGTTACTATCGCCTCGTTTCTTTAACGTGATTAGTCTTTTGATCACTGTGCATGTACTAACTATTCCACGAAATACATCGATACCCAAACTTTCATTAACTTCATCAGAAATTATTCACATTGCATATATATAACATAACCAACAACTGAAGAAATTTATAAAAATTATTTTGTATCATGAGGATATAAGCCTCACATCTTACTATTAGCACCTCGAATAAATTCCACGCAAATCCAAAATACGTAAATAAAGCAGGTTACCGCGACAGAAATTTAACCAATCCTGACATTCTTCGGTCGTCCCGTTAAGGAGGATCAAAGGGCGTGATCGTGAATGTCGTTAGCGCTAATTAATCATCGACAGAGAGATAAATATCCGTGTATCAGGCTGATAACCGGTGGCGCGAGCGTGTGGCCGTGTCTGCCGATAATTATGAACAGGCCAACTCATTAGTCGCAGTCGACGTTAACGGCCTCGTTGTGATCGCGTTCCTAGCCGTTCAATTGTTAATCAGATTCACGCGGCGTAAACGAAAGAACACGGATTCCCTTCGTGTAATATCTCGACGAAAGTAAATTGGCTCGAGCTCGCTATTCGTAACACCTTACCGTAGACGAAATGGATGAGGAATATCGCTTTGCATCTTAGTCGAATACTGCGAAGAGCCATCAATATCCTCTGCAAGTTTAATACGTTTCTACAAATTAGAGCCGATTGCAAGTCGATGTATTTCGTATGGAAATTTGGTTAGAAAAGTAATTATAATCATAATAGAAAAGAAGTTGACCGCCACAGTGAAAAGGGTCATGCGTAGTCAGACGCTTTAATTACGACCTCTCGAGATACAACTATTTCTTTCTAATTTAACACGCGTACTTTACGCAAATAGTGTTTCCTTCTCCCTTATTTGATCACATTCGTAATGTCTGTCGTTAATGACCACCGCGGTTAACAATCAAGAGTTAATTAATTGGTTCTTCAGCCAACAACTATACATCGAAAAGTTCATCGGTAGTCGAGCAATTCATATACACTAATAATTTCTGAAACAGTTCCGAGTGCTTCTCCAGAGAACCAACATACGTTGCTTTCATTTCTATCTAAACTTTGATTCAAATTATTTGACTTACCGCTAGGAATACCTAGAACCATGTATCAAGAGCAGAAAATGAAACTATTGGTCTACCGGTGAGGTGTTAAAATAAATAGCAAACCTCTTTTTCGTAAATTGCAGTAACACTCGAAACGATCGATTACAAAGTCCATCAAACATCGAGAACCTCGATCGGACATTCATGATCTGTGGTAGCCAGATCAGAGGTTCTACAAACGGATTGCGTAATTAATCGCGCGACTTAATCGAGTGGCGAATTAATTGGGACAGATTTACGAGCGGTTCGTAACAGTGGGTCACGATACCCCGTTCAGGATCATGAAGTATCACGGGCAGCTGACCACGCGACCTTCGCAAACGAGAAAAACCGCACGGGAACAGCGTGGTTCGATTCGAGGACGTTAAAGGGAGCGTGCATCGAGAAGCGGTCTGAAAGGAATCGAGTAAATTGAGCTTTTCACGCTTCCTCGCGACTAATATCTGTTTGCGAGCCACTCGAGATAAAATCGCGAAAAGACAAGATCGCGGGACGAGATAACGAGCTGGTTTATTCGCAAGGCAATTCGGACGGACAGAGAGAGAGAGGGTGCGCGTAATTAGCAAACAGTTGGCCAAGTGTTTCCACGGGAACGGTTCGATTTCCTCAGACCTACTCGTCAAAGAAGCTCTGATCAAAGGCCAGTTTAATCGCGTGGCTAGCCGTTGTGCAAATTGTAGCAACTGCGAAAAGACCCGAGCCAACCTCCGCTGGCTCTTTGTAACCATCTCTTAGAAGCTACATCGACTCGCGACACATCCTCGAAACGGCCGATCGATGAGGACCAACTTGTTAACCCGGTATTTCTGAACAACCCAGAAACCTATCCAGCCGGCGAATTTCCCAGATTTTTATCGGCGTAACACGCTGGAATGAGGGTGTCGCTCGAGAACAGAAGGGAATTCGACGAACGCGGCTCGCGAACGAAGCTTTTCGAAGCGAGCTGAAAGTTCCCGCTGAAAAAAGTGCATCGCTATCTCGACGGTGTCCCGACGGAGAAATTATAAACAGTCGACGTACAAAACGCGAAGATAAGGACGAGTCGAGTGCAACGTTTGTGAAAAGATAAAAATATAAATAACGGGCCGCGGGGATGTGGGCGGCATTAACAAAAAGGCGTGCGGAATAAACGAACGTGCAAAGTTTCTTAATGGAAAAGCGGAAGGGTGAAGTTGACGATGGCGACAGCAAAGGGTTCAAAGTACAAACTCGCTGGAAATGAGTGAGAACGTACGTTGAACAAGGTGAGATCAGAGAAGGACATGTGATCTCTGAACGGTGTTTCTACCGGAAGCTAGTTAGCGTAGCGATAAGGGACTCTCTGCTGGTTCTGGCGAACGATTGAAAATCTCGCCGGTTCGCTGAACGATATTTTACGGTCAAAGGGTGCGCGAGAATGACGGGGAAGCGTGACAAGTGAGAGGGAGGGAGTGACGATCAAGGGAAAAGCAAGAGAACGAGATCGGGACAGACAACGGGAAATTGTAGAATTTCGTTGGAAGGGTTACGTCCTGCGGGTGAATCGGTCGGACGACGGTGATGGCATGAGGACATTAGTAAGGAGGAGCTGCGGGTCCAGCGAGGAGGAGGATGAGGATGGTGGTGGGCGTGATGGTCCTTGGTCAGCTACTGACGAGGATTCTGCTCGCTGCCCATGCTGGAGATCGACTCGCGGCAGCTCGCAGAATACTCAGGGATGTGCCACTGATAGACGGGTAAGTGAAAGCGAAATTCAATCTTTGCATCGATCGTTTACCACCGATCGATTCCATCGGGTTTCTGTTTATTCGATTATGCTCTGAATTATTCAAGCTTGCACTTCGTGGCGCTTGCTGCGAATCTTGTGTAGCTGGAGATTCCTCTCAGGTTATCTCTATTTTTTTTTAATAGAACTTCAATTTTATTTTATCCTTATTTTGTGAAATTTGTATACGTCCTATTAACACGTTCGATCTAGGGTAACAGGTGCAGAGATTACAGCCTGTATGAAATATGTAATACGCAGCTGGAAAGCGTTAACAATGTTTTTTTTTCTGCTCTTTTTTCTTAAACGAATTTTGAACGAACAATACACACAATAGATCAAATACTCCTTGCACGTTCTTCGAGGTCGAATAAAGAACAAACGTTAGCAGTTGTTTAACAACGTTTCGTTGCCGGGAACAAACGAGCGGAATCGAGCAGAGGCACAATAGTCTTTGTATAATTTAGAGAAACTTCCTTCTCCTTCCTCCCACCTGAGTTCTTGAATTTTTGGTGAGCGTCCGTAAAATTGTTGAAATTTTAATGAATAACTGAAAACTCCAGTGTAATCGTTAACTGGAGTGCCGTTGAAGCTGTAGAACCGCAAGGCACGAATTTATAGCCAGAACGAACAATGTCGTCGTAACGACGAACATGGACGGCGTTCTATAGCGAAGCGTGCCTCTAATTACACCGGAATTAAACCTGAAAGGAATGTCCCTCGTGTCCGACTCACGATCGAGCGCCCAACGATTCGAGAACCCGGGTTTTTCGACGCCCACCTCTCGCCAACTAGCAACAAACTTTCCACCCCTTCGTACAAACGATTCCACTTTGTAACGTTCATCAACGCGGCTCGCAAAATCGAATCTTTCGCGCGTAATAATCGGAAACGCAGGCCAATAAATTCGTCAAAAGTTTCTGAAATGAAACTCTACCGTTACCAATTTTAATGAAAAATTGTCACTCGCTTAGAGTAAATCCAGGTGAAATTTTGCATTACATTTAATCGATGAAACTGGTATGACCGTCCATTGGGAATCGTTGCTTTATCCTTCATCGCGAATAAAGAAGGACGCGACTCAATTGGACGAAACTCGAGAGTCGCGCATTTTCTCGGAGATAATGAGAAAGTTTCAGGAGCGCGGGAAAGAAAAGACGTTAATGGAGGAGGGAGAATTAAGCGGAGGAAAAAGAAGGAGACGAAGGAATAGAAGACTAAGGAAAGAAATAGAGGCAGGATAGAATTTAGCTCGAGGATAGCTGGTGGCTATCGGTCCACGGCTTTCTCGGGTTACTGCAGGGTGGATTCGAATTTCCGGAACCTCCCCCTGTGCCACCCTGTTCGCGGAACAAACCCGTGTGTCTCTTTTGGCTACTTCCGTTTGTACACGTTCCACGATACATCCGGTGGGATGCGATCGTGTGCATCGTCGGTGTACGAGCGTATCGATGTTTGGCCAAATAACCTGTCGGATCGAATGGCAACAATGGTCCTTGTCGTTAGGGAACCTCGTTCCTCCCTCGGGACGGGAAAAGGTCGAGATCTGGTTAAGTCTTCTTTCGTTCGAGGGCTCGTTGCATGGCAAACGCGTGCCTCCGGCAATTACAACGGGATAAAAATTCCCTCGAGACATTTTGCATCTAAATAGGGGCCATTTAAACGCGTGTCATCCCTCCAGAAACGACCCGGTTGATCAATCTTTTTACGCCCCGGTAAAAACAGGAGAAAATATTCGAACGGTGTTCAAACGTACGCTAAATCCACAGCTATAGTAATTACTCCCATAAAACAGTGTGTATTTTACGGCGATTATATGCTCGCGTTAAACATGCACACGCCGCTGGGTCCATTGGGACCGACTTTAAGGCGAAACTACTTCGCGCAAAATCGCCTTAGCGCTGTAATTTAGCCGGCAACTAGACTTCGTATTAATGACGAATTAATTGCGTTCCTCGTTAAACTTAATATCGTTGTTTGAATACTTCTGTGAGCTGCAGCGAATCTACAAGTGTAACGAATCCTTTGTAAACGGGATACGTGATATTTCGTTTGAACGCTCTGACCGTCTGTGTCGGGTAGTCGTCCTTTACCTCGGTTTGTATTTAACGAATCGTATACGAGAGCGCAGTGCCTTCTAATTTTTACTCGAAATCCGATGCATCGTCCTTCGTATTAAAAATAAGAAAAATGCAAAGGGAACTTAAATGAAGTTCCTTCCCTAATCTACATGTAAAAAATAAGTTCTCATTGGTTGTCAATAGAGAGGAGAATGACCCTATTGTTATTGCAAATTACAGTCTGTACTGGCCTCTCTTCACCCTTTTTCCAGAAGTCCTCGAAGGTATCCCAAAGGGTAGAGCAAAGGCGAAAGAGGAGCGCGAGCGATTTCGCCGATTGTCGACCAGCCGAAGGCGATTCGTTACCGATAACGAGTGAAAGCCTCGTCGAGCCTATTGTGCACCGTATAATAGTTTGCATTTTTCCCCCTCGACAACCGTTACGGGGGGATGATGGTGATGGTTCGAGGGGTTGAAGAGCTTACGTAACAATCGTGCGATGAACGTCGCCGTGTTGTTCGCGAGACCATAAAAATGGCTGAAACTCGCTCGTCGGAATTTCGAGACTGGCCAATTCGTCCATTGTGGCCGAGAAGTGTATTCGCGAGGAACACAAAAACCAATCGGTCGCGAGAATGTGCTTTATTTAAAAAAAAAAAGAGAGAATGTGTACAGAGAGATAGCGTAGTGACTGTTCGACACCGAACAAAAAATAACAAAACGTTGTTTTCATCAACGCGTTATTATTGTAGCCGCCGTTGCAAATATTCGGTTGAAAGGGGAAAAATTCCGAACGAAACTCCGCTCTGCAATTATCGTTGTTTATTTGTTTCGTCGTTAAATTACCGTGAACCTACAACGTTTTCGACCACGCGAGAAAGCTTTTTACATAAAACGCGTGAAATTCACGAGAACGTTCTTCCGCAAAACCGTGATAACCCGCGTCGGACACCGACCTTGTAATTACCACTGTTCAACGACTCTATTTATAGCGTTGATTGCCGCGCGGAAATATTTAATTACCTGAATCGTTTCGAGCTACAGGGATCGCAAAGGGTATCCTTAACGGTCTAAGAGGAATTCCTTTCCGCTCGACGCGATTCTTTTCAAACGTTTTCCTCCAGAGATAAAGAACGAATAAGCAACTTGACCAAAATTCTGGCGAAATTCGTGCGAAAATCTGTCGACTTTGAAGGTTCGGAGATTTTGATATCGTGGCAGGCCGACGTACGGGATTTAAATTCATCCAAATTAATTGCCGCCAGAGCAAAACAAATTTTTCCAGTGCAAAATTAGGAACTCGAGGTGAATAGTGTACGTCGTAATTACCCCCAAAAAACATGACACGATGAAAAAGATTCGACCCCTTGATAAAAGTCTTTTTTCCCTGTTTAACATCGCTGAAAGCTCTTTCCCTCGTTTCCCCATCAGCGACCACCCTCTCGAGCTCGTTTCTTTCTATAAATCGGAATTCTAATGGGCACCGAAATGTCGGACGGTTCGACAACCCTCGGCGCAACAAGTCCCCAAGCTCGAATCATCGGACGAGTTCGACGCGAGCGTGAAACAAGATGGCGAAGCGAGTGGCGAAAGGGAACTAGCGACGATGGATAATGCAGTCTGCGCCGCGAAGGCTTTTCCTAGGATATTATCATTCTTCCAGGGCTTAGAATACAGGAACGAGTTCAAAGTTACTAACGCGTCGTGTCGGCGTGCACGGTCGTATCCGCTTGGCGGCGCATAAATATATAAGCACGCGGGCAACGTTCGCGTAGAACAGCGTGCAAGTAGCGTCCACGATGATGCTTCAGGCTTAAAAGCAGAAAAGGAGATTTAGGCCGTCGCTGAGTACGCCAAGTGAACGCAGAACCGAGCAAAGTGGATAGAAAAGGTGGATAAAGATACGCGTCTATGTTGCGCTCTTCGACCATCTATTATGATCCGTCTTCTCCTCCTTAATTATTGACCAACTTGGAGACCGTAATTTTACTTCGCATCGTGCATCAATTTAGTCCTGTGAAATCTGTTACGCGACCTCACAAGTCTGACCCTACGAGGTCAAAACCGGGGTGAAATAGAAAACAGAGCTCATTACCCCTTTGCACGGTAACGATTGCGCCTTTCGATATGTTCGACTGTGTTCGAAGGAGATCGTAAAAGAATGCGGTCTCCGATAGAATGATAACGATCGCAGTAGCCGTAGAGAAGGATTATGGAAACCGCGGCGAGCGAAATTGCTCGACGTACGATTATTGCTAGCTTCGCCATAGAAAGCCAGTACGATCTTCTCCAATTTCAGCTTCGTTAAAAAGAGTGCCAGTTAAAGTCGACAATTTCGATAGTCGATTTTGACAAGAATAAAACTACGGACGTCGGTTATAAATTCTTGTATGAACGCAGAAATCTCGCTGTTCGAACAATTTTCCAGAGAGAACCGTGCATATCCCTAATTTCACGCGTGTTTCACAAAAGCGGAAAATTATTCGTTAAATGCAGTCGTTCTATTTTAACAGCTGAACTCTCGTGCGTACGTGACCCGCGCGAGAAACGATTTCGTTTTCTGCCATTTTCCGCGAGAACGTTGGAAGCTGAATTTACTTCCGGATACTTTCGATGCACTTCGGATCATTCGTGCGTTGATTCGAAATGATTTTCTTTTCTGGTACTTTGAAAACTAATTATCAACCTCGAGGACTTAATCGTATCAAGATAGCACGCCGGTAGAATAGTTAAGAATACAGTCGGAAGACAATGATAGAAAATAAGCTACAGAAAGATGAACCAAATCATTTCTGATATCTTTGACAACCCATGTTATCGTACGTCTGACCCGATACTGTTATTTCTACCGTGGAAAGGGGCGAGAAGTTCTTTCTCGAAGGGCGGAAAAGGAAAAATTAAAATGGATATCGAAAAAGGGGAAACAACCTTGAAGAAGTTGAAGCGGTAAAAAGCACTGTCTGGGGAATGATGAGACAGTGTTGGGGATTGTTTTTACGACCGGCGAAAGCCTGCCAAGTCTATCGACAAAGCTATTTCCAGCCACCCTCCCTGTCTTCTTCGATTCGAAACAATGACTTCCTTTTTCCTGAAAACTCCCTCACCATTCTATACCAAAGAGATCCGCAAGAATACTCCTCGATAGATGTTCGTTCCTTTAATATCTTGATTGATTAATCGCAAGAATGTTGCGAACAGCTCATCCATTCTACTTTCAAGCAAATATCTGGCCGAAATGTCATGCGGTCGATGTAGAAGCTAAATTTTAACGAATAACTCCTGTACCGACGTCTCTCTGAAAAGAGACACGTGATTTCAAAAGCTTTTCAGTATCGTTAAGAAGCAGTGTCATTAAGGAATGACAAGTTCGATCAGAGTTTGATTTAAAATCGCTGGAAGATAGCTTGTACGATTCCGGTCGCATTATGTGGAAGAGGACACCAGTCGCTTTCGTTCCTTCAAAATGAAAACTGTCGGTTGTTCCGTATCGACATACAACGAGCTCTCGTTTAATTTCGTTCAGTTAGCTGGCGGGCGTGTCTGCCAGTTTGCCAGGCCGTCTGGCAGGCTCCGGGTTAAAGATCGTACAACCACCAGACCAAACCCGTTTCCACGATAACGGTTATCGTGGAAATACAAGCGTATGCCTTTGGAACGTCGCGTCGTTAATTCCACCTGTCTAATAAAGTCCGATGAAGTTTAAACTTTAATACGCGATGTCGTTTTTCTTCCCCACCTATGAATTTCTGCGAGCGCGCGACGAACGGCCGTTGATACGCTATAAAATCACCCAGCCGGATAATTAACACGTTGACACGTAATAAAACGGATTATTAAGATTAAAAATACGACGTATCAATTTCACAGTTACGATGTTATATCACTGGTATAACGGTCGTTCGAAGCTGCTCTCGAATAAATCGATTAAATTTCACGGTTTAACCACTTACACAAGGATACTAGCATTGGTACATTATACTCTTTTATTTATATGATACAAGTTGAAAAGATAAATTTATTTCTAAGCTTAAATAATCGTCCCCGAGGAGATTAAGCTGGCGTTGTTTCGACGATCGATCAGAACACGAAGGCGTCGGTAGCTTATGACGAAAATTAGTTGAACCTCAATAGGCGCTTATGACACCGAAACGGTTAGGGGGTTGAATTATAATAATCTTAGCCATTATCTTGGGGCAGACAGTGGAAGCGGTATTGTATCGAGCGCAAAGGGGTCCAAACCCCGGCAACTTTGCGACGTAAAGTCCCTACAAAAGCTCTCGGCACACGGTATTGTCAGTCTTTCTTTTCACGTCGTTCTAATTAATTTTATTAACGAGCGCTAAAACCATCGGCCACGCGGAACTTTCGTGGCCGCCAACGGACGTTCGTTAACGGCTCGCGAGGCGAACGAATGGAAAAGAAGAGCCGCGATAACGATCGAAGTTCCCTGCAAGTCTGCGCTTTAAGAGCTTGCCATTGTACGGGTATACACGAGAAAAAGAACGGGGGGAAGAACAAGGACGAGGAGACGAATTATTAGCACCGTCCAGCGAATCCATTTGTAAGGAAAACGGAGATTCTAAAGAATCGATCACGCCGAGATCAGTTTGTTACGTTATAGTGACCCTCGTTATCGAACGTCTCCGTGATGTATGCACGCTCGAGCACCGCTTGTCTCCAATTTCGCAGAATACGGAGACTTGAAATTAATGTTTCTAAAGAAACTTTCTAAATCTTTACCAGCCAAAAGTCTTTTCTTCGAGTCGACATTTTCCCTAGAGAAACCGTATTGCCAGTGTGCATACCTCCGTGTTCTTCAAATTATCTTTCGAGAATGAATACCTTCTTTCACCAACGTTTGCGCCCCGGTAATTTTTAATGAATAACGCAGACGTTGAATTCCACCGAGAAGAAAGGAATGCGAGATCGACATCCGGCGAAAAGTTAAGAGTTCGACTAGCCCGAGGTAAATAACGCTACGAGCAAGAGGTTAATTTTCGGTTATAAGCGGTTCCACGGATACGTATGCACACCTAAGACATCCCTGTACGTCTATCCCAGAACGTGTGCAACACGTACACCGTAAAAGCAGCCACCAACAGACACTAACTTCCGACAGAGTTAATGTAGCTGCAACGGCGTAACTTGATTTAGCCGAGTTACGGGAAGGCGTCGATGCTGTCTTAGCGAGTCCACCTCCGGGGACTACGACTTCGAAATCGGATCATGGATCTTGGATGCTGAAACGTGACTTTAAAGCACGGGAACGTAGCTCGAACTCGTGGACGATCTGCCGACGAAATTAGGAGACAAGGGAGTTGGGAACTACGGGCGAAACACCGAGTGCAGAAAACATTCGTAAATCGCCCAACTCTAAACGCTTTGGTGACGTGCTGATATATCGAGTAACCCGTTTGTGCTGAAAGTTGAGACAATTTGCTATAAACCTCTTCTAGTTCAGACACTGATTAAATAAATTATATTTTGTATCAAACTGATGACAATTAAATAAAGCATAACTGAACTGTGGATTCATGACATATCGACATCTGATAAATGTAAATTTATCCATGAATTAAATTCCTGTTTACTTTGCAAACATTGACATATCATAACCGTATAAACGTCCAGAATAAAAGGCTACCTGTGCGACTTTACAGAAAAATACTAATTGTGTCCGTATAATGTCCTTGAAAAGATTAAAACAGTAGCTGTACACGAGAAGAGAAAGCACACGAGTATCAAAACTGGAACGTTAACCTCTGGGCGCAGACTTAATGGAAGTCGCGTAATTACTGAATTATTTATGCAACGTCGGGAACGTTAATGTCTCGAGCAATTCATTTGGCAAGCTCTGCCAGGTGAGATAACCCTCGCAATGTAACGCAGATGTAACGGTAACGGATGCGGTACACGGCTGGTTTCGCTATTCGTGCGAACTTTAATAACTTCATTGAGTCAGTGCTCGCAGATAACTACGCGAGGGGGTGAGGTCATAGTGTTGCCAAGGGGAGGTTACAAAATAAATTGTCGTGGCGCGACGCGTATTAACCCTCGGAAGTGCGCGGGCTGCTTCTTACCGAAGGCTAAGTTTAAAGAGGCGGCAACAAACTTCGCAGGATAGTGGATTTTCCGCTGAATTAGATTCAATGATTCGGAAGGCGAAGATGTTCGAAGTAGTTAATCGAACGAAGTCTGAACGTAAAATATTTTTCCATAATTATCAGAAATTTCTTGATCAAATCCTCGGACAGTCTGTGTAAATTTTGCTGGAAGCTCGGTAAACCAATCAGGAGTTATCGATCCGTTCGAAAATGGCAGTTAAACGAAACCTGATCCTTAACAGCTTAATTGACCGTGTTCGTTCACCGCGTTACAAGCATCAGCGAGTCGCGTGAATTATTTTAAGCGGTCACGTTTGCGCAACAAACAGCCGGTTAAATTTCGTAAACGATCAAAGCCATCGGAAGAGGCCGTCACGGTGTACGTTTCGGTCAAGCGATAGGCCCGAATGGTCCGAGCGAAACCGGAAGTCGTATTTGCATGGCCAGCGACGTCACTGGAGCCAGCAAACGGAATATATTCAACATTCATATGCATATCAGGGGCTAGCCACCTTATCGCGCTTTGCCAATTAACTCTCTACAGCCGAAACGTACCTGACCCCTCCCTTTCCTCTGCCTCTGACTTCTCCAAACGATGAAAATTCACCGCTACTTTCGCGAAATCGACGCCGGAGATATCTCGCCTCTTAGACACACGTTGCATCCCCGTGTTGAATATGCATGAACGGTTGACGCGAGAATGCTTCAAAAGACACTCCGTGGAGGACGACGTTCGTCGAAATCGCGACGCGTTTCTTCCAACCGCCAGGATTTTTCCGTTTCGAGGGCACCCTTCTTCGAGATTCTCCGGTTATCTCGGCAGTTCCGTTGGCCGAGACGTCGCGGTAATTAGGCCAATTACCTTGCAAGAGCGTTTGATAAAATCGTCGAGTATCGTGGCCGATATTCGACGACACCGGCGAGGATCGACGAGACGAACATTTTTGGACCTTCGCGTGTATCGCGCTGTAATTAGGACGATCGTGCCGGAAAAGCCGTTTGAAAATGGGGGAACGGTAAAACGAGAAGAAACGAGATCAGCCCGAAACTGTTCCGCTCTTTTTTTTGGCTTTCGCAACGTGTACGGGGCGATCGATGAAATTTGCAGCGGAGAGAAAAAGAAGAGGAAGAATAATTCGGCTATGACCAATAAGCGGTGGAATTTTTACGGCACTTCGTTATCGATGGGTGCAAACACGGCTCTGGCTGTCAGCCAATCGGCCAGAACACTTCCCTGTATCGTTAACGGTCATTTTAAGAGATCATTTTTGCCGGTGGAAACGGATGACCCTCGTTGGAATTCGGAAACGATTTTTATTAAACGCCTTTGTTCGATTTACTTTTTTCGCTAGTATTTTTGATTATCGAACACGATGCACGATTAAACGTAACATAATTCTGCTTCATCGATGTCCAACACAATTTTTGTTTGCAGTTCATGAAAATTCGATATAAAATACATTGACGCATTATCGAATCACTTTTCAGATAATATAGTCATTTTACGATGAAAATGTCAGCGAACAAACTGTGGCAGTGTTGCTGAACGTATACATACGCGTTCCCCTGTTATTCAAATTTTATTGCCGGGAAGAGTTATATGGTCTCCTGAAAAATTTGTTCCATCAAAAACTAAAACCGAATGACAATCGGTTATGAAGTATGGAGATATTACATCGATAGTCGATAATTGATTTTTCGGTTAAAAATATCGAAGGAATTTTGGGACACCATCATCTACGGTTAATTACTGGACGTTTGGTGAAAAATGATAGACGAGTGAATCGCATATTGCGAATTTTTCGAAAATTGCTTTTCGAGAAATATTGTATTAATAATGGTCGGAAATTGAACGACTAAATTGACCAATCAAAAACTGTGCGTTCACAATTTCGCAAACAAGCGTCGCTTCTATCAAATTTCCCATTATTTTCACCGTAATATTCCCTACTGTGACCGACTAATGGGCAAGGCATACCAATAACGTACTCAAAGTACACGATGTTCCGAACTTTTGAACAACAATGTACATAGGAACACATGTAACTAGCCTCGACGTGTCAATGTTCGAGCAATTCCCACCATGCAGTTCCCAACTGAGAACACTTTAGCACTATTTAGTTTGCACGTATCCAGAGGCAAGACTCGAACGTGATAAGAGAATCGTTCCAATTCAGTTCCGCATGCGGTCTCACGTACGAACGCTATCATACGTCCAAAAGCCCTAACGCTTATTGATTCCGGTAATTGTTACCGCTTCCTATTCCGATCGTTAATTGAATCGTTCATATTATCGCCTCCTGACCGGCCAGAAGTCAAAGAACCCGAGCGGAATCAATGCCGACAGGATCAACCGTCCTGCACGAAGGAACTCGGCCTGAAAATCCAATTATCATTCGGACCTGTCCGCCTGGAAAGAAGGCTGGTAAATAGCAACCTAGGGCGATCAAAATCTTCCATGAAAGTAGCCGATGGGATGCTCATCTGTACATTCGTAGACTTCTACTTTCTAGGTTCGTGTATTGTTAAGTTAGATCTCTGGGTCTTTAGATTTCTACGTTCTCAAATTTTTAGGTTTCAAAGTTTCTACATTCTCTGATTATTGGAGTATCTTTCTACAGTTCTCCAAATCTCTACATCCCCGATTTCCAAATACACGAGTTCTACAGATACTTCCACGTGTTGATATTCCAGATTCTCATGTTACTATCCTCAGATCCCTACTTTCTCTTCATCCTCCGCATCTCTATATTTGAAGATTCCTACCCTTTGAATACCAAGATTGTCCCGAAGACATAATTCTGAAGAACCCTGTGCCCCAGATGCTTTAAAATATAAGATGCTATTAAAACAGTTTGGTAGTAATCTCCGTGTAAATGAACAAACGTAAAACGCAAAGTGGGAGGCGTTAGAAAGTTAACGTAGACGAAGAGATTAACGCCCTTAATCGGTGAAAATGTTTAGGGGTTGAGTTTTGATCCCTGCAAACTTTCGTTCGTGTTATCGCTCGGCAAGTATGGAGGAAAGCTTGAGGATAGTGTTGCTCGTTTGGTTACCTAATTCCGTTCGAAGTTAAATTCCCCTCTCGTGGCACGTTCAAAGTGCATTCAGCCACCGTGTGGTGCGGTTCGTGGTGGCAAACGGTCCGGAGATCCATCTCTGATTCAGGTCAGATTTGTTGGGGGTAACAATACGCACGCATTCGCCCTCTCTCTCTCCCTCTTTCTCTTTTCTCTCCGCATAGCTCCATTCACTGGCCCCGTCATGCATCAAAATTCCTTTGTGTCATGGCCATTCTATTTTCTGCGAACTCGCCTAAAATTCGTCGGATATTTTCCCAACGGATTTTGACAATTACCCCGCCACTATCGAGCGAAGAATTCGCAGAGTTCAGCCGGAACGGAACAAATCGCCGTATCAACATATCCTCTGGATCGATCGCAAAAATAACAACACGGGAAATAACTCCTTCGTGTAATCAAAATTTCTATTTAAAAGGAAAAAATTGAAACTTATTTATCGAAACTTTACGTTGAGGTATGATAATAAATATTAGGGTGCGACAAAGTCTTTTTGCTTCCAAAATAAAAGAGGACCAAGTTGATCATATTTTTATCGCCACAAAATTCAATTACCATCGCTATTACTCAAATAGTTTCATCTCGAAGAGACTCCTCATCGATTAAGAAACGAGAGTTAATTCGCACGCGTCAGCTTAGGAATGCAACGCGTGCTTAGAATTACCCTAGCCATAATACGACGCCTTAATGGAATATAGCTTCCGAAGGAGGCACGCCTCCACCCCGTAATTACAGTCATTTCAGGCTTTCCTGCCCTCCTCTTTTACCGAAAGCTTCTCTTTTTCCGTCTGCTCGTTCGTTCGAAATTTTCTTGTTTACTTTGACGTTTAATTAAAGCTTAACGCGCCAGAAGGCCACGCTCCGCTTTTAAATGAACACGTTCCTCCGTTAAATTGTTATGAGATAACGCACGCGAGCCTCGCCGGCTTTAAACGGCGTCTTAAACGTTGAAACGGACGCGTTACATCGATTGTAACCGGAGATCAGATAGCTGGTTATACGAAACTACATCCGACTAAGTGAATTAACGCGAAACGAGGAGGTTAACAGGACGGATTCGAAGCCGGGTAGATGTCGTACAACCCCAAGATGTAAAGTTTGCTCGTGTTTCGTCGACGTTGTCTTCGTCGCTGTAACGAGGGTAGCTCTCGGGTTAGGATAAGATTGTTTTCATGATGTCCCGTGCTTTTCGTTGATCCTTTCTCCGAGACAAGTTCAGGGAATCGCGTGTTGTAACATCGGGAGCTGGTTAATGAAACGACTGGTTCAGTGAGTGGTTGACAGAAGTTATGAAAACAAGAAAATGAGATGTAATAAATTACGAGTTCGCAAGGGGCGCGTTTGAGATATTAAAACGCCTGTAAGTTGTTCCACGATTGTACAGAACTTTCATCGAGGATCTAAAATTAATTAGCACCTAACCAACCGGATCGTTTCGAATAAATCCTTTGGAAACCAGCGAAGAAAGGTTCGATGCACACGGAATAGATCTAGTGAATCATGCAGAGAGCAAACAAAAACATCGAAAAGATTAATATTTATATTTCCAATGGTTTTGCCTGGGGATACGCGACAAACAACGTACGATTTACACATCCTACGAATTCCATTCGCGATGTTGACGTCTATTTCGATGCAACCGACAGTGTTTGACCAACGTTCCACCCCTACAAATCCCACGAAATAAATCAAGGATTTCAGATGAAATAAGTTGAACGTAGCCGGAGGCGAAGTAACCGAACCCACCGCAGAACTTGTACGTCGGCTAATGCTATTGTAAGAGGTAAACTTTGTTCGCTTCTCCCTGCTCCTATATACAACTCTCGTTCTATCCGCTTGCTCGACAGAACATGGCTTCTTGCATCTACGATCCACTGCTTGCCACTCGAAATTGGACTATTTCGCAGTATCGTGTCGTGTTTCGTGAAACGCGATTCTCTACAACATGTTCAAACACATTTCGTGATACACCTTTCTCCCGTTACGACGCGTGGCGACAATGCGTGCGACGCGTGTAATTCTGACATGTAGAATGCGGTGCGTGACAATTAGGTGTACGGATGTAATGAGTAGAAGTGCAATGTCTAGGACTTTGCGGTGTAGAAATCTATCGCTTGGTATTCGGGGTGTGGAGATTTAGTGTGGGGCGATACAAAGCATAGACATTTGGAATGCAGGAATTTAGCGAGTGGAAGGCTGTGGTGTAGAGATCTAACGCGTGGTGGTTTAACGCGTGGAAATTTAACGCTTGGAAATCTGTGATGTATGGAACTAGCGCGTGGCGATATAACGCGTGGAAATTCGGCGCGTGCGAATTCTACGCGTGGTGATATAACGCGAGGAAATTTGGCGCGTGGAAATTCTACGCGTGGCGATATAACGCGTGGAAATCTGGCGCGTAGAAATTCCACGCGTGGCGATATAACGCGAGGAAATTTGGTGCGTGAAAATTCTACGCGTGGAGATCTAATGCGTCGAAATCTGGCGCGTGGAGATATAACGCGTACAAATTTGGCGCGTAGAAATTCCACGCGTGGCGATATAACGCGAGGAAATTTGGCGCGTAGAAATTCCAAGCGTGGTGATATAACGCGAGGAAATTTGGCGCGTGGAAATTTTACGCGTGGAGATCTAATGCGTGGAAATCTGGCGCGTAGGAACTCTACGCGTGGCGATATAACGCGTGGAAATCTGGCGCGTAGAAATTCCACGCGTGGCGATATAACGCGAGGAAATTTGGTGCGTGGAAATTCTACGCGTGGAGATCTAATGCGTTCCAACGCAAGATGCGTACAAATCTAAAGTATGAAATACCATGTGACGAAGCAAGGGGATGCAGCGTGTATAATAAAACGCGTCGAAATTCAGTATGAAAGATTGAATTATAGATGGTTCTTTCTTTTGCTTCAGGCACAACGATCTCCCGTGGAACATACGCAAGTTCCTGAAGAATCAGCTAAGGGAATTCAGGTTTGATGACCTCAGGGACACCCATCCTTGGTCACGGAGCGCCTGGAGCCACACGGATCTCAGAAGATTGAAAGAGGGCATGGTTGCAGCTCAGGTGAGTTCAGTAATAACTGCAATAACACTGCACTTCAACGAAACACATTAATCTCAAAGAATCTTGCAAGACGGAAGATACATTTTACAGGACTTCAGTGCCGAATTCTGAACGTCTTATCGTGGACACTGATAATTGTTCATTTATTTTTCTGACAGTTCAAAATAGTTCGTGATGTAAATTACAGTCCTAAATTCAGGAAATCGAATAACAATACATATTCAAATGACTTCGGGAAGGCTCTCGTATCGTTCTTGTTTCACATTCGCGAATCAATTGGCGATAGTTGATTCGAGAGCATCGAGTTTTAACCTTTTCGAGTCGAGTGGCGAGCTCCACTTGCTCAAGTATTTTTACATTTTTGATCGATTCGTAAGTTGCTCTCGAATTCGAGCGTCACAACCCCTTTACCGATATGAATTTCATCGACATAACGCTTTCGACACCAAATAATTATAAATCGTCTAAAGTGTTTGGCTGCAGTATTGGACTCTCTGTTAAAATAGTCATATTTCGAAACTCGAGGTTCATCCGTGAATCAGTGCTATTTTTCAGAAGTTGCTTCTTGTTCATAAATAGTGCAAAGCCCAACATCATTAAATTTAAGGCAGAGGTTTTACAATTATTCTCAACTTGTAAAACACAAAGAAATAACAAGACTAGAAATATTTTAATAATATCGCTAATAACACCAAACCTAATAAAACTTCAAACAGTTGATTACTTTACCGGACAGACTATAAGCCGGGAAATCTGGAATGAACCGTGAAAATCCGGCTTAAGGAGGCCTCGAATAGAGGATGGTTGAGCACGCGATTTCCGAGCGAAGAAAATGCAAGTCGGCTAAACGAAAAGAAATCGCGTGTCGTCTTCGGTCGTCTACGAACCGTGATTCGAACGTAAAAATTGCTTTCTTCGGTATTTAAAGTTCGCGCAATTACTTGGACGAAACGCGAGCGCAAACGCGAGGATCGCGTGCCACGGTCGACTCTTTGTATAATGGTGTTTCAATTATATACCCTCGGCGTCACGGCGGTTTCCGAGGTCTCGATTAATTAAGAACGACGCGAAGAAACAGAAAAAGTCTGTTCGTTTTTTGCTCGTCGTCTCGTTGCTGTTATGATTAATTCGACGAGGCACGCGAACGCGAATCGATTCAATTAACTAACAGAAGAACCAATCAACCCTCGAACGGCTTCCGTAATTGACACTTGCACGCGTGTCTTCCCGTCTACAGCTTACGAATATAACATTTTCTCATTAAAAAATAAAACCTTGATTGTTCCATACGTTCTTTTCAAGACTTTCAATTCATTCTTTTGCGTCTTTCATTTAATCCGTTGTTGTAAATATATTGTACAAAATAATACGCTAAGAAAGTTTGCATTTTGCGAAACACGAATGAATAGCGTATTTTATGGTTAACGAGCTTGCCTTTGTATTTTGTAATTAAAACTTTTTTCCGGTTGCGCAGGAAATGTATAGAGAAGTAAGTCTTTAATTGCGTGCAAAAGTTAACGGAGAAAATGAAGGAGAAAACCGATTGCCGAGTGAAGAAGACACGGCAACGAGTGTTAATTTCTCACGATTTTTCCCTCGAAAATTTCCCGTAGACTCTTCCGTGCGCTGGTCGTTCACCTCGATATCCTCCCGATTAATCTCAGACTTCCGTTTCCGCGCAACTTCCGCGATGGGGAAAAACTTGCGCGGAACTCTCGATGTTTCCGATCGACCGCCATTCAGCGTGGCAAGAAAGAACGCTTCGCGGGCAGAGCCGATGAAAAGCTTGCACCAAAAAGTTCACGTACCACCGGGACGAACGTGCCCTCGTGAACCAAAAGACTAGCTACTACATTTCCCGTTCGGCAATCGAATAAATCCTTTCTTCCGTAGCTTTGGCTCGGGAGCTACTCGAAAAATCACGATTGGGACTTTTCCTCCTTCGTGAATGTGTCGGGAAAATGGAGATAGGAAGAGACTGGTGACCGTCGAAGTTAAACGATTTCATTTTATTCCGCCTGATACGAAACTATGAACTCTGAATATTTTGCGCGAGTCAAGAGAAAATCTGGCTTTCGAACTCTTCGTCTATGATATGGAAATACGAGATCGGAGGTCTGAAGATTTGGGCCATGAATTTGGGGATCTAGGAATTCAGAAATCTTGGGATTTAGAAATTTGAAAATATAAAAATACTTATCAATTTTGAAATTTGAAAATGAAATAAGTCAACGCTACTCCAAGAATACTCGAGTGTTCCAATATAATTGAATTTCGAGTACGAGTAATTTCCTGATCGTCCTCTCAATGCGATTAATCAAATAGAGCCGCTGAATATAGATAGCGTTACAATTGACCCAGAAATCTCTTGATCGTAACAACTTTGGAAAATGAGCAACCAACTAATCGAGTAAATCTAGCGACAAACGATTCCTTACCCCCGACAGCAACTATCCAAAGTAAGTCGAACTTTAATCCAACAATTTCACGCTAAAACTCGAGCAAACTCATTATCAGGATTAACATCCATCGCGATCGCGATTTATCTTACCTCGGTGATTCTTGAGCATACATAGGCTAGTTACATCAGCCAGATATTGATTTTCTCATTCGAACGTCCAAACTAGTATAATTTTAGTCCAGTTTTTTCCACCGGAGAAATTTTACGAGAACTCTTTTCAACGCGGTTTGCAGACCGCATCTTGCACTGAAAGAGCCAACACCTAAAAGAATTTCGCGCATACTAAAAGCTTAATTTTCATGAATATACGTTTCCTACGACAACGTTTTAAGCTGACACCGTTTCTGTATAATCATATTCAAAGAAACAAGGTCGAAAGAAGCGTGCTGCTAAGCAATATCGCGTATAAACGTACATTATAATTCTCCTTGGTGTCGGTATTAAAAGCTGGTCCGTGGCTTTCTTGGGCAAACGTGTCTCGTCTTGTTGCGTCACGCATACGTTACAATGAAACTTGCTACCTGTGAAATTGCTTTCGGGGCGAAATTCGTGGTTATCGCGCGGCGGTGCAGTGATCGTGAAGTACTGTGTGCAAGCTTGTCCGATTAAGAGGAAATATGGGGTCATTAAAGCTACAAATCTTCGAAACGAACAACATTCATTTGTTCTCTATACTTTTAACTTTGATCTACTTATTTAGATGAGTTCGAATTCTTGCTGTATATGACGTAGTAACAATAATAGACTGATGAAAATTTAACCCCTTGCTATGGTTTATTTGTCAGGTGCGTCAGTCAGAACTAATTAGAGCTACAATATTAATACGGACAAAAAAATGTGGAATGTCAATATGTTATTATGCAAACGTTGACTATGCAAATTATATTTGGACTTCAAATTGAAGCGTACTAAAAATTCGAGTAGAATTGATCACGGCCTAAGTACGAGTGCGTCTGACTCGTCAAAATGCTAGGGGTTAACTAGAGAAATCTGCGGAGAATATAGAAACACGGTGATAAAAAATTCCGATTACCAGAAATTGAATCGGGAAAGAAAGTAAGTTGAAATGAAGTTGAAATCCCCATCCAGCAAATTTCTATCGATCGAAATTGAACGTCCCTTCGGATGAGCATCAAATATGATCGCTTCGAAAGGGAAACAGAGAGGTGGCGCGGCCGCTTGTCATCTCTATTCCCCACACGATCCACAGAAGCCGGTGGTAGTTCCGTTTTATCTAAAGGGGGTTTAACTTTAAGACGTCAGAAATGGAATTCCATCGGATGGAGTAACATCTGTGTGCTTTCTCTAGGCGACGAGTACAAGTGAATATACTGACGAAATCCACGGGGATCGTGTCCCGAAGAAATTCACCCTCGGAGACCTCGGAAGGTAGCTGCATCTCGCTTGTTAGTAAAACATTCCCTCCGTCGTTGATCCCATTTATTAGAAGCTCTAGATGCGATTATGGCCTAACAGACGGCACATGATAAAGGGGGTTATAGTAGACGAGTTCGAAAAGTCAGCCTAGCGAGGCGAACGTTGAAGCGAGCTTGTTCCGCTCGAGGAGGCTAGCAACTTCGTTACTACTCTCTCCCCCGTGATAATGCCAAGGTGTCACCGTGCCAAGGGTAAAATTCAAATAAGGTTCTTACGGGGCCGCATACGCGCTAGCACCACGGCCACGAGCGGTCCAATTTAATTAATACCATAATTAAGAGGGAATACTAATTACGTGAAATGCCTGCAACCACCGTCACCATGAATTACCAGGGAAATCCACGGGCAGCGTTTCGGGAAACAAGAAACACGCACGGTCTTGGAGCAATTACACGGCTCCATGAATAAAGGATTCTTTACCCGCATTTATCGATGAATTTTCTTTTTGTTTACACCTGTTCGTTCTCTAAGTACTCCACCGATATTTAAACAAACTTTCACTCGATAATAGACCTCTGAAATTTGCATAAATTTGAATTAGTTGGAGTAATCGAACTTGGGAGGAACTTTAGCCACTTTGCTGTAAACACTCTTGACGAAGGCAAACTAAGTATTCGAGCAATAATTTTCATTATAAATTGAAAAGTTTCTATCGGCATTTGATGAAATTTAATATATGGACCGTGATTTTAAATAATTGATCGAAACTCCCGAAACCTACCACGAACTTTGGGATATCAAAATTTATCAGTTTATAAAAGTTCATTTAAATACCGGCGAAATGTTTGGCAAACTCTGGCGAGTATAAACTTCGACTCATAAATATTGTAATTTTATTGTTGCAACATTGTTGATGTAGTAATTCTCTGCATTAATCAAACAACTCGATATGTACAAATAAACAACGCATTTGCAAATAAAATAGAGACAAGTGTACATCGCGAACGTCAGCTCGATCGAGCAGAACGATCGGACTTATTATCGAACGTCAAGCGTTTGTTTAAAACGCGAACAAACGCGGGACATTCGTCTAATTTTATGGGTCATTTCTCAACGTCAGCGTGTTCCTCGTGGTATTCAGTTTGCTCGCAGAGACGAAAGGGGTGACTAGCCTCGCCGTTGTGTCCACCGAGACGAACGCCACGTGTATGCATGTATGCATAATATACAAACAGCAAGTGTATACAGTATCCGGGTAAACTGGTCCGGGACTCGATCCATCACTGTCCTGGTTAATTCAAACGGAGAGAAGACATCCGTCGCGAAAAGGTTACCCAGCATTGATCTCGTGCCAACCATCTCGGTAGATTTAAAAGATCCAATCCACCCTTTCACGTCTACACTTTCCTACCCTACTATTTATACTTTATTTACTCCGTTACAGAAAGAAACTCGTCTGAACATCCACTGATCCATACATTTTTCTTGAGACATTCAATTATTATTAATAAAATTGTTACGTTCATTTACACTGCTTGTAAAGCTTGTTTTTAGACATTTTTTTTGAGACACATTCTTTATGTGTGTACATTAACATATGCATATACTTTTTTATACATATACAGTAACATGTACATGTACATTTTTATACATGCATGTACATTAACATATATGTACACATTTTTGTACGTACATGTACATTAACATATGCATATACATTTTTATACATACATGTACGTTAACATGTACATATACATTTTTATACATACATGTACGTTAACATATGCATATGCATTTTTATACATGCATGTACATTAACATATACATATACGTTTTTATACATACATGTACATTAACATATACATATACGTTTTTATACATACATGTACATTCACATATGCATATACATTTTTATACATACATGTACGTTAACATATGCATATGCATTTTTATACATGCATGTACATTAACATATACATATACGTTTTTATACATACATGTACATTAACATATGCATATACATTTTTGTACCTACATGTACGTTAACATGTACATATACATTTTTATACATACATGTACGTTAACATATGCATATGCATTTTTATACATGCATGTACATTAACATATACATATACGTTTTTATACATACATGTACATTCACATATGCATATACATTTTTATACATACATGTACGTTAACATATGCATATGCATTTTTATACATGCATGTACATTAACATATACATATACGTTTTTATACATACATGTACATTAACATATGCATATACATTTTTGTACCTACATGTACGTTAACATGTACATATACGTTTTTATACATACATGTACATTAACATATGCATATACATTTTTGTACCTACATGTACGTTAACATGTACATATACGTTTTTATACATACATGTACATTAACATGTACATATACATTTTTATACATACATGTACATTAACATATACATATACATTTTTACACATACATGTACATTAACATGTACATATGCATTTTTATACCTACATGTACATTAGCTTCAGTCTATTTGGAAGTAAACGAGTAGAAGTTCGCGAAGTTTACACTACGGGTTAAAATTAAATGAGAGTTTCTAGGTGCACTGTAATACGATAACTTTTGGAATACATTTTCGTGATGATTTTTGGCGGAGATGCACGTGGGATTAAGCGCAGTCGAGCAGAATGGGTGCGTACACTAATGCATCGAAAATGTAGAGCAACGTGCATGCATTTTCGATCGTAGTAGCCGAGGGGGAGGCTACATACATCTACCCCTCCCCAAGCAATCGGTCGTGCTTCCCAGCGACTGCATTCCAAAAGTGAATTCCAAGCGGTTCGAAATAACTCGAGTGTGTACCATTCGGAACGTTCGATCTTTGGGGAATTGTGTATCTTCCGCGATAAAAGCGTACGGCGAGGAGAATGCACGTGTCGGGCGAGAACAGAAGATTATGGATAGCGCGGTGTCTGAACGACTTGTCGCTTCATAATTTAATAGCGAAAAGTGGTGAAAATTGACACGACGTTTTGAAAGACGATTCTTGGCAACGCAGAAAGAATCGTGTTAACATTTTTCTGCGTTTCGTGAAACTTTTGTCGGGTGATGTTGGAGGTTAACATAATTGATAAATAGTGTAACATATTTCGTTTAAATGTTTCTGGGAAGATTAGTAGAAGTTTGTAAAGGAAAAAGCTTATTTCTGTCCGGAAAGTAAACGTAACAGTTTCGTTATACAAGGTTAAAATTCTAACGAGTGCAAAGTGGGACGACTCAACGCGATTACACTTGGTAGACGGTGGTGAATACTTGTGCGAACGTCTGACCTGAAACTCGACCCTGACTGTTGCTCGATTTTGCGCGAAACACCCACGGTAAAAGGACGGAAAGACAGAAAAAGAAAGAGGCCGAAAGGAAAAGGAAAGCTTTTACCATGGAAGAGAGGGTTTTTATTAAACGTCTGACCTAAAATTCCGACTGTGTTGAATTTTAAACAAGACCAGCGACATTTGAATGAACCTTCCGGCGAACGGTTTGTATGTAAATTCGTACGTTAAATCGTCGCGAGGAACGATCAAAAGCGATGTAAATAATTGAAAACACGCGTTTTAAAACGATGTTCGTACATCTCCCTTTGTCTTCTCCGGCCGTCTTTAGCGAAGCCGAGAGTTAAATTAAGAATAAATTCTTCTCGGGGTTGTAATTGCTTGTCGTAATAACCGTGACGAAACAGGGAAACGATCGCGTTAACGGGGAATCAAAAGTTGCTGGATGAGGTCGTTTGCGTTGAAAGTTTCACCGTCAGACGATTAAATTATTGCCGTGTTGCAATTAGCCACGGGCAAAAAGCAAGCTATTCAACTGCTGTTAATCACCGCAACGAGAGAAGCAAATCGCGGTCGTAAAGATCCTGTCGGGAAATCTGATGCAGTCGTAGAAGCGTAACGAAGAGAAGTGCGAATCACAGGGTGAAACTGTCGGGTTTAATGGCACGAAAGAAGAAAATAAAATAAAATGCGGAATCACGCTGATTTATAACACTCCGATGACATTGTCGTGCACCTGGAATGCATTTTATTCGCGAATGTTTGTTCGCGTCCTGGCGTGTTTCGAATGAGAATGGAGTTTGTTAATACGTTGAGTGCTATCGGTACCGTACGGTTACGCGTTAGATATCTACACGTTATACGTCAACGCACCGAATATAATCGTATAGCGGAACTGCAAACACGATACGATCAAATAACTGAACGCAACTTTTGCCTAATATTACCGCTGTATTAATTTGATAAGGTATCAAGAGGAAAGTTTAAATTGCAAAACGATATTCGGAATGATAATCATCGTAGCGTGCAGTGTATACTTTCATCTCCATGGAGGCATTTAAAATGTTAATATCGGCCGGGAAAACGAGTTTTGCGAGGTATCCTAGAATTATTAGAGACATTCGAGTTTAAGTATTCCGAAGGACGAATATCCTATCCCGCTTAGCGCGATGCTCTATCGGGAAATCTGTAGACGCATTGATACTGAAATACGTATTAAAATGAGAATTCTAAAGCTTCCACGGGTCGGTTTATTAAAATTAATGGAGGATTTAGGTGAACCGTATCCATAAGGAAAATATTCCAAACGCTTTACCGACGTTGCAATTGCCTCCCGCAGAGTCCGACGATTTGTAGGCAAAATTTCGCAAATATTTCCTTCCCGTTAATAGCACGAACAGCGAATCGAATTCTATATTGAACATGGTTCAAATTCCGCAGCTTCTATGCTCAGACTCAAAGAATTTAACCCGTGTATAAATAAATAATCTAGCACGACGTCGGGATAGCGTTTCATTCGCAGGGTATCATCGAATCAATAACCTATCTCGAGCTAGGAACTTTCGAAGCTATCCGATATGCATATTCTCGTACACTATCGTCCACGGTCTCGCTATCATAAAGAATCGAAGGGTCTTATTTCCGGGTCTCACGAAGTCACGATGATAATCATATCGAACGACGTGCTTCCCGTTTCACGCTCAACAACGATAAAAGGACGTTTTAGAAGGATTCTTATGCTAGCTCACGTTCAACCCCTCCCGCGGTCCTTTATCAAACCGAATGAAATATAGCGCGGTTCCTGTTTAATCCCGGGATCTGATACATCGGTTTAATTTACTCCAAGTAACCGAATATATTCTTATCCGTTGCTCAGCGTGGCCGTAGGTGGGGATAAACTACCACATTATTTACGGCCACCGATATCCTCCGCATTTAAAATTCAAAGCGGCGCGAGTTTCCCGCTCGGACTCGTAATGCAGCGTTTAATTATTTCCAAAGTATTATCCGATCGCGAATTGAAACCGGGAAATAAACGTTTACGCCACTCTATTACAACGTAGTGCATCGCGATACGCGTTCCAAACACTATTTCCTGTTCACCCTTGAATAATTCCTAGATCGATTAACGATCGAAATTTACATGATCGCGATTCGATTCGTTACTTCGAACCTGGTCACGCGAAGTATGCGTGCTTCGCGGCGAGCTTAACTAATTCTCCCTTAATGCGATTTCTACTTTACACGTTGCTTTTTATTTGCAACGATATGGGGAGTATGACTTTCTACGAGATAACGTTAACGTTCGTATCGTTACAAGTCATAGTTTCATGATTTGTTCTGGTACTTTAATTAGAGCATGATTAGATGGTATTTATAAGAGTGAGTGAAAGGCAATTTTGTGTGTTGCAGTTTTGGTCAGCTTACGTGCCTTGCTCGTCTCAGCATCTGGACTCGGTGCAGCTGGCTTTGGAGCAAATCGACCTGATTCGTCGACTGGTCAACAAGCATCCCGAAAGCATGGTCCTCGTAACTACGGCGGAAGGTGGGCCATTTCCCTTGCAATTCTATTCGAACCCTTTGTCACCCTCCGAATTCCGCTTCGCTACCCCGTTGTTGTTGTATCGATAGAGAGCGACGGTTTACACAACAACCGGTAGCTGCGAAGCGACAGAAACCGAATCGGCTGACGTTTGTCGACGAAACTGACGGGGTCAAAGGTAAAATGAGCGACGCATAAGGTTAAACATTACGCGCGACTCGTTGCGATCAATTTTCAATCGCGTTAGAAACTCTCTCGGCACCGCGCCAAAGCGATTCGATTTCAGCCTCGAGCGAACGAGTCTCGTTCGTCAAAGAATTTTCATCAACGGTTGACCCATTTTTTTCGACTCTCTCTCGTGAAAAGATACGGATCGGTTAGCGAACGATTAACGCTAGATTGCGTACGATCGAACGAACAACGGTATCGATTCGGCGACACGGTTGTTGGTAAACAAATTTCGTGTACCAACTAACCAAACAGTCATTACACCGTGCTCGGACAATTAGATAACTGGTTGAAAGCTCGCATTAAATTATCAGGTTAAGCAAACTGACCGTCGCGCGAATCCAATGGCGAAACATTCTGTTGTTCCAGTTAACCGTGTCACTCTTTAATAGATTCGCCAAACTGCTTTCGAAGTTAAACCAGAAATTGTTAACGGCTAACCGGTAATTAAGTACCCTTTGTACTACGCAAACACGATTCTACGTCCAGCCTTAAAGACCCCTTCATTCCAACAGAAATTATATTAGTCTTTAGAGTTTCAAACTATTTTACAAACTATACTCCTTCATTTATACTTCCTATCACACGTGACCAATTATTAAAACATTCATGTCTTCTATTTAAAAAAGCTTTGTAATCCAGTGAAGATAAACAATATTTCAAATTAAACAAATATTTTACTCTTTGAATGGTTCATCGATCGTTGTCCAAACCGATTGAACATTACTTTTACATCGACAGTTTCGGGAATCAGTTAACAGGCACATGGTAGCTTTTTTCGGCGACAGAAAAAAGCTTGTAAATTTGGAACAATCGTTTTGTTACGTTTGAGCGAAGTATACACCGGCTATGTATTGCATGTCTATTTACTTATGCATGTGCATGCCGACATGCAGTAGCCGAGGTTCGGCTTATCGAACGCGTGGTAGAACGGTCGGTATGGCTTGACATTTTTCCATTTCGGTTGGAATTTACAACCAACCTCTTCCTAGTTATCTGACATTTTCTCATCGGATTCGTATTACGTTCGCGTTCGTGAGCCATCAAAGGAAGCAAATTATCATGGTCGAAAGTCTTATAGGTTTCGTGATCGTTATTCGGTTCTTCGAGGACAATGAACCGCGACGGGCACGATACAAACGAGAAACGATTTTATGATCGATGAAATGCAGATCCTATAAAATTCCGTTAACTTTAAAATGCAGTTTTTATTGTAGATTTATTCGTTGTTTTCGTTCGACGAAGTTCGACTTCATTTCGTATTCAATCAATTTTTAAAAAACTGAAGTTCTGTGTACGCGGAAATTGCAGGGAGGAAATTTAATTTGGTTAAGATAATTCAACATCGAGGAATTAACTGGTGGAAAAATATTTGAAATCTCGTTTTGATCGATAGAGGTTGCATAAACGTTCGCGTTCGGTTCATCGAATTCGCGACAGACGATACATAGTCAGCGAGTTCCCGAAAACGAAAGCTCGAAGGAGGATGTCGAAGACGCCCCGACGGCACGAGTTTCACACGCGAAGAATATGAAATCGAGCTTGGAGGTCGACGAACGTCGAGAATTACCATTCGCTATTTGTTCCCAGAATGGGCCGTCCGACGTTATACACCGGCAGAATTTCTGGCCGAGCGCCAATGTCAGGGTGAGGCTGGTTGGCATAGCGCGCCGGCGGAAAAGAATTTTCTCGAGTTTTCTGCTTTAAGAAAATCCAACGTATCGAAATCTTCTTCGTGCTCGACTTGTTCGAGTTTAATTAATTCCTGGTCCCGTCGGGCGATCAAGTAGTTGCCGAGTTGTCGTCGGGGATAATAAATGGCACCCTACTTGCAGCAGTTCGTTCTTTCTTTCTCCCTTAAAACGTGCCCGGAAAACAACCCGTCCGTCCTTTTTCCACCTCGCGTTCCTCGAGATTTACGCGCGTACGATATGAAACGAACGAGGTCGACGAACGTCCCGAACTTACCGTCTTGTGTTTGCTTCCGGTCGGCCATTCAGCGTCGCCCGTCACGAGCTTCCTTGGATGAACGCCAGCCGTCGAACATCTCTGATCCGTCTTTCCTAGAAAAATCGGACCAACCACTCGTTATTATCATCGTCACCGTGAATACTCGAAAGAAGTCCACCTAAGAAGCTATTTTCAGCCCCCGAAAACCCGAATTTACACGGAAACAGACATCCCTAATTTGAACATTCGGGATTATAGAAAATAAAGGGAGTAGTCCCGGGTAAAAATTTAGAGTACCATCGAATCCTTTCGCCCAGTGATTTTCGAGGAACTTTAGAATTTTTTCAGAGGGCAAAAAGGCAGTGCTGCAACAATACTCTTGTTCGGTGGAGCACGAGCACCCTGGTAAATCCAGCGCCATTTCTCTCCGTGGCTTTAATTTCTCGTGCCGGTCGCCGATTACGCTGCATTAAACCCGAAATGGAAGAACAACCGAAAAAGAAACGCGGCCAGCAAGCCGTGCGCTGTCGATTGAGCGCGATTTACTGCGATCCTTGATTTATATCCACCTTCGTGCTCACCCACAAGTGCACACCTCTTAACATCCGTGTGGCTGTATTCGAGATACGTGTGCCGGCGATTACATTCGGAATTTCGAGGGTATCGGTCGATCCACGGCGCGCACGTTACCGTTTCGAAACGTTTTTCCATTTCTCTCGAAATTTCTGATCTATCTTGTTCGCGCTGCGCCCTTTATTCCAGACGCGATGTATCGGTTCATTTTATATCTCGTTGAACCGATCGCTTTTATAGATCCTCCATTTCCCGTCGCGTTCGCTTGACGTTACAAGCCTGTGAAGGTCTTCCACCGGCGGATTCAATCGTGCGAGAACATTGTAAACGAGAGCATCTGCAGTTCGTCTGCGTCTAATCCCGCGAAATTGATTTCGGGTTAGATGCTTTAAATTACGGTCCTTTCAAAGCTTTATATAAACTGCGATTCGATAAACTATCGGAACAGAAGTGTCAAAGAAAATTGAACTTCCGAATTCGAAGGAAAACTTCGAAGAAGATAAAGTCGATTTTTCGTTTCGATAATACCTTCGACAGGGGAGAACTCGATTGATCTTCGCGAAGCCGCGTATAAATAAATCCTTCATCGATCGCGATCCGATGTCGGTTGAAGTCGCAGGAGGTAGCAGGTGTTCGAAGTCGGTGGTGTCACGACAATTTCACGAGCCGTGCAAAGTGGCTGGCGTGTATCGAAATCGAATTACGTCGAAACGAGACGCGGCAAAGTTTTAATAGATCGCGCGGAAGTAAAGGGGCCTCGGTCAATTCTCCGGTACACGCTCGAAGGCCGCTCCGGCGAGTAAATTCTCGCAGCCGCAGGATCGTCCGTCCATTAACGCGAGCCCGGCACGATGCGCTTCGATCGCGTGCGGTCGAAAGCGGAAAAGTTCAAGTTGCCGCGACAAATGGCGTTTCGGCGACGAACATCCAGCCTGAACCCTCTCGATACGCGCGACACGCATCGCCGATCGTATATCGGTATCCCGGAAACGGCCACCTAACGCAATTTGTACGCGGTGTTTTAATCGAATCCGAACGACACCGAGCCCGCGAATCCGATTTCACGGAGCTCGATAAAGGCCACCACCTTTACACGGACCTGGGTTCGATTAAAACGATTAAACCGGACGCTCGCCAATCGAATTCGCGGCACGCTGGCTAAATACTGGCAAAATATCGGCCACAAGGAGGATTTCCCGAACGTTCTTCGAAAGCCTAGCGTTCCATTATTTCGTGGCCGGATTAATCGAGCCTCGTTTACGGTCCGTAATTAATGATCCGCGTGATAACGCTTCTCACCCTCCTCGAAACGCTGGCAATGGCTGCTTTAAATGATTCTATTAAACGAAAGATCGATGGTGACAGATAACTTTAATTAATTTTCCACAAGAACGATAGAGATACACCGTTTCTTTTATGTAGCCACGCGTTGTACCGCTGCTCGTTAGATCTAGTCTGTTTAACGATCGACACCTGAGGAAATTTCAGATAAGAAGGGTAGTCGGGAAGATCGCTCGATATCGTACGTATGATTAGGATAATAACAATAATGACAATCGAGAACGTTCAAGGGAGATTTAACGTGTGATTTCAGGTATAGAGAGAGCGCACAAGGAGGGTAGATTGGCGAGCCTGATAGGGGTCGAAGGGGGCCACGCGGTTGGAGCTAGTCTGGCAGTTCTGAGGATGTTGTACGAGTTGGGTGCCAGATACCTCACCCTTACGCACACATGCAATACACCTTGGTGAGTTTACCAATCGAGATAATGGCTAATTATGCTAGCTTCCTACCGTATTCTGAAAACCTAATCCGAAAATACCATTGTATTTCCACTTCTACAATCTATCCATATTACCTCTATATTACTTATCGTTAAAAAATACTCGAATAAGAATATCATTCGACAATTTGGATAATCAATTCTCTCCTTTAAAATGTTATCTTTCTTACAATTCATCTCTCACCTAGATTAAGAAATTCATTCGAAGAGTATTCAGACGTCCATGAACAATGGCCTGGCAGTTTATCATAATGCGCTATCGTCATGTTCGTTCGCGATGATTTGGCAAAAGAAATATCGTAAGACGTTTTATGCACAAGGAGAACACATTACCGGAAGCGAAGAAATAAAGATACGACGGATAGCCAGTATATCGCGCAGTGTATAACACCGGCTCAGCTTTATCGTTGCATAATAAAAGTGTACTATAAATGATGCAGCTGAAGGGAAAAGCGAGATATGGCCGTGAAATTTCCGCAACGAACATTTCACCTGTCATTCCTTGGAAAAATTGAAGAAAATTCATTTTTGAAACTACATCCACCGCCAGATAAATTTAATTTTTATTCATACACAGAAATGATTCAATTTCTTCGCTCCCGTGCAACTTGCGAATAAACGTACGACCCAGTTGCGGGTCTTCGAAATTTCTGACGAACAGGAAATCGTATCTGTGCCGAACCTCGATACCGAGTAAATTCGTAGACTGGTGTATCGAGGACGCATCGATATTTTTTCGCGAGACTGGAAATCGCGGGGGAGAAATTTAGGATTACGTAAGAGGGGTTGCGAGCTAGTGGATGACCAAAATCTTGTTCTAGGACAATTCCCTTTTATACGACATCGTTTACGGCATTACAGCTGAAAGAAAAATAGGGAGGCGATACAAAATCTTGGACTTTATCCTCAGTTCTTTTGTCGCACTGACCTCGTGTCAATTAACATACCGTGACCCGTACCCTCTTGTATTATCACACGCTGAATCTCTACGCGTTAAAATTGCGACATTCAGTTTCGAAACCTGATTAGCGATCAGTACAAATCCCAGTGCAGGTGACAAAATTACGACAGACTGTACGCAGACCTTCGCGACAGAGGGAGATACGATCTGAAATTGAAATCGCGATCGATGATCGATGAACGTTACCCTTTAGTTTGTGAAATTTATACTTCCGGTAAAACGTATGTCGTTTATTTATAACAAACAAAAGTCGATGAGTTACGCGCGGATTAATGGAACCGTAACAATATTATCTGCGTTTCGGAATTTCCGGTATCGGTCGCGCGTTTTACGACCCTGAGACAGATACATCGATACGCCGATAAATATCTATGCTATGAAGTAGCTCGATCGGACAATGCCCCAGTTAACTTCGTGAAGTTCGGTTTACGATATGAATCATGTTTTTCGTATGTTACATGCGCGACATACTTCCGCGAAATTGGTACACGTTGCTATCGATATCGGTAGTGTAGAATAATTATTATACCTCGTACAGTTCAAGCGGATCAAAATTGCATTCCTATTCGGTCAATGGGTTGTCATAACTTGCAGATCGATATAGCAATATTTTCTTAAGGGGTTAAATACCGATGTTGACCAGCAAAATACGTGGATTTACGGTTTGTTTGACCTTTCGAATGATTTATTATTATCTGGTAGTTATCGGTACTGATTTCGAATTAGCGTTCCGTTTGCCAGCTTAGAGACCATCACGCGCTAATACGGACGATTATCACCCCTGAAATTGGTCCGACTCCTCGAGGCTCGTTGCTAGTCCACTGGCTACCGCGTCTCCTCTCCGTAATCCTATCAACGTGAGAGATGTTTACGAATCTGCCTCGCCAACGTTATCGTTGACGGCAAATTCGTCGAGATAGTGGAATATCCTGCGGTGCTGGAATTAACATTCGTACTAATGATCTGCGTGCATTTCCATCGTCGAATTCCCCACGAGGTCGTTCAAAGATAAACGGAGCGTTCAAGAAATCCCAGGAATTCGTTAGCTAGTTGTATTAACCGAATGAAAATGTAAACGCTGAGCTCTTAAACAATCGTGCACCATGTTAGAGAACGAAAGAACCGTTTTCCCGCATTTTAGAAGGGCCTTAAACAATTGTACATTCACCGTATGTGGACCTGAACGAGCAACAAACAATTCCCGGGGATTTTTTGAATGGTCCACGTACAGTGGACGATGAAAAGGGGTTCCTGGCTCGAATCAAGACGTTTGTACACGGTGTACCGCAATCACCGCAGTCATTAGTCCGACAAAGAAATTCCGCTCGCGTTGCTTAGTATTACGGACATGAAACTCTATGATTAAAGGGCATTGTACGACAGTAATGCTGAGAATTGTTGCCATTGAGTTACTGACCTATTGGTTCGTTAGGGCAGAATGCAGCACAGCGGATGAACCCGGTCAAGTGGCTCGCATCGGTGGCCTCTCCAATTTCGGCAAGGTGAGTACGTTTGTCTTTCTTTTCAAAACGCTTCAAATACCTCCAATCAGTGCTATCCCAGCGACGACAAATCCCACTGAGAAGAGCAGCTCGTGCTACGAAATTATTTTCATACGTGCACTGCTTCATAATAGGCTACACATGCGAGGACTTAGCGACAAGAGTCTAGAAAGCTCTCTTGAAGGGTAGAAATTTATGGCTATAGAAGTCCCAGAATGTAGCAATTTGAAGGCGTAGAAATTTAAGGATATAGAGAACTCTACGTATAATAGCCTAAATCCTCGTACAGAAGTTAATAAGTAAACTGCATTTAAATGGTAGGTGCGAGTGTTAACCCGATAATTTAGTTGGTTGCTCGTAAGCCGATAGTCCTGCCGCTTTCTCGCTAATTGACGCGAATTACCTCGCTCCGAGGAAGAAACGAGCAACTACAACTTCCTACCAGCTCTCCAGGTAGATAAGTTACCTCGGTTTTTGTCCGACCGAAAGCGGAAGACCCGTGGTTCTCTCTAACCACGAGGATTTTCCGAAGTGACGAGGAAATTCGATGTTTTACACGGTGGATTAAAACATCCTGTAGCTGTCTGTCCGAATGGTTACGTTTGGCAAAATGAACACTACCTTCCCGGTCATTCGTTTCCAACCGAACTAGATCGTAAATCCATCGTGGCTTTTAGCCCCTATCTGTTCGATGTGCCATAAATACGGGATGCTCGATGGGAATTTTAGAGAGAAATCAGTTGCTGTAAAAATATACGTCAGATACCGTTGTATCTCAGAATATCATTTACGCTGTGAAATAGACAAGAATATTTCTACGTTACTGAGTACCCCGTTTCCTTCATCCCTTAACAGTAATTTGCCATCGTAGTGATTCATCGACCACAACCTATAATCCCGCCACACCCCAAAGTCAGAGGGAAGCCGATTTCGGAAAAGATTTTTCGCCCATAGGCGGATTCGATCCGGGATCCCTCGGATCCTCGATCCGACACCTTACCGACTCACCCACCGACGCCCCATTCTTGGTACTTCATTAGAACGATATTACCATGCAGACTCAACGGTATTCTCAATTTCCCATCTTTCTCCCGGTATTTTCTCTTTCTCCCCCAACCCTACTTTCTTTCTTCCCCCTCTCCCCCCATTTCCCACAACTTAGGAGAACTTGTTTACAGCTACTTCCCAGGGAAGCCGATTACGGTTTCGGAAAAGATTTTTTCGCCCACAGGCGGATTCGATCCGAGATCCCTTGGATCGTGGATCCGACTCCTTACCCACTCACCCACCGACGCCCCATTCTTGGTACTTCATTAGAAAGATATTACCATACAAGACTCAACGGTATTCTCAATTTCCCATTTCCTACCTTTCTCCCACTCCTGATATTTTCTCTTTCTCCCCCATTTCCCACTTTCCCGTAACTCAGGAAATTATTTTTTTTACTCTGAGTGACACTAAAAAATATTAGAACATTTGCATCTTTTTCTGACAAATTCTGTAAATCGATAAACTCGTAGAAACCTTCCAATGGTATCGATAAAGTTTAAAATACGATCGTCCATAAAATTATGTTGTAAAATAAATTCGTGCAAATTACTAGTCGCGGTGTTCGGAAATTTCTACACGAACGTTACACGTGTACGGAGAGAAAATTATGGGTCGTATCGATCAGCCTCGCGAGAACAATCGTTCGCGATTTAAAGTGGGATACTTTAGATGATAAACTGCCACTTTTAAAATGACACGAAGCTTACAACGATCGGGGACATGTTCGATCAGGAATCAAAAAGGAAAAACACGCAAACATCGCGAAGCTTCGGGGAAAACGTGGAAACCAATTTATTTGCCGAGCGTGGTAGAAGTCGCGCAATATTCCCGAAAGTGCGTACCACTTCAAAAATAGAAGAGGAACGTACGTTTTCCATATTGTAGTGCACGTTCGAAAATGCATGAAAAATAATTTTTTGACAGTAACGTTGTAACGCACCCGCAATATACAGAGTCTAGAAAGCAATTGGAGTGCTATGATAAAACGAGGTCAACCCTCGCGAGGATGTAACTTGAAAATGAAGAATATAATTTCTGTCCGAGAAGTCACTCTTCGTGCAGCTCGCTACTGGATTATGAAACATTGCAAAAGAGACAGATTCGCGAGAGAAGTTCTGGAAAAAAAAGAATCACGTGAAGTTTTACGTATTTCTGACTTTGATATTCGGCTTTGTATTTCATTATCTGGCTGTGTAACGTGACGTTAATTATCGTCCGTCTCGAGTGACATTCCTAAATGTAAGATAGAGTATTGTCACCGATAAAGCTGCAAAATTCTCGAAAATAGCAATATTCGTGCGACCAACGCGCATGTAGGTCAATAATCCTCGACGTACATTTTCATCTCGACACGTATGTGGATGAGTTTCTTGGTTCACGGAAGATGTTTTATCGGAACCCATATGCGGGTTCGTAATCATGAAAGGGTTGTGTCTATACAGGGATTCGTTGTGTCTCAGGTGAATACAGAACTCGATGTTAGCCTCGACTGGCTCGTTCTTTTCTTCCCGCAAATAGACAGGAAGTTTCACGGATAATGCGGCAAAGTTGCGGAAGGAGAAGTCGGGGAGAAAAGAATGGAAACGGCGTAGGACAATTGCAGGGGAAACATTCAGAATTTTGTCGTGGAAACTTAAAATGGGTTTTGTACCACCATTTTCTTGACTCGACGCGAAAGGTAAAAAGTCGAGGATGTCCGCAGGGTTTGTCGAATGTTCGTTAATTACTTTTTCTTGGCTCAAGAAAGACTCTTTTGTCTCGTTACCCGTGCAGAATATACAAAAATACGTTGTACATCGAGTTACGTAGTCTTACAAAGGTATATCATTACATTCACATAGTTGCTACCGTTCTGCAGGAATTCTAGCAAAGGGTTTGAAACTCGTTAAACAACCAGCCAACGAAGATGGACCAGATACTTGGTCGAAGTTCTCGAAAGGAACAATCGAGCGAAGCATGCAGCTTTCGATTCGTCCAAGCAACTGAAACAAACGTTCCGAGGTTGCTGATTTCCAACCGAGCTAAAGCAATCGCAAGAAAAGCGTAAACGGTCTTCGTTGAATATTTAAACGTTGCTCTTTCCTTTTATCTTCTGTTTTCTTCGTTCCGACCGTGCAACTTTTCCTCCGAGCCCAGGGACTATAGCTTCCAACTCGTTTCTCATACATTTCGTTTTTTCCATACCGCCGCTCTATTTCATCCTTCTCCTTATCTTTTTCTCCTCCGAGAGACGCCCTGGAGGAACGTCAGCTTCTGTCGCGGCAATTACGTAGAAAGAAATTGCTGTAACTACCTGACACGATACACCTTCGTAACTCGTGACCATCGCTCGTTATTATTTTGCGCATTCGTTCTTTCACGCGGCCGTGTTTTCGCGCCATGGAACACGCTGCTAAAATAATTAGATCGCTGGGAAATTGACCGAACAGGAGATCGGTAGAGGGATTAAGGTTAAACCGGAACACACCGCTTAACACGGCGGTAATATTTTATCCTAGTCTTTCACCCATGGGGCATTCTGGTTTATATCGCGGTCAGAGTCCCAAAGTCGTTTCTCATACATCCTCCCTTGGAAAGCATCCCTCCAGGGGCTGTCTGCCGTTTTTCGGCCTTCGGTAAATATGACACGTTAAGCGAGTACACTCGTAACTCAGGCGATCTTTGAATTTTGAAAAATCGCTTAGAAGTTCAACTTCTTTTCCTCAAAATCTTAATAATCGGTCAAGAACCTCTCTTAACACCTTGATGATCTAAATTTATTTTTAAGTCGTGCCACAAGTTGAATCGCTCGTTGTATAACCTGTCGTATAATTACGATTTCCAACGACCCTCCCCGTTGTGCAAAGGGGAAAAAACGAAAAGGGACGTAATAAGATGATATCTCTACCTCCTCCGACGGACTGGGTGGAATTTTTATTGACCACTTGAGGTAGCTGTTTATTACACACAGGTGTGGCTGAGAAATGATATAGCCACCGAATGAAGATATAAAAGTAAAGTGGATGATCGTATATATAAAGCGGCTCTGCGCGCAGATGAGACTAAGCGGAAAAAGAGCTGATTCTTCTCGGGGCTAGACACGTTATATACCGAGGGAATTCATGCAAAGCGTGCTTAATACGTTCATACGAACGACTTTTATCTTCAATGACAACGTAGGGGTTCCAGGGGGTGATATGGAACAAAGCTAATCCTGCTAAAACTTCCAGCGAGCTTATCCCTCTCTGTTAGGCTTTCCTAACACTTTTCAGTTATTTCGCTCCTTTTTCGGTATCCGCCGGAAACGGTTCCACGGAGCCGTCATTTTGGATCGTTTTAAAAGTCACTTGTTCCTTTCGCGAACTTCTTTTGACGACTCATCCCCTCGTTAACCGTCTCAGTTCTTTTCACCGCTGTTGAAACATTTCGCAGAATATTTGTTAAGCAATACTATACCGACTTATCTCCACGACGATCATACAAGTTATCTCGTTGGCGGAATTTCGAAAGTGTATTTCGTTCAATGATTCGATAGCTTTGAGCTCGGACAGGTGTTCAGACGCTTCCACTTCGATTACCTTTTTCCATCTGTTTTTTCGCGAACGAAGCTGTGAACGTTTCGGAAGCAAGAACGACAGGATGCAAGTGGAAAGGACGGAAATAAAGGAGACTGGGAAGATATCCATGAAAGGATACGGGAAAAGGAGACGGTAAACATTCCCGAGAAAGCTGCTGCCCTATGATTCTGAAAAATTTGTACTTTTGTTCTCTCCCCTTTACAGTTATCGCGTTACCTACCCTCAAAGGGCGTGGGAGTAATCCCATATTCGAGTCTGACGCTGCTTCTTCAACCCCGAAAGAATGGTACGGGCTGTGAGGAAAACAACCTTCTTTTGCCGATATGTGCTTCCCTTATGCAATCGTTGTTTCATATAGTTTCTTATGCTTCATTTTAACCTATCTTTTCCTCAGTCAGAACTAACTAATTATTGCTGCAATGTTAAGACAAGAAGATTCGATCAAACTGCGAATTTTAAGTCAGAAGGTTAATCCTTCAAGGCAAGCAGTTTATAACATACTTCGAGCGCCTGTGGTTGAAAATGACTCGGTTTACCAGTTAATCAAGCAAACGGCCCACCCAGAAGTATTCGCACCCCGTAAGAACAAACATGAATTTCTCCAAAGAGGACATTTAGTGCATCTCGTCTGTGCCCAAACGAAGCTGTGGAAGCAATTCCAGAGAGATGTTGCTTCCCAAACAATGAGGGTGCCTGGTGGTCGGAAGTCGTGGCAAATTCAAGAAAACATAACTCGAGAAGAGCAATTAGAACGAGACCACCGAGTCAGATGTATCTAGCGAGCTGTTGAGAGCACGATCAGGGGAAGATTTCCTGGTTTCTGTGGTAACTATCTACCTAGAGCACTCTATCGTAACTTGGCACGAATTCCAGTGCCATATTTTCAATTTCATACGTATTCTCGTATCTACACGAGGATGATAGATTCGAAACAAAATGTGTTGAAAATCTGAGCATCTATCATTAAAAGTTTACTGCATCATTGTTTAAAGCTCGATGTTTTTACTGGTTTTAATCAACGCGTGAAAGAATAGAAGGAAAAAGAATGACCTACATATTCGATTAAATTCGTGATTTTTTGTGACCACTATAAAACTGTGAAAAGGGTTTTGTAAAACATGTAATTTTCCAGGAACGGTTTTTACAATATCGTTTGTTACCGTGCTATGAAGCGACCTCAAGTATATGAGATCATAAAATGTGGGCGCCCGGACATATTTCTTGATTGGTCGCACGTTCTATATAAACAGAAAATGAAGAAAAAGTCAGTCACGCCGGTAAGTTCCAGACGTTTCCACGGGAAGAAATTGTTCCCTCGTAAAAAATGGCATCTCTGTTTTATTAAATAAACGAGAAAGATGGTGTCTTAACCGGTATTTGGATCTTTTCGGCAGGAACAGCCGTGACTTATTGCAGTCGGTCAAACAACGACAGAAAACTGTGTTCCCTTTAATCCGACCTCCCAAATGTGTGCACCGTGACCCGAGGAAACTCCTTGTTCGGTACTTACAATTAGAAAAGATGCCACGGCAGTATAGTGCACTCGGGACCTTCCCAAGTACGCTCTCTGCGCTTCCTGTGAACCCGTTTACATGCGCCGTACACCGCAAACTTACACGATTCATTTTGCCGACGGAATTAAATAAATTATGTTCTTTCGTCGAATTACAACGCGAAAATTTTTGCGATCAATTTGAGAACATTTGAGGTCCATGCTAGTAATTTAAAATTAAAACTAAAATTGGCTTTTACTCGGTGGATTATAAAGAAAATAATATAAGGAATATAAGAAAGGAAAAATGGGTGATAAACTACGGGTGAGGTTTTGATTCCGAACAAGACGTTACACGAGAAGAAAAAGCGTCAGCGGAGTTAATACCGTCTTAAAGTTTGTATGACAAACGACAAGTTTGCAAATTAGATGGCACGCTTACAAAAATGAATACGGTCCAGCTCGGAATATTTGCAGGCTGATCGATCGTTTATTTCAATGATTAATTACTTGCTAGAAGTTCGACTGAATCGAACGGCAGCGTACCGGTAAATGGAACAGAAGAAAGAGAACAGAAGCAACATGATTTATCGTGCTCCAGTACGGAAACTTTCGCGGGACAATAGGGTAATATCGTTGCAAGGAAAAGGGAAGTGTACGTTTAAAGAATGGACGGATATTTTTTCTCGAACGAGAACATTCTGTCAGACTGTTCGAAACATTAATTACGAGCCGCTCGAGATACTCGTTCGAAAAACACGAGCCAGAAACGTACATCAGGAATTTCTTGCTCGCGAACTTGTTATTAATATTGCTCTCCTGATCCCGTTTTTCCCCTCCTTTCCTTTAATTTCATGAAGTTTCTGGCGTTAAGCGCCCGCCATTACTTTACCACCTGAAGAGTCTTTACGAACTGCATTATCATTTCCCCTCGGCCCTGATCTTAATTCCCAGAATCTATAGACTATCTCATCAACGCCGCTAAACTTTCGAACACCTTTATTAACTTCTACCCCTTTTCCTTCTCCCCTTTGGTCTCGACAAATATTTATTTTTGGATCCGTTTTTATTTGGACTAGTCCGATTTTCAGATCAAATGTTTGCGCAGTTCGATTAGAAACGTTTACCGACGCGTTATCGAGGACATCGGTGATCGCAGCAGCGATCCGTACGTCGTGAAACAACGTACCGTCAAGTTTGCAACACTTGGCTACATCTGACCGATAAGTTTTGGAAAGCGTTCCACGAAATGACCAGCCGCCCTTTTGAGGCCAGCTGCCAGCTTGTTTCCCGAAGTTTCGTCTAAATAGGCGGCCAAGCATCGACAGTTTCGCTGGTGAAGTTGCTGGACGATAACAGTAGCAGCCGGTAACAGAAGTATCAAGAGCAGGACCGTCTAGAACGAGATAACTGTTCATCCGAGAGAAATTCTCCCCGATCAAGAGCACGAATTTTCGCTGTTTTACTGCGCGATAAAAAACGATATGGGCAACTTGTGCAGCTGCCGTTTTACGGAGTTTTGATCAGCGAAACCCGTTCCATTTTTGCGACGTGGTCTAGGGAGTCTTTATCAGGGGAAATCGAAATTTCTGTGACGAAGCAGCCGACAGAAAAAAGCGTGGCCGTGGCAGTGACGGTGAGTACCTTTGGAAAGGATCCGCGGAAGAATGAAGCCCTATTCGTCATCCTGTCGGACTACACGGTGTTACGCCACCTTAACCCCGGGATTCACGAGGGTGAATTCTTTCAATGTCCAGAAAAAAATATATCTGCCGTCTGACTTGTGCCCCCGAAAGAAATGAATCGCCTAGCCAGCGTATCGTGAAAAGCGAAATCACCGACCTCCGCCTAACTTTCTCCACGAAGAAACGCTCATTTTTCATCCTTTAAATATCTTTTTACGCATTCACGCGACAACCCTCGGTTCCGGATGAAGAATTAAAAGAGACGATATTTCGGTTCATTTCGCGGCAAGAAATTTGCTACACGAAGCACCGCGGACAAAAATAGTACGAGCAATTACCCGACAACGAGTGCAGCGAAACTGGATGATGAATCGTGTTAGGATTAATGGAAGAAAATCAGGACTCCGCGACCTTTATGAAGCTGTCGGGTTTTTGAACAACTATGCGAAGCGTCAGACTGTTTCTCCGTATTGAATCTATATGCAAATTTAAATCGAAAATATAGAATAAAATTTTGCTACGGAGGCGTCGTTTTCCACTGAGATGGTTGTATATTTGTCAAGAATACGTTCCGTCGTGGAAACATCGGTTATTCTATTTTCTTACCTCGTGTTATATGGTAAATACGACTGCTGTATAGCGGCGTGACAAACAGGGTACACCCCTGTGTACCGTGAACATCCGTCCCGTTAAATTTTTGAATAGGTTTCAGTCGACTTAATTGGAATCTTTAGAAAAATGGACAGAACAAGAAATGTCAAAGGAGAGGTCGTTTCACCTTCAAATGATAAGCGTCAACTACGAAATCGAATTTTGTATTAGCAACGGTATCTCGAAAGCGTGACGTCAGATACCAAGAACGATATTTCCGGTCGTGACAGCAGTTTTCTCGATCGAACCTATTGGAAATCTCTTATCTCGATGAAATACTGCATCTTCCTGGAACTTGCCTCCCCTCGACTCGCTTTTTTTCCTTGAACTGTGGAAGACACGAACGTGGTTATTAGACAGAATTTGAAACGTAATTTCTGAAGTTGTCAAAGTGCCGGAACAAACAGCGCGCGGGCAACGCGTGTGGAATACCGAAAGTAATACGATTTCCCAAACTCGCCAAACATCAAACTACGAATCTCTCGTCTTCCCGTTCCCGAATTGAAATTCCGCGCGAACAAAGCGTCCAAAGGAACCGGCATGTCGTGAATTTCAATCCGATCGAACAGCGTTTGTAATAACCATCGCGGAATATGCGTGAACACGTTGCCAACTCGTACGAAACGATCAAACTGAAATGCGTTCGAATGTTTGGAAAGTTTGATCGCCACCCGTTAATTCGGCGCGACTCGAATTACCGCGTCTTACATCGCCACGCGTGCGATTGCCACATGTCAGACGCGTGCTGTGACATCGACTTTGATCCTCAACACTTTGTGATCTGGACACGTTCTTATAGCACAATGTGATTTCGATATTGTGAGGGTGTATTATTTCTGGAGTGATCAGCACTCAAAGTGCAATAACCTCAAAGCCTTCATTCGTATTTAAAACGACAGTCATTAAATTCCTCCATATTAATCAACTCTAATTCGGTCTGTCGACTCCCTGTTTAATTTTAACGCTTGCATCAATAATCTCTCGGTACTTCGAGACTGAGTTAATCCGAGACTCAGTTCCAAAAGTAGTCTCCGCATCCAGAAAATAGCCAGGTTTAAAACTGTTCGCAGAAAGCTGGAAAGTAGATCGCACCAAAATATCCGTCGAGTTACTCGTATTGAAAAGACAATAATTCTCAATTATTGTACAAACTTTCGCAGAGTATCGTCCTCGAGATGAATCGGCTGGGAATGATGGTGGACCTGTCGCACGTTTCCGTGCCCACGATGCTGGTGGCGATGAAGACGTCGCGGGCACCCGTTATTTTCAGCCACAGTAGCGCCCACGCCCTTTGCAATTCCTCGCGAAACGTGCCTGACCATGCGCTACGACATTTGGTGAGTAACAACATCGATTCCCCGCTCGTCGCCGGGAATTTAGAGCGATTGTAAACGTCGACAACGTAGCGAGTTATTTTCTTGCTTTCCTGCTTGCAGGCGCAGTCCGACGGTATAGTTATGGTGTCCTTCTACCCCCATTTTATCAGCTGCGGCGAGAAATCGACGTTGGAGGACGTGGCTGGTGAGTATCGGAACTTTGAGGAAGTTCCTCCATTTTCGGTAATATCAATCATCGGATCATGTCGGTTTATCAATTTTAAGTGTACTCGTACGCAAACCGAATGCAGGTCGGCACACTTAATATTTCTCTCGATACTCCGGGTTTTTGCTCGATAAAATTCCTCGGCTAATTCTTCCCCTTCCGGTCACAGTTCACCTGTTATTCCTGCTGCTCCTCGCATTCTCGGATAAAAGCTAATCGAAGAGGACTCCGCAATCGCGTCTAGATTGTTCTTTTTCCTTTTTTCCGTTAATGTGCTTTCCTTCCCTAAGCCGCGATCAACACCTATCATCCGGCGATCAAACATCCCGACATTTTCACAACGGGACGGCTTCGGAACAAATGATGTTTTTACACTGATTTCGAACTTGATTCCATTCAGACCGAATGAATCGTTGAAAAAGTGAAAAAGCGAACGAAATGGATTACAGACTGAAAAGTACTCGAATTATTGTACATGACCGGTCGAATTCGAACTGCGATGTGTTGAATCGCGATTAATTTCGAATTCAGCTTATTCGCAAAAGAGATCGCTATTGCACGAAGACACGCGAGATCGAAGGTAAATCCGTGCAACCGTATCTTCCACCCACGCTATTGTTACGACAAGAAAAAAAGAACAAGTGTTTTTCATCGAACGCAAGTGCAAAGAAAAGTCGACAACGGGCAATTGCACTTTCATATCCGCGTACCCTTTGTGATTCATGAGACGCAACCGTAACTTTAGAATTTCAACTCGAACAGCACGGAACTTAGCATTTTCTCCTCCGTTTTCCCGCAATACACTTTTCCACCGACTCCTGCTATTTCCAATGCGAAAACGAGACGTACGTTCCTGTGCAACACGTTCCTCCCCCTATTAAGGGTAAGTGCACAGAAAGAAATCCCCCGCTAGTTGTTTACCGAGTATTATCCATTCCGTTTACTTTTATCGAGTTATGAGATTATTTGCGAGAACACGTATCATTTAGCAGCGTTCCTACCGTCTACGAGCCGGCGGTCGATGAAAATTTGAAAACCGTGTGTGATTTCGAATTCTCTCAGTGAATTTCGTCCGGTTTCTGGTTTGTTTGCACGGTGATTTTTTTTTCAAGCCACAAAGTGAAACACCGGCACGGGGATTACCAGTTTCGCGCGTTCCGTGTTAACCTTCGCACTTGGTGTGTCGCGGCGCTGGGAATAACGAAATGCATCCAGCAGCAAGCAAATATCGTGGTCCCTGTGCGGTAAAAAAACAAAAATGTTGGGAACACTACCGCAGCGCTAAGCTTTCCCCCAGGTGTTGCGGATTTCAGCGGTACGCCCGTTTGATCTTGCTTCCCTTCGTCGCGAACATGTTTTCCCTGCGAAACTTCTGCCAACACGCTTCGGAACAGCTTCGTATATTTTCATTTCCAAATTTCGAGTCATGAAACGTCGGATCATCAAATTTACGTTCCATTTTCTACTCCTGGAACTAGTTCTAAAATTTGCAAATCTTCAAGTACTCGGACTCTACATCTTCATTATTGAAAATTCTACGATCTTAAAATTTATAAATTCTCATATCTTCAAATTTATAAAATCCCGTATAATTTATTAATTCTCAAATCCCCGAGTCTTTCAAAATCCGAATGGCCGACGTAAAAGTTTCACTTGGAATCTTGGACGTGGAGATACGTGAGACCGACGGAACAGATAATGAGGCACGAACGTCATGAGAGGAAGATTCGATCGAATCTGTCAGCGTTGGAACCTTTTGCCATCGTTGATACGTTTCCGTTTGGTCGATATTCCATGGAACGAAGAAATTTAAAAAGATACCCGTAGTACAGGAAGTCGAACGTAACTCGTTTTCGAAACTAGATCGAATCGTTGGCGTGTGACAGTCAACAACTTCTTTTAAACTTCTCAAAGAGGAAGTTCGAAGAGAAACGTGTTTGACGTTTAACGTTGTTTCGAGAGAATGCCAAGGGAGGAAAAAACGACACAGAGGTGCCAATGGCTCGAACAATGAACAGATTTCGATTTGTCACGATGTAAAGACCGTTCGCAAATACCAACTTGGCAATCACGAAACGAAAAGAGAAAGGTAATTGAATTCAAGAAACAGTGGAAATAATTTCGAAGCGTGTACATTTTTGATCGGCAATTACCCCTTCTGAGAGGTTGAAAACGATCCATTTCCGTTCGCGCTAAATCGTTCGCATTGCGGAGGAAACGACGAGAGAATTATGCTCACGAACAGGAAGCGTCGCGTTAAACTGACTCGTGGTAATAATTTCGGCTGTGTGCTCGCTCGTGTTAGCCCATTGACAATATTACCATCATGATTGATTCCTCGTTGCACGCTGCTCGTCGCATGGCTGCAACGCAACAATTCTGACCGCTTAACACGCTGGCTGACCATTTCATCGAATGAAATGCTCGTGGAACGGAAATGCAAAAAATATTCCAGATACTAATGATATTTCAGCGCCGACTTAAGTTTGGCTATGTCGAATTTAGTTGCCTATTTTCTTCTGTTGCAGCTCATATCGATCACGTGAGAACTGTCGCTGGAATTGACCACGTCGGAATAGGTGCTGGATATGATGGGATCAATCTGTAAGTTCTTTCATATTTCCTTATAAAACTTTTATACAGTTGGTAGCAGATATGCAACATTTTTTTAAATTTCTAGTCCTGTGCATACTTTAACCCTTTGCACTCGAAGATAATTTTATTGTATGCAAACAGCAACTTTAAAATGTTAAATGAGTTCTTTTGAGGTTATTAATAATTTCCACCATTATCTGTTTCACTGTGATCATACATCACACGAGCACTATTATAGAATTAGTAGAATGGTGCCTGAGAGGGGCCTGCATAGGGTTAAATTAAAAAAAAACAGCCTAAATTTGTGGTACTGGTTCCAGAATAAAAAATAACAGTATAATAGAATAACTAGTTCATTAAAAAATTCCTTGCTGTCGATGTGTTCGTATGAGCTTGTAATTTTTGAAGTTAAGGAGTCTAAAAGGAGTAATGAACGTAATCGATATTCGATGTAATAAGTTAAATTCGTAACGAAGCTATAAAGCTGTTTACAGCGTTCGTTCGCCTAAAACAATAATAATTTATGTAGCACGATACTCGACATCGTTATTTCCATAATTTTGCTGGCATTATTCGCGGTGCTCGTAAAAATGCGCTTACGAGGCTGGCAGCAATAAATCACGCGGCTGGCAGAAAGCGAGCGAGGCGCAACAAATGAGCGAATTTTAACGAACGCACGGAGAATCAGTGAGCCAAAAGGAAGAGAAACGCAACAATTTCTTGACCGCCCTTCTTGTTTTCTCCTGTACCATCCGCGATTTACGAGATACCCCGGCCATAAAGCACGTGTGGTTTTTAACGCTTGCACGAAGCGTTGACCGGTGCCCCGTAAAAACGTAACACGACCGAGGTAAAACGTACGATCGACGACCTTCCAGCTGGTTCTTAACCGCCTCTGTTTTCTACGAGCGTTTCCGACGAAATAGTTTTAAGACCGTTTCGCGATGAAATTGCATCGAGATTCTTTTATAAAAACCTGCGTATCCCTGGATAACAGTGAAGGATATGGATATTTTATCGTTACAGTACGCGGTGAAATATTTAGTACGATCGACTTGCGTTACAAGCCATTTCGCGTAACTCCGTTTTATTTATACCGAAGATAATAGTAGGTGAAATAACCGAGCGAACACTCGAGATGGGCTGAAAGCAGCTTCAACTGAAAATATAGCGTGCTATTATTGCGTTGGCTCATTTTGTTTGCATTAAGCTCTCTGCTAGCAAATATACAGGTACATACGAGACCATTCAAACTGCATGTTCACTAAACCACGATACAACGCTGCATTCGAACGGGGTGTCTCGTTGCACAACTTGCTGTCGACTGGTCGATTTTATCTACATCTTCCGGTTCACTTTTATTAGAGATATACAAATGTATAAATACAGGAATATTTTTTTCACAGAATTTGTTAACTGTGTTATCGTATATTAATTCGAGAACTAATTATGCGACGTACGCTATAAACTTGAAGTTTTCGAGTTTTTCAACGAGCCGAGATCGCTGAATTTATGGTAGAAACGGAGGTGCAAAAGAAACGGGCAAAACACGATATCGGTGGATCGTGTTTGCGAGACTGCGAAGCGTTATACCCGCTCGAGGCTGAAATCAGAGCGTTCGCCATTAAACCGCGCCAAAAAAAGGGGAGAAAAAAATAGAGAAGCAGCATAGGGGAAACGGAAAAAAAGGGTGCGGACAGCAGCTGCTAAAAAGTTGTCGGGGCTTTCGAAATCCGCGCGAAAAACACGTATGGGCGTGGCAAAGTGCGGCTGGAAGGGATAAAAAACAACGTGGCAACGGGAGAGACGCAAATTGCACGTGGAGCAGTAGGAAAAAAGAAAACGCGAGTTAGAAGAAAAAGAATGTGCCGCTGTTACCGATCGAATAGCTCGCAATCTGCTGCTGCAACTTGACGAGTTAAACGTTGATTGAAAAATAAATCAAATCGCCGATAAAAGATCTAGTGAATTACCATATCGCTTCGCGAATTTCATTATTTCCGTCCACCTTTATTTGATTACTTCATTTACTTTTCAAAATCGGATCGCTCCTCGTAAATCAGGTTTTAAAACAGTAGATGGGATAAAACAGTAGTTTTTTTTAAAAGGTGGTAACATGCGATTTTGGAAATCGTTTTAAGATTAATTGTACACCTTCGATTGTCGTGGGCGTTCTACGGTGAGAAGCCACAAATTGCTCGCAGCTACAGTTAATTACGCCATTAGATTAAGGGTTGTTTCGAGGCTCGCCGCAGCCCTAAACCTCTTAGGTCTCCACGGAATTAGCCGTTGGATAAATTTTAATCGCATTCGAAATTTATTCATAACTCGTTAAGAGCAATTTTGGGATCATTACTTTTTCTTTCGCGTACCATTTACCGTATACTGTCGAAAATGGTGCAAGTCCTGGTGCTTTTGATGAAATAATAAATATGTAATGACGTTATTACAGGATAATTAATATGGTTACACAGTATGTTGTTAAATACATACTTCAATACATCGTAATGTAGTTAAAAGCGCAGGAAGACCGTTTGATATTGCATTAACGTAAATTTTAACACCGCTTAAAAGCCTGTCGAATTACGTAATTAACGGGAATATTGGGTTTTATCGATTCGATGTTACCTCGCGTTCGCCGCTTTTTTCAAAACTCTTTATTATTCCTATTATTCTTTGTGCAACGAACTATTTTTTTTTAAATATTCTAAACAACGACGCGAAATGGTTTTACGTTGAAACAGAAGTTCTCGCGGCAAAACAAGCAGTAGATCAGTTCGTTAAACTTTGAACCGTTGACTTTCCGTTGAACCGAGTTTTCTCGCGATTAGTCGATCTCGCTTATTTGAGTTTACTTAACCCTCTCGTATCGTTATTTCGCGGTGCTCGTTAAGGATACTCGATCAGAGCAGCGATTCTGCAAAAGCGAACGATACCCATCGGCGTTTATCCTCGTTCCAACGATTCGCAAATCGGGTCTCTTCTACGAAATTGTTCCAATAATTACTTTGTTAAATTTGTACAGTTCGTTATTAGCCAATGTCCCAGTTTTCCGTTCTAGTTAACGGTCCGCGCTGTTTCTCCAGAAAAATGTGTGTGCAGCCGACAAGTTATTTTAATTGATCGATCATCTCGCCCATGGTTATACGATATCTCGATACGGCTCGTTTTGTCGCCGAATATTCAGGAATGTTTCGAATCTACTTTTTCCTCCTCGTTACGTGTCCCTTTCAATTAAATGTCTTTCCAATCGACGCGATTTGCCGCACCGTCGCGTTCAAATTTCTCATTACTGCTTCGTAACTTCCGGTACAACGCTTTAATTTGCTACTTCTTCGTTAACTCGAGTACGTTAAACTTGTAATTTGTTAATTACTTGTGTCGATATCTCGGCGACACAGAAATTAGTACCAACGGGGAAACAACACGAATTCGACATACGATATGGAACACAGAAAAATATTTCTATTTCGCTTAAAAATTAAAAGCAAACCATCGAATGACGTCAAACGAATTTGAAAGTAGCCCAAAATAGAGCCTCTCGTTTTTATTTTAAAACGGATTTCACTCCTCTCGTTTTCAGTAATCATCGATCATAGCTATATCTCGTAATCGACGCAATTAGCATCGATATCGGGGATGATCGAGAGAAAGCGTATCCTATTTTTCTTTTCTTGGTGGCTGGTCTCGGTATCGATCCCTTCAGCGTTTCTTCCACTGCATCGTCGTTTTTCCTCTCCTTTTCATTCCTCGTCTATAAATCACTGTCAGAACGGCGGGACGAAATGTATCTTCGCGTTCGAATAGGATTTTTGGTTTCGCGTTGATCGCGTGCACGGAAGACTGGCGGAGAAAGATGGTCGTGATGCAGTTCTGGTGTCCACGCGAATGGGAGAGCTTTGTCGCGTTTCGTTCCCCTTTTTCGTAACCAGATTCCTGTAGAACCGACTGTATGGATCCCTGACAAAATCGCGCGAACACGCCGCGTACTCGCGCGTGCACGTTTCCATTCCCTTCGTGGAACTGGATGGAAAGCACGGGGAATTGGAAATATCGTGGACCGGAATACCGTTCGGGCAACGAGCAACCAGCAACGAGCAACGAGCAACGCGACAAGCTTCGACCAGGCGCCATTCAAACGACTCCGATAAATCTCGTCTCGGCTCAATTTTCCACGGCCAGTATTTTATCGCGCTCTATATCTTTCTTTCCCTCCTACCTACCCTCAATTCCGATCGCTACCGACGTACGTAATTGTTATTCGTTCCTTAGGGAGCAAAAAATGCTCCCAGAACGATCCACAGATTGCAAACTTTCGCATCGGGTACCTGCCTTCAATTACGCTACATTTTCCTATTAACGTATCACGGTTACGTTTGTGTTACTGCCATTTTGTATTACTTTTGTGTCACTGAATCAGACTTCACATGTTTCGATCATTACTTAAGCGACGATTAACCATTTTAGAAAGATATTTTCGAAAGGTTAATAAACCCTTCACACAGATATTTTCATTAAACTTCAATTTTGATGTTAGCTAACTTCACATCATCAAATCTGAAGCTTGGAGAAACGCAATCTCTTGGATTTCTCTTTTTCAAGCGAGTATGCTGTTAAAGATAATATTTGCAATATAGCTGAAGTTATAGTGCGACGATAGCGGCAGAAAGTAGCGAGAAACGAGAGAAGCTTCGAAACAACGATGAAACGGACCGATGGCCATCGTTTACAGTCGTTTCGTAAAAAGCATCGCACTCGATTTGGAAATTTCCGAGATTGAAACAACGCTCGTGACCGCAGACAGTCGATGTCTGTACACAATACACAGCTGCATAACTGCCAGTTTCAGCCGCGATATGACGCGCCATGAATAAGTCTCTAACCGCTCTTGTTGGGCCGACATTGTCAGCAGGTAGCTTTCAACGGTTCTGCAACGCTCGTTGTCGACGCTAGCCCTTCTCTGGTGCTCGTTATGACGCGCGTAATGAGAACGTCGAAATTCAGACTGATCAGACTCTAATTCGCCGTGAATATCCGCTCGTTCGTACATCCCTATGCCATCGACCGCGTACAAATTAGTTGACCGATCTTCTCTTCGTGTGCATGATTTCGAACGAATATCAATTTGCCTGTAATGTCCTGACCACGATTTGCCTATTAAATTACTGTCATACTGTTCGTACGATCAACATGCTCTTATCTATTAAACAACGTTAACGTTTCATACTTAATCAAGAAGTAAGAGTGCACGACTGTGCTGAAATATAATGTTGAATTCCGGGTTGTGGAATTAAAACCAACACGCACGCTGGTACTGACTACAGAAATCTGACGAAGAGTTTTTCGTTACAAATATATATAAGGGTAATAGTGGGTAATCGGTGGTCAACGGATGGTCAAGATACAAGGGACAGGATGAATAACAGGGTACAGGAGGCTAGATGAGCTGGAACTATGACTAAGATGTGTTTACGTTAGAATAACTTGTTGGTGATGAGTGGGTCATGCAACAATAAACATCTGTAAAACAATCGTGCAATTTAAGACGGAGTGCATCGATATATTCGAAGTAACAAAGTCGACCTCGATAGCGTATTAATAATCAGGAATGAAAATACGCGTGTATAGTCGTCAATTTTCATTATCCGGCAACTTATCCGCGGACTCTTAACCGAAGTCGTTAAAATGCAAAAGCTCGACCTCGTGGCACAATTTCACAAACGTTCGGTTCGTAAAGCAGTAGAGCTTGCGAAGAACCTCGCAGCTCGAGCCATCAAGCGACTCGCTCTAATAGTAATTAGAGTAATGAGGAATAAACCGCCCGAGGAGAATCGTAATTTATTCGCGACAGCTTCTCTCTTCCAACAAGCTCGTTATCCTAGCCGCGAATTTGTATTGGACAGCTTTGTCCCAATCATAGTTTCTTACCTCGTACTTCGGGAACTCGATAATTTAAACTTTTTCGAGTAAACTTCCCTCTTTGGTTCTTTGAAATTGATCCAAAGTTAATTTGTTCTATAAACCCGGTATAGAGCGGTGTAACGTACGAAAAGAGATCGAGCGAATACGTTATTGAAAGAGCGATGCAAATGAGGCCGGTGAAATTCCCGCAGAGACGAAAGTTGCAAATTTTTTCGCTGGCGAATTTTTATACGCGTTAACGGGGTCATCCACGGTCTCCTACTGAGCGTTAAGCAACGAAGAAACGCGGAAAAACGTAATAGATTAAACTTTCTTCGAAGAATTACGCGCAGGAAAATTATGCGAGTAATATGGAGTGTACACGTTGCGAGGCTATACGAAAAGCTCTTGTAAAAAGTTTCGAGCAGTTTTCTAATTTAAACTCCCGCCATGCGGCGGCTTCATTAATATACTGTTCCGTCGTAAAGAAATATTCATGTAAACAGCGACGTTCGAGATGAAAGGAGTCCTTTTATCGGACGTCGGCAAATCGCAAAAACAGAAAAGAAGAAACTTGTTACCCGTCTGTGTACGAACCAGCGAGATTAATCGACGAATTCGACGTTCACGACGCCCGAAGCATTTCTAAATGAAACCGTTTTACGATCTGGTTGTTTCAGGACACCGACGGGCCTGGAGGACGTCAGCAAATACCCGGAGCTTTTTGCGGAGTTGTTGGCGCGCGGTTGGTCGGAGAAAGACATCCGAAAGCTGGCTGGGCTCAATCTGATTCGCGTGTTCAAAGCAGTGGAGAAGGTGAACGTTTCCCTATTTCTAATCCACATCTTTTTTGTAAAAAATACACCTCGTTAAACATTAGTCTCTGTCAACTACAAATTTGTAGTTCTCTGAACGCAAAAGAAAATACTCGAGTTTTGACAATCTGACGATACGCGTTTAGATCCGATGTTTTATTTAAATCGGTAGCCACCACACGTGGTTCCTCGCGGTAATTAAAATCCTTGCACGTTCTACACTATCCTAAATTGAATTCGCAATACTAGAGAACACAGAAGGGTCTGCGGAGCGAAATATCCGATGACCAGAAATCGGGTTAGCCAAGCCGACCAATATCGAATTTAATAAAGCACACAAATCACGCGTTTGCCGGTGTATCGTCGAGCAAGACGGCTGGGCGATTTTTGTTCCCTTGGACTACTGCCAATCCCAGAATCAGCTGGCTCGATCCTTCACCTACTCGAACCACCGTCTCTCTTCTATGATTTGTACCAGTCTACCAGGGACAGGCGTGCACGTTCCATTAGTTGACCTTTTCTAACGCGAAACTGTGCCACGTGTTAACGTTTAATTGAATTACAACCGAGAAATTACGTGTACCATTATTTGACGACCCTCCACGATGTCACTAAAATCACAATGACAATTTAACCCAGGAGCCTGTTCTGGTATAATGTTTTGCTAATAATTAGAACTGGAATATTATGTTACGACACCGTTCCATCAAAGTAGATATTTTTATTACCCCATAATTACAAAAGTGCTGATGGCAAACTCGAGTCAAGATTCATAGTCGACCAGAAAAAGATAAGCGGTTCGATTCGATTAAACGTCTCGAAACAGAGAAATTCGCGCAAGGAAAATGGGAAAAGCAAATTACCGGTAGAGTGAAACAGTTTCCAGAATGATTGCCGGTGCGCGGAAGAAGTTGCGCGAACCTGACTTCTTCGCAGCTAGGACGTTAATTCGTAGCTCGTAAAAGGAAAGGAAAGCCCGAGTACATCTTAGCAGGTGCACACCTTTAACTCTCGACGATTTTAATTCCCTTCCTACGACTGGATCCAGAATTCTCTATGGTGCCGGTGTTCGTCACCGAACGCGAGAAACGTAGTAATTGTTAAAACAATAGACCATTCTGTCGTGTACCGAGTGAAACGACGGCGACGAAATTCCAACGGGGAAATTGAATTTCGTCGGTGCTGTTTCGCCAAGACAGGCTGAAATTCGAGACTACGTTAATCATACTTCTTACGATCACGATAAAAATTAATGAGAAACGTAATGGACGTTCAGCTACCGTTGTTCGCGCGACCAATGAACACCGTGTGAAGAAGATTTCTTGGAAAATTGAACCTCGTTCCTGGATACAATTACTTTACGAGGTGCATTGTCTCGCGCTAATTGCATCCTGGCTACGGTGACACCGTTGTTTCTGGAAACAGAAAGCTCCGGGATTTTTCTGGGATTAAGGATGCAGGAAAATTGTGGGTGAACGCCCTGGGAATAGCGTAACAAAATACACCGATCAAGGAACACCGTGTATGCATAGTAATTACTGGTACATAATTATTAACTATAACTTTTTATAGTCGAATTAACGGTTCAGAGAACTCTTTCAAAATTGACTCATTGAGTGATGCAATGGAAATGATACAATAACCAGTAACCCACAGAAATATACACAGCTATTGCAAATAATTTTCATTATCGTTAATCTGCCATAAATTCGATTCAATTAATACGTTTGATACAGGTATACCTAATCACGGCTCTAATTAACGAGATCTGTTGATTGCAACTGCTACAATGGCGTTCATAGAATTATGTTCAAATAATTATTTATCGTAATAGTTAATTCGTGTACCAGTTGTACGATATTCTGTGTACGAAATAAAACATTGCAAGAATTATAGCCATCGAAAATCGTTACTACCGCAGAAAAAAGTTGCATCGGAGTCTGACAAAGAAACGCGATCGGAAAGGAAAACCGTTTACGTTCATCGCGATGTTTGGAAGCAAAATAATCGCCGATGCATTTTACTGCACTCGCGAAAGGACTCGTAATGATTCATCAAGGACGGGTGAAAGATAGAAATAATGGTGCGTTTGATTAAAAACGTTCGGAATTTATGGACAATATTCATCTCGCAAAACAGTCTGTTTTACTCGCTAAGAAATCGTCCATTAACATTTTAATTTCCCTGACGATTCCTCGCAGTGTTTCGCGATGGTAAATGCGTCGAGCGAGAGGACCAGAAAGGGAAGAAAATTCAATTTGAAGGTAAAACGTACGTGGACGAGGAAAAAAGAGCACGCATTACGCGACGAAACGTTTGTAATGTCGCCGGGGGATGCTTTATCGCGATGTTACGGTAGCTGCGAAGGCAGCGATAAAAGTGGATTTGATTAGGGAACCCAAGAACCACCGGCATTTGTTACAAGCTCATTTTCTTTTTTCGCGACGTCGTGAACCAGGTACTACCCTTTCGCAGCCGAGAAAACGACTGTCGCACGGTGATAAAATTTGATAAGAACCGTTAAGGGTGTCATGTTCTAATTTCGCAAATTGACATCGTTGTTACTGAAATATTATGGTATTTAAAATTTCCCTGCTCCGGAGATAACGCGGGGTCTACGAGTCATTACCGCTAAACGATTAAACGGCAAAAACACGCGGGAAAGACAGAAAAGACAGAGGTTAAGAGGGTAGCGGGTGTAGGCACAGGAAAAAAGTTGTGAACATCGGTTACGCGTTTACGGAACAGCAACGAAAGCTTCGGCCGTACCGTAATGGTCGTGGAAGGTTAATGGGCTTACCGAAAATTGATGGTGGTTGTGCAGGGTCGCATGAAATACGCGCACCGCGAACTTTTTTTCCCTACGCCAAGCATGGCTTTCGCCATACAACCTCTCGCGAACATTCCCTTTTTCTCGTCGAGCGTGATTTTTCCTCAGAATATTCGCGACGCCATGTGCACCTCACGAGCCGGAACTTTCACCGGACCACCGTCAAAATTGATTGACTTTTTCCTTAAAATCCCTCCTATCGACAAATTCCTTCTTCCTTCGCTCGTTGACGGTCAACTCTCGTTTAATTCAACGAGAAAGAGAAAGAGATATACTGGAAAAATTCTAAAGGCATAACCTCGTGTAATTAGAATGAGAAACAAAAAGTATAAAAATGATCTCGAGCAAAATATTTTGAAGCGTTAAATTTATTGCTATTGCACAAACGTAAATGGTAGCAAAAGAAAAGAGGTTCCGGCGAGATAAATGGGGGAGATTCTCAAACGAGTTCATGGCAATAAATGGGTTAATGAATCCAAAGAACGAATAAGGTTTTTTTGTTGGTCGCAGGTTCGCGACGACATGGCAGCGGAGGGTATAGAACCACTGGAGGAGGAAATTCCGCACGAGGACATAATAGGTCGGGATTACTGCCGTTACAACGTGAAACGACTGATGGCGCCGTAGCGAGGATATCGAAAGGATCGAGTACAGCGAAGAAAAAGAGGATGAAGGTAGAGGGGAATCGAGGAAACGGTCATGGCGAACCAAACTCTCTTCGAAAGCACTTCGACTCGTGAATTCTAGCATCTGCGAAGGACGGCTCGGGTGTCTCGACGCGTCCCCTTTCGATTCTTTTCTCCGTTTCGCGTCAGCCATGATCCTCGGCCGTGTACGAACGTAAGTAGATAGGCAAACTCGATTTCCTTCGAAGAGGCGCGACATTGACAAGCGAGAACCGGTGAAAGGTCGTCTAGCGGAAGAGTGTGTTCCTTCGCAGAGGAATGATAGGTTTCTGCGAAAATAAAAGAGAACGATGGAATCGTGTGCGTTTTTCCTGCGATTCGAAGACCAACGCGTTTACACGGACGTCCGAGGAATAAAAGCGTATTCAATCCGAACGATTTCCTCGTCGATGCTGGAACCAAAACCGTTCTAGTCAATATGCTAATTATATTATGTATAAATATGTACACATAACGATCGATCTCGCGAACGACTGACACAGAACGTGACCTATTGTCACTGATACGAATGCGTGGATGTTTAACTGTGTTGCGTGTGAGTGAGACCGCGTGCAAGTGAGCAAAATGTTTGTACATATGGTACCTGAAGTCGAAGAACATATTGATCCTCCTACGGAACAGATCGGCCTTAACGGGGACACGATTGTAATCGTTATGAAATCGAACAACGGCAAACATAGAACCTGCATTATCCAAATTACTGAACAGAAGTATTCCGGAAATTTTTAGATAATCAAAAAAATCATGTATTGCAGATATCTGCAAGAAACTGAGAAGTTCCATTATCGAAATTGCTAGGTAAATATAAGTATTCGAAAATCTTGCAAAAACAGAAAATAAAATTTTGGATTTATTGGAATTGGAACGCGTCAAAACCACCTGTGTGCACTTCGGTATGCATACAAAATTGGACGAATGGAACTTCCATTACCCGAATTACTAAGGAAATGTAAACATTCAAAAATTTCCGATAATAAAAAGTAAAATTTGAGGTTTATTGGAACACGGAGAACCCTCTTCACACCTCGAACATACAAATTGGTGAAATGGTCCATTACCCTAATTGCTAAAAAAGTTATTCGGTTAACAGAAATAATTCCTGAAGAAAATAAAAGTATCGAAGTAGCAAGAACCCTAATTCTGCACTTGGATGACGTAGATTCTACAGCAGTCGTGTATTCCAAATTGTTCGATCGAATTCCTACTCGCGGCGGAAAAATTGAAACGGCCGATTTGATCGAAGGAAGATCTAGTTACATTAGACTCGAGAGAGCCGCAATCGTTGACTCCGTCAACGAGAACTTTCCTACGATTTTGCACGATCGAAGTTGACGTCGACACGCGCGTCGATGTGTAATCACGTTCACGAACGACATTTTTTTTCTCGAAAGGCGTCTCATTCATTCTAAACACTCTAAGACTCGTGTATTCTACTAAACGCACTGATAATATCCTTTCTTAACGATGTTTTTACGCTAAAGAAACTTTTAATATAGTCAAAATTTTAACGACTGCATAAAGGAGAAAAAGAAAATGATCAACTTCCCTCGTGCCATCGATGCATTTGGTCGTTAATTTTAAGTACGAGAATCTGCGGGTCGTTCGAAACTCGCCGTTTATGTTTCGATTAAAAGAAAATCAAGAAAAACTTGTTTCGTATCGACTGAACGACCATTCGTGTGCAAGTAGTCGAGATCAACGAAGCGTCAGTTTCGTGAATATATCCTAACATTTCAAGCGTTACTGAAACCGGAAATAAATTGACGACAAATCGAATATGGTCGTTGTTAAACTAAAATTATTTGCTTTATTCTTTTCCCATCGTTCCTTACTCCCTTTCATACTGAATCGACTACAATGATGAAGAATATAGAAGACTCCAGTGGTAATACAAACGTAACACGTGTATACACCGCGCGAGAGAAAAGGTCTACATTGAAATTAAAATTGAAATCATTCGGTCGAAGTAAATTTCTTGCGTCGATTACGAAACGGTCAACGCGTCGCGATAATTTTCGACATCAACGGAAGTCGTTGCGGTGCAAGCACATCGAGCAAGTAAACGGGCTGGTTGTGAATCGAGTGCATCGATTCGCCAATTTACAAGTAACAAAGGGCAGAGGCTCGTTGGTGATTCACACAGCGCGCAGGGAAGCAATCAGGTGCAAAGTACACGTTGAAATCGTAAACGCGGGCCTGGTTTATTGGCATTTCGGAATCGTACGTGCTGTAAATCCCGCCCGGAGGCTTGATTAGATTGTCGGACGGTAGATTTGATAATGGCTTGATTATCTATCAATCGAATTAATCAATCGAATCCTGCGCAAAATCGCGGTCGAATCGATTTACCTATCTAACGGAGTTCGTTTTCAGCCGGTGATTTTATTACTTAGCGCAAGTATTAATCGTTTGATAGGTGAAATTAATTTGCTCGACAATTCTTCAAATAAGCAAAGTGCTAAAGAATTTTTTAAACAAGTTAACAAAAGTTTCGATCCGACTGCCGCGAAGATAATAAGTTTTCGTTCCCCGATCGTTTGAAAGTGTCCACTGATCGAAAGTGTCGCGTAAAGTTTGCGAAGAAGGAAGAGAAAGGTAGGCCGAAGGGACAGCGTCGTCCTTTCGGTGATAATTAATTCTTCGTCGTTTGTGGCTGCTTAACGAGCTCGTTAAAAAGTTTTGACACATTTAGACCCTGGTTGGTCGCTGCAAGAACCATTTAAGCTTCTTCCGTCGACGGGCCATGGTTGAACGAGCAGTGGATTTCTTCGACTCCCTCGTTACTATCGAATTCTCTCTTCTGTCCTCCCGAATCTTCTACTTAAACCTACCCTTTACCAATTACACCGAAAAAGCACCGAGCAAGAAAGAATATCGAAGAGCTTTAAAAAAGTAACAGCAAGAGACCATTGTTTCGTTTTCGGCGAAATATCTGCCAAGTTTATAACCGAAACTCGACCTATAAATTTTATCCTTTAATACCGCTACGAATAATACCGGAGTTATACTTCTTGCCCGACTTATGGAATTCCAGTAGCGATACTTCTCGCCTGTGCCGGATTCCTGCCGACGATTCGCAAGAACAGAAGTTCCAAACGGCTCGGGAACTTTCGTTGAATCGTAAATTACGAAATGGAATAGATAACGTTATGATCAGCCAGGTGACGTTCTCCGAGATCGAACGAGTCAGGCACGTGCATCGAATGGTAACCATCAAACGGTTCGTCTGAATTTTAACCTTCGAGATATGGCGAGATGAGGTATCGAGTGGTAGACGGCGTAAACCGAACGGAAAATTAGTGTCAGGTTTACGCGCAATTTGCTGCGTCGTCCGGGTTTGCTTTTGGCTAACGCGATAGAGAATCAAATATCGGGCTGGGTGATCCTGCCTAGGTAAGGGCTTTACGATTCGGTCAATCGTAAATCGGTCAAATTGGAAAACCGTTTCTTTACATACGGTGCAAATGTTTAACGATATCTTGGTAAAACGTGTGCACTCAAAATCTTTTCATGAAATTCAATTGTAACATTTGAAACTTTGTGAAATTCTGCTTCGTGCAGATTATCTTATGCGAATGAAGTATGAAAAGTTATAAAGAAAGGTGGCAGAGTTACGAATACGTCATCTGAGAAAAGAGGTGCATGAGTTTGCAACGACCCGCTTTCCAAAATTAAATTGCCAAACGAAACAATCGAAAATGTCTATTTTCCTGAGACGAAAGAATATAAAATCGTTAAAAAATTCATTTATTGGCGGGTCGAATATTTCGGTCACAAGGGAGGATACAAGAAATGGACTACGGTGTATAAAATATGTACTCAGCCGGGGCCTTTGAGAATGAAGGTCCCTCGAGAGCTTTAGGCTCGCTTAAGATTTTGTTTGATCTGTATCCCACAAAGAACAGCCACTTCTTGCTCTTTCACGAGAAACTAGATTGTTATTACCTCATGCATTCTGCACTTTCAGAAATTTATAAACGAAGACGATCGAACGGGGCTGCATTAGTGTTTCAAATATAGATTGCTAAAAGAACAAAATCCACATCCAAAAGTTTTCGTATTATTTTTCATTGCGACATAATTCGAGACATTCAAAGAGGTTACACAAGGAATTGTGCAGGACATATTCTTCACGACATCGCCCAGAATACGACACCATGAACTAGTAGCATTTTATTTCATGAAAGTTATAAAAACGTACCGAACTCCAAACTTACGCACCGTTTCGAACAACTGGTCGCAGCAGTGCGTTAGATCGTGGCAATATTTTCTTGTATATACACTGACAGAATATCCAGCGGTGCTGCGCGACAGTATCACGCGTCGAAATCCCAGGAAATAGAATGTAAACTTTATGAGAAAACACGCGTGAAACGATACCCGGTAACCGTGAACAAGCGGAAAAGCACAGATAATAAAATAGTATTTTATTGGATACTTTCACGGTTGAAGTTCCAACAGCCGCGATTACGTCCGTTCGAGCGTATTAAACTGTCTTAATTTCGCTGAAAATGAACAGAAATTTTACGGCCTGCTGATACATTTTCAAATTCATAACGCGGGCGAGTTAAGACCTCGTAAAAGCCGACCAGAAAAAAAGCTCTCGAGCATTGTACCAGATTATAGAATTACTGCACCCTTTTTATTCGTAATTTCATGTCCTTACTGTCGGCTTTTTATTAATTTCTTTTTTGCGAGATGAATGCATCCGGGGGTTTAAAAATGGAAAACGTTCAGGATTTATGCGACAGTAGTCATAGCTTTCCTAATAATACCGGCTAAAATTAAGATATAAATTAAAAAACCAATTTTCCTTTCATTGGATACCGACGGGTTCGCTGCAGTATCTCTGAAAAAAAGATGAGATCCTTATATGAACGCGATCGATTTTATTCGTTCACGTTTTTTGCTCGTCGCGAAGTTAAATATCGAGGGATCAGTATCTTTTTCAAACTTCTCGTTTGAATAACGCACGCGCTACTTCATTCGACCACTGAAATAATACTTTATTCTTAGTATACGGGTCAGCTGGTATCTTTCAATTATTATTATTACCGACACTTTTACCGTTTGACCTGGCCTGGTTCGGTCAGGAAGACTTCAATAGCTACATTTTGCATACGCTCGCAGATATACGAGCCAGCGATACTGATCGCTTTTTCCTCCCTTTTTCCTTTCCACACTTTTTTAGTTTTTTATTCTTTTATCATACGGTAGTGACATTGTTTCGACGCGCCGGATAATATCAGTACGAGATTGCGTTGCAATCTGCGTAAATCGAACAAGAGATTTCGTGTCGAACATATTTCACGGGCAAAATATGCAAATTTGCGTTTCACCCAGAATGTAACGGAAAATTGTAACGTTCGAAATATCATTTGCATACAAAACTGCCCGACTTCTATCCCTGTAATGGCGCAGAAGACAAATACATTTTCAAAATTTTGGCTCCACTACACCATTGTCCGACTAATCGTCTCTTTTCCACTTGCATAGCGATTTCTAACGCATTGTTCGCTCGTACCGAAAAGAAAACTACATTAACAGAATAGAACAAAAATTTGGTCAGGATATAAAACGGAATAAGTTTCTTTAAAAATATTCATTTTATTCGTTCACTAGACTTTCTCCAGATATATCTTCTATATATATATAAATATATATATATTTCCGAAATATCAATAATCTGTACAAAATGATAGCTTTTACACCGTCTTATAAAAATACCGCTTCCATAAAAACGTCCCTCGCTTGCGTCAGCGAGTCCAAATTAAAATCGAAATTAAGGAAAACGCTCCTGGCGATAATTCGATGAGAAAAGAAGTGACAATAGCAAGGCCTAAATCGTTCAACGAATACACCTATAGAATGACAAGAGTCACCGAACAGGGAATACTACGTTACCTTTATCTCTCCGACTATGATACACAGCGATCAACGATCGTTCATCGCGTAACAGGGATATATAAACGTTTTTTTGTCTGTTCATATTCTCCTTAACAATCACGATGAAAGAGGTATATACCTATTTGTGATGTCGCTGCAACGATGACTGACTCGATGTGGAAGAGAAATTTTTGTCGTTGGGATTCCGCGCCGATGGAGCTATACGAGACGTATATTTTTAATTTCGCAATACGCGTCAAGTCGAGCAACTAACGCACGACGACAAGAAATCACAACGGAACGAACGTTGCTATATTTCCTATCGCCGATGCGAGTTTGAACGCTGCGTTGTTTACAAAAAGAGATTTGTAAATATCCCAACAGATGGGATGGCAAATTCGTTAACGCAGCATCAGCGGTGCAAAATCACAGGTACGTGGCATCGCTTGTCTACGGAATCGCTAACTTGATCAGCTTTATCGTTGCGTCTCAAAGATAACAAAAATAGTTTAACTTAAGGGGTGAAAAATAACAAGGGGCAAGGGGTGAGGGGACACGAACAATTTCGCTGTACATAAACGACGAAACAACGACGTCGAACCGCGAGTTACTATCACAAAAAAGGAAACAGGGAGAAGACAACGGAAAAAAGGGAATAGACGAGGACTAGTTTTGTACGTAAGCAGAACAGAATCGTAGAAACGAGGCGGGACAAGGACTGTTGTTTCCACGGATGGTCCCAATGGGAGTTTGTTCAGTGGAAAAAAAACGCGGCAGACAGAAGACCTCGAACGAGTCGTTGAAGAAGAATCCGAATTTGTCACGTGAATTGTCCAGTGGTATTCTTCGGTTCGAAGAACGCCGGTTGAACGCCGAAACAAAGCTCGTTTGTCAGAAAGAAGAAAACGATCGCAGAAAAAAAGAGAAAAGAGAGACATATAAAGAATGTGCGGAGCTCTCGATGTTCGTGACTCGTGTGTTTCTCTGTTCAGGGTTAGTTGACCACTTTCTCCCGTTTCAAGGAGCCAAACTCCTCCAGCATCGCTTGTAGCCCTTCGGGAACTCGTCCGGCGTCCAATTCTTGTCCCCACTGCCGATACTGAAAGAAGAACGAACAATTGTTACATGATATACAGGTGACACGCGATCGGACGTTATTTATTATACCACGACATTCTGGGGATCTTTGAAAAGGATCTGGAAAGATTCAAGGATGGAGGCTGTGCAGGAGAGGATCCTCTTCTTTCGTTAAGTTCATTCGTTTTGGATCAAACGAGAACCTGCAAAATAATTTATTCGATACGACCCGGTGGTAGTTTTTTGTATGATCAATAAATTTTAATCTTACCTGTCGTATTATGACGGAGCTATTTTCATGAGACGATTCGAAACACGTACACGTATTCGAAGTTAGGGGTTGCTTTCGCAAACAGTAAAACTAATTCCGTGAACTTGAAGTCTTACCAGATAAAAAGATAAAAGTGCACGACATGTTTATGGTTCCTCAAGAAAACTTTGCGCTCTGTATATTCCTGCCTTAGCCGAAGAATTTACGATATTAACGCGCGGGAAATAGAAACGTTACCCCGCGAAATTTCTATAGAAACCGTAGTTCTTCTGGAAAGACGGTTGCATAATCGAGGCTACATAGGACTTTAAAAACGTTCGCAGCGTAAAAAGTTGTACCGAATAATAGACGCATAATTCAACCACGGTATTCGTGAAAACTTTTCTACGCGCAAGATTTATACGGTCTCGGTATGCAACGAGAAACAGAATGTACATGTACAATGTGATGCGACCTACTCCTTTTTCGATTAAAACAATGTACTTGCATAAAATACTCAACGGGTTTTCTTACATAACGAAATTACCCGCGAGAAAAAATCTGTAACTTCCATTTGTTTTTTTAGTAACAGGAAAAATTAATCATGCGGGAGAAAGGTTAGCTTACCATCTCCAACTCCTTCCGCAAAGCAAGCACAGCCTTTTCTCGGTCGGCTACCAACTCTTCGAGGTATTGATACCTTAACTTCTTTCGAGCACGACACTCCCTCGCACTCTGTCGGCTTCGTTCTGTAAAAATAAACGGGAAAATGCGAAAACGTGAGACCTCGATATCGACGCGATAGAAGTGCTTCGTAAAACTGTATAGAAACGCACACACCTGGTACGTACACCACTTTGCTATCTTTCAATTTATTTTACACAACCTATTGAAATAAACAGTAAGAAAAATGATTCTTCCATAAAGACTGCTACACAAGGTACTAAGAGAAAAATTAAACAAGCAGGCCACTGCTATGCAGGCTGGATCCTTTTGCCACGCGTTTCTGCGAAAATCAAGTGCAGCACGCGTGCAGTGTGCAGGCTGCGTTAATAATTCAAAATAGGGATTTGCGACGCAAAGTCTGGTACTTGCGAGATAAGCGTAACGAAATCCTAACATACGATACTTTCGAAATTCTGCTTTTCTTACACGAGTTCCGCGAGAAAGGGAAATATTCGCGACGTCGAACCGTGCCGCAAGAAATACTACGAGTACAACGTCACGACTGCAAAAATGCACGATACCGGTAACGTGTTAAAGTCAACAAAGTGTAGCCAGGAGAAATATTTGGCTGCGCGACTAGTTAATACTTTGTCTACCGCAAATTTATATTGCGAAATGTAAACCCCTACATTAAACAGTAAGACGAGATCCTTCAAACTAAAGACAACTTCGGGTACTCGGCGTCGATATTTCGTTCAAATACTTCCGAGGACGTTCACCTTCTGTATCGCGGTTTAGAAATACAAGATCGAATTGACTGTCAATTTCGAAGAACAGAAACAACAGATTTAACTATGACAAGATAGATGGTGCGAGGGTTAAAATTTGACGGAAGATATATCGCCCCTGAAGAATGGTAACGATGCTATTCGTTTAGCACTGTGGCAACGTTTCCGATCACGGATTCATGGAGAAGACAGGGCGACGGACAAAATCGATCGTAATAGCCTGCTGCCAGGATATTGCAAATTTCTCGTCGATACGGGGACCGCGACGCGATAAAGCCCTTTACGATCAAGGGTCGCGGGCTATTATCGCGTCTACGGCTCACTAAGCTCGGCTTTTACGCGGCAATAAACGTTCCCGCCGCTTTCTCCACGCGGACGTTCTTTTTTAGAAGCTGTCCGTAAAGAGAGCCTTCGAAGAAAGCTTCGCCAGATCCTCGAAAGACGTCTGAGAACCGGAGGGATTTCTATCGAGAAGAGATTGTTCGCGACTAAACACGACCAAAAGCGTGGAAATGGATACACCTTGTCCGACACGAAACAGCCTCGGATAAAGTAATTTAACGAATCTTCGATCAGGATAAAACTGTATGAAGAGATGAATATTTTATCAGGACTGTTTTTATATAATATACCAAATATTTATGCATTTAGAAGAGAAATTTCTTACCGAGCTTGGCTTTCATATCCGTCTTCTCGGACGCCTTCCTTCCAGGCTTGCGTCCCCTCTTTCCCCCCTCTTTCCGATCACCGCGAGATCCCTCCTGCAACAAAAGAGTCATTAAAATACACATCAAATTTTCATGAAATTTAACGTAGCTTTCCGTACAGTCATGATTTTCCCAAAATAAAAAAAAATCCCTCAAACAATTGCAGTTGCATAATATCGCACTCGGTGCGATAAAAATTCCCATAAAAATTGTCCAGCAACATTCAAATCAATTTGCACGGATAAAGCACGACGTATATTTTTTTTGAAAGCAAGCAACACGAACCTCGAAAGATCGTGCACAGCACCATTTCCTTTTCCAGCTGAAATCACGAGTCGTAAAATCGGGATATAACAACGATGAAACAGAGTAGCATCGAGATCTGAAAGCGGATGATACGAGTCCCTACGGTGGCGTAATACCGCTTGATCCGTTGTTTCTTCCTACCTCTGATTAATATCTCAAACGAGTTTGTTGAAGCTAGCAGGGGAACAACGTCCAACGTTTTCAATGGAAACAAAAGCTTATTGAGTCACGGAGAGCAGCTTTGGCTAGGACCGCTAAAAGCTCTACGTGAAACCCTTATCGCGAGAGGTTGCCTAAGCGCGTTGCCGTTTATTGAGCAACGTCAACGAATTTTCACCGGTGCATCGAGTAATGTTCATAGGACTCTCAGAAAAAAAACCGACGACTCCCTCGGGACCATTGCTTTCTTGACTTCGATGTTCTACGAAGACGTGAAAACTAACCATTTTCGGAAGTGAATTTTCCGTCCATAAAAGTTTAGATAATCTTAACGACGGGAAAAAGAAGTACCGTAAACTCGTTTTATTTCCAGCAGTCAAGATAGCAAATCTGTAAATCGAGTCACACTTAACAGCTTAGGCTGTTTATTCGCCTTCCGGGCGAATTTTGCGATAAAGGGTTGACGGTTTCAGCTCAGAGAAGGAAAGCATCTTTCAGGGCTGACCCGAGGAGACGCTTTAATGTCCCCGCAAAAAGTCAGGAAAACGAAGAACAAGTTAATACAACGCACGTAGAGGATAAGAGTGTCTCCAGCGGGCGCGCACGACCAGTTAAAATTTACACGTCCCTGGAGCACAGTTGTTGCGACGAGCAGAGGCAGAGCCGCAGGCTTAGCTATGCATGTGCTCACGGGTGACAAAATACAAATTCTGCCCCTTTTAGGGGAGCTGTTTACCTTCGGTCCTATCTTTTCCTCTCAATCCTATCTGGTATTAAATCTCCTTGAATCCTCTTTCTTTTCCTCGACCGTTTCCCAGACTCCTTTACCCGTCTCCACCCTCTTTCTCGCTCTCACCCTTTCGAGTGTCTGGCTACCCTTCTTCTTTTGCTCTCGACGCGCCAGGCTTTGTGGGTAGAAAATGGAATTGATGTTCTGTGATAAGTAGAGTGATACAGGAAGTAAGGATGTAAGAGAGACAGAAGATGGTAAACTGTAAGGATTTCGAGCGTGCACGCGAGCCGCCTCTACCGCTAGCCTCGAGACCGTGCTTTAAAGCCAAGAATATAATTAACGCGTCGACTGCCGTGGGGGTCACTGTTGCAACTTCAAACCGACGCCTCGAATTCAGTTTAACGGAATAATCAATGAAAGGAGAGTCCCGAACGAAGCGTGTAAGGAGAGTAAATAGCAAGTGAGAAGGTTAATAATCGAAAGATGGACCGTCGATTTCGTAACCCTTTTCAAGTTATTTGGGTCGCGCAGTTTGTCGAGCGTACCCTTTCGCGAACGGCTAGAATACCCGTCAAATCTCTACCCTGCTGACACTGACACTGACACTGACACTTCCGTCGATTTCCTGGCCGCCCCTATCGCGAACGCCATGATACCTGCATCATCGTCCCTGCGCCTGACAATTTCACCCGCTATGCGCTGACATGTATCCGCGATCGTCGAACGAACGCTTGCTCGTTTCCGGGATTCGTCTGCCCGACATCGTCTAAAAGCGTCGATTTTACGTATTCGACACGTTTTATCGACGGAACGGTTAATATCTGCTTGTCACTTATTATTCCAACCCTTTTAGCGACGTGACTCGTCGGAAAAATATTTCTACTTCAGATTTGGCAGGTGAACGTCTGCTACGTTGCACGTACTCGCGTTTGACCGAGATGAAATATGCTTCCTTCGGCTAAAAATAAATGCAAGCGAAGACGCTTGCCTTCGATTTTGGGGAAACCGATTCTTAGGAAATCTTCTACGAAATACCTAGGAAGAACTTTGAGAAGAGCCTGGGGGTGAATCCAAGTCGAACCTTCCCACAATTTTACGAGTTTACTTTGAAATATTCTCGTCAAAGCATCGCACGAGTTGAACAAAGGTGATCAAACAATGGGGAAATGATCGGAGAAGATTTCTCCGACACGATCAAATCGGATGCTCGATAGACATCGCGGTCGGAGAAACCGGAAGCTAGTAAACCACATTGTACACAATCGAGTACAGTGGCTTTGTAGCTTCGCGGCTCGTCGGACGATTCCCTCTTACGCGTATTTCTCGAGCGCAAAGGCCAGGTTACGCGGCTCGCTTGATGCCAAGGCTCTACGTTCCGCGTCGAGCGTGATTCAATCTAACGGCGTGAACGCGCGCGTCTAATCGACGTTAGCATGTGTACGCGCCACGATTTACGCAACGAACGAACGAACGATGCATGTCCTACGATCCTGTCAAAGGCGATCTACCTGGTAGAATGGGTTAAAAAAATAGTGTGCGTGGACATCGACCGTGATGGAGGTGAAACCTATCGTCGCTACAGAGAGGACGTTGAAATTTATAGGTTGAGAAATTTAGGATATAGAGAATTTTTACAGGGACAGAAATTCAAGGATTTGAAATTCTGTAAATTTAAAAATTGTAAAATTTGTTTCGGTCGAAACAGTTCACCACCGAATACAAGTTTCGCTTCGATAAGCAATCCGAATTGCTGAACCGATATACTCTCTCGTTCCCGATAATCGAACCTCTTTATCGATACAAACAACGGTCGTTCTTATTTGCCAAGCAACGTATTTCATGCTCAAGGAACTTTTCAACGTTTATTCGTCCCGTAGGCTGAAATTCATATGGAAAGCAGAAGAAGAATAACACGAACGACTTGTTCCACGACAAAGTTATTCGACACAAAGGAAATTTTCACCGGCGAAATCTCGCGACGTTCGTTTCACGCGAAATTCCCTCAAAGACAAAGCTGAAATATAAACAATTCTAACGCGGCATCGATCGAGCCGACCAACCATGAAGCGTTCGAATTTCCGCGAATAAAAATTCCTTTACGTATCCGTTGAATCTAAATTCGACGCTAATGAAGTATTTGCACACCGCGTCCGGCTGCCTGTTCGATTCATTTCGCTCGTCGTAAGACGACAATAAAACCACCCTCCATCTTCGTCGCCTTCTCGATAATGTCCGAGCGTGTTCGCGTGGTGCGAGTAACAAAATTATCGGGTGACAGCATTAAATAAGAAACGACGAGGTTCGAGATAAGAAGCAGCAGGTTTTCCAGCGAGCTTACGGTCAATTCGAAACCAACAACGAAAATGCCATTCATTAACGACCGCTCCGTTCCTCCGCCTTCGCGGAACAACTTTCAGACGATCAGCTTTCTAGTGGAGGGCCTTTAATTACAAAGGTACGGGTTCTATCTCTTTCCTGCGAGCTTGGGCTACTCTCGAATTTCACGGAAAGAACTCGTCGTTCAATTAATTTTCATTATTAACGGAATTACTCCGGGACTGCCTTAGCGAGACTCTCTTAAACGCGTTAGCCATCTTTTCCAACCCCTGATTCCCTCTCTATTACACCGAAATCTTCCCGCACCCTTTCCTCTTATACTTTCAATCTTAATTTCGACTCGAGCAATTGGCTAACTTTTTCTGACCCTCTTCCCTTACAACAAATTTCTGCAGGTTAAAACTTGTTAGCACGTTGAACGCCTACTTGTTACCTCCTCTTCGGATCGTTTCCACAAAATATTCCTCCTGAAGTCTCTCAGTGATTATTCGAGCCACTTCGGAAAACATAAATAAAATTAATGTAGTCCCGCACGCGGCGACTCTATAATTCGCCGTTACGATCCTATAATATCACGAAGAACGATGCCACGACGTTACGACGGTCTTCTCTCTCATTGTGTAAAGCATCGAGCATGCACGGCACAGTTACTGGATCCACCGAGGGCATACAACCTTATTATTACCTCCGTTCGTCGAAGGTTGCACGATCCTACGCCGCTCTTTCGACGCTGACCTACAAAGCGATTCTCGCGGCTGCGAACGACCACTTGGACGAGAACTTCTCCATCGAAATCGTCGTTAAATTGCGTCAATCGATACGTGGATATCGCCAAGTGTTAACCTATCATCTTAAATCAACCTTTCATTTAGATTTCTTCGATTTTCATTTCGATTCGCGACTATCGCTATCGAACAATGCGAGGTCATACGCTCTTGGTCCTCGCACGACTCGAAGATTAATGCGAATAACCTCTTACTGTTTGATAATGGTATACGCGGTCGCGTATCAACACGTGTCTTTTTTTCAAGAGTGCATTCAATCTGTACTTAGCTGTGTGAAACATTACCCACCTTAATCAACCTGTTCTGAATTCGTAAGGTTTAAATAGGACTAAAATTTGTGAGCTGTTTATCGGATCTTTGAAAAGAACGTTGTCGGAACAGTATATCGTACATATCACCGAATCATTGCAGCTGAAGAATAACAATATATGGTAGGAAAAATGGAGGTGAGAAAAAAGCGACGGGACACGAGGACACGCGCTTTAAAGACTCCTTGGGCTTTTCCACGTCATTGTTCGCCGCGAGACTAACGCGACCGGAAGAGAAACGGCGAGAGAGGAAGAGGAGAAGGAAGCCTCGTAATTTTCCAACCGTGCCACCGACGCCGCTACGTAACAATGAACGAGGGAGATCCCGCGAATACAATGGCAGAGCTGCACGCTGAAATCATAGCACCGCCACGAAAATCCCGTAAATCTACCTGCGATAACCGATTCCCGCGTGAAATTCGCGACCCCCTGTCGATCGAACTTTCCATTTACAGTCTAATATACATCTAGCGCGATCGAGCATGTGATTCGTTCGTTTTACACAAGAAAATCATATACTCCCAGTCTGCACGTCCTCCGATAGCGGTAGCTACTTGTGGCCTCACGTTTTGATCGGTTGTCACGTATTTCTTTGACACTACTTTCTGTCTTTTTCTTTATCGACTTCGCCTGTGAAACTGTAAGATAATCTGGACCTAGTGAAACATGGACTCGAAGCTAAGTCTAGAACAATTAAGATCTAAAGGGCGACGTAGAACTAAGGAAATATTTGACCAATGAAAACGTGGACCTATGCTAGAAGTGACACAGATTGGAAGAGACTTGTGAACGTACTTGGGATATAATGTAAATTGAAATTTAGATATATTGCAACCTAGACCTTGGGAAAGTTAGATTGTAATTTAAAAGCAATAAGTCTGCGCTAGTAAAACGCAGTCACTCATTCAGCGATTCTTTCCATGGAGAGAGGAAAGTTTATGGAAGGAAAGCGAAGAAGAGGAAGTCTGATGGAAGGAACGCGAACTCGTACCGATAAGCAACTGTCGTAAAAGATTTACGACACGGGGAACATCTGTCGTTGCGATGCCGCTGTTCTCCACGCTTCGATTGGTTTGCAAACGTATCGAGATCTCGATAGGAGACAGTGATCGGAACACCGCCTATGAAACTCCTTGGAAATGCAGCTAGTTCGCTCCGATCGAGCTAAGCGTATATAAGACTGTCTAGTGTCAGTCTTCGAGAAACTCCATTCCCGACCCAATTTATTTCAGACCTGAGTTAACACCTTATAGATAATCGTTATAATACAGAAAATTTGGAAAACCCTTAAACATATGCTTATAAGAGAAAAGATAGACTTGAGAACCTAGACTTAAGATCTTATAAAGAACCTAGAATTGTGAAAAATTTCTCAACAGCCTTGTCTGAGTCCAAGAACAGTTCGAACCCAAAGAAATCTCAGATCAGACAGAAGTCGAGCTACGGAAATATTTCAGACTGTAGTGCAATATTGAAAGATATAATAGGAAATTTGAGCATTTTGACGAGGTAATTGGAAGAAGTCCACGACATAGTTTGAACATCGTAGGATCGAAGAAAGAACGATTACTCGAACGGAACGAGGTACATTGGGTTTCTTCCGATCGAACGGGAACTCTCCGGAACCATTACCGTAAAGTGTCGGGAGTAAAACGGTATTACAGTGAAAAGCTGCATGGTGTGACGAAAGGGCAACGAACGCCGCTTAAATTTTGCCACTTAAACCTTTCCAGCCGGACCGTTTCGCTCTGATTACCCAATCAAAAATATTCTCGGGCATTCTGGAAGCTCGCGAGCGTGACCGGATCGCGACCCGTTCAATTTTACCGAACGTGTCGCATCGTTCGAACAATACGAAACTCCGCTTCGATTTCGAACGGGTTACGTGAAACGGGGCGCGAAATCGCTGAAACGCAAAACCGTTTATCGCCAATTGCGAATCGGATAAGAGGCTAACAGCCCCTTTAAACTCGTACACCCGCAGTTAAGTTTCTACGAACAACCCTTTGAGAACGATAAGCCCGTATATATGAATGCAACGGAAATTATTATTATGATTTGCAAGCTCTTATGAATTATGAATCTTGACACAAATAAACATTCGAGATTAGTACTTTAGAAGAGGAACAATATAGCCGTGCATGCATAATATCCAGGTCGAAAATCCGCAAAGGGTTAAGGGCACCTGTCTCCACCTTAATTAGATGCGTACAACTGTGCAGCAGCGTCACGTGCGGATAACGGTTCTAAGAAAATCATTACGGTGATCACAGACTCTTACATCTTGGATAAACAAATAATTTACAATGTATACTCTGTAAGGGAAACAGCATACTTCACAGAGGGTCCTTCCAACCTGACATTTGATTCACCATAAAAAACTCTACTATCAATTTTTTAGTTCATCAAGTTTAGCAATTTGCAAATTCGAAAATCTAAACCTAAAAATTTATGAATTCTAAAATTTGAAAATTGCGAGTAGTTGATCCCTCAAGATCGAAGGGTCAGTCATCCGACCGTACAGTGTCAAGTCAGAAGGGTTAAGGACACCGTTTTCCCTCCGAATTAGATGCACACCGTTGAATTGCGCAGTAGCGTCGCGTGTGGGCGACCAAGTATAACGGTAGCAGTAAAAGCGATCGACCGGCATTTCGAACGCAACAACATCGATATGAATTTTACTAGCCTCTACCAATTTCAAATGCTTGTGTCGCGCGGGAATCAGAAATTACGATATGCACCGGCGTAAAAGCGAGCGTGCGTAATTCTCGATTTAACCGGGAGAGAATCAACAGGGTATCGTTCGGAAATGGTATGTATATAAGGTGTTCGAAAAACAAGAGGTAATTCTACGGTCTGGTCCGTGATAAATATGCGCGAGAGTTTATAGCTAACTAAATTAACGTGGACCGCTATGAATCGAGAAAGAAATGAAATAAATGTATCTGAAGAAAACTCACCGGTGCTACGCGACGTGTGAGCTGTGTCAACTGCGCAGTTGACGGGCTAAAACGTTGTGTTCAGGGATGTGGTGTTCGATACCGGTGCCCGAACGGTACAACCGGTAATAGTTGAACGACCGTCGCGACGCGAAACGGCGATTTACCGAATCTCGTGACATCCAAATCGAGATCAAAATTGTTTATACTGTGCGCTTCACTTTTCCGGAATATCTACAATTTGTATGAAGGTAGCGTGCAATTTGATTTCTTTCAACTGTCACTAGTTTCGTGATCGATTACGAACGTATGGCATGAACTTCCGACTCGTTTTTGTGATCGATTCAAATAGTCGCAAGGAACTGGAGCACTTCTCTTTTCCACTTACAATTAGAACTCAGTTGACCTTGTTCCTACTTACATTATTTAAGGTTTTAATGTGGTTATAAACTTCATAGTTTCCTTCTATTTTATATTACACAAAATTTCACAAGACAAACAGTACTAAACATTAACTTTATCCGTGATGGACTCCAGTATATTCCGCGCCTGATGATCATATGACTTTCCGAAGACGATAGCGACATCTTCTGAGCGAAGACGAAACCAAACGAAACGACACGTGGCGCGATCAGACGACAAGAATGCGAAAGAAAACGAAGCAGCGACATCAAACGTCAACTTACCACGAAATAGCACACACGAGCAAATAGCCACCCTTTGGCTGTGCATGTTCCCCCTCCCACCCCACGAACCCCTTGCCAAATCAACGATCTCACGGGTCTGGACGTCGAAGGAAAGAAACAACGCCCTTTGTTGGCAATTCTAAGAAACGATTAATGTTGTAAAAAAATGAAGACTTTATACGCGCGCCCTCTTTGCACAACATGGTGTAATCTGTTTAAAGCGCGTAATCTTGTTGCCTGATTTTCATGGCAGTTTGCGTCACGCGAGCACGTTGTCACCTCATCGTTTGTACAAATTGTCGACTCACCGTTTCGTTTTCCGCGATACACATAGGCTCTACTTCCATGACTCGCACTGGTTTTCTTCCTTAACGTGTCCCTTCAATGAATCCTTCGCCACACGCTTTGTTCGATAGCGATTCCGTCCTGTTCTTCAACACTTTGAAACGGCAACGTGTGTCTGTTTACAAACACTGCAAGGTCACACAGCAGACCCCCAGACCTTTCTGACTGTCGAGTATTTCGTATTACGTCACGACCGATCGTCGTGACATCGGCGGAGAAACAACGAAACACCATCGAGTTGACTTTTCAAATTGACTGCTGATAAGTGACAAAAATTTGCAATAAAAATTTTAACCATGAAATTTAAATCCCGCTTTAACTTTACTCTTCTTGTACATAAACGTTTCTTAAGTTAATCGATGTTTAGGTAAAGAATAATTAGTGCAATGAACGAAAACGGTCAATTAGACCCCGAGTATAACTGGATCGTACGAACGTGTACGAATGCTTTTAACGTTTATTTAACCGTGCTTCATTTTGCCTTTTATGATAATGCCATAAATACGCAACCAAATGCTACTTGTAAGTAATAATATAAATAACTTTATTGCGTATAAAACAAATTGCTGATATCAAATTTTAAAGTTATTCAAGTATCGATCTCGTAATAAATGTAATAAAGTTGCAGAGGCTTTGTCGTACTCCTTATTCATGGCAGCTGTGGACCTTTTGGTATATTCAATATTACAATGATAACAAGTAACATTACAAAGTTAAAATTGCCCACTCCCTGAGTATAAATTCACATCGTATTTAAAATGTATTTACATTATATTTGTTAATTCAATCATTGTATTATATATACTTTCAAATATATGACATCCTTCTCTGCGCAGAAAAATGCAAATTGGCCATTGTTATCTTTGTTCATTGTAATATATTGAACTCTATTTCATTTAATACGTAACTGCCACACATACCATCTGTGAATGAATCATTCGATTTTTATTCGTTATAGCAGCCATCATTCTTCCATGACCTTCTGGCCCTACCGTCATCATTGTCCCATAAAAGCTTAAGTTATTCCCCGACTCATCTTTATGATCGTTGTTGCTGAAACCGGTCCTACGATGTTCTTTTTTGCAATATCCATAGCTGTACGGTTCAAAAGAATTCCTCCCTTGATCGGCTACTTCGAATTCTCCTAAAATATATCTTCCTTTGTGTCCCGCATCTTATTCCGTCCTGGTTGCACTCATCAAATTCCATATGTGTAAGTCGTTCCTTACTATAGACGAAATTGCCGGTCATGTTGCTCGTCGTCGTAAATTATATGCTTCTCGTTCATCTTTTTTCTATTCTTTCTCGAATTATGGGAATATTGAGTATGTGAAAATTGTATGAAATAATGGATTTAACGGGCTGCCATGACCAGCATGACATTAATATAATTATCAAAGATGCGCACAACTTTCGAGATTATTGATCGAGAAATAAACTAATCAATCAAGTGAAATAAGAGTACATACAAGGCACGTACTTGGGATTCTACAAAGTCAACATTGCAAAAAATTAATACTTTTTATTGAGAACTTATAAAAACAAAAACTCTCTTGCGTTTCATGGTTTTCTTTTCCCCTAATCGAAGTTTTATATTCTATTTAAGACACTCATTATGTTAAAATTCTTTTTTTTTCTTTTAATATGTTAAAACTTATAAATAATACAAAGAAAAGGTTTGAAATAAATTATTCCTACAAATGTATCGTAGCGTTATGTACAACTTACAGACATTAGAGGCACCTCTACAATATAGATGACGGGCAAAGGTAAAGGTAAGAAATATATAGATGTTGTAAAAAATATTCAAAACTTATATTTTAAGTCGTCTTCGTGGAAATTCTCGGTGCAGAATTGTACAAGACGCTTAATCGTATTCTAAGTATCATAAGGGTAAGATGGGAGGGGAAAAGAAAGTTTATAGTATATAATACATCACTAATCGTCACCTTTGTGTTTCAAAAATATTGTAGCTCTTTCTAAACAATACTTTCACGCACATTCGTTCCTCGCATTCTGATTATTAAAATCGATCGTATAATTAAGTCGCATACCAATTATGTATACAGTTTTGTAGTTTGTAAACAAAACTAAGCATTCATTTTTTCGTTTTTTTTTAATGAACTTCCTAAAAACGTTTAGCGTATTCTGGAACTTATTAAACACATTTCAAGTTATATTTCTTCTTGCGTTTACAAACAGCATAAATATACATGTGCAATTTATTTTCAAATCATAAAACTATTCGTGTTTTGCATTCAATAAACAAATTCGATAATTTGCTTATATGACCGATGTGAATAAATAATTTGGAAGGCAAAGATTTCAATTTCGAATACACGTCAAAAAATATAGATACAAATAAATACGTTTCTCTGCGTTACGTCACAAAACCATAATTGCTGTTCGTGCGCAAAAGGAACACCATTTGAAACGTTCTTTTTCGCTCGATGATTCAGGGTGGCCAGCAATTACTGGATATTGTGTGAAATATATTTACTAACGACAGTAACCCACCGCTCCCTAAATCTTGGCAGTATAGAAAATTAAAAGGAACGCACCGCAATCCGATTTCCTGATAAAACGAAATAACATCAGTACACGACTCACGGCAGACGAATAACTTTCAACTATTCCTAGACTCGTATTAAAAATTGTCAATCAACGCTACGTAATGAAATTAAAAATAAAATGAAGTTTCACAGACCACCCCATTCACGGCGAATGGACGCTAACTTATTTACAAATATCTATACGATTAATATACTTCTCCATAATTTATACTTAGTCTGTACACGCGCTTTTTCAAATTATTACGAATGAATTAATATATATTTACATAATTTGGCGGTTTGTTAAAATATTTAAAAATTGATGCGACTCAATAAGATCGCGGCACGCTGTTCCTCTGTAGCGTGCGATTTTGGTTATCGATATCAACGCGATTCATAATGGAAGAAGTTTTTTTTTTTTATCAATTTTACGTAAACGCGATTTCATAAAAAATAATGTAGATTTACTGAAAAATCCGCCTATAGTTCTCTATGAAATTATTATCTGTTCACTGGCGTTCTTCATTCTCTTCAACACTGTTTACGTTACTAGTGCACGTTATGTGACAATATTACCACTGTGGTTCATCTTTAGATTTTAGTTTACCATCTTTTTTAAGATATAAGCGTGAATAGTCATCCTGATAAGTAGCACATTGTGTATTTGACTTATTAGATTTTTGTATATTGGTGCTAACCGGTGAATGATTTGGTGAATACTTCATCTCTTGCAACTCTTGTAATTCTTTTAAAGACCTCATCACCATTTGAACGTCTTCTTCTTGTGCAGTTGGCGGCACCACGGTACCTACCGGATCATCCGAAATAATATCTTTTCGCTTCTCTCTCGGAGCTACATCATCATTGATGATTTGACTCAAATAAGTAGTAGCAGCAATCGTTTCCTCGTTTTGTCTTTTTTCTTGTTCCTCTTTTGTAAGCACTGGTTGTTGTTGCTGCATAGGCACTATATCTGAATTAATATGACTTAAATGTTTGTCCGATATTTTTTGATCCTTTTTCCTCTTTTTAACGTCGTGCGACTTGTGTTTAACATCCACGCATCGTTCCCGCCTTTTATCCTTTTTCTCAGTCTTATTAACCAATTCAACGTCTTTATCTTCTATTCTTTTATCGGTTTTAGCTTCTGGATTTTCGTGTAGTAATCTATGTTTTAAAGACACAGGTTTTGAATGAGTAGATGTTTGATTAGATGTAGAGTAGTTTGAATGTTGTGATTGTGTACATAAATATGAAGCTTCCTGTCTGTGTACAGAATGATGTCCACTCTGAGGCACTTCATTTGTATTTGGAAGAACATTTGGAGTTTCAGAATAAGCGGTAATAGAAACTACATCCTTTTTATTTTCATTCATCTTTGTAGATGATTTATGAAAATCATTAACCGGCGTAATAGAAAGGGAACTATTACCTAAGTCCATCAAATTAATCTTCTCCACGTGACTTTTAACTGGTTTTTGGGCCATTAACTGAGCCGTAGGCACGACAGATATTTTTCCTACGGTAGTATTGTTAGATGTTGTCGTCGAATTTTCGTGCTGCTGTCCCAAATTACAAATATCTTTATTTTTGTCTTTATTTTTTGAACTATGTTGCCTTTTTTCTACGTTATCACTGGATTTTGTCGTTCCTTGTTTTACACAGTTCGTAGAACTTTCCGTAACGTTGTGACCTTTAAATGCATTTCCTAAATGTTTTTCTTTTTCTTGAACCGAAGCATTAGTTACAGCTGATGTTTCAGTCCGTGCAGTAGAATTATGTATTGTATTCTCAGAATTAACAGCACTACCATTACCAATTTCTTTTAATTTCTTTGATTTCTTCTTTGTACTGAAATTAAATCATTTTGTTTCATAAAAATATGAACACAAAAATATTAATTTCGTATTAAATCACTAATGTTGCTTGATTACATACTTGGTCGTTACTGTTGCAGGTTCAGTATCATCGATAAACTTGAATAAGGTACGCGCTGTCATATATCCACGTGGCCATAACGGTAGAACTTGTCGAAGTAAAAATGATCCTACGAAAGTATACATGCTTAGTTTTCTTGGTCTTAAAACAATGTAACACTGCCTCTTTGCATTTGCAATTTCATAAACAAGTTTCCTGTAACAAACACAGAAAACGAAACTAAATATCTCAACAAAACTTGTTTCATCCGATACGTGTGGAATCAGATATAAAAAATTTACTTTGCTTCTTCGGTCCATGGAAATCGCTTTTTAGGAATTTTTGACTTTTCTGAATCCTCACAATTATCTTCATCATCAGAACTTTCAGCGTTTTCGGGCGACCCGTCTACTTCCCTATAATAGTATTAATTATAAATTAACATTAACAAAAAAATAAATTAATTAGAAGAAGAATTATACATATAATGATGATGATAAAAACAATGATTTGCATTTATCGTAATTAAAAATTATTAATCGAGAAAATTTCTGAATAAAAGTATGTTATGAATTTTGTAATAAAAATGTTAAAATGGTAATATGATCATCGAATAATCAATCTCTAGTAATGCAAAGCTCTATTGCTCGACAAAAAAGATGATGCTTATGATAAACCAAACACTGATACTGATGATAAAAAGCCCCGCATTTTTTTGCTATCTCAATAAAATCAATAACAAACTTATAAAATTTCTTTTGAACTTTTCATATATAACACTATGAACGTTTTTTCGAAGCATGTGAAACATTGAGATAGCTGCAATACATAAGCATGAGAAGAGTAGGGGAACTAGAAATGATAGAAGAAAAGGAAGATAAAGAATGACAGGAAAGGTGAAAATAGAAAAGGTTTCCTCTTACGAGGGGCACCTTACCAACAGTACCGGTATATATCCCAGTATAAATGAGGACTAAGAAATAGAAGGTTATAGTAAGTTCCCATTCAATGTCATACACATAATTATGATTAAAAATCTCAAAAATATTATGTTTCCTTCACTAACTGTAAGATCAAAAAAAACTTTCGTATTTATTGTTTAATTCGATAGTTCAAACTCAATTCATCGATGTTCCGCTACACTAGATATTTAGTAACCGACAACAGAAAAATAAAAAAAGAAAATGGAACTTACTTTTCTTCTGCAACTTTTTGACATTCATCAAAATATTTGTACATTGCAGGTGGCATTATTTCATTGATTACTTCTTTTAACCTGTAATAACATATTAGTTATACTTATTGCATAAACAAATTTATGACACTTGTTCATAGATTCAGTTGCTCGGTATTTATTACCTCTGTATAAGGTTTTTGATTTTGTAATCAAGATCTTGCACATACAATTTCTTTGCTCTATTTTGAAGTGCCATTTTACTACATGGTAAAAATCTTGCTAAATGTCCATAAGTTTCTAACCTTAGACTCGGAGAAGACAGCATTCTCAACCTTTTCTCTAAACTGAAATGGCATTGCTAATATTTATTTTTATAAACTTTGAAACATTACGTAACAATCACTTACCTAAACAATAACGTATTTACTGCGTTATTGAAAAATTTACTCTTCCCTTCTTTACTATTTTCGGCACGCGCCTTTAGATTATTTACTATTTCTACAACATTTTCTGGAAGGGAATCAGGCAATGGCGCTTCGTCTTTATCAACATCATCACATTCAGATTCTGTACCTATACATCGAGACTTTCCAGAATCGGTCGTGTCTCTACTGGATTCATCATCGACCCTTGCAGCATTAATTACACTTTCTATCGCGTCATTAATGTTACTATCTTTATCACCTAATTTTTTTAATTCTAGCTTCTTTCCATCAAGACCATTACTATTGGATGATTTCTTTTTGAATTTTTTTATATCGAACTTTTTGTCGGTTGCATTTTTATTTTTTTGCGTATCGGTTTTGTCAGATTTCTTCTTCTCTTCTTGATCTTCTGAAACTAATTTGGAAGGAACCCTTAAAAATTGTTTCGTATTGTTGTCATTATTATTATTACTATTATAATAACAATAATAATTACATTACGAATTTATAGTATTTGATGCAATTATGTTACCTTCCGCATCTGTAGTTTCTCCTTTTTCTTTCCGTCTGTTCAAAGTCTCTCCATCTTGTTGAGAATTTTGCTGATCATGCGAATTTTGTTTCTTTTTCTTTTTAATTATGTTTTCGTGGGTGGATTTCTTTTCTTCACTTTCATCCACTTTTTGCTTCTGTAAAAGAAACAAACATTTAACATAGAACAGCGATCAACCAAATGACATTGTACTATAACCTCAGTTACTTTTCTTGGTTGATCACCGGTAATGTCTTCAGTATCATCTTCATCCGACGAACTAATATTTCGTTTCTCAGATCTTTTGGGACTGTCCACATCCTCCGTATCCTCTTCGCTGCTCTCGCTGCTTTCATCGTCATTACTAGGATTATTGTTGTTGTTGTTATTGTTGTGGACAAGTGAATGGCGATCTGCTGTTCTAAATTCGAGAGCTCCACAATTGATGTAAAAACCTCCGTGTGCCGTAGTCATCTCTTCTGGTACGATTTCATCATACTAAAACGGTACATTACTATATCAAAAGTTTATCATTGAATTTTAAATACGAATTTAATAAAAAAATTCCCAGAATATGGGTATCGAACTTCAGGAATTTAGAACATTAGAAATTTGAATAATAATGCATTGCAAGTAGGTCGCGAAAAATTTTTCGAAAGCGGGTCTCGACCCATAAAAGTTTGGAATGTCTTGAAATAAATAGTTTATATACCGCATCGGTATTGTCGATGAAAGAATCATTTTCATCGTATCCAGCACCCAGATCCACATATTCATCATATTTGTGTCTCTTTCTTCCGACGGTAGACGTTCCCTGTAACAGTCGATTAAATGTATCACAAAAAAATAACATAAATTTTCAAATAAGCAAAATATTTTTACGTACATATTTTGCTTCGAACCGTTTGGCCATCTCACGATATTTTTCATCGTCGTCATCGTCATCGAACGATAGCCCATTGCTTGGATTGTCATCTCCACGTTTTGATTCTTTTCTACGTTTCTTCTGTAAAATACAAGTATCAATGTAAAATTATCAGTTCGTAATATTTCAATGCGTATATCTGAGATATGCGAAACAAAATATTTTGAAGTATATTTTTAATGTATTTATTAATAAATATTAAAACGTAAAAAGAATACTTAGGTATCAATATTTGATATTTTCAATAATGTTCATTCAAACGTGTACGGAGTGTGGAACAGAACGATAGTCGATTCAAAAGAGGGCATAAGCTGTTCATTCATACCAGGAGCCTATGCTATAAACAGAATGTCATTCTTGCTCTTTCCACCGAGACACGCGACTTCTCGCTATCTTCTGCGCTCCTAATACCGAAGACGCTACTATAAGTGATTGATCCCAACAAAAATATAGTTGTCAACAAACTCAAACAATAATACTTTGCACGATAAATATACAATGTTTAATATAAGTTGCAACAAATTATTTTAATTAAGCAAAACATTACAAAACACTGTGTTATATTAATTCTCCTTAAAAATATTATCGCTAATATTTACAATATGTTCCGCTTATTTTATACATAATATAAATTTATGTTTTGTTGTTAAACTAAAAATAGTTGCAAATAAAAGAATAGTCAAATTCAGTAACGAGTACATTAAATACAACATAATGTTAAATTTATTAAAATACACGAATGTAAAATTATTTAACAATTTCATTGTGTAAATTTAATTGTTATTTTCGTTTAAAGAAATACGTTGTATCTGAACGTTCATTTAAAAGCTACTTACCACTAATTATCTTATTTAAACACGCTATATCTTATTGCAACATCGTGACTTATAAAAAACTACTATACATTTAAAAAAGAAACAAGAATAAACGGTAGTTCCGTTAAAATTCGTTAGGAAAAACTAACCAACACTTTAATAATCTTAAAATAAAGATATCATGTTATTACAAGGTAAATAAGAAAACACAGAGATAAATATTTATTAATAACAATACAATAAATAATAAAAAAAGTAATATAATTGAACAATGTTATAAATTCGTAACATTAGCTTAGCGTAAAAGCAATGTGCAACATGTTCCATGTATGTCGACAGTCACGAGTCGTGTTCCGTCCACCGAACACAAAACTAGTAAAGAGATGTACGTAACCATATAATATTATCAAGATAAAACAGATTACGATATTACTAGTCTGTTCCAGTAAAAAATGTTAATAAAAGCATAGACGTTAGAGAAAACGTGCAAACGCATACATATAAGTAACAGGAGCGTCGCTCTAGCGAATCAGCGACACCGGATAGCACTATCGTATTCTAATAGTTCTACGGATATTTCGTATATGCTTGATAACGATTGCCACGAAAATGATCGTTAAACGTTCGTTCGTAATTAGGTTTGAAACGAAACTTCGACAGACGGTGTCTCGTGGAAGCATACGTTGACACGGATGTACACCGGTAATGCGTTGTGACGTTTCTATTCGATGGCTTCAAGTTAATCGCACCTTTTCCTGATAATCTAGATACAATATTGATGCATTGTAATCGAAAAAATCTAAATAAATACAAAAACTTAGCACGTCGCGAGGTGTTCGGATCTCATGCTATAACCATGATATGACAATAGGTTCGGGCAACAGATACAACTTCTTTGCATCCTATGCACCGTGAAAATGGGCGATTCCATTGGCATTTTTACAGTTTCTTGTCAAAGTGCGTGTGTGAAACGAAACTGTTAAGCCGGTGTCTTGGCAAATGTCTTGGTAAACGTGACCGTATGGATGGACATTGTAGGTTTTGATTTCCCTTTGGTGCATTAACGAGTGAAAGGTAGAACTGACCTCGGCTGCTTTGAGAAGCTGTGCATAGTTGAACTCAGGACATGCCTTCTCGTTCGACTCAGGCAGGGTAAGTGTGAAGCGGAAGGAGGGCGCGAGCTGTTTGCCCTTTTCCCCTTTTTTCTCCTTCTTCGCAGCGTAGCCCAAGGACTCCGGAAACTCCAAGGTCTGTAAAGGTACCCGTTTAGCCTCTGACATTCCTACATTTGCACCGAACTCAACGCGGATCACGGAAACACTGCGAACACTGCAGCAACAACATGATCCTTTCTCTCAAACACCGCACCGACACCGCCACTTGCACGTCGCCATCTTCGGCTCGACTGTTTTTAGAGTGCGCTGTTGATGCCGCCGCCACACCGTGAATTCAACGCATGCGTTTTGCCCATGCAAAGAATCTTAGGTAACATTTTCATTGAAGAACTTTACATGGAAATGGGATTTAATCGCTGCAACGTTGTATTTGAAACTGTACAAATAATCATACGATGTAGCAGTGCACTGCGGAACAGTTAAATGATATGTGCTGTTCATCCATGCACAAAATGTTTATTATTCGCTCAACAAAAGACCACCCTTATCATCGGACGAATTTTATTTGTCCTGCCCATATCACTTTTGATTGGCCCAAACATACTTCGTAACCAGGGGCAACGCGCAAACGTATTTATAACTTTAGTAACACTGAACGTGTATACTCAGTGAGACAAAATTTTGTATATTTTTTATTACAAAAGTCTCACACGCTTATGAACCGATTTACTTTCAAAATCAGTACAAGTTCAGAAATTCCAAAGTGGTACAGTCCCAGAGTTGTAAAGTTTCACAATTTCAAAATTCCCCACTTTCAAAGTTTCGAAATTTGAAAGTTGAGATCCAAAGTTGTACCAAACTTTTCGAGATCTCGCGCGATCATCGCCGATCTTTCCCGAAGTACTTCGCGCCGTCTTTAAGGCAAAAGTTCAAAATCCGTACATCTCTATATATCGCCTGTTTTTTTATTGACATGTTTTTGTCCACCGTGTGTACTACCAATAAAAATGGAAAGCATAGAGAAGTAGCACTGTACTTCCTGGTGGGGATCTCACTGAAATCGACCGTCTTGCGCAAGTCGAGTATTATTTTTCGTTGAACGAATGATACAGTTCAATTTTTTTTGATTTTGTGTAAATAGTATTTTATGAATTATCATTATGTAATTAAGGTATAGTGATTTTGTTAACGCATGTCATTTATTGTGCAAAATTAATAAAAATCCTTAAGTCACAATTATAGCTGTACAGTTCACTTATATAAAAGCTATGCGTCTCTACAAATAATAACCCTATTAAGGATATAATAAAAAATTCATTGCATATTTCATATTCCAATGCCTGCAATGGTAAAATTGTATCAGTTCTGCGACTCGTAAAATGTCTTTCTAAAATCAAAATAATCTAATGATGTTACATTAATGTCATATTATATTAAAAATATATAATCTATCTATAAATAAAAGGCACTTTAAACAAAGATAGTATCTATTGCTTATTCAGGACAGAATTATCTTCTTCATTTTCAAAATTTTTCTGTTTAGTTGCAATTTTAATTGCTGAAAATTGCTGACCTAAAATTTTCATAATTTCAGCATGTCTTATGTTACGTTCTTTCTTTACAGTATTGTAATTTTCTTTTACGTAAAGCGCAAATCCTGACGGCTCTCTTGAAGGTGTCTGTACTTGTACAGTTCCTGACTTTGTTGTTTTATTTACTAATAATTCAAACTTTCCAAAGCAGTGACCACACCGTTTCTTTTCTGTATCCAAAGACTTAGAATGTCTGCCAATGCTGCAACCAAATTTTTAATAACATAGACAAGCTTTCTATGATATATAAATAATTGAATTTTCTATATATCAGGTCACCTTACCTGTACCCACAGTTCACACATCTGTATGTAAATTTTGTTTTAATTTTATAATCATGACATCTCCTGATTGGTGGCAATTCAGGAAATGTTTTCATAGCTTTGTTAGCCCTAGAATATTACCAGTTATAATAGTCTGTAATAAATATTAAAATGATACGGAATACTATTATTATATACCATCCTGTCCAAAATGGTCCATGCCCATCAGAAACATCATTTATTAACCAAGCAGCTGCATGGCACATTTCATGAATTAAAGTGTCTCTAAGTCTGTCTGGAGTATCTAGAATCTATGAATCATATTATATATTTAATATGTATGTCAGATTTCATTTTTAAGGAATGATATGGAACAAACCTTTGTTGCTAAAACTATTCTTGAAGATTTTACAACACCTCCAAGTGTCTTTATAGATTTCTTGTTGTAACAGAAACCAGCAGTTCCTCTCATACGTACATTCCATTCTATTGTCATGTCTTCTGGTAGTTTTTTATCAAATACTTTTTCGTTATACAATTTATATAAATAGTTACACAGATCTTCTTTAGTATTTTTATAATTCAATCTATACTTTCTAGCATCCGGATGTGCACAAGTAATAGGTACATTTTCCGATAAAGATGATAGAAAACTGTTATACTTTTGATTATTTGATGTTGGTTTATTTTTATTAGTCGCTTTAGGTATTTCCCGTGGAATTTTAGTAAGCTCTATAAACGTTACATCTCATGTAAAAAAATATTTGAATATATTAAACAAAAGTATTACCTTTCTTAGTTGTAGATTTCGGTGGTATCTCATCACCAGGATCGAATTCGCTAGTACTTGAATCCTCAATTTCATCATTGTCAAATGATAGTTTCTTTCTTGCTGCATCGTATTCGTTATTATCACTTTCTTTATCTTCGTCCTCGGTATCCGTATCACACACTCTAAGAACTCTAAAATATAAATTATAACAATTATGTAAGAATTTCTGTCATATTTAAACATTCTACATATGTATTCCTTACTTTTGTAGACCTTTAAGATTTTTGTTCTTTTGTGTACTGTTTACTGATAATTTTGGATTTGTCAATGCAGTGTAATACAAACTTTCACTTTCACTTCCTGATGATGATTGATCATTAATAAAACTGTCTTGTTTAGTAGTTTTTCGCACATTCTTTTTTGGCAATCGTTTTTGTAATTTCAGATCCTGTAAGGCTGAATAATATTTCGAATAATCATTATTATCTCTTTTCATTCGTCTGTACAAAAAAAATAATATAACTGCAATGTAATTGCTTACATGTGTTAGAATCATCATCTTCTGAATCCGTTACATGACACCTTCCTTTATTTTTTGGTTTCCTACAATATAAAAATTTGTATATTGATATAGTTAACAACTGTAAGGCAAAAAATAATATTTATAGTTTACCTTTCAGTCTGAACTGCTCTGTTCCTTGTAGGTATTACAGGCTTTCGTTGTTCAGAATTTGTAAATAAGATATGAGCTTTATCACGCCAAGATTTACCATACAACTTATCTAATATGTCCTGACAATCTGTAATGACTAGATTTTGTGGTGTGTTTGCAGCATTATTTTTTAATGTACAGGGTTTTGGAGTATCATTTTTTGATTGTATACATTCCTTCAATGTAGTTTGTCTTAATGTTACAGAATTAGTTCGTTTAGTAGAATCTGAATTTGTTATTCCATTTTCATTCTTAGGAGTACGATGTATTTTTCCCCTATTATTTGGAGTTTCATAATTCATTTCTAGTCTTTCTAAACTACTATTCCCAGAACTTACGTCATCTTTGTTAGTTGCAGGCACCATACTAAGCGAGGTATCGCTTTGTGAGTTAGGTGAAGTTGTCATAAGCCACTGTGAAATCTGCTTCTTCTTTCGTTCTGATAATTCAGAACATGTCATTCCTTCACCTTTATTTTCATGTGGTTTACACAAAATTCGGTTTATTGGAGTTTTATAAACATTTGCTGAATTTACTTGAGAACTTTGAACAATATCACTCTCAGAATCTACTGGAGTTTCGTCAATAATTTTATTATTTGTTTCTTTCCTGTCTGTAGAAATAGCAGGATGTATATCATTTATGTCTTCATCTGATGTGACATTATCTCTTCTGATAGTTTTTGGTGACTCATACACCATTTTTGTAGATTTTATGTTTTTAATTATACTTTGGAAGTCTCTTCGTGTAACATTTTTCTTATTCTTAATTAATAAATTTTTAGTTGGTTGAATCTTACATTCAACATTTATTGGATTACTTCTACAACTAGTATAATCTGACGATGAAGTTACTTTATTTGCTACATTGTTATGAATTTGAACATTTGATTTTGAAATATTTTTAGCAGTATGTTCTGAAACAGAGTCTGAAGAACTCGATTCATTAATATGTCTAACAAATCTTTTGCAATGTTTGGGACTATTGGGAGAAGACTCGTCAGAAGTATATTGTGCAGTACTTTTTTTAATATCTCTTCTTTCCCTATTATGATTAATAAAATTTATGTTTTTATTTTTTCTCCATGCTTGAAAAAATTTGTCATCCTTCTCAGCCTCAATATCAGAATCAGAAGAATCCAAAATATATACATTCTTACTTCTATTAGATTGTGTTTTTAACGTAGAACTTGATTTAGAGTTACAAGTTGGACTAGGAGAAGTAGACTTACAACTAGAGTCACTTATAACTATTATGTCATTTTCACTAGGAGTTACAACATTTTGTATATTGCTGTCAGTAGAACCTGGGGACCATCTCAAACAAAAGTTTTGTGATCCATGTAAATATTCATCTACATTTTTATTTGAAGGCATTTTAAAATTTGCATGCTCAGTATTCTTTTTTTGAACTCTATACTTTGTCCTTACGTATGATTTATTTTCTATAACAATGTATATATAATAAATAAATAGTATATAGAATTTAAACAATGAAGGATTTATTAAATTTACTTACTTTTATCAGACATCCCTTGTCAACAATTATAAAATAAAGTCTCAATGGTGTATATACATCATGTATAATACAAATACTGTATTACTCTAATGAAATTATACTTGTACAGTGACTATAATTAGTTCCTTATTTCCTCTTTCATAAGTTCTCTGAAATATATATTTACTATAAAAACAAAATGTAAATACAGAATAAGGAGGGTAAAAATGTAAACAACACAAAGTAACTTAAAACACAATCATCACATACATTTAATGAAAAGTAGAACAATCACCTTAATACCTACATGATAATCTAAAATAATGAAGTCCTATTATTTTTTGACAAACTACTGTCCAATGAATAATAAATTTCTAATTTTTCATTTATGGTGCTGCTGCAGTTTGAACGTTCAAACCGTTATTTAGGGTCATTGCAGCCAACTATAGAAACATGCATAACATATATAATTAATAACTCATACGTAGAAAATTGATATTAGTTATATATAGTGTTGACAGCTTTTTTTGTCTGTGTTGAAATTAGAAATATATGCGTATATAAATGAGAGATATATTAGTTAAAAATATTAGTCTCGATATAAGTGACTCGTCTATGGTGGTAACCTTGTAATGTTCATGCAGTTTCCTACAGTATCGACATTTATAAATACAAGGTGCAGGTACGTTGGTACGATTTTATCGCTTTGAATAAATTGCAATGACATTGCACCTACAGCATTGTGGATATACAACGTTTTACTTATTGAGCGAGCGAGCCGAAGGCGAGCGAAGCTCTTATACTTGATTTTGCAACTTCTTTGTCCGCATTTTTTGAAAAAACTGATCCTCATAGCTTCAGCATTGCGATACGTACATGAGCCGCCTATGTCAATTCTACTGCGCTTGCAAAGTGCAATATTTCGGCACATTGACTACGTATTATGGTTCCTGAGGCATTTAGAAACAAATTTCTATTAGGGTTCGATGCGTTTTGATGCCTAATAAAGCTAGAAAATCAATTTTTGTCGAATTCGGTCGAAAACGGTACAGGTGGCGCCATCTAGCGGCGAGCGGCGGAACTACGAAACACTAAAATTTCGATTTTCTCGAAAACTAGGGACTCTTCCGAAATTCTGAGATATACAAATTCTTCCTTGTCGCCTACGGAATCGAATGAATCTAATTATAGCTCGCTAGGACCATTATTAAAGAAAATAGAAAAATAGCCCATTTCATGGACTAAAAAATTGGCGTCCATCTAGCGGTGAAAGTTGGAACTACAAAAATAGAAAATCTCGATTTTCTCGAAAACTAGGGACTTTTCCAAAATTCCGAGATATACAAATTGTTCCTTGTGGCCTAAGGAATCGAACGAATCTAATTATAGCATGCTAGGACCATTATTAAAGAAAATAGAAAAATAGCCCATTTCATGGACTAAAAAATTGGCGTCCATCTAGCGGCGAAAGTTGGAACTACAAAAATATAAAAATGCGATTTTCTCGAAAATTAGCGAACTTTGAGTACTTCTGAGGGTCAGAAAGTGTTATGTGATCGCATTAGAAGCAAAATAAAGCAATCAAAGTTTCCTGAAAGCTTTAATTACGAAAATAAAAAAAATGTCATTTTATGGAGAAAATTTGTGGCGCCATCTAGCGGCGAAACTGCGAACTAAACTGAAAAAACGTATGTCCGAACACGCGTTAAGGGGTCAAATAAAAATTGATTTTCTGGGCTTAATAGGCAAAAAAATGAATAACCTATCGAACAAAAAATGCTTCAAAATGTCTAAAGAAGCATACTACGTCGTCAAAGTTGCGAAATATTATTTTTTATATTTTTCCTTAACGCGTTTTCGGACATACGTTTTTTCAGTTTAGTTCGCAGTTTCGCCGCTAGATGGCGCCACAAATTTTCTCCATAAAATGACATTTTTTTTATTTTCTTTATTAAAGCTTTCAGGAAACTTTTATTGCTTTATTTTGCTTCTCATGCGATCACATAACACTCTCTGACCCTCAGAAGTACTCAAAGTTCGCTAATTTTCGAGAAAATCGAATTTTTATATTTTTGTAGTTCCAACTTTCACCGCTAGATGGACGCCAATTTTTTAGTCCATGAAATGGGCTATTTTTCTATTTTCTTTAATAATGGTCCTAGCAGGCTATAATTAGATTCGTTCGATTCCTTAGACCACAAGGAACAATTTGTATATCTCGGAATTTTTGAAAAGTCCCTAGTTTTCGAGAAAATCGAGATTTTCTATTTTTATAGTTCCAACCTTCACCGCTAGATGGACGCCAATTTTTTAGTCCATGTTTTGGACTATTTTTCTATTTTCTTTTCTAGCGCTCTGAGGAGGTTTTTGACGCATTATATAGGTTGTAGGGAAGTCACAGAACAATTTCTGACCCTCAGAAATACGTGAAAGTGCTCAATTTCGGAGAAAATCGAAATTTTAGTTTTTCGTAGTTCCGCCGCTCGCCGCTAGATGGCGCCACCTGTACCGTTTTCGACCGAATTCGACAAAAATTGATTTTCTGGCTTTTTTAGGCATCAAAACGCATCAAACCCTAATAGAAATTTGTTTCTAAATGCCTCAGGAACCATAGTACGTCGTCAAAGTGCCGGAATATTGCACTTTGCATGCGCAGTTGAATTGACAATAGGCGGCTCATGTACGTATCGCTCGCTCAACATTGTCAGGTTTGGCGCGGAGCGCCTCAATCAAACAAACCTAGTACCAATTACCTACAAAAATCGGCTATATTATAAAAGAATCTTAACTCTTTGTTTCGTCAATTTCCTTCTGCACCGCTAGATCGCGCCAGTGGAATCATTCTTAAGACCGCGTAATAATAAAAAAAAATAAAACTCGTATGACGTAGAACATATTCTGATTATAAATGTGAAATATTTGAAGGGTGAAAAAAACGATGTATGACCCAACGATATTTTCATACACTATTTGGTGGTTGCAAAGTTTGATCCCTTTGTTCGGGCAGAAAAATCTGTGCCTAGGCGAATGATTACACGATGCGATGTCTACGTTCTTTTCTATGAACAGCCCTTATCGGATAATTTTGGTATTTATAGGATTAATGTTCCTGCTATGAACAATATATAAAGAGATAGGTTTCGATAGATCGATAGAGCAGCTGCTGTAGACACACGCCGCTAAGCCGCTTATGTCAACTCGTGAAAATTTTTGCGCTTTTTTGGAAAATCGATCTCTAATCCGACAGGGAGCCGCATTGAATGTTCGGTAATTTCGTCGGAATGAAATGATAATTGATTCGTGGGACAAGGGGACCGTTCATGGTAAACGGGGTGTAAAGACACCATACTTTCACGCTGAGGTCATTGTTTAAAGAATATTTCTAATAAAATAAAACTAGTAAAATGAAATTTAATTTCTGTCGTTGCACAGTTCGAACTCGTTATTTCCGTAAAATGGTACTTAACCGAAATAATGACTATCGGAACTTTCTATTCGAATGAAGATCACAAAGGATATTTTACGAATGTCCAAACTATGACACTCTAAAAGCGGAAGCCTAATTCTGAATTATGTCGAACATTTCGCGTGAGATTACAAGTTACAAATGAGGCTCATATATTGCGGGATTATATCCCGTTTGATGTGGAATTGAAAGGAGAACCGCAGTCCTGAGCAAATAAGGTGGATGGTAATAGGTAGACTTGATGCGAACAACATGACCATAAAGGCAACTTCAACCGTAACCACGTACCGCGTTTGTTACATGTGGATGTATAGAAACGGTAGCATATGCCTGGAAAGGCAGTGGCATAATTTACGGGATGTCATTTTGAAAAAGATTGCCTTGTGATTGGTTTGGCGTTGAGCCATCAAAGTTTCAATAACGTATTTTTCGAAAAAGTGATTCTCAGCTTCGATGCTATCTAAAAATTTCAAACGTAACACGATAAAAAAATATGAGAAATTCCACTATTTTTTTATGAATATCATCGACCAAATTCTGTGGTGCAATTCTTTTTCTAACATTTTGTGCAATTCGCGATTGATAAATTGCTGAGAGTGTAGTTGGATAACGATGCAACGTGCCGTGATTAACTGGAAACTAATACTGCTCAGACTTTTAATTAAAACGTCGTAATTAAGACGGCGAAGGATGCAGTACAGAGAAATACTTGTTGATTATTCCATATTATCTTTCATCCAGAGATTTGTACTGATCGAAGTAGTTCGAAGAAATCAATAATTATACCGCTAAACTTTATTAATATACTAGGAAGTATAATAAAAATTCTAAATTCTTTTTGTGTCGCACAATTAAAGCTTAAAAAGCAAAAGATCATGGAAGTGCATACATTCAAAGATGTAGTTCTTTGCGTGACTGTAATCGATTTAAATTAAGTTCCACCAATCTGAGATCTTATCTCGCCTAATCCGGTTATAAGTTGTATTTTTTCGCTCTAAATTTCGTTGTGAACGGCCGTCGAAGTGTGCACGCCAGCCACTATTGCACGCGAAATACATTCGATACACTTTCAAACCACACTTTTTCCCGACTAGAAAAATCCAATATTTCGCCTCGCTTTTCCACCGAGGTGTTATTTTAGGCACTCTTTGATAAATTCATCGACTGTGTCCACAAAGATTTTTCAGACAGTTGAACATTCCCTGTGGTTGCCAAGGATCTGACGGAAAGTTGGCGACGCTCTCAGTTTCGGGACTTGAAATTTAGGTACTTCGGAATTTTGGAATTATGGGACTTGCAAACTTCCATAATAATAAAATAGGGATTCAGTCTGTCAATTTCCTCGTGGTTCCCTATAGAATACTTCTGAGAGTGCACTCGTTCTAACAAGATGTCTTCCTCGAATCGGAACGACAAGATTCTTGTTAGCGATACCTCTGCACCGAGATAAGATCGTGAGAATAAATTTGAATCGATCTAACGTTTAGTTTAACGCCGTGTGCTCTTCAGCCAGGAATATAATTTATCGCGAAGTAAGCATTGCGTAACTAACATGGCGTAACTAAAGTCATCCCCTGCCGACACTCGACGCCACTCGAACACAATATCGAGATGCTTTAGCTGAAATGGTGTCTCTCAGTCATTCGAGTTTACGTTGGTAAAAGGGGCTCGGCCACTGTCAACGTTACGAGCGATTCGATCCGCGTTAACGGCGCTGGGGAGAAACATTAAGTAGCGTCGTGCTTTCTGTTTCATAGCTTGCTATTTTTACCGGTACACACCGTAGATGTCTTCTAAATGGAAGGAAATTAAAAGCTGCGACCATAACGCGTTAAAAACTCTCGTACATACAATTTTATTTTCTTTACTTCGTGTTTAATTTTCGCGATTTAATTCTTCTTTTACAGAATAAATATCTTGTTACAGAATAAATATCAATCCGTGTGTATTTACCGGTAATGAAATTTTTTGTCTATTTGAACAACGCTTGTGGAGCGTTAATTTGTCGTCCATTGTGAAATACGCGCTGACGAAATGTGAAACGATATTTAGTTTCGAATTTTTGTTTTAAGCTATTCGATGATCGTTATTGCTCATTGTCTCGGATTACACTATTTGATTCTAAAAGTGCGTGAATGTGAAACGATATGTCGAACGTATCCTTTCAAGGGGTTTCCGGTTGAAATGTTTTATTTTTAAGAGACAGTCATCGAAACGGGAATAACGAAAAAAGGAAGTAACAAAATTAGCTGCTGCAAAGTTCCCAGCTTCGGCTAACTCGCTAAATTAAATTTCCGTCTGCGTTTCAGAAACGGGAAATTGACCGTCTCATTGTTATCGACTTTCTCGCCTCTCAGCAATATCTCTGTTTCTTCTTCGTCGCGAAATTGGACCAATAAATCGTACGTCAGTTTAACAATGTCCTCGAGGTTTTACCATCCAAAATTGCTTCGAATCAATTTTACAACGTGTATCTCCATTTCGAGAGAGGTTTTTGAAGCTCGTCACAATCGTATTTCAATACAAGATCTTCCTAAATCAAATTTTGTCAGCATAGCAATATTGTTACACATTAATCTAATAAATGAACTACGAATAAACGCAAAAGGTTATTTCATCAAAGATTCCCGGATGCACCCCACCATAATATCACGATACGAACATGAATCACGAAACTGTTTAGCATATAAATTGCGATTAGATATTTCGTACGGGGCTAAAATTGTTCGATGAATGCGATCACGCGCCATTGGGTATTCAATAGAATACATGTTTCTTTTATTGTCGCGTGTGTTTTTGTGGAAACCACTAGAAAGACCTATTGGCCGACGCAGACTGTTAATCGAGTTAGATCGACTAACCATGAGCAGGAAAAATCAGTATCCCTTCTGGTCGGAGAAAAGGAAAACACGGTCGTAGAAGGAAAAGAGGGACAGATATTTCCCGACACCTGGTAACACGAAGCCCGTACGCGAGGCGGTTTCATCCGATCGGAAAATTGCCGTAAAATTGCCGCAAAAAGCGATATTTTATTCCTTTCAGAGGCACGATTTACCAACGCGTAGGTTGGGTAGATTCTTAGGGATGTTTATGGGATTTTATGGACTCGTGTCGTCTGTCCCTTTACACGGAATACGAGGGAGAGAAGAAGCACCTGGCTGGATCCATTGTCGAAAACAATAATTTTGTACTTGCGTTTACACGAGTTTCAAATCTTCGATCGATTTATCAACTCTTTGGTGGTTGAAAAATTTGCGAATTTTAATTCAACACCATCACCTTCCATTGATGGAGTAATCTAGTTTGCAGGATCAACAGGGACAGTCGATAATTTCGAGACACGTTCGGGTCTCAACCCCGAGGCTGATTTCGTTCCTCTTATGGGCCTTCACCAGGATAATGGGATTAATCACGGAACTGACGCGACAATGCACCCGTTAACACGACGACGTAGCTTCATCAAACGCCGTCTTCAGGAATTATTATCCTGCCACGCGTTTATTATGCGACACGTGATCGGAAGCGTGTTCCCGCACGCATCGAAACAAAGTTACATCGCAATCTATCGTTTATTGTGCCAAGCAGAAAGCCATTCGTGATTACCCGTTCCGATACCGGGGACAATCGCGCAAAACCTCGATGCCTCGCTGCGGTTGCAAACGACGGAAAGCACTTATCGAGTGCCTCATTGCGAATAAAGTTTTGGCAGGGTTTAACGAGTCATCCGATACAAGATAGATATAAGTAGGTAGCATCCTGTATGCGAAGTTCGCGCATAACGAGGGTAGATCACCCTTTATTCACCTTGATGAATTTATAAAATGGTTCACGTCGAGGGGCACGAAATTTCGACTAGGAAGAATAGTTCCCGTATCGCCGTGTCATCGAAAGTTCATTTTTCGCGCTGTTGTTTAGGCAGGGAAAATAGTAATCTATCGGGGAAGTAGACCGAAAAGAATGAAATATAATCCTGTTTTCTTTTCTCCTCGCATCTTATACTTTTCTCGTTGATTCGTATTGTTGCCTGTCGATTATATCATATTACGGTTGCATGATCCATCGAAAATAATTGTGTTCTCATCTTTTTATTGAAACTATTTTTGATAGTTTGATCAGTTTGCATTCAACGATGTTTGAATATTCTGATTATGTCACCATTTTCCTGGAAAGCGTTTTAACAATACATAATACCGGTTCTGAGTATTGTAAACGTGTAACATCACTTCCAACAGGAATAATTGAATTCGTTCCACGGTGAAATTACACGTTCTTGTGTTATCGAGGAATTTCAGCGTACTTTCATTAACGAGCGTAAGTCAAGTTCCAACAGAAAATGCTTTAATCCGTAATTCAGCAAAGCGTAAACGCAGTGAAATAACGAAGTTCGATAAAGCGCATTCGCGTTATCTGCTAATGTCGTATTTCGAGGAAAATCCCCTCTGTTCACAGAAATTTCTTTCGCGTCCGTAATCCTTTAACATCGTACAAAATGAAAAAACACAGCGGACACTAAACCATCTTATTATTAATCTTCTTCGGCACATTGTGTCTTTCATAACAAAATAATCAGATAATAGTATTATTATTTTTATCGTACTAAGCAATAATTTATGGAGGCACACGGTGTGCAGTTCGAGTAAACAGATTTTCTCATCAATTCTGAACGCAGCAAAATGCGCTTAGCGATCCTTTATCCGAGACTAAAGCACAATCTTTTAACCTCTGATGGAGCCGGTCATTAGGTCTCATGATATTTTCACGGCCGTTGAGAAATTCTGAAGCGTACAAGAAGATCATGGCCGATTCACGTTGTGCAGTAAACCGTGCGGTATCCATGAACCTTTCGACAAATCCGAATCTGACTGCGTTATTCGTGAAGGCTCCTTGGCGCGTGTCAAAACACAAGTACCAAGGCGGAAACCGTAAAAATAATGGCAACAGAGAAAACACGAAAGCAATACGAAAGCAAGAGATCAAGAGAGAAACAAACAGACAGGGACAGAGTACGCGTAACCTAGCGAAATTATCGAATAATTCACGCTAGGATGATCGGCTTGATTCAGGAACGCTCGTTGTTGCCGACAATGGTGCGCGAAACAATGCATCCGCCAACAAAAAGGCCATCGCTGCACGCTTACGTTGAATTCACTCTGAATCCTTGAGCTCTGCAGCTTCGCTGTGCCAGCAGCGTGTGCGTTAATCCGCAAGACTCCGAACTCTTTCCTCTCGATCCATCTCGCTCGGTCGATCGCTTCGCGTTACAAATTTTCCTCTTTCCCGAAGTTGCCTGGACAGAGGGAACAAAGTTTCCCGACTGGAAGAGTGATTCACGCATCGCGAGTCCTCCAGTTCGAACATTAAGCTACCTTTTCTTCGAAAGGAGTTACTCGATCGTGGCCTCCTGAACTACCTTATCGTGTTTGCTCTCGAGTTCGATGGAAGTTGAAGATCGCGGCTATATAGCGGTTAGTTAAGTGGATGTCAAACTTCTTTCTTTCATGGGCTGCAACTTCCGCGAACTGTGTTTCGACTTTGACGAAGGAGGTGGGTCCGTCGCGACCCAAGTTCAGAACCGAATTCTGAACATTTTCCAAAACTAAACTTTGAAAGGTCGATCGAGATTGACGCGAATTGTTCTCATTAAAATCGATCTTCTCGATAAAAAGGGTTTTCGAACACATCGGAGAGAAAGGAAATTGTTGCGGAGATGTCCAGATATCATTCTACGGCCAACAACGGAAAGGGTAAAATAGGAATAAAGGATTTTCGCGAAACTTTCGCTCTCTCGACTATACTCGAATTATTTGCTCCGTCTGGCAGTAAAAGCGGAGCTACCCGAAATCGTATTTGCTATTCCCATGATTATTTGCCGGCACCGTTTCTTTCTTCTTTCCTTCCTTCTCTTCTTTTCTTTCCGAATTTTTTTTCCTCTTCATCGGGCCCTTTTTATAGCGGATGACCAATAGCGTGGGTTGAATGGGATGCTCCTTTGGGACCGTGCATTCTGTACCCGTAAGAATGCACTTTTCTGCCGGGTGAAATGAGCCGAGCTAATTTTCGGATCTGCCTCGAGATCGTACGCGGACTGGAAAGAACGAAACGAATAATGGGAGGAGACGGGAGAAAGGAGTAAGTTTACCCAACGACGACATCGATCTTGCGATTCTCTTTTATCCGGCTAGAATCGGGAAACTCGATTGATTCAGCATCTTCGTGTATCTCTTCTGCTTCGTGTCTGTTTGAACGAAAGCTTCGACGAGCACGATTAACGTTTGCTCTCGAGTTTCCTTGTCTCCTCGTCACGCTTTATCGCGTCCATCTCGGAGAATTTTTTGGTTCGACGTATGGTCGAGAGGATCACTCTTGTTCGCGATACAGGTGACTGCGGACAAAAGTTCGTTCGATTGGTTTCCTTATTTTTCTGCTCCGATCGACAAGCGGCAAACGATCGTATCGATCATGTGTTCCACCGCGAACTCGGAGAAGTTGAAAACAAATTTATCTTCCGCGCCGAAACCCTGGCATTCTTCCAGCAGGTATCTTGATCGCTTGGCTACGGATATAAGGCATTGAAATTTGATCGGGATCATTTGTACCAATAAACATACGCTTAGTTTGGAACGATACCGTTATGGAGGATCGTGTAATGTAAATGGAGGTCGCGAAAAATCGCGCAGCCAGATTGAACGACGGGGAAAGAACGGAAAGAAAAGTTCTAGACTTTCATTACTCTACTTCGATCCGAATGTTGTTCAGTTTGGAAAGCAATCACGGAGTTACTTTCAATCTTCTTCGATTTCGTTTCTCCTAGTTTCCAAGTTCGTTCCCAACTTTCATCTTTTGAAACGCACCGTGAAATACATATTTGACCTGTCGTTGACACGACAGCGTTCCGGTTTATGTGCCAGTAAACTTGCTTCAACCAACTCGTTAATTTTCCAAGTTGGATGTTTTTTAGCAAATATTAAAGTTGATCTTGTAACTTGCAGAGCGAATAAACAACGTGAATGTATTACTTGTAATTAGAGAGATGCAACGTATGGAACACGCGTATTCCCTAAATTGCTGGCCATAACTTCAGCTGCAATATCATTCAGCGCGTAGTTTCCATCGAATAGAAATTACGTACTGAAATGTTATCGTTCGCTGTGCATCGTTATACATTGCATATTATGTATCGCAGACTGAACGCGAATGAAGTTGAAAAAATTGAAATCCTTTATGGTGCTCGAAAACCGTCGCGCTCGGAGTTTCAAAGGCGAGACAACGTAAGAGCGGAGAAAACTGAAGGAGTACTAGTTTTCAAAGAGAAAACAGGATATAACAAGGTATCTCATATTTGGTTTTCAAACGTCATCCAATTACCCTATATAGATCCTGCCATCTCTGAAATATTTTTCGTCGCAATTTTCTCTATGGATATCTAACGTAATATCCGTACACCTCTTTCAGCGAGTTCCAAGACTTTAACTTAAAAAACAAGCCTCACTTCGAATGTATTTGACGATGCGAACCCTCGGCAGGAGCTTCTTCGACGCGAGACACGCCCCAAATAAAAAGATCAGCCAATAGGGTCGGCCCGAGGAGGGTTCGAGGGGTGAAATTAAAATATCCTTGTCTAGTAATGACTCCAGATACGCTGGTAACGACGCACGTGAACGTATGTACGAACCGTCGTAACTTTGTTTGCGATATTCGGCGAACGCACGAAGGGTGGCGCGTTTCCAGCCCCTCGCGGAGGGTGCGGCAACCCTTCGTATCAACCAGATCCGCCGGACATATGCTGAAAGAGAGAGAGATGCGCATTGTATTATTCACGAGCTATTCGTGAGATAACACAAGCCTGATTTTTAATACGAGTTCCGAGGGTTAGGCCACGCTTCTGCCTGCGCTGCCTTGGTAACATTGTAATGGGATTAGTCGCGTTATTAAGGGTTTAAAATCACGGCTATGTTTTCTCGGATCTTAAACGTTGCAAGACTTGGTGCAAAGTGCGATGCAGTGGGAATTTAGTCGGATAAGCTGATATTTTATGAACGTGTTACAATTTGAGGGATCATAGTGTAGAGATAGTCGACAGATCGATATCATATAATTTCAATCTTTAAGAAAGATGTGTAGACTTATTCGTTAAATTCAAAGGTTACTACACATTAATTTTTCTCCATCAACACACGTGTACGATGGAAATGCATGTAGCACTTCCAGTGATTCTCAAACAATTGCAACGAAATTTATTTTGAAGTAATTTGAAAAGAGTCGACTATTGTTTCCCAGAACCGTAACAGGTGCAAACGAATGGCCAAGTGTAAACTGACACCCCATATCGTCGACGGTGTTTCAACCGAGATGTTTCACGTTTAATATTAATTTTCCGCCGCGTGCACACCGTGTGTGCCATGTACGACACGCTCGATAAAGCACCTACCCGTAATCAAGAAATTAGTTCGCGGCTTTAGAGCCGCATATATTCGTAGCCGCATTTTGGCTCTCGGTTGAAAGCGTCCATTACCAAAATGCCGTCGTTCCAACAGGGTCCGCTCGACTTAATCAAGAGACGATTAGACGTATCGAGTTGCCAATCGTGACAATGAAACTCGAATATATAGGCAATTTACAAATACTCGCTTTATTCGAGCGAAATGCAACAACCCTTCACTTTGGGATGCTCGATGAACTTTGTTAAGCTATGAAGCTTATATTTAAGTAATTAAATATTTGGTAATATAACGACGTGTAAAATTAAACTTGTTTGAAACACGCGGTTGATTCTTGCGTTTTAGAACTTTCGATAACTTTGAAGTATCTGAAACGTTCTTATTCAACCGTGTTACAAAGACTATGAATACGTTTTATAGGAAGAGTGCACGATCTCTGAGTGGAAATGCAAATCGTCTGGTTCGATAAGTGGAACAAAAGGAAACAAACTATGGCTCCTGTTGAGACTCGATTTGGATCTTGAAGTTATTGAATATCGATGCGAAACGAAGTTATCTCTCAAGGTATCTCGATTTTATGGGAATGACGAAAGAAATCGTCAACTGTAATGGAATGCTTTCAACGGTGTCTCGAGGATGTTACATAAAAAATTGTGACTTCATTTCGTTCTAAATTAATAAAGCCGGTTAATGAGCTGAACTTTCTTTGCTATGCTAATGATATTTTCTTTAAACGAACCTGCGCCAATTTGCTCGACTGCTTCTGCAAACTTATCTTGATTAACTTCATTCTACAGAATTTGCTTCAGCACGTTTTACAGGAATTTGGATAATTGTCCTCGAGTGCACTTCTTCTTCAAATCGATTGTCACGCATTCAACGTCACGAAATGTTAAACAAATACGGAACACCGATAGTATCCGTCGTGTCATTCTCGTCAATTTAAAATCGTACTTCAAAATCATCGCAAAGAACGAGGGAAAATATAATGAGTAGCCGTGGCAGGGGTAACCCTATAAAGGCCAATAATAGTAGAAAGATGGGTACGTCGTATAAAGTTTCCGGACATATTAGCCACCCGTCGAATTAGCGTTGCGAGAAAATGCCCTACTCAGTGTCGATCCCAGGGGATGCGAACAAGCGTTTGGTCCCCGTGCGTTGGGGTGAAGCGAAAAGGGGCACCCTCGTGAAAAGGGCGGGGCCCCGTACAAAAGGGGCCCCGAAAGGAACCAACCCCTGGGTGGAGTTAGCACCCCGTATATATACTCTGCACCGATCCTTCGACTTACAGAACACGGTATATCATTGTGCCGTGAAGATCTCCGTCCGTAAAATTTTCCTCTTGACAGTTCAAAAACGTCATTACAAATTGACGTTCGTGTCGCTTAACCCGGGTGATATCCAGTGAATCGATGGAATTGTGTGCAAGATAATATTTCAGTGGCTACGCGCAGTGTTTTTTCGGAGTGTTCGATTTTCATCGAGGAGCCTTGTCGGAACACGTACGGCAATATGTCGCGAAGTTTCCTAGTGGACTCGTTGATTGGCAATAATTCACCACCTGCGTACCCGTTACCCTATTATGGGAATCAATTACCGAGCTACATGTTCAACTTCTTCAATTTGGGACTGGGCTATCAACCAATCAGGCCGGTGCCCAGACCGCCGGCCATGCCTGTTCCGGTTTCAATTAGCCCACCCACTTTAGGAAGCTTACCTGTGCCTGGACAGAGCCCTCCGTCGCCTTTAAACACCTCCACGAGACTCTCGGGTAAATATTTTCTCGACAATTCGTTGGTAACGTGATTAGATGTTTGAGACTTAGGAAGTTCGAAACTGGGACATAGGGATATACTTTGAATAGTTAGGACACTTAGAACGGTTTAGAAAATAATGCACTACATATGGAAGTCTTGTATTTTATTTTGTAGTCTGAAAATTTTTAGACTAACATCATTCTGCGCTTCAGATGTTTCAGCACCGAGCGAGTCGCCGTCTCGCAACAGCACCCCGACACCGCCCCCGAAATCGCCGAATTCCATCAGCAACAGTTCGAAGCGGATTCGAACGGCGTTCACGAGTACCCAGTTGCTGGAACTGGAGCGGGAATTCGCCTCGAACATGTACTTATCTCGACTCAGGCGAATCGAGATCGCCACGAATCTACGACTGTCCGAGAAACAGGTGAAGATCTGGTTCCAGAATCGCAGGGTGAAGTACAAGAAGGAAGATTTACCGTCGGGACAGAATCAGAAGTGTTGCTGTCTGCGAACGTGCGGCAAGAAGAAGGATGGCTGCGCGGACGATTCGACGGGTAGAAAATGCGATCAGGAAGAGGAGAGATCGACGAAGAGCGAGAAAATGGAAGCGATTGAGAAGGCCGCTGATACGATCAGCCAGGAGGAATCGTCGAATTCGATGGTGGATCGTTTCGAACGATCGATCCCTTTCCCGACGAACGACAAATCGCAGTTTCATCGGGTAACGGAGGATAAATTAAATCTGCCGAGGGTCAGCAGTACGATGGTCGAGCGTCCTGGTTACGACAGGGATCGGCACAATTTGTCCCACGGAACGAAACGTACAATCGAAACGTTGGAGGAAACGGACGATAAGAAGAGACGAATCGACGTGTCGTCCTTTTGTCAGAATGCGATCCAGGATACTGTCGTTCCTCCTGTGTTCAGGAGCATAGGATGCACAAAGCACACCGTGGAAAGAATCGTCAATTCGTAGAATACAAAATGTAGCTGGATTTGTTTGCGAAATATTCAGACCTTGTAAATACTATTGTAAATACTGTACATATGTATTTTTATACGATTTTGGAAAAGATGTATATTTTAGTAGGAGTTTAAAGAGAATAAAATGAATTATTTAAATCGATGGCATTGTAATTACCTGGCTCTACGAATTCCGTGAAATATATTTAGTTCGATGTTGTTGCATAAATGATTTACAAAATGAAGCCCCAAAATTATTACCTTACATTTCGCACTGCTCGTGCAGTAACAGTGATGTTCGAAATTTAATTAGTTTGTTCTTTTATGAATGATTTCATTATAATTCGCGTAAAATGTTGGTCACTATATTCAATTTGGAACGTTCGTGTATCACTAATTCAATAATACAATCTCGTGTTAAGTTTCCATTAATTCTCGAAGTTCGTGAAATTCGCAGCTGAAGCAAGCGATAATTGGTAAACATTTTATCGGATACGAAGCCTTCGAACATTGCTTTTGAGCAGATTACCGCAAAAGTTCAGTTATTGATTTTCACGGAAGTTGCCGGAGCATGTACAGAGGTAACGTTACATCTTTCGGATTATGTTTATCCGTAGAAGATTTACGGAAGATAACACTGTTCATTTCTCTGACGGATTTATCGTTCGCACAAATCTTTCGAGGATAAGTTTCCTGTGAACCGTTTGCAATAAAATATCCACTGCAGATGTCAGCAAAATGTCGCGATTCAGGAAAATCGTTCGTTGATACAAAAATATCGAGTCAATTTGATTTCGATTCACGGAAGAATTCCGATAATTGATTCTTTAGCGAAGAGGAAATCCGCTTATCGTTGATTCTTCTGGTCTTGACGAAGGAAAAAACAAAATGGCACCGTTTAACTCGCACGAGTTCTCGCATTGTGGACAGTTCCAAGGAAACGATTTTCCAAATGCCGGACTCCAATGAAACGGATTAAAGAACGAAGGACAGCGAAAGGGAAGTTGAAGAAGGATCCCGAAACGCGGAGTCGTCGTCGCGGTCAACAAAGTGGATTCATTGTTGGCGAGAAATCGGCCGTGATGCCGTAAATCCTGGAAATTTGTCAAGAGGCCCCCACTTTGGGTTAAATTTAAGGTAAAACGTAGTTAATGGTGTTAAGGAGCGTCGCGACAATGCCCGGAGGCATTCTCGCATCCTCGTGGACCGACAATGGAACACTTGTGTCGCCTTCGTTCTCGCAGCGGGTGAGCGAACGTGAAAACCGGCTGCCTTTTTTTTCTTAGGTCCCGAAAGTTGTGTCGAGGCCCATTCACCACGTTCGCCAAGTCCCGAGTTCGTGCTGGTCTCATTCATCCTTGACTCGAGAGCATCCAACGGAGAGAAACAGAGCGGACAAGAGAGATCGACCGAGCTCGATGAATGACCGGCTCCAGGAAAAACTTCGAATCAAAAAATTGTCACCCTCGCGTCGGCATTCTTTCTTTCTTCCTGAGAGAAGTTTCGAGTTGAAGGGCGGTCTGTACCCAGCTTTATTCATGAAAGTATTCGCATCGTAGCTGATGCGAATTTATACTCTTTAATGTGTCACTTTGACTGAGAATTTGTTGAAGTTTCTTGTTTAAGAGAGAACAATTCGTAAGCCTCCAGATGACATTATTCAATAACTACCTTGCGCAAATTATAAGTCATCAATATATTTAATTTAGACTTAAAATGTTCACATCAACATCCACATCGATATGAGTAAATATCGATGTCGATATTAGTAAAATGCAATAATTGCTAAAGTATTGAAGAAGGCTTTAAGAGTCTGATCTAATTCTTCTTTCATCTAATCTCTGATGCTCCGCAATCAGCTAATTGCAGCTCGTAAATTCTGTATCGATCTAAATGATTTCGCACCCGCACCGTAGCCGTCGGACGAGCTGCGATTCAATTTTCCGGACCCTCGCGTGCTCATCCTCGTCACGGCTCGAATTCAATCCGATTTCGAGTAACGCGAACGATATGCAGACACAGGAGGTCAGCTCCTTTACGAATCTATTAACATTTGAACGTGTCGACGGACAGTCCGAGACAACCGGCGAATTAAACAGAGAGTAGGTTTGATATATTTCCAGGGTTGCCGAGAATTAGCCGGATTACAGCAAACGAGGAGTCAGTTAATTAGGCACGTTTCGACTTTGTGTCGCTGGAACTTTCGGTAAAATGAATTAAACTAGCCCTCAGACTAGCTAGGTAACGCTAGTGGCATACTAATATTATTAGATCCGTCGCCTTCGTACTATTCCGCGAAAGTGCGGCTTAATACGTATCGCTCGAAACTTGGCAAATTCGATCGCGTTGCTCATATAATTTCATTGACAATAGCAGAGGTGGTTGTGATGTTCCATTGATAGAAGTGCACTTGTATCGATGATTGTGCCGCACTAATTACCACCGTAATTGTAATTTCACCGGGATGATTACTATTTGCCCCGTTATATCTGGTGAATGGAAGCACTCTGTTGGAAATGATTCAATAAATCCAGCTCCGCTAACCAAATAGTTAAACGGCTCAGATATTTCAACGATCAGAAACATGTTAGATCAAAAAAAGGATAGAAAGTGACCGAAACGAAGACAGATTATCAGAAAACATCCTAATTGTTTCTCGAGGTGAAACTGTTCATATATAACGCTGTCATGTATTAGCGAGTCGAAGCAAGTCGCGGCACTCGAGAAAAAGCGTGGTAGCAAAACGTTGGGGTGGAAACCGCAACGGTTCTTGCGTCTGGAAACAAACGGAGTAAAGAGCGAAGGACTAAATAGCGGGAAGGGGAGCAGAGAAAGAGGGAAATAGCAAAGGAGAAAGAGGAAAAGAATCGAGCTTTCCGGTTCCAGAGCGTTAATTCGTTTCATCTTATGCGCACTGAAGTGGCGCTCGATCAAAGTTGAAAAGAGTCAGCGCGACAGCACTCGAGGAGCACGCAGAATGGCGGGGGTTGATTCGGCCTTTTGCGCCGTTCGAGGGGGAACACGGTGACAAGACGATAGAGAACCGACAGGATGGTGCGGGCACTCGAAAGTTGAAACCGTTTTTCGTGTTTGCACGAGAGAAGGACAATGGCGACGCGCGGTTTCGACGTCAACGCCGAGGATCTCTTTGAACATTGCTAACCGAGTACCTACCATAACGAATTTCTTCTCACAAAAGGGATGCTTCTTTATTCCGATGGAACCGGGAGTCGTTTAACGTCGCGTCGTTGAATTTATTCGAGTGGAGTACGATGGAATCCAACAATTTGATTTGCCACTGAGAATTATGCATAGTGTGAAAGACGGTCTCACAGTATTCCTCCTTCTCGATTTGAAATTATAAACCGTGGTCCTCGAGTATTTGCGTTACGGTTCTCTTATGGCTTCTATTTTTCTCTTATTTCGTGTTTCATAAAAGAAGCGTGAACTCTATCGCTTTTATTTTATTTTTAAAAAAAAACCACTCATCGCTATTTCGCCACCTTTTAAAATATCAATATGCGAAGCATGCTTTCGAATGCGTTGCGTGGCATTTCAAAACCGTGCCAGTTTTATCATTTTCGAATATGTTTGCTAGATGTGCGAGCAGGAAACTGTCGCGTTTAATCTTTGAAACACCGAAACCGGGTCAGGATTAAAATATTTATCTTTATGTCCTATTTGATTTTAGTAGTTCATGGACTCGCGAACGATACCAAACGGTGTAATATACCAGCAATTTGTAATTTATTGCGACGAAAGCTGTCATGTTCTAATTATTACATAGCTGAATATCGATTTCCGTGTCGTGAACGTTCATTGTCAAGAGCAGACGCGATCCATTTTATGCTGATTTACGGTAATGTACAATCATTTCCAGAATTGAAAATCTCGATTAAAATTCACAATTTCACCGGTGAAAATTGCAATTTAGATTCGTAATTTCGAACTTCGGAATCGAAGTTTAAATTCATGATTTTACCATTGAAAGTTCAAATTGCAATTTATAGTTTCGTTGCGAGTATCGGAATCTCGTAATTACAGCGACGAGAGTTGGAATAAAAATTCGTAATTTCAAAATCGCGATCAAAAATTGCGACCAAAATTCGGAGAAAATTCGTAGTGCACGCACGTAGAGCGTTCTTTATAAGAGTGGAATTATTACGGGTCGGCAAACTCGGCTCGCTCCACTTCGCCGTTCCTTTTATGGCCACGACGTTCGCCGCCTATCGATGACGACGCACAAAATCCGAATATTTTCTTATTGTGTAGGCGTTCGTATTGTGCAAACGATTGAATCGTGCATTACCGATTTCGACATTAGCCGCTGTGCTGGTCCAATGACGCGATAATAATTCCGCCGCCCACAAACACGGAAAGCTACCTGAATTCGATTTAGAACGCACAATCGGCGAAAGAATTTACGACCGTGCCTTGGATATTTCAGTGGCACCTAGTTTGCGAACGAGAAAGCAATTTATGACAGAATAGTTTCCTTAGAATCCAACATGCACATATTCACCGCTGCGGAGTGTAATGGTTCCGAGGAAGTCAATTAACCAGGAACGGAAAAAATTACAGAAACTTTCTAAAGAACAGTGCTTCGGAATGAAAAGTGACGGCTGCTTCTTCCGTGTGGTGACCCGGTTTTTCCGAGTTTATTCCCGAGTGGTAAAGACAGTTCCGACGAGTCATTAGACGATCGTTACGTTAGGCAGGTGCGTATCGCGTTACCTGCATGCTGTTTGATTTTCATATTAAACCGTGAAGCACGCGTGTCCCACGCATCTGCGTGTAACTTTCAGGAAATTAACGTGCAGTCCATCGGCTCTGTTTTAACCGAAAACTTGGCCATCCGTGACGATCGAATGTTCAACGGGGCTTCGAAGGGTTAATCGAACGTTACAATTTCACCTGCTTTTCCGTGTCTAATTTTCTTCGTTACGTATAGAAGCTTCTCCTTGTAAATCTAAGTATCTAGTGTTACTACAATACGATCACTATCTCAACGCACCCAGAGCCTGCTCAGCCGCGTAATAAAATGTTCATATGCAAATGAGCATCTGCTGCATCCGCAGCGAAGATTGATTTACGAGCTTGACGCACAGTGGTTCCGCACGCGTAGTTGCACGATGACACGAACAAACTCTCGACTGCATATTTCGAATATTTGATGTACACAGTTTCTGCTAGGCACAGAACCGTATGGAAAAGTTTCATCCTCTGTGTTTGACATTCTTTCATTTACAAACGGGAAAATGGAGCAGTTTCTGGAAAGTAATGGTACAACAATTTTTGCTACATTTTCACCCTTTTTATCCGTTTTGATTAAAACATGAGAATATGTAAATCAGCTTTGATAACGAAAATGTATGTGCTACACTTATGTGTTCTTTGACCTAAAATGTTATATTTCTGAGCGTTAGAAAGGTTCGTGTTATATATGTTACGTGAAATGGAACGTTATTAGCAGGATGTGCTGAGTAGCGAGAAAAAAAAAAATTGGGCTCAGCCGGGATTTGAACCCGGGACCTCTCGCACCCAAAGCGAGAATCATACCCCTAGACCACTGAGCCGGTTGAAGAAACTCTTCTTTATTGTGAAAGTCATGACTCGATGTATCTCGCTCTGTGATTATTCATAGATCAAAGGTTAAAATATCGAGTGCTGTTTGTATAATTGATAAGCCATTACGTTTATCAAGAGAAGAACTTAAATTACAAGATATCCGACACTTTTGCTATGAAATAAAATGGGAAAATCAAAGCAAAGGTTCTGTAGCAAAGTAGTTGTAACACAACTATAATTTAGTATAATTAATCATTACGAATTGATTTGTCCATCTGTACATTTGTAAATATTAAATTATGTAGAACACTTGATGCATGAAATTATGTACTGATTTGCAACATAATTTGAAGAATAATTCTATGATAATATTTATAAGATTGTAAGTCGATTTTAAAAAAATATATCGGCAACGTTATTCGTGAAGATTGTACATAAGAGAAGTGGGAGCGAAAGTATCGACGCACCTCTCAGCGAGCAATGCTCGAGAACGTTTACCTTCACCTTCAAGAAGATATTTCGAAACGTTCGAGGCAGTACAACGAACCTTCGATTAAAAATATTCGTGCCGTTATCTAGACCGTCGGCACCGGGTCAATGTAAAGATGAGACTAAATCGACTTTAAAATTCAAAGCGCTTTCACGTTCGCGGAAACGAAAGCAAATGACTCCGATATCGATTAAAATTCACAGCGCGACTGAAATTGTCAACCATGTAATAAGATACCGTGTTTCGGAATATGCAATCAAATAACTCGATTACAAGGTGTGCTCGTTATTTCTGACCTTTCGTCGATCACAGGATACGCGATGTTCCACGATTAATTAGACCATCGAATCTCTCTGGCGTTGGTAATTTTTCGAACGAAATGGGTCAAACAGTTCTGTACATGCTCGACAACAAATAAATACGAAGGAACCCCGTCCTATTTGTCATAATTAGTGGCATGAAATAGCCACTTAATTTCGATCTCCCCTCGTGTATAAGAAAAGCTTCTATGTTCGTGGCGGCGTCGCAAAAAAACCGCTCATTGTGCGGCGTCACCTTTATGAAGCGACACGAGAACACAGTGTTACCCTTTGAACGAGCTTCCCGACGTGCAGGCCAAGTCATCAGCTGGTCACGAAGGGTCGAGAGATTTGTAGCCGTGCCTGGATTACACAGCAGCCTGAGCGAGACAAAATCTAATCTACGATACGCTCGAGACTCTGGATTCTGCTAAGACTGCGGCCAATCTAGCGAACTGAACAGGGTCGACGTTTCGGGATGGTCGCGAACTTCGGCTGACCTTACCAACAGCGCCCGTGTTCGCCCGCAAGGGTCGAACCATGTTTTGCGATGTTTCTGAACCACGAATCCGCCTGGACGACCGTTTCTCCTTCATATTCTTCCACTATTGATTTTCTACTAGAACTTGAAAGCAACTAAATAAAGATATCGATTGTAGGGTGGAGTCCTGCTATTTGGATGTACAGGAGGGAAAGATTAGAATACTAAAAAGGCCATATAAAATGTTTGATTTTTTTTATTTCTCTGAAACATCACACTCGACGCCTTTTAACGTCGTTTTAACGGATCCCGATACCGATCTACCTTCGACCGGAGGTCAGGCTTTCCACGACGATTCGCTCCGTGGAAATCCGATCGGTCAGCGATTGGCCATCGAGGAAACGGGCCGTCGCTAACATTCTCGACGACCGCCTTCGAACATCGTTTAGTCATCGCGCTAATCCTTATTTAACCCGGAGTCTATCGGCAGGATCGAACGACGGGATTAAGTTAACCGTAGGATAACAATGGGGCACACGAGAAGACACCACTTAGCGATGGGGTACGCTTTCGTCCGGCGGTATCTTGATCTGTGCCGGGCATCCCGATCGACTCTAAAGTTGTCAGTCCCGGGAAGATACGTGTCAGCGGTGGCTATTCTGTAATGGAAATTGAGTGAAGGAATGCAATTAACAGGGACACCGGCGCTACGAAAGCGACAATTAGTGGTGACACGCTTGACAAGCCGCCGGTACTTAGACAATGCGATAATAATGATCGTTATCAGCGGGATATCGGCCTGAAGATATCTTGAGCATGTCGCGACACGTTAATCAATTACTGTTTAACTCGATAACGAACGACCAGTGTCACGCAACTGCACAAATGCGTACACGTTGATGCTTTCGGAACACCCGGTTATTTATCTGACTTTTTCGCAAATTAATTAACTTTTACGGAATTAGGATAAGTCTGGTAGCGAGGAGTGAACGAATAAATACACGGTGTCTCGACTGAAGTTGCCATTTCAAGTGCCGAGCCGTTAATGAGGAATTTGCATAACATTAGCCACCCTTCGACGTTGAATTAATGTCCCTGCACAGACACGTCGACATAATAGCGGGACAATGAGCACCGGTCGGCGGATGATGCGTTAACCGTCTATAAAAAATCGTGCCCACTTATGTCTATGCTAATTTTATCTGCTGGCGAGACCAATCGTGCCATTAAACCGACAAATGCGAGACACGCGGAACAAGAGTTAATTGGTCCTTCCCGCTCGAATCAACGTACAAATGTTAGCAATAAAAGTTGCATTTTTTCCCATTAACGCTATTCTGAGAACAACGAAAGTGCCGGAGCGACATTAATTCACTGTAAAAACTTAATTCGTTGACTTGAAATTCTATTTAAAAGATACCATCAATTGGGCTTTTCGTTTTATTTTCAGTTGATCCACGGAAATCGTTCTTTTCTTCTCGTATATTTCGTTGGCGATTTTTTTCTCAAAATGAAGAGAGAGCAATTTAATTAGCTTGGGATTTCCCCCTGAATTCATCTTCTGGAAAATAAAATGGAGCCTTTAGTAGAACGACTGCCGCACAATTACGGTATTCTCTCTGTATTCGCTTTATTCCGTTTTTTTATTGCTGATAAATTTCAGATAATGATTCTCTTATTTGTTGTATATTTTCGATATTTTTACCCTGCTTCAAAACAGCTTCTCCGAATTTCACAATTACTTACTCCAACGAATTCGGAGAACAAGAGAAATTTCATGAATTTTATGAGTTATAAATCAAGTCAGTGACAGAGACCGCCTGCAGTTTAATTAAATTTTTGATCGAAAACACCTTTTGGACTGCTCTGTCCTCTTCCTGTTTTGTTCATAGAATTCCGTGAAATATCGCATTACGGGACTTCGGAGTAAATTGATCACATAATGTGGACATGTCCAGAATCTCAAATTCCTAAAATAGCTAGGAGGTCTTAATATTTTAAATTACATAGATATGTAGAAAGATCAAAATGTAAATCTTAATGCGAGCCTACTTTGCCACTGTACCGGAATGCAAAGATATCGGTAACCGATGTCTCGAGGTTAATTCAATCATGTTTAATACCTCGAAGCAAAATTCTAAGACAAAACGCACAGCGTGTCATGAAAGTATTTGTACCGTATCGATTTTCGATTCCACGTAAACGAGTAGAGTCGAGACAGATTGAAACGATACCATCTTTCGCTGTTGACATTTATCGTACGGCGAAATACCGATCATTTGCAAAGAGAGAAATATTAGATGTCGATCGTTTTGTTCAAGAGATGACTACTACAGTCATTATCGCTTTGAACGTCGCTTTAAAATTTAAATTTGAAACTCGTGGAGTCGGGTCACCGTTAACCCACATATTTTAAACTTTGGGTTTCGTTCCCTTTATCCTCTTTTCTCGAACGTTATTATTCCAATATTCGACGGTATTTCGTTTGAAAAATTTGACTGTGTAATTTTAGCTGAAACATTGTTGTATAAAATTCGCGGCAAGAGGTTATAATTGGCTCGTTTCGCGATTAAAGTTTGCTCACGATTGACCGGCGAAGATTGTTTAAATTTCGGAGCACTCGACATTTTAATACCGCAGAAACGTTCTCGCGGCTATCGATTAAAATGACCCACGTAATTACGATAGTTCGCGTAATAGTTGTCGAAAGAAACTTTTAAATATCCAATGTTTCTTAAATGAGAATACTTTGCGATCTCTAATCGGCCGCCGTTGATCAATCTCTCTTTCATTTCGCGCGAACATTTAATTTCGCTTCGCAGCCGATATCTCACGGCGAGAAAACTCGACCGTTCTCCTAAAGATCTTTCATTCTTCTCGAAATTGCTGCTTCTATTAGCGATAAGAGAACGTGTATAAGTTTCTTCCGAAGCGCCACTGTCTACCACGTATACTTTACGTAGATTGCATTGCCTCTGATAGCTTATCGCGCGAATAAGGCAAGACCATTGGCGAGACGACACACGGTCGACCTATTTTCCTTGGATCAAGGGTCAAAAGGTTAGGATGCCGTCGCTTACGATATTCGACTTTCTTGGGACTTGAAGAACCCTCTGCCTACCGTTCGATCAAACCCTACATCTCCTTGGTAGCCCACATAATTTGAACACGACTAATCCAGAAATAACACGTATCCGACTTTATTAACACATGTAATCTCAAAAGGTTACTTGTACCGTCAGTGCTGGTAATGTATCATTCCATTCGACTTACATTCGAGAACGCTTATCAATCATGCAATAGCATTCGTATCGAATTCCGTTCAAGAAGTGAGCACTATAGCTCCAGCTGGAATCCAATGCATCGATAGCAAAATCTACGAGTGAAGTTCTTCCGCATCGCGTGAGAGTGGTACTCGTAAATCATCGTAAATGTCGACAAAATGAATTGCCGTGAGTCGCGTTTCTACGAGGGCTTCCCGTTTGGCCGCTTTCTTTTCACGATTTGCTACTCGAGCAAAGGAGTGCGTTTAATTAATGGCCTCCCTTCGGATTTGACACCATTGTTACTCGACATGTGTTTACGAATCTGCCTGTGTCGATTGTTTCGTGCTCAATTCGACGATACGACGTAACAAGTGAACCGTTAAAGTCATGCAAAGTGTTCATAATATGGATTCAGCACGATCGAACGAGCAGCGAGAATGCTGCCTTTGTGCCGTAAACCGAGTATTCTCCATTTCGTTCTACCAGACGTTTCTTGAGGAGCCACACACGAACTGGTTACGTGTACGATAACGTATCGAGTTATTCCCGTCGATAAGTATGATGTCTGAACTCTGTTAGTTCGTTGACTTCATGCTTCTCTTCATTTATTCACGTCGCCTCGTACGATGTGTACCTGACTGAGATTGCCAAAATGTTTTTAGCCTACAAAGGCATCTAATGAAACGATTCTTCGATCAATATCGACGGAATGCAGTGACGTTGAACCTAACTCAACAAATTCCACGCGAAGAGGGTCAACATCTTTGTTCCCTTGGCCAGCCACACATTTTCCTCAGGTTCACGCCCCGTGGATGTTTGACATCGGTTCCAAAGATTCTTTCTCGTATTTACATTTGTTCGTGTGCACGAGGGTTGTCTGATCGGCTGCGTTAAACGGATTTAGAAGAGGGCGTAGGACAAACGTCCTCGCGTTTTGACTCGTCGATTATGCTGTTCCGCAGCTTTTGCGTGTCGCCGTGTTTAACCGCATTTCCTCGGGCTAAAATGAACCTTTCGAGAAGGTTAACGTTTCTCCGCGAACGAAAGAATAAATGGGATTTACGAGAGGAATTAGGGTTAGTTGCCGAAGAAAAAGGTCGAGACGGTCTCTTTCGTGTTCCGGCACTTAGACGTACGAAAATTATTTATTAAACAGTTTGCATTTATTGGAGCGACCTACATGTTGCGTGACACGAGCTCGATATCCGATTCTGCGACTGAGAGAAACGACTGGTCAATTTCCAAATGCGAGTGGAACACGAAGCCTTTTTCCCTCGGAGGAAAGGAACATGGGGATTGGCAGTTGGAAAAATTGCACGCCCGTGGCCTGATCTCGTACAGATTTATTTCCACCGCCACCGAGACTTCTCCAAGGAAGAACGTACGCAAGTCACCTGGATTTGTTTAATACTCCGGATATTGGACGTGGAACGAAAGCAATCGTTCGCTTCACGAATAGTTTAACGCCATTTCGTCCTTCCAACAGACATCGAGCTCGACTCAAAGTAACTGAAAGCCTTTAAAAATTAATTCGAAGATGCCAGAGAGTGCCTCAATTTCATGGAAACTGAAACGTCAAAGAAATTTGTTGAAAAGTTGTGGACGTATTGATGAGCCTTTCGACATATTGCGATGGTTCGATGCAAACAATTCTTCGAGAAAGTTTGTGTGCTTTTCGAGAAGCTAGGGAACGATCGTTTAATGGCTCGTTAAACGTGCTGGCATTATGCGAACGGCTCATTCGCTGGGTAAACAGAGATCAAAGTTATGACGAGCTCCAGGTCGTTGGTTATAATTTTTTTTTGTCCATAAGGAGCGAAATGATCCTAAGTACCCCCGACGAGCCTAAGTAAACGATGGAAACGTTATACTGAAAGGTTAGTGCCCGTTGCATTTTATTGTGTGTGAAGAAGAAGCAGAACCAGAGTCGATCAAAGTTTCCCTACATGGACAGTTTAATTGAATATTCGGGGCAAATTTTTAATTAATATTTTTGTGTTCATTTAAGTATTTAAAAGGATACATTTCAATAATATTCATTTTATACATTCTGCTTTTAAATTCGTTAAAATAAAAGAATCATGATGTACAATTTCGAGAGCAATTGAAGTATCCCAGGCTGAGACGAAAGAGAGGTTCATCGTTTTACGAGAAGTTCCGAATGCGAAATTAAAACGAGATCATTTGAGCGGAGCAGCGTATTTATTTAAAAAAAGGTGTACTCCATATATTAAGGGCAGCGAATATTAAAATCTGCCCTTTAAATGATCTTCATGAAACCGTGGCATTCGAATTACCAACACGAGTTCTCGAGCTTACTTTTTTGTTTCTGACTAAAAAAATTATTTAAATATCGCTTAACAACTTTTACAGTCAAATTTAATATTCGCTGGTAGCCGGAGGGTACACCGGTTCTAACAAATCCATTGCTCGATAAGCGTACAAATAAGAAGGATGATACCATAAAAGGGTCTATGGCAAACGATGAGATCGTGAAAAGTAACCGAGTGGATTCGGTTACGCGTGTACGTATCGTTGGTAAAATTTCTCGACGCGCGTTTGATCGAGGCACGGTCTATTGTGTTTCGATAATACGTGGCAGGACGGTCGAACGGGCCGAATCCATGGGCCCCCGTGGGTGCCCTTATTGTTGCCATCCACCATGTTACCCTTGGCTGTGTACAGAAGTGCTTAATGCAATAATGCACTATAAAGATACCATCGGGAACTCGATGGCCCGTGTTCTTTGCCCGGCGTCTCACCCCGTCCCAACCAGATTTCCTTTCGACGGGAACGTAAATTAATAAGCGACGACCACGCTACCCTATGTCCGTTCTCGATTCCTGATCCAATAATTGACTATATTAAGACGTCACTTCGACTATCGATTATTCCAATGATCGCTAAACGGATTGCTACTAGACCAATACCTGCCTGAACAAAATTCTCGATTCGGCATAATAATCTTGACTAGTTCTATCATCCTTAAGCTTTGTTGCGAACACTTTCGGAATCTTTGAACTAAAAAGTAAGGTCAATAAGTCGTAAACATGATTAGTATTCCGCTGATAAATCTGCATCTGATTAGATTTAATCTTAGCGACCGGTGCACCTGTGCAGATCCATAAAGCAGGTATTACGTTCACCCGGTTTCTTCGGTTTTACGACTTTCATAACTGATATGGCAGCTGACCTGACCCAAATAATTACTCGTACACCCTTGTGAAGTCATAATCCGAGCGTGATGCGGCAAATATAAAACGTGCTTGATCACCCCTCGTTGATTTATACTTCTTAAATATAAATTCCAAACATCGATTAGCAGTCTGTTTCTGAAAAAGGGGTGCACGACATAATTGTCCAGTAAAATTTCTCGAAGTTAGATCTAGTGACAGAGTTATACTAATCAGCTGTTCACTCAAGGCGATGGTTATTGACCACTCTAATGGAAAAGAGGTACGAGGGTTTTGCGACTGGTGACCAGGTAAATTACGTCACACCCCGTAGTGTCCAGGTACCTTCCAGGTGTCAGCAATCCCTACCAGTAGAACCATTAACCATTCGAATTCTTTCGGCCCTGGAAAATGTGTCTCTTTCACGGCGCCCCTTCTCTTTCTCTGCGTCGGAGTTCCGGACGATGTTTTGCCACAGTGTTAAACGCGAAGACTGTTCGTTTCTAACAGTTTAGCTTTGTCGGTGGCATCGTGCCTCGTTCGTCTCCTGACAAATTGGGGGAGACGAGGGTAGCCTGTAACAGAGCGAAAACAAATTTGTCTTTGCAGGGTCATTGATAGATCGCGTCTCGTATGGCCTTTCCAATTTGCCACTTCAAACACGCAATGCTCTACTGCCGATTAATCACGTTCGATCTGTTTTGACGCTATTGCTGAACACTTGCTCTTTACCAGATCATATTTTCCTCGTATCATATTTTATTACAGAGAATTTCTTCGATATTGAAACAATAGATCTACGATTGCTTCTAATATAATTCGTGGCGATCTCATGGATCATCTAGTGGTGACACAAGTCTTTCTACCATCTTGATTTTATAGAAAATGCCAGAGCAATGGAAATGGTTTCAAGTGCCAAAGATTCTTATTTTGTCCCGGGGTGAAAGAAAACTTTCGAGGACAGAAAAGACTCACGGCAGCTGCGAGATCTTGAGACTCATTGCACACCGATTTCCCGTGTCAGGGCCGTAACGATTCGTCGAGAGCGTACCGGGTACCAGTTTCAATTTGATACGCTGAATCTTGGAAAGATTCCGCGTGAAAGATCCAAGGATTTCACGCCTCTCGAGAAATACACTGCCTCCTCTTCTCCGTTCGATCATCTACGTAGAATCAAGAGAGAGAATACACTCGAGGATCCTGCGATGTCAGTTTAGCGGTGAACGCGTGAAACCGTGCAAAATTTATGGTTCTAACCGCAGATGCAACTTCTGCCTCGTCTTCTCCCTATTTGTCGCGTTACTCTCGTCCTATTGATCACGAACATCGATTTTCTATCAAACATTTTCAACTCGATCGCGAGCATCTTCCAGATCGAGGTCTGCCAATTCGTTTCTGGTTATTTCTGGACACTTTAACCTGGTTGTTTATCGCGAAACTTTGAAACAGTTGGAAGGTCGCCATGACGTTCGTTGCAGCAGAACCATTTTAAACGCGATAATCGTTCCGGAGATAGTGGAAATGTTTCATTCTGAAAAACGGTTACGATTCTTCGTTCAATTTAAACAAATTCGATAAATAAGATATATTAATGTTTATTCGACAGAGTTTTTGGATGGACGAATCATTGGGAATTTTTCCCCGATAAAGAAAAGCAAATAGGATGGTTGATAAAAGCATCGCAATTGCCATAAATTACAACGGAGCTGACTGAAACTCGATTCCTGTTCACGTTTCTAAATTTCCAATAAGTCCGCGATCCGATTACGAGATTCTTGAACGCCAATGCGGTTAAACGTGACTACCAACGATACGGGAATGAATTATTTCGTGTACTTTCATTTCCTTCCCGACGTCGATTTTTAGAGTCCATGCGTACGGATTGACCAGAGGGTAAATCACCCTCCTAATCGATCGCCAGTCGATATTTCTGTCTCGATAAATTTCCGTCCATTCCCGATGCTCCCATTAATCGACTGTATAAATCGTCGCATGCATCATCGATGCTGGATTAATGGAGCGCTTTGAATAACGACACGCGGGTTATTAAATATTTCCGACCTTTGGAATTCAAAGAATTTGTTCCAATTGATTTTAAGTCAAATTATTGTACCGAACAATAACTGTGTTTCATTCGAAACGCATGTTCGAATTCGAAGTTGGAGAGAAATTGAAACAAATATTGTCGATCGAAAGAAAAATCGACTGGCCGTTTGTATCTCGATCGTTTCGAGATACGCTGGAATTCGATCGAAGGTAGGCGTATGGAGGGCGGAGAGTGAAAAAGAGTGGTCTGTTCACGAACGAGCGATGTATGGGATTTTTCAGCGTATATCAAAATATTCTCTCGATGGTGCTCGTGCTCGGTCTCTTTCTAGATGCCACGCACAGAACGGGATGAAAGCATTGGATAGAGAGTCATGAGTCCTGATAAAGCTTCATTTCAGCCGGGATAAAAGGTGATAGGTCCTCCATCGACGCGACCTTACGATAATGGCGTCCAGAAGTAGAATATAAGGCAAGAGAGATATGGTCGAATGACGCGACCGCGTTCTCGTGGAATTTTCACCTGCTAATACGAAATCGATAGTCTCCGTTTCGGTGGAGGAGCAGTAAATGAGAAGAAATAGGAGAAAAGAGCGTCACACGATCCTGTGGAAGTGGTAAACGCGATTTTCCATTGAAGTCCGGAACACGTGTCCTTCTGGTAGCTCGAGCCCAGGTCAAACGATACGAGGATCTTTCGCAGGGTGCCATAAACCACCACAAAGAAGAGGAGAACGATGCTCGACCGTGGTCTTCTAGGCTCAATGATCCCCGAGAGGCCATTATTATCCTCGTAGTAAGTCGGCCTGACCAGATGTTAAGACTGGACAGTCTCCTCTCGACTTCTTCTCCTAGTATGGATTTCATTCACAAGATCCTAGGCTGGCTTCTCGAGTCGGTCCATTGTCGTCTTCGAGTACCTGTAACCTAGAAGAGAAGAACCTTCGAGATCGTGTCCTCGTCCGGGGAAACGTAAAATTCAAATTTCCTGCACGGGAGGAGGGCCGCTCGCTAAAGAAACCGAGATTCTCATTGAGAAACGCGGTACAATGATAAAATGGCTGAAAATAAGAGGAAGGAAGGAATTGTAAGAGAAGGTGCACGCATAGACACGGAGAAGGGATAACCTTACACTAGTCATTCAGTAGGAACGCGATAAAAGCCTCTTTCGAGGGTGTTTTCTTGCTGGCAATCCTCGCGCAAAAGCCAAGTGCCTCTTGCAGCTTCATTCAGCGTCGCGGCGATGAATGGAAAGCGAATGGTTCGCTCGTGGGCGTTAGAGGGAGTAATGTCATTCGTGAAGTGGCAGGCCCGGCGGGGTGCATTCGTGACTGCCGAAAAAGTCGATTCTTCGCCGAAGGGGTGGAACATCCCGAACGGGAGACGGAACTTTAAAAACTTCTCCGATTAACTCTTGGCGGAAATTAAATCTCTCCCGGGAAACTTTCGCTCCAATTAATTGGCACGACTGTGCAGTTCGATCGTAGAAATTATTTTTCTTCCCTCTTAAGATTTGTAATTTAATTTTAACCGAGTTTAAAATTAGCAGCGTGCGCCTTTGTTTTTTATTTACATCGATTAGACTCAAGATGATCGCCCTTCGTCTTCTTGTGGAATCGATGGAGCTATCCTTGTAAAAAGCTGCGTTATATTTTCTGAGAGTAGATCGTTGCGTCAGCGAGACGTCAGGTGAAGGAAATCAAGGGGGAAAATGGATTTTAAAGTAATTAATAAGTCTCCTCCTTGGAAAGGTCGATCCTACGGCACGAAGGGAAAAACCTGACGTAAAGGAAATGAACCAAGGAAATTGACGAGGAGAAGAGAAACACGTTAGTCGCGTTCTAACATCCTCGGGAAGATCGAATCACCTCCTACGATTTGGAGCAAATAAAAAGCACGAGAACGTACGGAGGACAAGTTCAACGCTGAAAATTGCGGAAAAAAGCAACGTTCAACGATAACCTACATAGTCGCAGCTACGAATTCACTCTTTCACGGAGAGTTTTCTTTCAGAAAAAAGAACGATTTTCTTTTGTGTCACTCGAGTGTGAGGCTACGTCACGGGTTTCCCTTTCAAGAATTTTTCACAACTTTAAACAGAAACGAAGAGACAACGACGTATAATCATTTACACTTTTGCTTTGCAGCTATATACGCGTTCTTTTAGAAAGCTTTTGCATCGAGTATACATATATTTGTTAATACACTTTTTACACCTATGAAAGTATTCAATCCGAGCGACAACTCGTAATTTAAAAAAAAGGCGTTGACGAATTATCTGTCGAATTACACGATCTCGGGATCCGTCGCTTGTTGACCGAACCTATCGTACAAACGGTGTCTGATCGTAAACAGAATTAAACGCAAATTGAGCCGTCAGATCCGCAAGCTTCTTCGACAAACGTTAAGTTTGCTCTCGCACTTTATAGGTCAACGGGTCGTGATTGAGATACCTCGAATAGGACGAGACGCAACGTGACCCCATTTGCGGTAACATCGATGGAATAGTTCGTGGTGAAATTTTATTCGATCCATCCCAATTTCGGTGTCCAGTCTGCCCAGCAAGCAATGACCATTTGCGTTCCCGTATATAGCCTGTTGTATACCAACAGTTTGTACATATAGCTTCGAGATCCATTCGGTTGCGGGCTCCCGAAGAGAAAACGGATAAAATGGTCCGCTACCTATCCTTAAGTAAAGGAAAACACTGCATTCGACTGCACGTCGAGAAGAAGACGAAGTAAAATCGCGGTTTATTGACTGTCGGATCGTTAAACGCGAGTTTGAAATGAACGCTTTACGACGTTCTAATTTTATAAGCAATATAAACGTCGGCACGCTTTCACGGTCGTAAATTTTTATTTGTCAGACTTCCTTAAACCCTACGACATCTACCTCCTACGGGATTCTTTCAATTCCCGAAGCAAAAGGGAACCGCTGTTTGGCCCTAATTTTTCAACGAACCGAGTCTGACTAATGCCAAGCATCCACGCGGGAATTGTTTCTCGTTTCTCAAACGGAAAGAAGGCGATTTCTCATGCAGAAGTAAGTTGAAAACGTGGAAGAAAACTTCGCGTTCGGGAACATCGACTTTAAAGGCCAAACACGCTTGATATTCTGTCGGTGTTTGCAAATATTGCGACTCGAGTTGCGACAACGCATCGCGCCAAATACTTGCATGTATTCACGCGCTAAGAACACTTAACGATGTAACGAGTGGCAGATTAACTCAACGTGGGCGATATAACGGTACACCCACGAATCGTAAAGCCAAGCTCCTTCGTCGTTATTAAATTAGAAGCGGAGGAAATAATAGGATCGCTACAATCAGACCGAACACTAGAGTTTGAAGCACGCGGAGTACGCGACGAGGAATCTTCACGCGAACGTTCGATAAAGCGAAGCTTTCACGAGTACGTTTGGAATTTAGCATGTCGCAGAAGTACCCGCCCTATCGATCGATACGCAAAACCTTCGTAGATGCTAAAAATATTTCTGTCGCGAAACGTCTCCAACAGCGCTCGATCGTCCAAAGCAGAACATTTTCGCCAAACCTATCTACGTTTATAAATAACATTTCGAGACGAATGAACCTTAAACCGTTTAAAGCGTCATTTAGGAACGGTTCGACGAATTATGACGACGAAATTGGCTACGATAGCTCGGCCATTTCGAGGGATTAATATCGCATTATCGTGGATTCATTAGGGTAAGAACATGCGGACTCATCGGATGGCACCGACCCATTGCATATTCATCGTGTCTCGAAAACTAATAATTTCACGTTCGTTAGACAGCGATCTAGTAGAGACCCAGTTGCTGGCAGCATTAATCTTCCCGCAAAAGTTTGCAGCCTTAATAACCCGTGATACGACAGTTTCGACGTTACGAGGCAGATCCATTGTCAGACTTCCATCCTGAAGCACATTGCTGCTACGTTCAACGGTTATAGCTACGTGAAATAACTTGACACCAGCATGATTCCCACTGTTGCAATTATGAACCCGCTTCCACTAACTGGAATGCATTTCCAGGGCAACTGTTTCCATTTTCAACATTTCATCCCATCTAATAATATTTAACAAATTATTGGAGAGACAAGATCATGTACGAAACTGATGAGAGAAGATAAACGAATCTGGCTAAACATTTTTCAACTCTTTTAACACAGCCGTCCACGTTGAAAAATTCTTTGAAATTTCCAAGAGAAATTCGACGCTGTACGATTGTTCCGAGTGTTTCGCCAGGTTCCATCATCCTTCAATGTCAACGATCTAACGCGGCCGCGTTTTTTCCGGGTAAATAGAACAAGAAGAAAGAAAAAACGGGAAGTTGCAATTTCGGAGTCGCAAGCAGCTGAAGGCAATCGGTCGTCCACGAAATCGCGCGTTTTCAAGTAGGTGTATTGCGGCCTGTCCCCGTGACGAGCGATATATCATAATTTCGTATCTGGACTGTGAAAAAAAAAGAAGAGCCGGCAGGGAGATGCACGGGTCGCTACTAGCTAACAGGGGTAAAATTGAATATGTTTCGTGTATTCATAACTCGACAATGCACACTTGAACCTGCCTCGTTAGATGGGCCCAGTGAAGCGAGAAACTGGGTGGAGTCGGCACCTATAGGTCGTTTCAGTATCCGTTGAACGTTATTGATGGTCTTGCGAACGAGGGTAATTCGGTTTCTCGATCTGCGATGAAATCGTTTCACGGATATATCTCGATAACGAGATACTCTTCGAGATTCAATGGTGTTCTCTGCGCGAACTATGTACCGTTCAAGGTTGAGGAAACTTCCGATTACGATACTTACGCTTTTAACCAAGGCATAGTTTTGTAACAAGTACTATCTTCCGCTCGAAGAAAAGCCTTATTGAAATGCAAACGAACCTGTAATTCTATAGTTCTAGTTATGTATGATTACGAGAATTATTTCATTTTACCCACGTCTTGGATAACTTTATCAGAAGTTCGAAAACGTTGGGATAAAGTTGCAATGTTAGCGAAACGTCGGAATAATATTCGTTCCGAATGCGACGTAAACTCGAAAACTTTGAATGGTATTAACTTTGGTAATCTTGATGGTAAAAGTTTTAATACAATGAAAATAACTGTGCAAATAGGTTCCGTCATTGTCGACCTGACATGCAATCAATAGTTTAATAGGTTCCGATTAATTTAAGATGCGATCGGTGTAGTTGCGATTACAATTGCATGAATCGATGATTGAAACTGTAACGAATCACAGGAAAATGTGTACCAACACCGATGAATATTAATGAAAACTCAAGCGCCAATATTTATTAAGGTTCCTTTATTCATCGAGAGCTATTATAATTCATGTTCGCGGAGAGGGCACGCGAAGAATGCAATTATTTGTCGCCGTAATCGTTCGTGAATTCGCACGAGATTCATCCGGGGGGTCATTCCGATCGAATTCGTTCCGTCGTCGACGGGGTCGCACAGAAGAAATTGAACGCCGGAATGACGCGATCCCGTCACTGCTAACGGCACCGTGAAACAGCTCGCCCGCCGGTGAATTTAATTCTTAATTAAACTGCGAAACGAAGCTTCGATTCGTTGCGCGCCATCGGACCCCAGAAACGCACCTGCACGTCTGCGCCATTTTACCCACACGCCACGTGGAATCCGTACAACATTCGGAGCTTTACCAGCGAAAACAAATACGCGTCAACGGGACAGACTCCTCCATGCGTACGCAATATGTGTCCTCGACCCTAAATCGTCCAGTTGAAAAAAGATGAGGCGACGTATTCGATCTATGTACACCTCTTCAACGATCCATTGGCGTAGCATTTCAAACCCTATCTTTATCCTTCATAAAAACATAATCTTCCTTATCGAAAAAATACATGTTTACGAACAATGCACATCCACATATGCGGTACATGATATGAAAATTCCAGACGTAGAAATATATCTATCTATATATTATCAATGTGCCAATACTTGAAAGTCCAACAGCGAAACGCTTTAAATTGATTCGAATCGGAAGTTTCGTCGAGAGAGGATACTGAATCAAGACTTGGATTCTCGAAGACGGCCAGAATCGCCGCTGCAAGTTTGCACGAAACTGTCGTAAATTGTGCGGAGAGAAACAAGAACAACCATTCCGGAAAAGGCCGGGGTTCTGGTACCGACGCCATTGCGAGTGGAACGCCAAAGTGTGGGGTTGTTCTCGCACCCTCTCGCCGCTGTGCACGTGTGCGATCGTAGAATTGGTCATGGTTCTGGTTTCCAATGCGTCTAGTAATAACCCGCGATAATGTGCGTTAATGCGCGTTATATATATACGTTCAGTGTTTATATTGAATACCAGTTAGAGAATGTTGCTGTCCACGTTGAGAACACGGTTATTTATCACGTAGATTCTCGAGATGAATTGTTCAAGTACTTTGGTTGCACGTGGAAAACGGAACGTTTGTCGCAACTCCTCTGGGATCTTACGTTAACACTCTGTTAATGTCACGCAGAATGATTTATAATGTTAAATGTTGGGTAATCGAGAGAATGATAAATCGTGGGAGTAACAAAATAGCCTTCGATATAAAACAGAAGGAACGATCACGTTGTTTGGCACTTTTCCAACTACGGTGTTCCTGTAAAAGAGTCGAAGTCCAGGTCACGCACGCATATTGTTCGAAATCGAATGGAACTGGGCCAGTGAACAAAGGGAACGTAGCAGAGAAAATGCTTTACTTACGAGGAAGATACACGAGAAATATTATTATTATATTTTGTTAGATTACTCGTTGAACTATGGATTTATCGTCTTTGGGTATACATATAGATTATGGTAATGACCGTAAATTTATTTAACAGGCTGATAGGCTAATGAGTTTATTGACGTATAATGGAATCATAGTCCGCATATTGCTAATTCGGTGAACGCGTTGGTACACAAATTGTTATAATTAACCAGACTCGTAAACCGAGTTAACAAATTTTGTTAGCGAAGGTTTGGGTAATGTTTGCTCGACAATGGAATGCAACTCAAAAAAATATGTTTACGGAGGGTAGCATACGGTAAAAAAAATTAATGATTCCGAGAGCAACACACGTCGAAAATGGAATCGTCATCGATTTAGATCGGAGTGGCCACCGTCACGACAAATTCGTATTAATGACCAGGCAACTTTCCTTTTCGACCGGTTTTTTGCATACTCATCGCTGGCACAATATGTGACGTAACAGTTGGTAGCATTCGACTCGATCGTGAGTTTCTTTCATTGTCGATTTCGAATTGCTCGGGGATCAGATGTCGGAGAAGATTGGAAGTCTCGTTCAACGTCTGCCATGCAGATTTCGTAGATGACACGACACTCGCCTCGCTGTAATTAATTTACCGCCGAATGGAGCGTGCTGACAGCGTCGGAGCGACAGAGAGCCACGCAAATTTGCATCCTCTTGCGTCGATAAAATAAATATCGCCGACCGTGGACGGTATTTGAGCTCAAATAATTACCTTTCTCTTTACCGGCCTGCTAATTACGGGAGGCCGTCAAGGACGATCAGGAAAAAAGTAAAAGATCCAATTTGTACGTAGAAAAACAGAAGATGCACTTCATGATTTGTGGGCTTTCGAATCTAGTTGAATCTGCGTTAAATATTCCTTTCGTACACATCTCATGATCAAAGGAGGAAGCTTTACAACCGAAGAAACACCCTATATTCCTTTCCGACATTAGAACCCTTTATAGCCCCCCGTCTATTTTCTGTTTGCTACTCGTTATCTCGCCAGTTTATAATATTTAGCGACACAGACTTTTGATCACGCACCTCATCAAATACGCACGATTTTCGGCCACTGTTTCCCGTGGGATGATAAGCAAACACGTAAGCTCAGCTATCGCGCACCCGCGTTCGAGTGGAGTTAGGGACGACGCACAATCGGTGCACGCGTCTTCGGCTTTGCTGCACAATCAAGTGTCCCTCATTATTGTTAGCGGTTATTTGTCCGGTGAAGTAGTCAATGAGAAGTGATTTAGTAAACAAGTAGCATATTGCTGATGGCCGTTCGCTCAGCCGTGTGATTTAATGTTTCGTGGAACATAGCTGATCGATTCGCTCGACACGCTGCCCTATCTGGTCGGATGGTTATTGGTGGGAAAGGGGAACCGTGTGCTTCCTGATTCGAAGCCGTGAATGCCCGAGTCAGTTCCCGATTCATTAACGTTTCTGCGCCGGGAATTAGTTTTCGGATGTACTCGAATAATCCGTTCAGACCGATTCGAGGCAGCTTTAGATTTTGTCGTCGTAAAAAAAACGTAATTAGTTATTCAATTGATATACAAAGCACGTCATTTCAGGAATTAAACGACTGAATGGGCGTAGAACGCGAATATCGCTCGTTGCGAAACCGCGTAAGCGCGGTTGTGGAATAGGATTAATCCTTTGACTATTTGATACACAAAGCTGTACCGTTTCACTTCCTTTCAATTACAAAATTTATTTATACCGTTGGAATTGTTATTATTATTAATTACCGTGTTTGCGTCACAAATTTTCAGTAACAAATTTAGTCCATCCCTTAACGAAATCTTCTATCAGTTTCTACATGCGATTCAAAAGCGTACAGCGAGTCGCACACGTGTACGGACGTTGTAAAGAGCTGACAAGTTGGATCGCGTGTCTGGCAAGTTAATGGGCCACCTTATAGTCGAGACTTTGACCAAAGAGGAAGCGAAAGGACATCGGAGACGAGTAAGGAGGTCAACGCGGGGGAGTTCAGGAACAGGAAGGTCAAATCGAAGCATGAACGTCCCTCGAGCTTCTTACTTCGTCTGTAATGCAAGTAATCGACTAATTTTCCGGGACACTTGCTCTCTACAACGGGAAACTTCGCAGAAGTCACCGGTAGTTGGGTTAGTTTAACACCTATTTGCGAGAGCAGAGTCCACCTTTCAGCGTTCGAACGTTTCCTGGCATCGCGGTCGTTCGACCCTTGCCACGCTCCACAAAACATATGTTAGTCTTTTGTGCCGGCGAACTTGAACATTTTCTTTACGCTTCCGAGAAGTTTTTCTCCGTGTCCTTCTTTCTGTCAGACCCTCGATCCATTCGACAGAGCCATTGGCGCGTGCTCGATCTCGTTAATGACCCACGCCCGTGCCAACTTTTTCCCCGTGCTACTGGAAAGATGTTTCACGCTTTTGACTCGGGTAACGGCCCTCCGCAAAGATAAACGGTTATGGGAGTTGGACATTGGCGCAACTAGACCTTTTGCCCGGAGTGGGTCAGATCATTCAGATACTAAGTGTCCTCCCACACCGAGCTTCGAGTGATTTTTAGAAAGTTAGAAGTATTTAGAAATTTAATAATATGGGCATCAAATGATTTAGAAATAGAAGATGTATGATATATCCTTTACACGGGGAGATCACCCTAGCTCTTAGCTACGCCAATGGGGCCATCCAAGTCAATATATCTTCGTTACATGTCCCTGGACAATGAGAACTACCAATACGTGATGCAATGTTTGCAGTTTCTTTCATTTCAACAATCACGGGTAACCTTTGAATTGCAATTAAATTGATTCCTTATCTCGCGTTGACACTCGGTGAGTAATGTCTGCTCTTCGAAACGGCCAGGAAAAGTGACACTGACTATTTATAATCGAGGTGAAAAATTCTCCCCGCAGTCGTGTCAGGGTAATTAGAAATCACAGGATTTTCCAATCCTTCGCCGATTTGATCATTGGTATTGAAGGGAGTGTATTCGGAACGAAGGTAGAATTTCATGAACACGTTGCGATATTCCGGTTTTCTCTCCCGGTTTCGCAGCTTTTGCGGTATTTCAACGTCGCGCCGGATCGATCGACCCTCAGGCTCACCGGGACGATATTCGACGTAGAAAGCCAATTGTTTGTAGTTCCTTTTTTCTTAAAACGACACGTTCCTGTCGTGAACATTCGTTCCTCTCTATCCTTCTGTTTGAACTTTCGTGACGCGAATTTTCACGCGAATTGTCGCCGGAGATATTGGAAACCGCTCAGGATATTCTGTCTCTGGCCAAACATTTTAAAACCCATAACAGATTTAAGCAATTCGCGCGTGCGATATATCGTCGTTTAAAAATGCAATGAACTTCCGGGACTCCATCAACTCTTCGATATTTCATCAGGAATTTTACAGAGTTTAACAACCCCTCATCTTGTTCCTTTTAACTCTAAGGTTCCAACTAATCGCCTTTTGTACCATTCATCGCGGAACACGGGCTCGTAGAGCTTGCCGGAGAAAACTAATTAACCGCTGATTAAGTGTTACGCGGAGCCCTTCGACTCGTCAGAGTTAATCCAATGGCTCGAAAGTTGGCCTTCCGGACCAGCGATCGCAATTAAAACCACCACTTTTCGTCCGGCGTAAAAACTATGCATCAAAAGGGTATTTACGATGCTTCGTAAGTCACGATGACGAGAGGAGACGGTTTTAGTTCGAGCGGAACGTTGCGATACGGTTTCCACAATTGGTCCAACTGTCCTCCAAATGATGGAAGACTGGCAACTGCAGGACAGCTCGGAATTCATTGGCAACGCACCACGGGGCTTCCACATCGGGCAACGTTAATTGGCCAAATAAGTCTGATCCTTATTACGCGTATTTCGTGTTCTTCCCCGAAGGATTAGCTCGAGGATGCTCCGAAGTAAATCTCCTTTCCACGGCGAGGATTTCTTGCGCCGTAATCTGCTTTGTTTAGGGCAACATGCGTGCTTGACTCGAAATGACGTTCCATTGTCTCGAAGCGTCTGTCTCGAGGTAAAAGCTTTTCATTGCAATTTTTGCTTAGATGTACATTTATGTGCTGGCTAACAGAATGTGGGAGAACAGAACAGATAAAATAGGTTCGTCCTTGGTGGCGAGTAAACGTTACACGATACGGTGCGACCTTCGGATGTAAATTAAAAACTGAAAAATCATATTCCATCGAAGGACACTTCTGAAAGCGACAGCGGATAAAGAAGTCCTTTGTGCCTTCGATAGCCAAACAATCGACCGAAAATATATTTCTCCCCGACGGCAGGAAGCTGTTCAAAAGCACCCTTCTTTGCCATAAAAAGAACTCCTACAGATATCGTCAAAATGAAACGCGTCGTTTTCAAGAAACCCGCTGAAAAATATGCAAATGCACGAGGAAGAAGATAAAGGGTGGTTTTCGAAATGCCTTTTTCTCGCGTATACATCAGCGATTTATAAAGGCACCGCCATTTTCTTTACCAGTTTCTTCCGCTGAAAATTGCTTTTACGATTCATGGTATCGCTTTCAATTTATCCGAGCGTAAATATCCCCGCTTAATTATCTGCGTTTCTCCATTGCCGTAATTACGTGGGTAGCTAGGTGGGCACCACCCTCCAAGGTGGACTGATCCTCGTGTACAGCGATGAAGGACGTACAATGTAAGGGATATTTACCACAGTGCGCTATGCAAACTTCACAATTTCCAGATTCTAAAATTTATTTACTAAGCGTTGTCGAAATAACTCTGATCCCAGACAAAAATCTAGGTTACGCCAACGGCGTCCGTTTAAGTCGTGAAGCGTCGTGTCACGGGATTTTGGTTAGCACGATGGTGTTTCGGGCCGAGCGAATTGAGCGGAAAGCTGCGTTTTACGATTGTCCTTGCGAAGAGAGACCATAACTGTCAGCGATTGGGAGGTCCTGATCGTTGGTTCCACGTGGTCACGAGGGAGTGACAAGCACGCAAACAGTCGAAGCAGATCCCCAGGAAAGAGGGTGTGGGTGTTTTTTCCTCGGGCCGAGACTCAAATGGCTTCTACGCGTAAGAAATTGCGGATCTAGCTGAGATATCAGAAGTCTCCGCGACCTTCTGGCAATCATCGTTGCTCCTCTTCGTCTCGTTGCCCCTGGTCCTGTAATATTCGGCTCTCACGAGCGCCTAAGCAAGAAAGGGAAGCGATGCTCGATGATAGCCACCCTCCTACTGCCAGAGAACGAAATCAATAAAGCCGGAGCAAGTTTTCCCTCCGTTCTTTCACTCCTTCTTTCCACTCCTCTTCTACGATCACTCGTTTCCTCTTCCTCCAGTCTTACGCCGCCTCTTTTATACACTCAATGTGTTTCCTTCCCTGCACACCATGTAGTCGATGTTCTCTTGAATTTCCGCGTGTACCGAGTTGTCGTTAAAGGTCGATTCACAGCTCGCAGACCTCTTTGTGTCGTTCGCGGTCTGCAACGATAGAACTACCTCGACAAAGAGTAGCAAGGGGTTTATTGCGGATTAAATGGAGCGAAGGTTGGATGATTAATGTCGTATAAATATCTTGATTCCATTCTCTCGGATAATCAGAAAAATACCTGCTGAAACAACTTGAAAATTGAAAACGAAAATGAAAGAAATACTCGAAATGAATTAACCCCTTTGTGTCTCATCGATTAAAGGGTTAATAGTGTGAATCGAACCTAACTCTTCGGTGTTTGCTCGAGAAACATGAATTTTCTCGTGAAAATTCCCTTTACGTGTCCCTCCGCTGTATATTCACTTATACATCACGCTGACAGCATGGATGCTGGAATATTGCTGAACAGGATGGTAATTCATCAACGCAGAAACTTCGTTTCATCGTGCATGAAAGTAAAAGCGGTATAAAATTACCGCTTAAAATTCCGTTTAAACTGGTCTGTTTAGTTCGGTCGTTTCTACGCAACAAAGCTATAGAGAATGATAAATGAAACGATACAATGTAGCTATCAGAGAGAAATCGTAGCAACGTTGTTTTTCCACGTCGATACATGTTTTCCGAGACCATCGTTCCGGGAGAGACAAAACCGATGACGATAATAAGATACGACACTATGAGCTGGAAATTTCATCACGCGAAAACGTTTTATGGGCTTACACACTGGTACTCGACGAAATTGCCGACTGTTCTGTAATTAAATTAAACGTTAAAGCGAGCCTTGGTTCGAGCAACGATAAATCGATGCGGCACACATGAGTCTAAACGCGCTTCCGTCGCTTCGAAAGGTACATTGCGTACGACAAAACGAAATTGCATTGCCATCGATGCGCATGCAATTCTATATTGTTCGCGCGATTGCCAGCTTCGACATACTGGAATTAATTGATTAAATCTACCGGTCCGTTGGTTGTGAGAGCACGATCTCGTGTACATTTTTCCAGAGCTGGGAAAAGTTCCATTCAAAATTATAACAACACGTGACGTTTGGTGATACGTGATCAGCGCGTACATCTATCGCGTGGTACATCAACGCATAGAGAATTAATGCTTGGTAATTCGATACTTGGTACATCAAGGTGTAAAGAATTAACGCCTGGTAATTCGATACGTGGTACATCAACGCATAGAAAATGAAAGCTTGGTAATTCGATACGTGGTACATCAACGTGTAAAGAATTAACGCTTGGTAATTTGATACGTGGTACATCAACGCATAGAGAATTAAAGCTTGGTAATTCGATACGTGGTACATCAACGTGTAAAGAATTAACGCTTGGTAATTCGATACGTGGTACATCAACGCATAGAGAATTAAAGCTTGGTTATTCCATACGTGGTACATCAACGTATAAAGAATTAACGCTTGGTAATTCCATACGTGGTACATCAACACATAAAGAATTAACGCCTGGTAATTCGATACGTGGTGCATCAACACATAAAGAATTAATGCTTGGTAATTCGATACGTACATCAACGCATAGAGAATTAACTTTCAGTAATTCGATACGTACACCAACACATAAAGAATCAACACTTGATAATTCCACGCCTCACAACTCAACGTGGCGATACAGCCCGCAACGAAGGAGTCCATAACATTAGAAATGTACCGTTTCCACTACCTGGTTTACGTAACTTTTCCATTACACAATGGCAGAGTACAGTAGCTAGTTACCTGGCGTTAAATTTATTCACAGCTATGGCTGACCCGGACGGTGTTGCATTAACCGTGTTAGCAACTCTTGAGTATAGGGCGCGACAATAGAGGGGATTGTTGCGGTCTTAAGGCAAACCCCGTATGAAAAGTTTCGGTTGTGTCGGGGTCCGGTTTTCCGGTTACGTCGCAAACGCTCCGGATGCGTGTGCTGTGCACGGTGGGCGTGTCGTGCTCGGCAAATCGTCTTTCGATGTATGCCTGAGTGATTTCAAATAGAAGAAATAGCACCGACGGAGAGGGCGCGAAGGCAACAAGGGGTTGGAACTATAAATATGGTTTTTTATTTCCTTTCGAACGTACGTTGGGTGTAACCCTGCTGGAGGTTTATCACCTTGGCGACAGGTTAGGGTTTCGAAGATGGACTTCATTCGGTTGCAGACGTAATAATTTAGTACCGGGTGAAGGGGATTTTATGATGCGAATTATTCGATTTTTGTCTTCCAAATCGTGCAGAGATAACACTTCTTCTTTGCGCTAATTCGACACGTTAGAAAGTCGAAGGCGTGAAACATCGAGGTTTTCAGAATTAATTACCAAGTTCGTTTCTGTTTCACCTCGCGTTTCTAATAACTTGGAGCAGAGCTACGTTCAGTGAGTAAACTTCTAGCTAGCTTGACAGCAAACATTCAAGGCGAGAGCAACCATCAGACACGTGTTTACGAGTGTCATTCGCAGCGAATCGGTCCGTGATCGCGTATTTCCCTTGAACTCTAAACTTACCATTTTCTTCATAATCCCACAGCGTACCGGAACTTTAGAAGTCGGAACGTAAACCTAATACAAACTTCGGTAGCTCAATTTAACGCTGTTATACACGTGGTGATAGAACACGTAGAGATGCCGCGTGGCGATGCAACGAATACAACGCGTGACAATAGAACGATCTACTGAAATCGCGTTCAATTCCCAAACGAATTCGTACACGATTGTAAAACAAACAGAAAGCACGACGAAATCAAGTTACCGGCTAACGAGCGATAACAACACGATCCATTTTAGACAAACACTGAACCGAGTAATCTATCGAAGCCAGCCGATCTGGTCCATTTTCGAAGCCGTCGATTCAGCAACGGGTTAGTCATCTTGGGGAACAATGAGAAATTCGACGGAACAAGCGCAAGCCACGATATCAGAATATTGTGCATGTTGTCGATGCCTCCGGGGTTTACCTGTTTCTCGACAAAGCCCTTTCAAACCTCCATCCATCAGTTTCTTTGGGCCTCCCTTTATCGATGTATCCACCGTGGATCACGAATGCAATCGCGATGGCCCATCTGCAGGAACCTCGAACTTCAGATTACGAACGCAAACGTTGCTGATCGACGTTCATCCGAGAAACTTAATTCGTTTTGACGTCGTCGTTTAACCCTCCGTGTCTCGCGACAGTCCTCTATTCGGTAACCGAATTACTACGTTGCGCACTTTGACAGATGCTAGATCTCTCGATAAGCCTTATCGTTCTGCACGAGAAAACAATTCACGATAAATAAAGACATCTAATTCACGATTCGTCGAGCATTCATGGAACACTTTCCTTTTCTGGTGGGCGTCTTTGGCGGTCGGTACGTGACTGCTGAATGCTGCAAACTTTCAATTTTCCGGAGAGAGGCAAACCCATTTCAATTTGCCAGGCTTTCGAGGTAAATGATAAGAGATTCGGAAAGATTACTGAAAAGATGTCACGTCTTTCGTTAACATTTCTATACTTTGCGTTTGTAATAGTATTTCAGTACCTTTAATCTAAAGCTGCAAACGCTAATGTCTTTATCCCTTATTTGTTATTTTGTACGTGGCGAACAAAATTCCTATTGAAGGATGAAAGTTCGAGGAATTCCAATCATCGTACCTCGGTAGAAGTTATCGTCTAAGCGATTAACGATTAAAACAACTGCTTTTAACGAGGTAGAGCCGTTTCCGTTCGATACAAAGCGGCTTTTAAAGCCAGTTAATGGTCCACTAAGTGACCTGTAATCGAAAAACTTTCCACACAATACAGCTTGATCTAAAGGTGCTGGGGTCGAGAGATTGCACCGGTTGCTGCACATCGGCCAATATGGTGGTAACGCGATACCAGGCTGTATTACCTCTTTAATCATAAGCTTTAACGTATGTACGCCATGTATCGAAGAGGATATTAACTTTTCGCGATAAGATCTCCCGTCTACGCAACGTCGATTCTGTCCACCGTTCATGAAAATCATTGTCGACACCCCTGCGACGCGCACCCCTAGTGTACCATTCTGTTTCAGATTGTTCCTCTTTAAAATAGACTCCCATTATTTAAAATGTTGCTCGAGCAATGAGACCCGCGCTCTAATCATTGATTGTTTGAAACACGATCGAAATCCTCGTCAACGAAGTCTGACGAGGTTCGGAAACTATTAATTGCTGCTTTAGAAATTCCCATTTATAAATACCACGATCTGATTTCAGAAACGCGAGCAACGAAAGTACCGATGCTTCGGACGACCCCGTGACTTTGCTCGACCTTGACCCGGTTTCGAACGACGCGAAATAAATTTCCATAATCCATGGAGTTGATTCGGCACCTCCGTGCAACATTAAAGTCCCATCGTTCCGCTTGTCTTCCCGTGTTCGCGACAGACCAGAAGTAACCGTGTAACTTGCTGTTTCCCTTGAAACTTCTGCAGATAAATCAACCCTCGATGCGTGCATGAGTTCCAGCAAAAACATAGTAGACCATAATTCAGGCGATAGAATCAAAATTGTACCGCAGAGAGAAATTGATGTTACCCAAAGCACTTACGATAACGAATCGTTGTACATAATCCGCATAAACCGCTCATCGTTCAGCAATAACCACGAGCAGCGACGATTATGCCTCGAAATTACTTGACTCGGACGGTTTCCACGATTTTAATTGGTCGACCGCAATAACGTTAGTGCGGAACGATTAGGCGATTGTCAGCGGAGGATCGAACACGTTCACGAAAGTGTAGAGTCGTGTACTACGTCGAGCACAATTATTAATGCCGGCCTCTTTCAGGCATTCTCCTCCGGACAGGATCCTTTGTCACGAAGTCCTTTTTTCTGGTAGGTCATGTGTCACGCGACCGGGAGAATTGCCATGGCCCGAATGAAATCGTCGGATGTCAACCCTAAAGTACAGCCACTCGAGTTACTCGGAAACACGAATCCAGAGGACAACAGACGTTTAACTCTAACATTGTCAGCCGTCGAAAATAGGATGCTACCCCTGGCATCGAATGCCCTGAAAAGAGATTCGGTAAGGATCGCTAGGTACTGTAGACCTTCATTCAGAATTATGAAACCTCTGATAAGAAAAATGGACGAAGGGATTATAGCAGAGTGGTACAGTAGATAAGCTTGGTAACGTAAAAAGTTTAGATTCGATTTTTGGGATGTTCTAAATCCTATTTTTCACGGATTATCATAAACTACCGAACCACCGGATTTTTGAAACTTCTCTAGGATTTTTGCGGACGAATTTGCAGAATTTCAGCTGTCCTCGAATTCTGTAGCTCGCGGTGACCCCAGGGGAAATGAGGAAAACGTTGAAACTGCGGTGATTTGATCTCGGTCCAAACGAATAAAAATTCAAACTACACGCTGAAACTGGGATACAGAGTAAATCGAGATTTTTTTGGGAACATGTCAATCCTGAGGAAAACGTGATTCCGTTGAAACTATTTTAATTGACGATCCATAGAGATTTCGCAAACGTTCGCGAAACAGACGAATTGTTTCGCGAAACCTTTCGTATTTTCCTGACACTATTGATCCTTTATCTCTTTCCTATGGAGATGATATGCATCCGTTCGTTTAACGTCTAAAAAGATTAGAGGAAAACAGCTGTATCCAAATCGATGCAAGTCCATGGAAAAGTTGGAAAGCTCTGAGAAGTTTGTCCCTAGTTGTTTCGATATTTTCTCTTTCCCTTCTGGAATACTTCCCTTCCAGACGCGTATTTACATTTAGATTGAATTCCGTATTTGTTGAGCAACTACGTAACTCCACTGGACGCAGATTTCTGACGGGAAGAGTCTACTTATCCAAGCTATTTCTTATACGAAATGTGGCTCCGGGACACTTGTCAACCTTCGGACTAAATTTACCAAAAATCGTATGATCATTTTTTAGTCAAAAATATTCTAGGTATTAACCTTTACAAAATGCAGAAGCCTGCACCTACCAAAAACGTCTGAATAAATAATGGCTCGCTTAATTACTTGATTACACCTTTACTCCCGTTTAAACAAAATGAATTTCACTGGGACTTAATTATGCGTCCTCGAGCAGTGTGCTTGATTGCTCCTTTAAGTTGGTAGACTGTGTTTACTCGATTAGGTGTTTTCCAACGGAACAACGGTGTTGCTCCGTTCATTAACGAGGCGGGATGCTGATGACGGAAATTTCAAGGCTTGCTCAACCTCGAACTCTTCCTGACCTGATTCGTACACTTCCTATATCTCGTTATCAAAAATGCCTCGCAAATCGAGATGAATTCGCGAAAATATTTCAAAAGCAAGTTTCGTTCAAAAGTCTACTCCGCGGTATCGATGTTGATTGAATCTCAGCAAAGAAAAATTCGTGGAATGTTGTAAACACACGCGTTTGTTGCCACAAACATTTCCAATAAACCGATATAACCGTAAATATTCTGTTACCTTCGAGGAGTTTCCATCGCTCAAAATTTCTGTGTCGAACAATAACAGGGGATGATCAGGGAGTATCGAATGATTGCCTCAGGAAGGGTCGGGTATCTCGAAAATGGAGATCCAGGATCGTTTCGGGGCTGAAATCTATAAGCATCAGTACCACTTAGACACTTTTTATTCTCAGTACTCGGCGGTTACGTTATAAATGGGTCACAATATGAGTTCACCTTACAATCGCTCACAATGGAATGGTGAAGTGTAGTAAAATTAATGAGTACATCTGCCAATTATGAACCAATTCTGCCATTGGCGTAACTTTTCTGTCCAGAATGTGCCGCAAAAACGTTATCTTCGTTTCTTAGTTAAATTAGTCCAAATATTTATTTCTATCGAGAAATTTTATAAGAGGTATTTCAAGGGAATCCGCAGTTACGCCAATGTGTACATGCTTTGTTCGATTTACGTTTTCTTGCACGGCAGATTGGAACGCATTCCAATCTTCTTCCCGATTGCTCCATTTTGTTCGGTATTTTTATGGATCGTATACGCTGTGTCGCGTAAATGAAATACGAACAGATTCTAATCGTGTTTGATTAACCGTGGAGCAATTCTGTGTGTACTCTAAAGGGTCGGATTCGTCAGTTCGAGGGTAATGTAATTTAACGAAACATGTCGCGTGATAAGCTGCCGCTGCTGCATTCAATTCATCCTCGCCTGTTCTGTGCAGATAATACGTTGCAGGTTGCTGGCGAATTTATTTTAAACGGACGTATATTGGCGAGCTTGTATGAAGTTTCTGCATTTTCTCTGCTGTCCAACGTCGAGTTTGATACGATATATAGTTGCATTACAGCCTACGTAATACGATATTGTTTCTTTGTTATTGAATCATTTCACATACGAGTTACAGCGTTAATATGTATCAAGTGTAGTGTAGAAAGTATGACACGATGCGAAATAGCACTTACGGCATATCGAGTAGAAGCTTAAAGGTTAATAAAATTCATATCAATCGAGTGCTATGTTACTTTGTGTTATCAAATCAATACGTCAAAGAGCTAATGGTTTTCTATATAATAAATGAAAAATTTCTGATCCATTGCGACTAATTTAACGCATCTAATTTATTCCAACAATAATCCAACTTTGAGTTATGAAAAAGTAAAATATTTCGAAGCAGGAAATTCAGAGAAAATTGGGTTAAAAACGGCTCCCATGAAACCGAGTCCCTCTACGCTGCAATTACAAACACGCCAGTATCCGGTAAAGTGTTAAGTTTACCGCCGGGCAATTTCCATACGCAACCGCTAATGATTTATAATGAGCCACAAATTGCACCTAGTCGTCCGGTTTCGTTAGCTTTGTTTCACCAGTGTTTAACAGAACCTGGCTGTTAAAACTACGAAAAGCGACCCGCGGATGAAGCGTTTAAAGGAAAGAAGAAGTCGAATTGCGTGCATTTATACACGCAACTTCTTGGAACACGTTCCAAGAAACGTTCGAGGTAAGTACGTTACCACAAACTTATAACACGCTTAGAACATTAAAAAGCGATATGTTACGTCACACGAAGTGTTAAACGCAGTTCGAACAATCAGCGAACTTTTCCCCTCTGACCTCGAAAAATTGCGAGCACAAGTTTTCTCGTTCGTCCGGATGTATCGACGCTTCTCGATTAACAGAAAGTCGCTTGGAACTTGGAATCGTTTCGCCTCGTTATTTTTTAAAAAAATAATTCTCGATATATTCTGGAGGTTGGTCATTCTTTCTACCGTCGCGTAATGAGGTCGATCTCGAAGCGACGACATCCTCGTTCGCCGATTTTTCGAACGCTCAAGTTTCTCGCATTCGAGAAGAACGTTTTGATAATAATTCGAAAGCAGCGATTGGACCCTCGGAATTCTTCGTCGTAGATGCAGCTGCAACGAGTCCACGGTTCGAGCTTCGATGCAATCGGCGATCGATGTTCCCTCGCAAGATCCGAATGTTTCGTTGGGTCACTGAGCACGCTAATTCCCAGCTCAGAGAGCCATCTTTCTTCGAGAAGAGGTTGAACTTCGTTGCTCCTCGAATAGACCATCCTCGGGAGACTCGATACGCGGACTCGCTCGTATTTAGAGAAAATGAAGATTCGATGAACATCTAACACGTTGACTGCCATGAAACTCGCTAGAATTTCTATTGGAAATTTCTATACTAGTTCTAAGTATTTGAAGTTAATGGAAAATTAGGAAATTGAAGTTTGAATATTCGTGGCAGTCAAGATGTTAATAATCGACGAGAGAAACCGATGAAACAAGTCGTGCGTCGTGCTCCCTCGAATAACGCTTTGTCGCCGGGATCGATATGTAGTTACAAACACCGAGACCAGCTACAAATTTATATTTCTAACGCGACTGAAATTAACTAGGACACAATATATTGAAATTTATTGACGTACAACAGAATCGGTATTACACGAGGTCTCCAAACACGGACGAATCGAGATCGTCGCGTTTTCTATGAGATTGGACGTATTTTTACTGTCGATAAGGTGATGATTTTCGAACGATGGGTATTAAGAACTCTGGATACAAATTTACTTCTTTAATTTGTCAAACTGTTCTATTTTTGCTGATTTCGAAAGATCGGTCAAGAATTTAGACGAAGTTAGAAACGTTGTTGAACGTTCTCGTACGAAATAAGTATTTCATACGTTCGAATCAAGCGTCGTCATTCCTTACACTCATTGCTATTATATTCTTAATAAAAGGGAAGAGGATAAAGCGTTCCGCCGTTCTCCATCGACCGAAGAAAATCAATAAAGCAGCACGGTGCTATCTAGTAATCGCAGAGTAATTTCGCGTACACGTCGCAACGTACATTGTTGATCAGTATCCATATTGTTGTTTCACATTGATATCAATCGGACGGCCTAATTAACAGTTGTATCAGGACGATGTTTAATAAAGATACTTTCTCCGCGAACTATCGACGCTCCTTGAAAGAGAGACACCATTTCCGATGTCGTATTAGCGCACGACGCGATCGCTTATTTTCTTTCTATACAGGAACGATCGTGAGACATGTATCGATACGATACGATTCACGGTCGTTCGTAGGAACAGTGCAAATGATATAGAAAAATGTAATCGATGTTTGCGATAGTTGTTTCGTCGGTACCGTAAGCAGCGACGGGAACCATTCCAGCGGACGATGAGAAGAAACAGTTGAAAGATGGCGGGTCCCACGGTTCCCGACGCTATTTCCGTCCGCGAAAGAAGGAAACACTCGTACGTGTTTATGAGTTCTACGTTAAAGCCTGAACCACGATTCGCGACACAAGTGCGTGCAAATTATCCTAATCACTACCAAATAGTTACGACACAGCTAAACAATACGCGTTTCGAACGCGCTGGTACCTCGTTTTACGCGGCTTCGGTAAATCGAGGGATCATCGTGTTCGTCTCTAAGGACGAAAAAACACGACGCGATTCTACAAGACATATAATTATAAATACGTATTATTATGTATATCGTACATACACGTAAGATACCTATATGACGGTGGTTAATTGTTGAAATCGATCGAGTGTTCCGTGCCACGTGAAAATGAAGTTTGTCCAAGGAGTACATCATAGTATTTAATTATAGAAAGCTAGAATTTTATTACGTTTGCGTTCCACTTTCAAAGTTAAACCGAAGAGGTACCCCGCTTAATTAAAGCGATGTTTGCGATAAAAGCCGTGGGCCATCGGTGCCACGGAACACGGTCAAATACGAAGAAACGAAGAAACGCGATAACGACTAGCTCGTTGCGCCGTTATTTAATCAAATATGTTGGACGCTATCAAACCATACAGTATAAAAATAAATAAGCTCTCTATTCTATATAAATTCAACGACACGTTAACGTTAGATATATCAACACAACTGTTAATTCTTACCAGCTAGCGAGAAAAGTCATGAAATGGAAACCTATCGTGGAGTTCTAGTTTGGTCGCTCACGGAATAACAGAGTATCCCTCGACTCGAGTCGCGTACAGCAAAATCTCGATATTTTTCTACGTTAGGGACTCTACAGACGCACGTTTTGTGAATAATGTGTGCTAGCATAGTTTCCGATAGCGAATTTTAACGAGAAACTATAGTATTCCTACAAGCTGTAGAATTCAGGGCTATAGTTCGCTTAGGAGCTATACCTAATCTAACTTAACCTACCTTAACCCAGGTTCACGTAACGTATGTGAACGAGTGACGTTTCGGGAAGTTATCGATAAGGAAAATATCGAGGTTCTACTGTACGTAGAGTTATACGCTAATCCATTTTATCGACCATCGAGACTCGTGAAAACGTCAAATGCTCTCATTTAATATTTGTCGCACGGAAATCGAAACTTTAGACTGCCTGAGAATATTTGACCCTTCTCGAGAAATGTTCACCTGGTCATCAAAATTCATCGAGGCAGAATTTAAATAAAAATGTGAATTTTTAGAATTACGTTTTCATTTCTCGATGGCGTCTATTGACAGGCTATCGCCTATCGAAATTTTAGTCAATGTCACGTTCACCCTGCACACAGTGAACGATAAGGACCTAGATCATTCCACATAATCGTTGAATGCGCTCCAGCTAAATGAATCTTCGCGACTATCAGAATTTCGTTGATTCTTAGGTACGATTATCTATAAACGAGGACTCTAATACACGCGGCTACTGACTCGAAAAGGTTCGATGGCCACACTTACGTCTGCGATTTATTCGCATGATACGAACGATTCAAACGAAGGAAGATTACAGAAGAAAATTGAGCAGTCGCCGGGTAAGTTAACGCGAACGAACCTTTATCGAAATCGCTTATAATACGATTAACATACGCTTATCCTATTCGCTTACCGAAATATCGTACATTTTATGAAACGTTGTCTCGCGAAATTTTAGGGAAATGGTTATTATACACTGTTGGTCAAAAGATTGGAGACCACCTTCAGGTAGATGTTAAAATTTGACAATTTGTGCGGATATCACTGTTATTGTTTTTATAAATGATTTACACAAACAATTGCTCTTTGTTAAGTAAATAACGATAGAAAGCAAGAGAATGGAATTATTTCGATCGAATAACAATCTACCGCCAAAGGGTTTTTGGATGGTTAGTTCTATAAATTGAATTTTTTTATCGATATACTATTTTTTGTAAGCGTCCATTAATTAATTTTACGTATTCATTTAGAGGTGGTTTCGTATTTTTGAAACGTTGGACCACGTGCCATGCGATAAATTACAGACGTAACTGCATTTCAGGTCCCTTTTTTCTCTCAAATTCTCTTTGCTCCCATCATGTACGCAATTAGTGTATGTATGTGTGGGTGTGTATCCGCGTCGACTGAAATAATCTTGCCTCTTGTTTCGACGTGTTTCATTAACTGATCGTTCCTTCTGTTTCCATATTTCGATATAATACATGTCGTTTCCACCTGCAGCGTTCATTGATTCTCGTTTCCCTCGATTCATCGTTTTACATTTTATTATTGATTCTCGGAACTTCTGCGCGTTCGTTTACCGAGGATTTCACCAAATGTTATTTACCGAACGATATTTCACCAGATTTTATTCATTCACAAATCGCGACGATACGTGCTCGAAATAAAACGACCAGCTAATTTCACTCGCAAAATACGAATGTCGAAAAACCTGTAGATTAAAAGCGCTCATTATTCTCCTTTTAGCCTTGCGATTATATACAATTGCAGCGAATAAAGTCTTCAATTTTGAACCGAATCTCGATCATGAACCAGAAGAACGATCACTATTATCGAAGTTGTCTAACAGGAGACGATTCACACACATTTACATCGATACAGACTAATAATCTGTACTGAAAGATTAGCACAGATCGGTAACACCTACGGACGATTAAGTATGGACCCGTTTTCGAATCGTCTCGCGATCATGGACGTCGAACGTGTCCACATGACTCTCAAGCATAGTCATTTGGACGACAAACGAGATTCACGCTTCCTGACGCAGTTAACGCGTTCGCTGTGCACTCACGAATCGCTGTAACTAAAATTTCAGCTTCTGTACTCAGTTCAAATCTCTTGGTATTCTGATCTTTGATGATCAGTGTAATTTGAAGGGGATCTGACGTTAAGTTTAATTAATAATCAAGTCTAAACTCTCATTAAGTTACACCGAGATCAAATTCATATTCCACTTATATCATTTATTCAAGTGTCTGTAGTGTCCACAGCGAACGCGTTAATATCTATTGCCACTATCATGTTGGATTGGTCGATTCTTCGATAACAATTAAGTTAATGTAGCTTGCATATTTTATATTTACATATATATGTATATAGAACATGTATATATGTATGTGTGTACATCAAATTGTCACCGGTTGTTCCACGAAAATGGAAATCTCCGATGCGTTGATTTAATTGACAATTTATCTCTTTCGTCTTAGTGGGATCTTGTCCCACGTTTCGTGTTTAGTTAGTCAGAGAATCAAGTTTTGGGATGGCATCTCGAACGGACAATTGCACCCCGTTACTCTACGAAAGGAACGATCTCTCCCTTATTTTATGGACAATTTAGTTAGGCTTTGTAGAGTCGTATCGAGTTGATTACCGTAATTGAATCGTCGCGGATAAGTGGCGGCTTGACAGACACGAAAGGAATACATTTTTGTTGACACCAGTTGATACCTCGTACAAGATGATGCACACAGATTGATTTTCTTTCTTTTACTCATCGATCGTGTCTGCTGTACATGGATGATTTAACTGTTCACCGAGGGTTTGCAAAAATAAAGAGACCGAGGAATATTGATTTTATGTGGATGTCAAGTAGAAATGGTACAAAATGGTCAAATTGTGTAATTAACCTCACTACATGACTTTAAACAATTTTCACAGAAAATGCATCAACTTAAAGCACGGAACAGAGAAAATGATAAAAAAGATATTCGATGAACAGTTGAAAAAATCGCGTTCATCTCGGTTGCATGACGATACGAATGGAACCCCATAACCGCCGATAAAAACATTTATAAAAAGTAGTATGTACATACAACAAAATCTGGTTAGATTTTCGCGTAACAATTAAACCAGCCAGTCGATTTGCACGGAAAGCACGACAATGAATTTAGGAAGGTATTTCGACAAGAAAGCGTAACTTTTTCGCGAACCGATGCTCAGTCAAGCTTTCGAAAGATCCTGAAAGCATTCAAAGGAACAACGAAAGTCGCTTACCTTTAAGTTCGCCGACAAATTCATTAAGGGTCGATCGTTTACCCCTTTCCTTAACTCTTGAATATTCTGTCGCTTTAAATCCATGCGTGGAGACTCATACTTCCAACGTCAGATCCGAAATACTTGAAACAGTGACGGGCAGTTCATAAATATTTGATCTCCTTCCGAAAGCGTACAAGCCTGCAGGCGATTCTTCTGATTCTCAGCAGGGAGTTAGATCTCTTTAGTATCTGATCCGCCCGTCACTCGAAGAAATATAGAAAACGAAAAGCTGCAGCAATCCGGTGAAAAATTTCCTGCTGCGTCCGCTTCGTTAGATACTTTGCCAACGATGTATCGTATATATGTACATATTCGCGTTGGCAGCCACGCTATATCGCCGAATTCGATTCGATCAGGTGGATTCGAACGTTGGACCGAGTGGCGGGTCGTTACATACGTATACACCCACATCTCGTTGCGATAAAGAACCAATAACCTTTCTCATCCGTTCATTCTCCCGAAATCGATCGGACTCTCTTTCCGTAATCCTTCCTTTTTCCAGCATTGAGCCTTCTCTCCCCGCTTCGTTTCGCTTTGGATGGTTCGAACTATACGTAACACGGTCAGAGTTTCGTTCGGGATTTTCCTCTTTGGTAACGCGTTTTTGTCGAATTTCGCGAAACCAATGCTGATTACGATATCGCCGATATATTCGAAGCGGTGGTTGCACGCCCACGGACATTCATGCTTTAAACATTCCTACCACCTTCGGTTTTACAGAACGTTAATCCTCGACACAAATTTTTTACCTTTCATGCTTTATCAGATCAATTCTTTTTCACCTGTGTATACATTTTAAAAATTTTCGTTTCATAAATTCCGTATGGATAGCTTGTCAACATTTGGGACGTATATTTGGATCACGTATCATGATTTAACTAAGTCACAAATTGTGGAGCGACTTCGTGCGCGTCCGAAGCACACGTCGCTTCAGCTTTCCATCTTTCTAACTCGTTGTCTCTCATTTCGGTCTGTACAGTATCTTCGTTAGCACACGAAGGTGCGAAATCATGTTCGGCTGGAATAGACTCGGACGCAACTTTGTCGTTAGACATACTACCAGAATTCGAGTCCGAGTTACACTCGTTCTGCTCCACGACAGTTTTCAGAACGGGTTTCTGGACGATGCGTTTTTCCTTACCTTCCACGAGGATCGTCCACGTTTCTTCGGCTTCCGTTTCTTTCAACCGGGTAGACCTCCGTGGTTATTTATATCTGAAAGGAGCAGAACGGTTAACAGAATTGGAGGTCCACGAGAATAAATCGGAGAGAAATGTCTATTAAGGTTATCCACCTAATCGCACCGACGAATATTATTCACGTACAATGTTGTGTCGTTATTTGTAAATTATATATAATTATGAAAAGCTAAGCGAACGATAAGAATACGCGATAATCACAGTGACTCTGGTTTCTGTATACCATTTCCCTGCCTCGTTCGGCAGCGCACGAACATAAAAATGATTCTGATTCGACTCGCGGCAACTGACGTGGCAATTATCGCGAAAAGAAAAGTGGCGCGAGTCGGGATCTCGTGGTCGATGGTAATCGCGAGCCAGGTCAGTCGGTGAGCAAAGTTGGACGCGCGTGCCGGGTAATTCTTTCTCTCGATTTCTCCGATCACGCGAATCCGCGGTTAACGCGAAGATAAGAGGAAACGAGAGGAGCAAAAACCGATGGTTCTCTGGGAACACGCGAAACGGAAAACGCTTGGTTCATCGCGAGCGCGTGACCTCCTCGGTATTTATGAGCCTCTGGCGCGTACACGCGACGAAATTCGTTGACCTACTATTTTGCACGTACAATATACATGAAAAGTGTTTGCCCGTCAGGCATTTCGCGAAAGTGACAAGTAGACTGCGATCAATTATTTATCAAATTGCCGGAACGTTAACCGTTTGTACGTATTTTTAGCAACTATTGTCGGGAATTCGACATAGGGGAACATGTGCCAGAAAACTGCGCTTGGACGAATGTAGGACATGGTTTATCGCGTTGTTAACTGCGAATCCTGTCGGTCGAGTTTCGTGATTCGCGTGTATCTGCTCGAGCAAAGCGATCATTTCTCGGTTAAAAAACGATCGTCGATCGCTTACCTTTCCGGCAGAGGGCAATCCAGGATTCTGAACGAAGCCAGCACGATTATTACGAGAAACATGATCACGAATACCATGTATATTACGATAAGGTGCACCAGTGCGAATATGTACAAACGATTTTTACAGTGACTGTTGCGTTGATAATAATCGGACTCGTCGTCTGGCCACTCGATACTCAGTATCCAGAAATTTCCTGCGACAGATCAATCAGAACGGATTAGTTTATAGAAATTATATCTGTAACGTGTCGTTTATTTCCAATGTAGCGAGGAAAAGTATAAGAGCAACGCTTAAGTTGCATTCGAATCGGAGCAATTACGCGTGTAAATGTAGCAATGAGCGGCTTACATAAAGTAGCCGCTATCACGAACGAAAATTAGGTTGCATCGAGGTAACTTATCACCCGTGTCGGGCCAATTACTCGCGAGTAGAACGCGATCGATCCCGTTTGCTTTCACCGAAACACGAGTATTCGAAGCGAGCAGCTAGATTTTATTTGCTTCTTTTACGAGATGCGACATGTGTGTACCGTTACGCGAAAGTTATTTGAACAGCAAAATATTGGACGACAGATACGCGCTCCAAGTTTATTTTCAATAACGAACAAGTTTTCTAGTGCGCGCAAATTATCCTAAAACAATTCAAACAAAACGTGTTTGCGTTTTCGAAGAATTGTTGTGATAGTAACAATATTGCAAATAAACTTCACAAATCATTTTACATGTTCCTACTAAAACGTGTTTTCTTCGCAAACAACCTCTTTATTAAATATTAGGTTAAAACCGATGGGACAATTTATGTATATCAATAGACGGATCTCTAAACATCCGGTGGTCTATCATCAACAATTTCGTGTACCTCGAATTATTAAATTAAATTCTGTCCGAAACATATATCTGCAGTGTGCTGCATATGTACACATGGTTTGTCCCGTGACAAAATTGTGCCAACGCTGCATCGTGTAATTTGACTACGAACTCGTGGTTGTAATACGCAGAATCTGCATTCCAGATTTCCAGACTTTCATATGCTCGTGTAGATTTTATATCCCGAAACCGAGGTTCATCCTCGGCTCCTTCCAACTTTATACCAGCCATGAATCATCCAGTAATTCACTTTCGTGCCAAGCAGTGCTCGTAAATGCGGCCCGTATCGAGCACGTATATAAGACGACGTTCGCGATAAAAGGATTAAAATGAAAGGACAGTTAAACGAAGCACCCTTGGGTCACGGGACACGGAGAACAACCGCCCCGAGCGTGCTCGTGATCGATCCGTTTCTCGCGAGAAACAAACTCGAGCAAGATAAAAGCTATCCGGGCACCAGGATAAAGCGTAACTATACACATTTCTTGGTCGGTGTTCTCAAATTTCTGCTTAAACTTACCCATCACGAACCACACTAGTAGGAAGAACGATAAGCCGACGGTAATCACTTTCGTGAACGTTATTTGAGGTCCTTGAGGTTGTGCCATCACTACTTCTGGCCTGCGTGATTGTATCTGAGAGTAAATGCACAAAGTTATGAACATCGTGCCGAACGTTCCGCCGATCACCAAGTAAACCGGTATCTTCGGCTCCCGGGGACACTCGTTGAAGAACTTCCAGCCTGAAACACAACGAGAACCCTCCTGCGGAATATTCGTCCACGTTTCGATCGCTTTCTTTCTTTTTTTTCGTCGAAGAAACCAGCGAACTGGATCGAGATCGAAAAGTTTTCGCGCGTTGAATAATGTAACGATAATGGCGTCGCCTGACTTCCACTCACTGTGTCGCGTCCTATTTCGATACTTAACTAAAAGTAACGTAGCATGCGAACCCTTGCACCGATAATCTTTCCCTTTCCCCTATCTGACACGCAATAATTTACCCGCAATTGTTGGGTAATTCTTTAAACAACCCGCCAGCGTGTACAGGCTATTAAAACAACGATTCGGGATGTAGAAGTTAGGTAATGCTCGCTTAACCGAGTAAACTCCTTATCGCTTTAGCAACCCACGGGTAAAATGCATCGATTCTTAACTTCGCTAGCTTTTAAGTTCGTGCGAGTTGAAAATTCGAAAAAAGTAATTCTATCAAAGTCTTACAGCAAGTAATCTTCTATTAAAGTCTTACAGCAGGTAATGATTCTTCAATAAAGAATCATTTATAAATTCACAAAGAACTTTCGATCGATGATCTGAAAATGTCATAAGCGATTTTTGATGTCGGTTAAAAGATAACTTCTTGTCGGTTCGTATGCAAACAAAGCAATTGGGTACGATAAATTTTTTAGAGCGCGTGCGAACGTTCACCGAAGGTAATTCTAGTTTCTACGAACCAACGCCGCTATGTATCGATTTGGAGAACGTTCTATAAGGGTAGGAGAGCAGGTGAATGCGCTGTTCTAACGACTCGCCTTACCTCGCCGCGCCGACAATCTATATCGGGCGAAAAATTAAGCGGGCTTGCATATCGTAAGTAGCGCACGTCAAGCGTTCGTGAGCCATAAACCTGACGGAGTCGATCAGTTTAGAAACGCGGATCTTGTTCCGGGAACTTTTGACGAAACTGCAATGATTTTCACATGGCCGCAGCACTCGGCCTTTGATCAGATTAATTCGATCGTCCTGATAAGCATTACACTAATTATGATATCGCGTAGTAGGGTTAATAAACTGTTCCAACGTCGTCTGAGCATTCTCGGATTATCGTCCGCGTATGCAAATTGTAGTCGCATGCACTTCATACTTTGTTACGTGAATGCAGTCCACGATACTGTTGCGAGTAATGCTGTACGCTATGATATGTGACTTCGGACACGATAACCGGACGGTCAAATATCTTGGGAACGCTAACAAAGAAGTCTTAATTACCGTCATTTTTAATTCTTGTAATTCTTACGACTATCGAGTCAGTGGATAGAATAACACGGAGATGCAATGTCGGGAGATGTAGCGTGATAATTTAACACGTAGCAATCTACTGTGGTAATACAACGTGTGGAGATCTAACTCGTGAGGATATAATGTCTCACTTTGCTGAAAGATAGAACAAATACGGAATAAGTTGGGAAATTTAACAGAGTTGAAGCAGTACGATTACAAAGCCTACATTCGAGTGTACACGGAACTACGTCGTAACGAGGGAACAGTTTCTACTCTATTACCGTCACGTTAATCATCGAGTTCATTGACGGTTAAAGTCGAGATAGCTGATAATATAGGGAGTAACGACAGTTCACAGCTTCGCGACTAATTATTGATAACTAGTTCTACGACAACAGCAAGTCGCCTTGCACGTAGGAGGTTTCTGAAATTCACAGAACGTGCTTTGATAATTACACTAATGAACGTGGGTCTACGAACGACTCCCCTAATAGCGGATTCAATCGAAGCTCTTATACATATGTCCGTTTCATGATCAGAATTGCACTGCATTGCTAACTACACCGAACATAATTATTCCCGATATGAACGTGACTTTCCATATTTAGCTACTAATGTTCGACTTATCGCTACCATTGTATTCTCGATCGCAAGGTTCTGCCGAATCGGTTGAAGTCGGAGTACTCTCGAGGTAATCGAGCTTTCAAAATGATTTATGATTTAGGATTAATGATAACGCGTGAAGTTCTCTCGACTCACCGTAAATCAGCATGGAGATCGGAACCGCGGATAAGCATACCAGACATCCTGTTGCCACCTTGGTTCTACTGACCACTTTAAGCGCGCGTAACACGAAATCGCAAATGTTATCCGCTTCCAAATTCGCATCCTTCAACTGAAATACCACCGATCCGTACGTCACCATCCTCACGTTTCCATTCTCCTTGGTGTTCTTCGGTATGTTGGGGCCGTTGGTGAACAGTCGACGGGATTCGTCGTTCGAAAACTGAAGAAAAAAACAATTTCCACTTTGATAACGCGAAGGGTATTTTGCTCGCAAGACCTCAATCATAATCTCGCCTACTTATAGACCTTTCGTGGATCATCGTGATCAGCAGCTTTTTTACGACCACCCTTTTGCTCTTAGGGACTCTTTCGTAAACTCCATACACGGTATCCGGGCTAGTTCGTTACATAGTTCGTAAATTTTCTCGGACGAAATGGGAAAAGGGATGGGAAGGTCGCGACGCTCATAGAATACGCGACAGGATGAAGGATACTCGCGTGTATCTCATCGCGAAATTGCCGAACGTATCGTTACGAGCCCGCTAGGGTGCACGCCAACGGGATTCCATAAGCGAGATAAAGAGAAAATGCTTTCAAGCGCTCGTAAATAGTGGCTGGTCACAGAATGTCTCATGGAGATATACGACCACCGATGAACGTTCATCGATGTAAGCTTTGAAAAATTGTCTCTTATACTACAACACGCGTGTTGAAACGTGTAGTCATTAAACTAGATACGTTTACACACTCGTGACATGTCAAGAAAATTGCATAACTATGAGATCTGTATGTTTACTTAGACTTTGATTATAAACATCAGTACATTTGAGCAACAAGGAACATCCACTCGATTTTTAAAGCAATTTGATCATTGTCCAAGTGCAGACAAAACGTTTTGTACCTGCGAGACAGAGCTACTGGCTCGTCTAGAATCCTCGAAAGCGCTTGGCCCACATCCTAGGGTGTTCTGGACCGTGCTTCCGGCGGACTTCACGCTCCCAGAGTTTATCTCTTTCTGTCGGTAAGGGGAGGAGTTTTTACTGCCGTTCATGCCTGCGCAAACAGTTCACGAACTCGTTAGTAGATCTCTTAATTGCGACTAGTAGAACTCTCGCGTGTTACCAAACAGAACCTTAGCAACTACAAAGGTCAATAGTGAAATCATATTTCCTACGATTCGAAAGAGCCAAATATCAATCACGCAGAGAAACTTTTATTTGTTGCAAGCTACTTCTAAAGTGATTCGAGAACGAAAACTAAATTGGATTTATCGAAACCATATTTTTTCTCATCGGTATCCTGGTTTCCGCGCTGAATAAACGGTCTTCTTTAATTAGCTCCAATGGGTTTTTCGTATCATGGAACAGGAGAAAAGAGACCAAACACGGGAGAAACAGAAACAATTCTACGCGAAATACGTATATTTCTTTCGAGCGGATCGTTCCGAAAGATACGACACGAATCACGCGACGAAATCCGGTTATTAATTTTCCTTCTTCAGGTAAGTTCGCTTTCTGATGTCTCGTCGCTTCCGTACCGATAAATTCCACGTTTTCAATTTACGAATCCCGGTTCCGCTCTCGCGGAGAAGAGTCGATTACCACGGAAATGGAAGAGGGGCAAACGCAGCGCAGCAATGTTTAACGCATCGACAATTTTATCGACTTCGCCGAGTATCCTCGAGTACAGAAATTTTGTCTCGCGTTACCCCGCAACCTTTCGATTTATTGGGTCGTACTGTTGATAATCAACAGCGTTCATTTGCGTCTCTTCCGTAGTACACTCGTGTAAATTATACGAATAAGCTATCAAGAGCTGGCCAGTGAATCCTTAACATGTCGAATCTCGATTTTCATAAGAATCGTGTCGCATCGTTCTAGGATTGATTTAGTACACCGTCGAAGCATTAGTATGTCGAAAGGAGTTATCAAAATCTGATACCAACCTGCACCGATCAATCATACACTATCGTTTTCAACTTTCCTTCCTCGGATAGCTCGTAAAACCGTCGCGTAAGATCTTTGAAACTGATCTCTGTTACGAATGAAATTTACAACCCTCCTGGGACGACGTATCAGGTTAGATCGAGCGATAACGAGCATCAAATTGCCATAAGATTTCCCGTGATACGAAAGGACATGATTAAATCGTGTCCAGCTGATACACTGATCCTTATTAAGTCAGAAACTCGTTATGCCAACGCGATTAATTACTTCGTTCAACAAAGACCGGTAACGTTGTCACAAACGGATATATACGTGCGAGTGATTTTAATATTCACGATGGAAGTATAAAACCCCTCTCTGTTTGTTGCCGGCTTTCAAAAATACTACCATCACGATAATGGTATTATCGCCATTTCGAAAATTAGAAAATCCCGCTCCACAGCTGTACGCTCCAAATGGTTACATTTAACTACTCCGTACAAATTGCACAATGTTTAATACGCACGGTAATATCATCTTTCATATTTTTAGACTGCCCTAATATTAAAAGATTGCTACACAAAATGCGATGGTGGCTACAATGATAATTAGCTGTAATGAATGGTTGCTATAATCTTGGTATATTGGGCAATATACTAGCCATAAGTTTTCTTGTTTTTATTTCGACATGCATGTTTCTTCGTGCTACATGCATTATGACGCGTGCAGATTCAAGGCACGAAGAAGCAACGCTTACGAATTCAGTACGTAAAACTTCAACACGTGTAAATTCGAAACGTGGCACTGTAATCGCGATGGCGATGTAACGCTGGATGAAAATCGCGTGTATTAGCTATCATCGTACAACGTTCTCGACAACTCGAATTCTCACCTTGATCAGCCGAAGCCCTTCTAGGGTCCTGTGCCATTAGTGCTTTCGTGGTTCTCCGCTCTGGCAAACCATCAAAGCTGCCCCGGGGAGTCCTATCGATAATATCGGGATTGATGTTCCTGCGTGGACTCCTGGTCTCGTCCTCGTTAGCACCGATCGATCCTCTGTGCGCGTCGTTCATGCCGATGCTTCCGCGCGACGACCTGTTCACTTGCTCGTACGGAGCGATCGAGTTTCGTGGGCTTTGATTCAAACATTCCGAGGCTATCGAGCCTCGTGGACTTCTCTGAGGACTGCGATCCACCAGTTCCATATTCGTGATGCTACCTCGAGGACTTCTGGACGTGCTCGGTACCAACGAGTGTCGAGGACTGCGGCTAGGAATCGGATTTCCGTTTTCGGACAACAGGGACGTTCGGGAACCGGTCAAGGGCGCGATGCTGTTACGGGGGCTCCTGTTGTGCGTGACATCGGGAACGAGCGAGTTCCTGGGACTCAACGGAGCCTCGGGGACCAGAGAATGACGCGAACCGTACAACATGTCGGGCGCTAAAGTCTGGTCCGGGACTAGACTGTTTCGAGGACTGCGTCCTCCGTTTCGGGGACTCCTGTAATAATCGTCCGGCACCAAGGAGTTGCGTGGACTGCGGCTTATTTTTTGGTTCAGCATATTTCGTGATCCGTAGTGGTCTCGATCCAGCAGGGTCCTGTGGTTGGTGCCCTGGAAGGTCAAGTAGCGTTAAAGAACGATGTGGACAATAATTGAAGGAAACTTCTGTAAGAAAGTCACTCCGAAAAGTTTAGAGAAGTGGACCTTCTGTTGTCTCTACGCTTCAAATTTTATAACACGAACGAATACGGACGGACAAGAGACATTCGAAACTTCTACTTTATTGACACCCACGTATTCGATGTAGGTTGCTTAGGACAATTCGCCGTTTATATACGACAATTTCAGGAGTATGTCTCGAAAGTTTGCAAGTCCGAAGCAACATGTAACGCCACGAGTTTTCAAGCGCTCTTGTGTAACTACCGGAGTTTCAGCGTGTTTCGATTGTGGTTACAGGGAGTCTGTGTCCAAACGTCAATACGTATTAATCGACCCGTGTCACTATATCAATACGTATTTTGCAACCGCAGGCACTGCGTCAATCGCGATAGCGTGACAAGACCGTCGCGAAATTCGATTTCGCATCAACGTTGTTCCGTACATCAACGAGTTAAATGTGAGTAAAACGGGATTATTAGTCGCTCAAACTGTCACGGTTAGTCGAGTAACGAAACAAAGGTGTTACAAAGGATCAAAGGTTTAATTATGAACAACCTCGTAATCGTTTTCGGTGTCGAGGGCGATATCGGGTACGAAACTGCCTCTGGGTGATCGTTCCATGGTTCCTCGTGGACTTGTTTGCGGCAAATCAACTGGTCTGTCGGTCGCCACGCTAGCACGTCGCCCTCTTGGTCCAGTCATCGTCGACGTGTAGCTGAGATTCGTCATGTTGCGCGATGCCCTGGAGCGTCGCGACGATGTGCTTCGATGGAGCATCATTGTGTCGCTCTCTCATCCCTGCGAGACAAACGGAAATTGGAGATTACTCGATCGAATATCTCATAAGTCAACTCCTGACGTATCACAGATTAGGGAATTCGGACTTTGAGAATTTCAGCTTGAAAAAATTCAGACGTTCCTCGGGAATCAGAACATTTAGTTTAGAGCTTTGATGATTTGGAAACTTGACGTGGTAGGTGACACGTTCCAAACAATAATGACAAACTCGATATGTTTCGTTCTTATATTCCGTCGTTGCCATGGCATAAAATAGAAAAATTATATTTCCATTCGATCAAACTTTCGAAAGTTTCAGTCGATTAAGGGCGCGTTCAAGGGACAGGTACACGCTGGAACCGCTAACAGGAAACAGTGCCGATACCCAGATCTTTTATCGAAGTTAATCTAATCAGTAGAGCCTTATTTTTCGCCGAATATTTTAACTCGGGCATGCAAAATGTCCAGAGGCACGAAACACGATCCTCCCAATCGGCGTACGATTAGTCTAGCAAAAATAATCAACGGTATCGACTCAATTTCCCGCAGGGCACAGGACACGCCAGGCACGTAATAAACCGCCTTCCATTAAAACGACCCAGATACGTGCACGTCAGTCCGTGCCATTTTCGAATCTAGAATTTTAGCTTCGTTTTAAGATGCTCGACGCGTGCACGCGTCGTTAAACAACGAGAGGATTAATGCAATCACGCGAGAAGAAAGCTCGGGAAACGCGAGTATCACACGAAGTGATTAATATCGTTAGCGTGACTGTTCGGGGAAACAAAAACGATTCATTAATTAATAAAACCTGACGTCTAATGAGCGAGCTGATCGTAATTTAATATTCGCTCCCCTCTCAACCCTTCGTGCTCACCGATTTTTCACGAGAGAACATCTGCAAAACGTCCTTTAAGAAGAAAGTCCTTTCAAAGTCTTTTGACATTTTATCTCTTCCTAAAAGATTTAAACACCGTGGGGTTGGATAGTCTTTCAAATATTCGCATATCAAAAACCACGCTATGAAATAGGTACGAAACTTCTCTGTTTATTTTGCACCGTTTTCACAACATAGGTAAGAGATCTAATCGATATTTTACGAGTTTAAATAGAGAATCGCAGAACATCATGAATGGTTTACGAAGTTCCTCGGCGTAATTAGAAGAGAGTAGGAATCTCGGTTCTTCGGAATTTCGACAAATTTCGAAAGGATTTTCCGCGCGAAGGGTAACGAACGTCGCTCGTACCTTCTCCCGTCGAGATAGAGTCAAGCTCGGATAAAGCAAATCTTGTGGCACGATCGTTTGCTGGCTGGTAGCTGATAACGCGCGATACCGAAGCTTTGCTTCTCGTGAAATTGCATTTCGCTTGGACTATCGGATTTTTAATAACTCAGCGCAGCCAGCAATCAAGCTTCGCAGAGGGTGCACGGTCGATTGTAATTAATGTACGCGTATCGAATCCATGATTCGTGTTAATCGAACGGAAATTGCGTGCAGTCTGTCGAGTCTTAACAGGGTAATTGTCGCGAGGGCCATGCGAGGCCATTTTAGCCACTTCGACACCTCAGAATTTCACCACTTTCGAATCAAAACCGCACCACTTCGTAGCTTCGAAAGTTCGGTGCTTTTATGCGAACACATGCATTACAAATAGGCAGAGAGAAATTATTATTTTGCAAACGAACTCATAAAAGTTTGAAAGCTTCAGTTTCGGAGAACTCGGAGAGAGCTTAATCTGGATACTCGGTTTTTCTGCAGTTTCTCTTAACTGAGGAAAAACAGCGTCTGACAAGAACACCTCGAGCAAATTTTTCTTACTAACTTATTAAACGGCTCGTCCCAGAATCAGTGTTTTTAATTAGTGCTAAGTTGCGAAGATCATCGGATTCACTTTGCAATTTTTTCAGCAAAATTCGTACGAGAGTAGTTTCTTCTAGCAGCTAACTTTCGCACCGTCCTACGTTTTTGTTCCGTTCTGCATTAATTACAACAAACTACAACAAAACTGTATTAACCTACAGCTATAATATATTCCGGAGCTCGGAAAATTAAAGGAACTAAAAAATTGTGCAAACTAAACGCGTATGTATAAATCAGTTCGTGCAAATTGCATGAGCGTGTAAAGCCTCGGATAACTCTCGTGCAGAGATGATCGAACGGTGCGTCAGACACCCACGGGTCAAGTAAAAAATTGAACGAAGATAGATGGTGCTGCGAAAAACACTGAAATTCGAATAACATTTGCTAAATATAGCTCCTCTATTTCGTCGCCGCCTAAATATAATGCGACGAAAATAATGCAAGGAAAAACGGAATCTTGTTTCCATTATTCATGCAATCTCACGTCGGATCGCGAATAATAAATGACGGAATGAAAGGTAAATTTCGAGCGGGGTTTTGGCAAACGAGATGCAAACGTTTTTCGACGATCGAATACTTTTCGCTTCGATCGTCGTTATCAGTTGGTCACGTTTTATCGTCAACAGGACGAGTTTGTCGGCGGTTTTCGAGCCGTTAGCGGCGCAGGAAATCGCTTCCATTGATTCGAATCGCGTTAATTAATCCTTTTAACGCCGAAGTTGCACGCACGCGGGATTAAAGCAACGGCCACTGAAATGAACTGAAGCGTTCGCGGATTTGTACCACCTTGTTGATTACCTTCAGACAAACTTTGTTGCGATCTTAAGTCAAAAGTTGAAGGAACAAGCTGTTGCCAACTTGAAGAATGATATATACCGCCGTCACCTTGGATAAACGTGGCTTGCCGAAGAATCGCATTAATAAGTAAACAGCAAGGTGCTACTTGTCATACGCTTCCATATATCGTCGCTGAATGGAATTTCATCGATAACATTCTTCCATCGAAACTTAATGAGATTTTGCCGGAGACAAATGACGGGCACAATGGAATCGATGACGTGATTCATTGCTTAGCTACAGGCGATTCGGTTTGGAAATAACCATCGCGATAAATCAAACTATTGTACTGTCATATGAAACAGTTTGGTATTTTACGAAGTTTCGGTCATTTTTATTATTCTATTGCGCGTTCTTACTTCGACGATTGTATAACTTATGGTGATATGATATATTATGGTGTGTGCCCGATTAGCGAAATCATTCCTTTTTGCTCGTGGACATAACGATGATTGCCCCGTCGTTTAATTCGCAATATCTAGATGGACTGTCGACCTATAAGGCTGTAAAATGAAAAATGTGTGGCGGAAAAATAGAATGCTTTAGTAGTTGATACAATAATTGTCAAGCATGACAGGAATAGCAAATAAAGAATTCACGAATAGGTGCTCCTCTCGAATGAACCATTAACTGATAATTGCGATAGGAGGAAATTTTTCACTTTGTAGCTTTATTTTTGCACGAGACTTCGCGATGGGGAATTAATTAACCGAGTTGAGTATTAATCGTCTTGATAAGTTCTTACGTCATTGCAGTTATTTCGATATACAATACATTTGTTCACCGTCCAGGAAACTTAACACGTGTGAACAGGATATTAAGTCTTTTAATAACTCGCTTCCTACATTTTCTTTTTCAAGACACAGTTGCAAACATTCGGATTAATATCTACCACGATAATGTGTTTTCTTTCCCCATGTTTTCTCCCCGATATGAAATAAAAAACGAGGAAATTGCGAAACAGGGATTCCTTTTCAGAGAGTATGTGTTACCTGGAAGCAAGTATCACCCTCGCGCTTATTCCATCAACGATAACGAGTTTTCTTCGAATTTTGCGCCGTTGTACAGGAACAAATAAAGATGGATATTATGGAACACGAAATTGTAGTAATGGAAATGTGTCGAGAGTGATTTCCTGTTAAACAGCATAATATTCGTGACTTCAATGTTTGACTCCGATGAATAACATTCGGAAAATAAAGTTGAAGCTCACGAACAATATCGTTTTGATTAGTTCGTGAAAGCAGTGACAATTCCATCTTGATTCTCTCCTCAGCCTTTCAACGCACAAATTTCTCCAATTTTCTTCCCTGACATCCATTTGTTTCCATCGGTGAGGTGCGATGAGGTTTAACGGGACGGAATTAGGGCCAATTTTGGGAAGAATAGCAACCTCTGGTGTGCGGCGAGATTTTTCTCAATTCTCGTTGCGGACAGATCGTTTGGAAGACAGATTCCCCAGTTATTCTAGACGAAGATAAATACGAAGAAATTGCGTGAACTCGAGCCCAACCATATTGAATCCAAATTGAAATCTATACCTGCGAAACGTGTGTCATATCGAGATCCCTAGCACATAGCCTTCTATAAATATAGTCATTTATAAATTTTGAAGATTCCATTGGGAAAACTCATGGGACATTTTCGATCATGAAACGAATCGATTTTCGAAGATAAAACGATCATTACCACGGGATTAGTTATTGCACTGTGTCAAGGATATCCTTCGCTGTCCGTTCCGAGGAAATTACGCGCGAAATGGAACTCGAACAAACGAGGATACTTACCGGGGGCAAAGATGTAGGATGACTAGTTCCATCTAATGGGAAATTTACCTCAATGACCTTATGGGAATAGGGTTTTTGAAGGATAAAGAGATTCACCTTAAAAATCATGTATCGGAAATCTTCGATATAAAGAGAAATTTTGCAAGATTTATCAGCTGAAAAGTGCAGTCTTCTGCTACGTAATCCAGTCTTTTCAGAACAATACAGCCATCGATATATCCTTCGTGGAAATTTTCAGTGAATCAAAGAACAGAAAATGATTAAGAGTATCACCGTATTTTTGCCATGACAAAAGAATTTTCAAACTAAAATCGAAGTAATGATCCATTCGCTTCTACCCTGTCTACAAAGAATCGAAAGACCAAAGGGAATAAGTTAGTACAAGGCTCGTATCTTCGCTATTTCATGCTTATCTCTTTAACGTCGTTCAAAAAATTGATGTCAAACTAGAACATATAGCGCCCATCAAACTGAAAGGTTTTATTAAAAATGTGTTCAAATATGGAGTTTCCTATTGTCCACCATTTTCGTTTACAGTTGGACCATTCGCACAGCAGCAATTGGCTATCTGGTCCAGATGCTAAACGAAAATTTTCGGGGGTTGGGATACTGTAACGTCCACCTGTGTCTACATTGCTAGATATTTATTCGTAGTATACTCGCTACGAGAAAAAGTAGAAACCCTGCGAGCGGATAAAGACCACAGGTAATCGACTGCAGCTTCATTATTTAAACGTACGAATGCTATTCGCTTTCACAAAGAATCGAACGAGGCTTCTCGTAAAAAATCGAGCATTTATTTCATTTTATATCAATGGCTTTAATTCTCTGAAAGGATGAAAGGGATCATTCTGATGGAAACTCTGTTTAGGTACTATCGAAAATTCCAGTGTTTTCTGGTTATTTTATGGTAGTAAGTATGAAGTGATGGATTGAATGCTTTTTGAATTACTTTTTGGACAGTTGAGATGGTTAAGGCTTTCCTGTTCTAAGAGCCCCCGGCGCAGGAAAGTATCGAATTCAGGATCTCTTTGAATATTAACTTCCTATTTAATAATAAATTTTCTCAAACGCAAATCTCCCTTTCATTGTTCTACATCCTTGAGACATCCCTGTAGTAAATGATACTCGAGCAAAGTCAAGTGCAATGTGTCCCATCCAGTTTCGAATTGCTGGAAACTCAGACGGATAGTACAACGTTAATCCAACGTAAATCTTGTCCTACCCTTGCGTACACCGGTTACAAATAACTATACTATAATCCAGGACAATACCAAAGTGGTTCCAGTGCATTCATACGGAAATTCACAACCATATAGTTTTTCGGCGCCCCTACAAAATAAGAATATTGTGCTCCGAACTACAAATTCTTGGAAAGTCAGGCAATTTCCTTACAGAAATCAAGTGAACTTCAAGGCAGAGTGATTTAGAACGAAAAGTTTCAAAGTACTCCACGATGGATTGCATAGAATATCGAGAACAATATCAACGAAGCAGCAACAGTCTCCTTTCTCCAGAAGATTGCAAAGGAAAAATAACCTTCCATTAGGAACATTCAATTTAAAGACCCGTAACAACGGGTCTAGAGAAGATGGGCACTTTCTGCGAGGTGCTGACAAATACAATTATGTTAATAACGTCGCGACTAAACGGACAGGATAATCGTATCAGCAAACTCGTCACGGCTCCTTCTTCTACCGAGTTTGCATAATATTCTCGGGATACGGCAAGCATTTTGGGTCTGAGAAAATGCTCAAGGTAAACCTGGGTTTCCAAGTTTCGACATATGAGAAACACCGTATGGTAACAATCGTGCCATTAGTAGAATTACGACGATCCGTCTTAATTAGCTTCGTAGCCTCGCATTGGATCACGTATGTCACTGGCATATCATCTTACATATGTCAACGGAGATCGCAAATTAATATTCTTATAAAACTTCGATTTACGAATTGAAATTTCGTCCTATATAAATTAAAAGTTTTACGAATCAAAACTTCACATGTTCACCTAACCGAGCCTCGTTTTTAGCGTCGTGTCAAAAGTTTTGAATTCACTGCCAGCGAAACAATGTTCAACGTTGCGTTTCAATCGCGAATTTCAATCCGCCTGAGTTGAAAACGAGAAAATACTCGAAAAATTGATTTCCTCGGCTCGGCGATCACGGTTTTCAGCCCGTAAATGCGATAGGTGACAGACACTGTACAACATCGTGTTCCACGATCGATGTGGCACACAAAAATAGAACTTAATACACTTATTTTATGTCAGACTAGACCGGACGCGAGCAGCTGTGACGAATCGCTACGAAACACTACTGCCGCAGTAGTTAAAGCGTTTCACGTGTCAGCCATCTCGTATTCGAAGGCGCGAATGCAAGGATTTAAGATTTCGTGAATAGAGCCTCTTTATTCTTCTCTTTCTGAACATTTCCTCTTTTGACTGCCAAGTGAAAAATGTTACTTCAGTGCTGTGAAAAAAACACTCCCTGGAGAAATTTTTCATGAAACAAGATCTTTGCTGTCGTTCGAATCTACATTTTATGAATCTTCCTTCTAACGCGTTTAATCTAAAAGAAGTTATATTTCACTCCGTATAACTTGAAAATTGTTGGTATAAGAGCTGACGTTAATTGACAAATAATTACATGAATCGATTCTTTACTTTCAGAGTTAAAAGTCGTAACGTAAATGAAAGTTTATTCCTATCTTTTGTTTGATTAAATTTCGCTAATCAACTCTTTAGTAATTAACGTACCGAACAATTAAAAGAATTACGTTAATCCTCTTTGTGTTAAGACAGCTCTTTGTAGGCGGTATCGGTAATCAATGTAACTCATAAATTTTCTCATAAATTCATTACGAAGCGTTTTAATTGAAATGCTAACGAAAGGGACTTTGTCAAAGATCCTTGACAGACGGAATCGAAATTTTGTTCACAAAGGAGCGCCTTTAAAAAGCTCAGTGATAAACGATCTCGCAACACGCAGATTGTAAAGGCGACGTTAGGGATAGCTCGTTATGAGACCTACGGATATCACGGGAGCCTTTCAGTATAATTTGTCGTGGGTCACGAGCGCACGTTTTACGATGTTACGCGAATAGTGATGGCTGAGATTTCGCGTTTTCCGTTTTCACCGACGAAACGAAAAAAAATTGAATTAATCGAGTCCTCTGGAAAGCTGCTGCAAAACGAACACGCGAAAGAGCCGGTAGCCTTTTCAGAAAATTATACCTTTCGTATCTTCCGTCGTAATTTTATCTCGACTTCTAGTTAAGTAATTTCTGTACAATTTCAACGGGTCTGAAAGGATTGAATCCAGAGGCCGATTTTCTCGTAATCTGGGAGCTTCTTTCGAAAACAAATGAAAATCGATACACAAAGATTAGTTGGGGAAAAATTAATTAGGGTATCGTAACGATGACAAGAAAATTCGACCACGAAATTTTTGCCCGAAAAGAGTAATTGAAACAATAAACGTCTAAAGTGTACCTGAAAATGTATCGATACAATAAATTGGCTGCATAGCAAGAGAATTAAATACCCCTGTTGCAGCCATATTTTTCATTCTGTTCCATTAAACAGAATTTTATTAGTCCTCTTCATTCTTCCTGCACGCTGGTCGATTAAACTCAATTACCCGTTGCAGCGAGAAAATTACAAGATACGGGATGAAAATACGTCCGCTGTTCGTCGTAAACGAAGAATTGTCTACCGTCGACGAAATTGCGCGAGTTTAAGTCGTTTCTTATATTTATCGCCGGTAATCGAAATTTCTCTGAATATGCATGGCGATATACGAAAAATCTCAGAAAGCAAGGGATATTTTAGAATCGGATGGTTCAAAAATTGCACGAAACGTTTCACGTTCTTGGCCCAGTTTAATTCCCAAAACCCTGCAGTCTCGTCACGAAAAAGCCCCAACTTTTCGTTGAAGCTCAGCTACGAAAATGTTCCGCCAATGAAAATTAATGCAATTGGGGCAAGGCTTTTGTAAGAGCATCAAGAATGGGGTCAACGCCCAAGAAGTTCTTTCCCTCCGTTTACAAACGTCTTTAAAAGAACCGTCTTGCGCACAACGTATAATTACAAGGCAAGACATTTATCTCTTTTCATTAAGCCGCCTTAACTGATATTTTTTTTACCGAAGAAAGATAGTTTAATTACGACGAAAAATCGCGCTTAATCCCATAGAAAAGTTGAAACCACCGTGGGGCTGGGAGACTGAATTGGTGTTTTGTGTAGAGGGACCAAAAAATAAATCCAATATCTCGGGTATTGTTAATTCGCTGTCTGCTGAAGAGTGAGTTATCGCTCGATTGATCATTCGGTAGACAATAGACCGCTTATCAAAATTAAATGGGTCGATTAAGAGGAAAATTATGTACATCTTCTATGACTATATTTTTATAATTAATGCTCGGAAGTGTCTGATAATTCTTGGCCATTTTCACTGAGGACGCAAATGTACTAACAGGTTACCACAATGGACTCTTATCTCGTACCATAAGCTCTACCCACTCAGAATAGAATCCGAGATGTTCTATTACATCTGGAAACAGCCCACCTATTTCCCGAAAGTAGTAAAAACAATTCGTATTAATCTAAATTCTGCAGGGGAAGCTGGTAATTGGAAAAATGCTTTTGAAAGTAGATTGAAAAGAACCGTGGCTGAAAGCTTCGCTGTCAATGAGCGAACACGGGTTTTGAAAGCTTCTCAAAGAATTTCGCTGAAAGAATCGCGGAAATATCGTTGGAAAAAACGCGAAGCGCAGTTCACCGAATAGATCACGACTGTCTCGCGCGTGAATTGCACCGGAAGCGCGCGTCAAAAGAGGGTAAAATGTCCACCGGAGGAAGAAAATCGACTTACCTCGACTCGAAGAAAAGGTGGTGTATTCATGTCGACCAAGGAGCAAGAGGTTTCCCGCTTTTCCGTCGGTATCATATGTCAAAGCAATTCCCCGCTCGCTGATCGTCGAGGCGCGAGCGGAGGTGCACGATCTTCTTCCCGGTACCGTTTATCGAACTGATATCTCGATCGAATCAACGATTTCGGTTCGTTTGTTCCCGGGGATTAACCCGGAGCAAGTTTGTTTTTGATGGGACGCACAATTCGTAGCGCAAGTTCTCGCAGTCGCGGCTCGAAGCAGACTGAATGCACCCCTCCGCTTCGGCCAGCGAATAGCGTGACGCGCAGAACGGAGACGCTCTCACTGATACGCCCTGTGATTGTGAGTCTGACCTTAGACACGATTCCCTCACGATCCTCGGGATATTAGATCGATTTTTCCCTCGATTTTAACCGATCTCCCGTGTAATTTCCTTTTATCCGCCATGGTGCGACATTTCATAAATTCTGTTGGGTTTCAAAACGGAAGGTGAAGTCTTTTTTTAAACATCGCTCCGCAAATGCGCGGTTATTCTGTCGATATACACAAGTTTTAAAACATTACTTTAACGTGTAGAATTATCTGTTGCGCCACAATTTTGGATACCTTATTTTAAGGGATTATTTGGATAACGAATTATTCCATTATATTTCAACGTGTAACACTGAAATATTTTAAAATACGAAATTCATTAATTTATGGGTAAATAACGTGTCATATATCGAAGCTTGGTTTTCATAGTTAAATAAAAGGGTTCCCAAAGGAAGTTCATTGGTATTAAACAAAGGATTCGCACCGCTTACGAATTCCCCGCAATCTGCACGGTCAAATCCAGTAGGTCGTAGGTTAATTGATTTACTTTCATTCTCCCTTCTCTCGACCGACACGCAATCCTTCTGTTTCCAGAGTTTCTCACGGTTGGGAACTCGGCCGCTGCCAGGATAAAATTTCACGGATCGAACAGAGTTTCGGAATGTTTAAAACCCGTCCTTCCCGAAGGAGCACGATTTTTTCGTATTTCACGAATTTTTCATTCCTCGTGAATTCCCGAGCGACGCCTTGGCACAATTCCGTGCGAATAATTTTGTCCCCCGAATCGAATGTTTCGATAGAAGAAATTCGAGCCTGCGAAGCCTTACTATACTCGCTGGCGAATATTGCTCCGCGTGAAAACATAGAAATATTTATTGTTCATTCTGGGACGTCGCTGCGAGAATATAGTTCCATAATAGAGCGAACATCGGCGAAAAAATGACTGGCCATCTCTCGACTCTAACCTCGAAAGACACGCAGACCGGACGATATTCTTCCGTGAAATATGTAAAACGGAGAAACAAGGAAAATTGCCGCGAGGTTGTACCGTGCGGTTAGGAGAAAAAGAGCGGTGAACCGGTCGATCGTTAAAATCTTAGTCCGGAAGGGTTTAAATCATCCCCTGAAATTTCAACCTGTCCAACCTTCCTGCATTTTTATTGGCAACCATACGCTTCGGGGCTCGATAAAATTAGACACGAGGTTATTTCTCGCCCTCGCTGCTATTCTATCCGGATGCACGGGAATATGAAAGAGCAAATAGGAAAGTTTAATCAGCAAACGTAATTAATTATTCTTTCACTTTAATCACTTTATCGACCACATTCCCGACACAATCCCTTTTTTCATTAAATCTTTCGGTCTCGATAAACAGAGCCAAAAAGCCTCATTGCCCACGGTACTTTTACAGCTCTTTGACCAACCAGAAAGGTATTCTATTTTTTATTTCCCTTTTCTCGAATCTCTACGGCTCTTTGAAAAAACCTTGTGTACTCACTCACTCATATTTTGCATGCCTATCACGACTCCTGAGCAAATGTGCATTGACAAAGGATTTACTTCGATCTTTTATATCAACTTGTAACTATGATTCTGGTTTAAATTTTGCTCCGAACATTTATAATCCTCAGAATATTTTTATGTAACGTTTACTTCACATTTGCTGAATATCTCACGGAATATGTGCATCCGCATGACATTTAGAATACTCGAGGGAAAGGGACTGCTCTCGTATTGTATAAAACAGATACGGATAATCAAGAACACTCGTCGAGAATGCAAAAAGAAACGCATGTCAATTTGTTCATGGAAGCGTCTGAAATTCAAATTCTCCCGATCGTATCTAGAAACATAAATATGCATTGTATCCATTTTAACTGAATCGATCAGACGCAGTTCTCGCCATTTTGTTGGCGGCGTGCCCTTAAGCTTTAACGAGTTTCTCTTAATTTCACCTGTTTGCACGTTCGCGTCGTTAAAACGAATTTACCGTGTTCGCGGCGTCGGGGTGCATAATGCAAGGTTCCTAAGGTAAAAGGATCTTTATAACTGTTCGTCTTCGGAACAGTTACGGTTTTGCATTTCAGGTTGAATTGCAGTATCATTAAAACGCCATTCAATCTGTGCCGTATTTCATGGGGGTTCTTTGTTTCAGAAAACGTAAATCTACAAATAGTTAAAATTATTTCTAATGCTTGTTAAAAAAATATTTGAAATCCGCTTTCGGTCGCTTAATGCCTTTTATTTTATCCGACGTGTAATAAGGAAGTTCTTCGCAGTATTTTCTCCGGAGAAGAAAAGAATTCCTGGAAATTCGCTGGTTGCCGCTAAATTCTTAAGTACCGCGACGGAGTCAGGTTTGACCCGAGGAAAGTTGAAATTGAAGTTGCAGCGTTGATCGTAACAATGGTTCTTCGGCGTCGATAACATTTAAACCCGTGAAAAGACGAGCGTGTACAATTAACAGCGAATTACGCGGCTGAATTTTGATTACAAGGTTGAATAAAACCATCGGTGGAACTCTCGATATGAATTTAATTCGAAGTTGGACCGGATGCTAACAATGGTTTATTGTGAACTCCATCGTTGTTATTCGATTTTACGGAACTCCTTTCCACAAAGCGAACGTTCACGTTCCGCGAAAGAACGTAAACGCAATTATCCTACGTTGATTGTCTGGAGACTTGATAAACGAATTACACGAACGAGAAATTATAATGTTCGGTCTTGTACAAATTTTTAAATCGAATTTTCAATTTTCAGTTCCATGATCGAATGAAATAAATGCACTTGGCGAACTAAACCAATATAGGATTAGCGGGCATAAAAAGAGCATCCTTCTGTAATTTTGCGAGCGATGATTCTCAGTAATGAACCAGTTAATCGAACGAGCTTTTAGCAGTATCGATTTTACCTCCGACAGCTATAATTTAAAGCTGTTAAACTACTGACGGTTGAGCGCTGGAAAGTGTCATGACGACCAAGTCGATCGTGGCGTGTTATTGACATTCTAAAGATACTTGTGAACGTTTTCTAAAACGAATAACCCCTTACATCGCTACGTATTAAATCACTGTCGGAACTTCACAAAATTCTAATAGAAACAGTGACCCATGTTAAAAGAATAAACGAGGAAATTGCTTTGTCGTAAAAAAATTGAATTGTTTCTCGCTCTTGAAAGAGATGTCATTTTAAACGAATTTCGTACGCCACAAGTGACCTTTCGTAAATATAGGTTTGTAGGTGGCAATTATAGTGGTCTTTTATAATGAAAATGTTTGCGTGGACCAGAATAGGTATACGTTTCCCAGAAATTGTGTATGGAACTTGGCATTATAATGAACTTCCGTTGAAACTTTACGCAGATACAAAAATCTAGCAGTTATTTGGCGTTAAGTAAAAACAATAGCAAAGAGAATTTACCTTCTACGAACTCTACAATGAGAGGTTCAGTGCTTGTATCTACAACTGCAGCCAGCTATGAATTTCGCATCGGAGACTGGGATGTAATTTACACTTCTGGTTGTTGAATGTAAATCGTGCTACATTCAGTCTTTTGCTCAGGTTGCCTGAAACGTTGGATAACCGATATTCATTACTGGTTGAATCGCTGCTTCGTTTCGTTTCATTTAGTGACATTTGCAATTTCACAAGCTGGATTTTGCGAAAGTTAGGGCAGTCATGTGAAAACGAGAGCCCTTCAGCGCTCGAAATTTGAGCGCTGTTTTCCAGTGTAATATTTGAATGTTTACTTCAGAGGCTTGTAACTTTTTCCCTTTGCATTTTGAAGTAATTTTAGTACGAATATAATTGGTCCTTTGAGTCTTGTGTATGTCTTCCTCGTGTCAGAGAACTTTATTATAACCGCGTTTAAATATCGTGAGATTTTTAGGGTAATCTTCCCGCAGGAAGGGTCTTTTGTCGGAAGAAAAATTCCCTCTGCCGAATTGAGCGTCTTGCAATCCAATTTGTGAAAGCGTAAGTTCCTTTCTTTCTATCGAGGGAGAGTGTTCCGACACTCTCGAGGAGTGTTTCTCCGTAGTTCATCGATTTCTATTTATTCCCCAATAATTAGTCCTTGGATTTAAACGAAATTCGAAAGCTCTAAGGATAATGCGGGGGAAGTAATGTTTCCTTACAGAAAGAAGAACAGAGACCACACTTTCCAGCTCGATTTATAAAGCCGTTCTTTCTCATTAGAAAGTGTCTTCGAATAGTCGTGAAGTGCCTCTACTTTTCTCTTCTTAATTTCATTTACACAGTTCGACCTAAGCTGATAGCACTTTAGGCAATTATAAGTTGCACTAATTTTAACATTAGTTTCTCAGTACTAGTACTAGTTTCTCAGAATAATACATTTGTGTCAATTACTGATATCTTCAAACTAAATATAAAACGATTACACTGAAACTTACAACTCAATGTCAGCATCCTAACCTCGAAACAGGGTCGCTGAATATTCACAGCATCCGAATGCAAATGAGCAGCTGCAATTTATCGGCATCATAAAAGAGTGTCGAATATTTGGATTTTATCGAGCACGAACGATTGTGCTGTTTGCTCATCATAACGGGAGAATAACAGCGTGATAAATTTTTGTTGAAAGCAACTGGTGCACGGATACCATTGGAATCAGCAAACGACAAAGACTTTTCACGATCTGTACCTCATCCTGCTACATTTGTGTCGGAGATAATTTAAGGCTGCTATTTTTTTTCCTTTTGAAAACATGTAAATGGAACTGTTCCTTTTTGAACTGTTGTACTGAACAAATGTTACAGTCTTCGTAATAATTCCAACGAAGATTTGATTTAACACGACTTTAATTAACACAGTGATTATTTTTTTGAAATGATTTATATGACACTGTTAGAATGTATCCTTTTATAAAGAAAGAAACTCTTTGGACCTTTTCGGATTATCATTCATTGCAGTTAATGGAATTCGACGAAGAATGACACAGAAGAATGAATCTTGTGTTACGTCGACGAGGAACTTTCTTTCTTGCTCGGAATCGAATTTCGATTTCAATCAAAAGAACACGCTAGTCGTTTCACGGGCGACGCGATATTTACCATGAAAATGAGCTTGGAAATTAAATTTTGCTCGACGCGAACCGGCAATCAATTTAGGAAGCTTATTAATGAACTTCTTAGGCGAATCAATTCGTTGATATTCGACGAGTCAGCTATTCACTTATTTTCGTTATAAATTGGTATCGCGAAGAATAAATGTCATTTTTGTCAGCCGATCACGAGATAAATCAATTTTCATGCATAATAACTGCTTCGAGTTCGTTAAAAAATCGATAGCCTATCGAATCATTGCACGTTATTTTCTCACGAAGTCTGTCGTTCATCGATTCGAGGAAGCATTGTTCTTTTCACGGTCCTCATAAAACACTTCTTACATTTACTGTCGCTTTATCGTGTTTCCTATTGAGCTGCATCTAGACGCTTCTTTTGTATATTGTAGCACGACAGTTGCTTCTTCTTTCACGGATACAAGACACCGTGAATTGTTAGAGAAAACTCTGCGAACGTTTACTCGACTGTTTCTGTAAGCCAAATTGAACGACAAAATGGCGACTGCTGGGAACAGAGATGTTTTCTCGAATTACACATTTCTTACACTGGACAAGACTGTGCGACGGTATTTTTGTTGATTTTATTATACGTAATTCCAAAATCGCATAATCCGATTTCCTTTTCTCCAGCTCGCGAGGAAATGAAAAGTTTTTGTTTAATTCATTCGTGGCACAGGGAACTTGGATGGATTACGAAAATATATTCCACATAAACTCCCCGAAGAAAAGTTTGAAATGCAAATTCGAGTTCCACGGTGGATGCAGTTGGCCGAAGAAAATCTCGTGTAAATCAATTTATGCGCAAGATTGACATTACGATAATCCTACGAACAGAAAATAACGGTGTTTAACATTTTTAGCACCGATGTTTTCCCCGAAAATGATCAATGTTTTCGTTTAGGGATATTGTGACTGGAATATCTGTTACCTTCTCGGAAAACGAGAGTATCGGGTCAAAACGATGGTCATTCGACACAAGGGAACGCTGGCCAGTTTCTACGATAGCTCGAAATTGAAGGTGTATGTTTCCCGTAACCTTAAACCTTTCATTGTGTGCATATCGGGCAGTGAACGCTGTGGGTCAATCTTTCCCTCGGCCATTATCTTGCAGCTTCCGGTTCCTGACCTTTCTGTTGAATTTCTATCGTCATTACACGGGTCAATCGATTTGTAACTGCGATCAGGTCGTTTAAAGTTAGTTGCGATAGATAAAGAATTATTCTATATACCAGAGTGGAAGTTGACTTTTGTTCGATATTTACTGGGAACCTAATGAATATTCAGTTTTACACGCTAAAACTACCACGTCAATATTTGCTCTATGACTGATTCAATTTTAAGTAAGATTAGTATTCATAGAAGCTCGATGCGTATTCATGGGGTAATCAACAATAAACGTCGATATGGAAGCCGATAATATTTCAACGTTCGTTTCTTATGGAACGTGAGTTGTCTGACTAGTTACGGTTTGTACTACTAATAAGGGTGGCGTCTGACTAGTTGTACTACTGCCATTGTACCGCTACGAATGAAACGTGAAATCTAATGAATTATTTGTCTAATTACATTCAGCTTTCAGTTGAATGAGAGTAAAGCCTTTCTATACATTTCCACGACAGTGATAACGGATTACGCGAAGGAATCAACGTTCGTACATAAACTTCTGATTGCAAGCTTGCAAGGATAGCGTTCTTGCATACGTAACTGCACTCTGCTACTGGATTACGTTGGTCCTTTTGAAAACGTATTATGTCATAGTTACGTGAATGAACGTGGTTAGGTTAGGGTACGAAAAATAAATCTGACCTAAAGTATCAGGTCATTTCTACACATTTCGCAATTTGGTACTGAAAAAAGTATCACAAATTATTCGAAACTAGGAACTCCAATCGACAATGATAACCTAAGTCCTCATTTTTAAATTAAAAATTAAATGCTCTTGCAAACTAGCAAACGGTACTTTATCCAATTGCGCTCTGGAGTGCAAAAAGAATAATCTAGCGGAAGTCTAAACTCGTCCAGAGGGATGTAATAATTAATTTCAAGTTTGCGCAGACAGAAGAATCTTCGCGTTAGTACAAGTTGCGAAATGTCGCCATAAAAGGAGCTCCTTGTCCTTCGAGGCAAATAGAATCGCAATTGTTGTTACCATTAGTTGTTAGCTTTTATTGCTATCGCGGTTTCATTTCCAGCTTGATTCAGACACAAACGAAATTCATATTCCACGGTGGTTCGACTTTAACCGGCAAAGAGGCAATATCGCGAGCTGCTTTTAATCTTCAAGTTCTCCCGCTGATTTGTTGAATTTAAAGGAATCTTGTTGCGCGGGACATCTTTTCGTGGAATCACTTCTCTCTATGACCCTCGTCTTTCCTTCTAACATTCCTCTTCTTATTTTTCCTCGAGTAATTGTACTCGAAACCTTCATCAGAGGTACGATATTAATCGCGTTTTGAAATTACGTTGAAGGTGGAAAATTTGAAACACGCTCTCGAAATTGAAACAACGTGTAAACGAACTAGTTTAAAGCGTCTAACTTTCACGATGTAGGTTTGTATAATTAATTAAACGTTCACGAATTATACCTTCCAGGTATTTTGTTTTTCGTGAAACGTTACACGTGTTCGTTAGTTCACCTATCACCACTAAAATATGGGTCTGTTCAAATTCTGTTTCCCAAATATTCTAATTTCCACTTAGTCATGACTTCTAAAGTCACTTAGTCATAAAGAGTTCATCCCAGACAAAAATTGTAGTTACATCACTGCGAAGGTTCAGTCAACTTCCGTCTAATTTTGAACGAACGAAAAATGATCGAACCCACACGCTTAGTAAAGTCTGCGAGAAGAGGTTATCGAATAGAACACACATCTTTGAAGACTCTTCGATTTATAAGTGGGTCACTGGCGTCTGCATAACACCGCTCGATCCCCTTCGCATAGAAGAAATATTGCATTCCGCATCTTTTCGAAACGAGGTCGAACACGGGCTTGCAAGTTGCACAAGCTCCTTGGATTTCGTGAACTCATTATTGTCGTAGGGGAACGTAATGGGAGTATCCTGTCTCATGAATAATGGACGAATCTGTGTCCCATAAACATTTTTCAATTATCCTCGCCCGTGAAGCGGTCAAGTACAGTGTTCGATTATATTTTTAATTAAAAAAAAAAGATAACGTCGTGGCGGGGATCAGGGATAATCCTCGTGCAGGTGTTTGATGAATTGTCGAGGCAAAATTGACGGGGAAGATTTACGTCCAGATTAAAAGCCAAATTGTTGTAAGATAAAATATTGTCGGTATTACTTTCGGACACATGTGTCCAGTGTGTGCATAAAGTTAATTTAAAGTTGAATCGAAATCGACGTCGTTAAATTGATTCGCGTTTCGAGTGAAATCGAACGATGAATACTGGCTCGTTATTTCCGGTATTTGCTAGTCAAGCTTCTGTGCGTTCGAAAAAAAGTTCACAGAAACTTTCAAAAGCGTGATCACGTTTGTTAGTTTCGATGAAAACTGTGATCGTGGATAGAAACATCAATCGTTATTTAACGTTTCCTCTAACGAACAGAAATAAAAAGAATCGTTCAATTTACAACGGCACGATTGTAACAGAATAAACCTATTCCCGAATGTAGTCTTCGTTCGGCAACTTTGAAACAACTGAGACTGTGAATAAGGATTTCAAAAATACGTTATGCAAAACACAGCGATAGTAAAGCAATTGCATCTACTACTCGCAGAAATTTCTTGTAAACGCTTTGTCAAGCAGATAAAACATGCAAATTCATGACCAATGAAAACTCGCAGTCGCGAGACTATTCTATTTAGCCACTTTCAAGGTACTCGAGAGATGGTAAATGGTTCTCTTCCGCAAGTTTCGAACTCGCCAAGGAAGCAAATAATTCTCCAATGTCTGCCATGCGTTGTTATAACGAGAAATATCTGAAGCCTAATTAAAACTTTTGTCGTTGAAATATAATATATTACCGTCGAAATCGGCAAGGCTATTTGGTATTATTATCGAGTTAATTAAACGAGAAGGGTCTATATAAGAACGGACAATAGCAAACGATGTTTAAGGATAAAAAGAAACGAAGATGAAGGTCTTTCTGTCGAGTACGAAGAGGAGAGAAATAAATCCACACTCTTGGGAGTTGAATCGAAAGGGTAAACATTTCGAGCACTCGGAATCTCCGTACCTTGGATAAAACTGATATCCTTTCCTTGCTTTCATTGTGTTTTCTTTCATCCTATCCCAGTTTTTTGTTGCTTTCTCTGCAAACTGCTTCGGAATTTCTGTCTGCGGTACAACGTATACTTTAAGGATTATGTCTATCCAAAGGTTTAAACGTTACAATAGAATGATAGTCCCATCGATGTACAGTGTTCGGATATATTTCTAACTGTATAAGCCATTGCTTTGAAAACAAACTAAAATAACTTTTAGATAAACCATTAAACGGCACGAATTGATCGAATTATTAACGACTAATTACAACAGTCTCGACATTAATTCACTCCGTCAGGTTTTGCATTTCATATGGTAATTATATTAGGAATATCAGATTAGGTTAGATGTGTGCAAGTTAACCTGAAAATATGTACCAAATGGGTATCACCAATCCGAAGAGATCTGGTTCAATATTTGTGGTTTTATATAAAACAATTTATTCGTTGTTAACCAACCTTATATATTGTTTACATTACAATTGGTTAATGTAATAAAAAAAAAATGATATTCTACAACTTGTCTTTCGTTTAATATTAAATCAACTTAGATGTGCACTTTCAATTAAAACTATCTGTTTATTGTACAAAATATCAACAACAAACTAATGATGAAGCAAAACGAGTGTTTATATAAATTGAACTTACACGTGAAATCATCGTATCCCTCTAATAAAATTACAATCTGTCGTGAATCGATAGACTTACAACGACAAAAAATTCATCGTTCACATTAAATCGTTCATTCCGCATGTATACTTTGATAATCTCGAAAAGTGATCGAACCATTCGTAATCTAGAATCCTCAACTGTTTTCGCGCATTCTAGCGATCGCTCCGAAGCATCCTTTTTTTCCGAATATAGCACGAGTTGTAAAATGTTTCGCGAGAATTACCATCGGTAAACTTTATCCATACAAAAGTGTATAATGCACAATTAAAGTGAACCTTTCGCGAATGATGCTAATTATTTCAATTCTAACATTGGATTTACTCGCTCTCGCTTCCGCCACCTCGATCTGAACTCGAGTGACGTGAACCAACGTCGCTTCCCGAAACGGATTTCCTGGATTCTGGAGTGGCAGACCTGAAACAAAAAGATCATAAATGATGAAAAGTTGTATCATCACAGAGGCAAGTGCATGATTCAAACGTTATTTACCGTGCTGAACCACTGGGACTTCGACTTCGTGAACCGCTCTTTGACCTGGAACGTGACCTGGATCTCGACACAGATTTGGACTTCGATCGGCTTTTGCTTCTGGATTTTCGTTCGTCCGACTGCGAACCGCTTCTAGACCTTGATCTTGACCTCGACCGTGATCCAGCTTTCCCAGAACCAGCGGGAGATCCCGATCTCGATCTCGATCCACTAGCTGCCGATCCTGATCTCGATCGCGGATGAGATCCGCTTTTCCTTGAACCACTACGCGACCTTGACCGAGATTGACTCTTTCTTGAACCAGATCTGGACCTGGAACCTGATCTTGAACGAGATCCGCTCTTGGCTGAGCCTGATCTTGATCTCGACGGACTTCTCGATCGCGATTGACTTCTCGATTTTGAGCCTGATCGGGACCTGGACCGGGACCGAGATCGCGACACTGAGCGGGACTGAGATCGCGAGACGGACCGCGACTGAGATCGAGATTGGGAACGCGAGCGAGAACGTGATCGTGAAGCTGATCGTGAACGCGATCGTGAAGTACTCCTGGAACGACTTCTGGATTTCGATCTAGAGCGAGATCTAGATCCTGAGGCACGGGAACCTTCGGATTCGGATCTGATTCTCCTGCCGCGAGCACGGCCACCTTCGTTACCGCTTTCCCCTCTGCAAAATAAATTAATGGTGTTCAATTGGCTACTCCATTGTATTTGGTACAACAATGGTATCCAAACTTCAATCAGTTCACAGCGTTAGAACATGGGCCTACACTTACCCGCTAGCAATTTTAAGACCTCCTGAATCACTGTCGGATTCACTTGTCGAAATAGTCTCTTTAGACAATGGCATCTTGCCCTTCATAGTCTCGGTAGTACTCTTTCGAGATACTTTGTCTTTCTTATTAGCTCCAGCTTTCCTTCCACGTTTTGGTTTGGGTCGATCGCTTTCAGAACCTGTATATTGAAAACATGTTTGTTGTATCTTGAATTATCTTATCCTCTTAGATAACGAATAACAAGCTTACCGCTTTCTCCACTCGCCATTTCCTTCTTGCGTCTTCTCTGACCTTTGCCTTTCCTTTCTTTGCGTTCACCACTAGCTTTCCTCTTGCGTTTCCTTTCCCGTGGAGCTTCTTCTCTTCCTTCGTCTCTACCAGAACCACCACTGTCGCTAACGTATTGATCAGTACGGACTCTTTTTCCTTTCTTTCCAGGCTTCTCTGATGGCATTTCTCCAAACACTAAAGCGTTCTTGGTCTTTTCAACATATTCTTGCCGTTTCTGTAACATTTCTTCCTCCTTTTGACGACGCATTTCTTCAAGTTTTCTTTGTTCCTCCGTCTGACGCATTTTGAATGCTTGTCTGTCGAAGTAAGATTGTTATCGCTACGCTGTTCGACGAATATCAAATATTTCCATGTGTCAATTTACCTTTCTTCTTCCTGTTTTCGTCTAAGCATCTTTTCCTCCTCGTCCAATCTCCTAGCCCGGGCAACGTGGTACTGTGCTTGCGATAACAAGTCCTGACATCTCCTTGCTTCCGTTTCTGCCAGCTGTTCCATTCTGTCGCCGTGTGTAGATAAGTATTGGAAATACTTATGCGAAAGTCCCAGTTCATGGACTGCTTGCAATACGGTTGTCAACGTTGACTTTTCGTCTTTCAAAATTTGTGTCGCCAAACGTTGAAGTACAAGCGCAATATTGTACAACAAAACCGTGTCCTGCGGTGCTACTCTTCTTGCCTATAATATTCACTCATTTATTTATTTAATAACTGTAACAAATAAACATCTTATATTTACCTTTAACAACGTCAACTTTGCTTCTTTCAATTTACCAGCCTTGAAGTAAGCTCTTCCGAGGTATTGCAAAACTTCGACGTGATGATATTTGTAGAATTTACGAAGACAATTTTCATACTAGTAAATCATATTCATTAATTAGTATCAGTGTGGGTTATAATATCAAATGTACGATATGAAATAGTTACCATTTGAATAGCACTAACGAATTGTTTTTGTTCAACATAAATGTGTGCAATGTTTAACCAAACATCGCAAAATTCTGCTGTTGCCTCTCGAACTTGAGCGAAAATATCTCTGGCTTCATTCACACAGCCTTTATGCGCTAATACAGCCCCGATTCCGTTCGCCGCCCAAATATTTTTAGGATCATTTCGCAAAACCTAAAAATTTCGATACATATATATCTATACACATATACATATTGTAAATAGTAATTCTTATTATAATACCTGTTTATACATAGCCAGCGCTCTATCTTGATGACGTTTTTCCCGTTCTTTATCCTTACCGCTTTGATGCAATGTTTGTAACCAGATGTTACCCAAAGCAATCAAAGAGTAAGCATCGGTACTTGTCGATGGATTTTTGAGAATTCTTTCGAATTTCTTCTGACCGGGGCCCCACTCCATTTTGGCTAAATGCAAGTTACCCAAAAGAGACCATGCATCTGGATGTTCATTGTTTATTCTCAATGCGTCCTTAAACCAATCGGACGCTTCATAAATTTGACCTTTATCCCGAGCCATACAACCAAGTCGTAAATAACAATCCACATAATTCGGATGTTCTTTCAAAATGTCTTTGTACAGTTTCTCCGCTTTATCGAAGACGCACAAAGCTTCGTTCAGACGTGCTAAATTATACGTTGTTGTAACCGCGATTGAGTTATAGTACACAGAATCATGTAAGGCATCGGCTTTAGAACGCGCTAAAGATTCTTCCAAATTTTTTCTAGCCTCTTCTAAATTCCCAAGTCTGCAACATAGTAGACTACTAGTTTAGAAGTGGTATAAAAAATGGAATTACAAAATGAAACATCGTAAATACCTATAATGTAAAGCTCCAACGTTATTTAAAATTTCGGGCGGTATGTCCGCCTGAACTTTTTCTTTCAAAATTCTAGTTGCAGTACCGTATGCATTTAAGGCTGCGTTAAGGTCACTTTGTTCCAATATTTGAGCTAATTCAATCCATGCTTCGACATCGTCCGGAAATTGTTCTGTTACTTTGCGAAGATGATTTTTAGCGATATCGCGTTTCGATTGTGAACTCGAATTCGCGTATAACGATCCGAGAATTTTCATCGTTTCATAGTTACCAGGTTGAGCTTTCAATACTTTCTCAAAACACTGTGCTGCCTGTGATAAAAAATGATTAAGGGCGATTCATTAAATTTATCGTATTATATATCTCCTATCGAAGACTATGTTGTACTTACATTTTCTGCGTCCCCACGATAAACGTACATTTGACCTAAACCAAAGTGGGGCAATACAAAAACTGGAGGAGCAAATTGCGTTGCTTGATAATAGTACTGAAATGCTTGATCATAGTCGCCCTAAAATAAATAAATTACTAGTTAAAACTTTATTAAACACACGGAATCAATGTGTAATAAAAATAAGCTTACTTGAACATGGAATGCTCTAGCTAATTGATAGCAACTCTCTGCACGCATAGCTTCATTTTCGGTATTGTGAAATGCATGCAATGCCAAGTGCTGTACTTTGTTATAATCTTTCTTAAAGAAGAAATGATTTGCTAAATGATTCAACACCATAGGATTCGTTGAATCGATCGTGTAAGCTTTAGACAACATTTGTACACCGGTTCTGATACTATCTGGTTGTTGTTGATTTAGTTTTAAAACTGAAAGTCCAACCAGTGCTCCGACACACTGGCCATCTAATTGTAGAGCTCTTTCAAATGCTAAACGTGCTTTTTCCTGATTGTTCAACTTCATGAAACAGTGTCCCATTCCTAATCTTACAGCAGCTGGGCAGTTTGGATTTGTCCTCAATGCCTTTTTATAGAAGGCAAGTGCACCCCGATAATCTTTCTTATTGAATGCTATACACGCTTTACCGAGTAAAGATGGGATATTATTTGGAGATTGATTCAGTACAAAATTAAATTGGGCATCTGCTTGATCCATTTTGTCGCCTTCCAAGAGGCAAAAGTAAGCTCGGCCAAGTAAATGATTCTTGAATATAAAATATATCATTTAACAAATGTTCAAACAATTATGACTCTGTAAATACTATCTAAATTATGAACATATACCTGGTCATACATAATGATCTTATCAGCAGTCGTATACAGTAGCGTGGCTTTTGTGAACAGATCTCTTTTCTTATCTTTATTTTTTTCCCTGTTGGCCTCTTGCACATAATATGCGGCCAACATGTCCAATGCACGCATTTGATCTTTCTCATAGTCACGATAATCGATATTAGCATCAATACGAGAAGATTCAAGTATCTTAATAAAATCTTCGATTTTATGTTGTTTGTAATATTCAAGCTGCAATGAAAAGCAATGTTTCACCGTATGTCACATCTCTATCTCAACTATTTAAATATTTAAAGGTACATACGGCCAAATTGACCCAGATATTAAGTTGTGCATGTTCTTGGCGTAAAATTCCAAGAACTTCATCACCTTCTGGTAACTGATCTAGGTAGAGTTCTATTACCTAACAGAATGTAATTTTAGGATTAAAATAACGTTTCTGTGATATAGACATGGAAAGGCATTTAATTAGACAAAATGTACATACAAAATTCAATTTATTAAAAACTTCAAATAACAATGAACTAATATTCAATTTTCTATACAAAATACAAATAGAGGGTATAGTGAAAACAGCAGGAACCAAGTAAACCCGATAAATGCGACGAAAATAGCTTGATTAAAGCAAGGGAAACAAAAACTATCATTATATTTCATTACAAAACAAATTCTGATGTGTTCAAGTAATAGTGTGACGTGTGTGGCCGTGTCTAACGTGTACGACGCATTCGACAAGCATCCTGTTTAAGAGGTTAGGTGCATAGAGTGGTCGCCTTATCACGATTCTTTAAAGATTTTCAAGATGCGTTTAATGGATGTAGAACAGGAACCGTTTAGTTGACTCCTGATGCCTTAAAAATAATAAAACTGAAGGTCAGAAACAGAAATATTCACCTCGTCTGTGTCACGCAGCGGAATCTCTATAGAACCCGCCATTGCGGCTTCATCACTGATTTTCGCGACACCATACGACATGTAGCCACCAGATGCACTATTTGGAACTGTAAACACATTACAGAACGCGCTACTTTTAAACCATATGGAATTAAATAATAAACGGTAATGTAAATATCAATAATGAAACAACAATTGTATTTGATTTGTCGTTCGTTTATTATGTGTTTCGAAAATAATATACATAAGACTTAAAAACAATATTTCAACATGTACATGGACGATACAATATAAATTCAATATAACACACGGACGAAACTAAATAGAAGAATCATAAAAATATTTATCACCAATTTTTACTTGTTATTATACATATAACAAGGAAATCAGCTTCCTCCAATGCTTACAATTAAATCTAGTAACAGTAAGTTGTACTTCATTAACTTACAAAGTATGTTGAGCAACAAGGATTTATAATACTTATAGTTCCATAAATATTTAAATGAACAACGCAGAATGCATTTATGCATCGTTGATCGATATTAAAACGGCGAATTTCTTAGAAAAACGACCGATTATTACAAACTTAGCTCGACGAAGACATTCTTTAGTTATTCTTATCCCTATAACATTGTATAAACCGAAAAAAAAACATTTTCGTATTTGTCGATTGGAAATTGTGTATAAATCGCTTAACAAGAGCATATTCGCAGTAAATTACTTTTCCTACTCGTTCCGATGCGTTTCCATCGCGGTATCCCATTTAATCGTAATAACTTCCGTAAAAAGAGGTGAAGGCCGTGTCGGAGCTAACGCTCGGTGGCAGACTGGTTGCATCCACCGTCTCCTTTTCACTGCCAAGGGTTGACGCCCTTACATCCAGGGTCCCACTCACCCCTGACATTCCTGAACTGGTCGCCATCTCCACCTCACCAACGTCGGGATGTGACATGTGTCTTAAAATGACGTCACTTCAATTCATGATCGATCGTTTATTAATTTTCTGTCGACGACGTGGACGTGATTTAATTAGGGAAAATTATTTTTCAACTACGGGCTTCAAAGTCAATAGTCGCGAGAAAATTTTCTTTAAAAATATGAACGGTAATTCCGATCCTCTAAATTTATTTCGCGAATATGTACAAAAGAATTTACGAACGCTCAGAAAGGAGTGAATGGAGCTCTTAACGGAATTAGAGAGGCGTTAGTTGTTTGAAGAAAGAAATCAATAGGTGTAGACGTTAAGAACACCTCAGGGTCAACAGCGTTTTCTCATTTGTTTAGTCTCTTTGATCTTTTGATAAAAATATACCAGGTCGCCGTGGGACGTTGTTGACGTATTTGCCCATTGATCTTTCTTCTTGACATTCTGATCTTTTTAATCCTTTCGCTTAAGTAGTCGGTTCGAATCGAAGTTTCCCGCAGTGCGTTTCACAATTTTCATTATATTACAAGTAAAGCGAAAGGATTAATCTGTGGTCTGTGCAAATGCAAATGTTACCTGTAATCCGGAGCAGAAGATTCAACGTGTTGCCTTCGCGCGGTCGACCCCAGCGGTGTTCTCTTTATCGCGTAGATGTATATACCAGTCATTGTGAGCGTGTACGAGACGAAATACAATGCATGAAACTGGAACAGGTGGAAGGAGTCTTATTAGCATATGTACACGTTGTCGATGCAGACAGCGCAGCACGTGGAACAGGTTTCTATTATGGAATCAGGACAATAGCGTCGAATTCTTTTTTTCATTTTCGCAAAAATGTCTTTACCTTGTACTGATGAATCAGCATGCCAAATAAGACGTTGAAGGAGTCGGCGGTCAGCAGTGCTAGATGTAACGCCGTCGCCCCTGACTCGAACAGTATGACAGGCACCAGCGAGAAGAATACAAACTGTGTGATACAGTAAACCACCAAGAACGTAACCACCGGTGCGTTGTTCCACTGGAACGATTCCACCTTCATGCTTTCGAGCACGGCTCTGCAACAACATCAACGTGGAAGTATGGAATACTAAATCCGTCGTTGCACCCTCGTGACAGACTTACGTTTGCATGGAGCACAGTATAGTACCGAAGAAACCGATCATACCCAGATATTCTATGATATCGACCGTTTTAACGATCAATTCCTGCAGCACGGTGGTCACCGAAAATAATACCGCGCCACCGAGACACAGCATATCTCCAACCAGTTGATTCTTTCCTTCGCACAGGAAATTACGACTTAGCCAATTTGGCGGTTAAGCTTTATTTTTAGCGACGATTAACCCTTTGCGATTATATTTATTTCAGTCTGCTAACTGGATCAATTTTTCAAAGTTATATTGTGGTTTCTTCCAAAGTACTTTTACAAAGTCTTATCAAGGATTTTATCTTTGACACGATCAGAATAATACGTCCACAAAGAGTTAAAAATGCGAAAGACTTTATAGTAGAATCACCTGTGAACGCAGGATCCTTATTGTCATCGATGCCTGCCCAGACCAAGCAACCCACACCCATCAAACAAACGGAGACGCCGACTATGTGTACCATTCGATATCTGACGCCGAGAACCAGACACGAGAGACCCAGAGCAACCGGTATAGCCACGCAATCGAGCAGCTGAAACAAAATTTCCGGCATTAAATTAATACCAGCATCGTTAAAACTTCGACGCAACAGGGAGTAATTCTATAACGCTTGCATCTCGTTCGATTAAGAATAGCCAGCGAGGGGTGAACGAGGCGGGTCGAAGACCTTGTGTCCTCCTTCCACGGCCTATTGTATATTCGATACAATGGTTGCACCGTGTCATTCACAACCACCGCGAATCGTTTAATTGACGATTTAACCGCAAAAGTCGTAAGCACAGAAATCTATTGTAAGGTGTAACGTTTGCACCTTATTGTATCCATCGAACAAAACTTGTGCTACCATCGATAAACCGTTTTCAAAGACAATGAAGGTTTTCTAAATGTTAATGTTACCGAGCGAATTTCCTTCTAAATCGAAAGTGGCAAAGAGATTAAAGAATGAAAAAAGGAGTTGAATTTTTTTCAGCTTGAATAATTTATAAAGTTTTAAAAGGAAGACGAGTTACTAGGCCAGCACCGCATAAAGAAATGCAGAACTTCTTTATGCTCTTTAGAGACGCTGAAATCTTGTACGACATCATTAACGCATACCTGTATACTAGCCAGGCTGGTGAATTGGTGCGAGGATGTTATGAGTGTGCACGCTTCGACGTCAATGAGTGCCAACAGCAAGTATCTCCATCCACGGACTCTTATGACAGAAATTAGGCCGTTCCCTACCCCTCTGCAGGACATCCAGGTTGTGTATACAAGGCACATCATAACGTAATGCGGAAGATTTTGCCCTGATTAAATAAAAAATTATCGGCTCGTGATATCAAAATGGTCGATCGCCCATTTGTCAATAGATTACAATTACGATCGATCACGAATAGCTTACCGGTTGGAAGCAAGAGCTGATACGTGGTGTTGATGTGATGATTTACGAGGGTCATGAAGCACAATACCAAGGACAAGAATTGTCCCATTATTATCGCTCTCCATACCGACCTGTGAATAGTTCAATCGAAACGTGTGAACGAGTAAACATTTTAATAACTCTATGGATCATAAACATCCTCTCAAGGCACCACATTATCCAAACACACTCTTTTCTTTTTATATCTCCACTTCAATTAAATAAAGTACAGTAAAAATAATTAGGTAAAAAGTAGATTGGTACACAAGATCCATAAAAAAATATGTACATATTTACAAAAAGTGTATGGGAATATAAATATTTTTGTCTGAATTTGTCGATGAAGTCATTTTTGCTCGAAAGGGTGGATAAACACGACGAGCAAAACAAAGTGGTTTACACACGCACAAAAGTAACGCGACAAAAATCATAGTAAACACCCGCCACTTTTGTCCACGGACTCCCCCTTCAGCCGCCCAGTCGAGCCGGCTCAAGGGTGGTTTTTCTTCCGAAGATCCCCTTGGCCCACCATTCACCCCTTACTCACGTACCATTGTCCGAGCTCGGATATGTAATTTTCGATCTTGTCGCAGACCCCGTTCCTGGGCTGCATCGCGGGATTTTCGCCGCAACGACGATCGCCTGCTGACACTCCCATGCCATGGTGCATTTTCACCCCGAGGCTCTTCAACCACCGGCTCTTTCCAGAGGGGCGCTTGCGCGACCTCTTTCCCTCCATCGCTCTTTCAGGGATCGCTGTTTTTCCTTTTTACGATGGAAAACGAGGTACACGACATCGTCTTGTTGCTCTTCCGGTGTTCTAACGGAAGAAGAAAAATCGATGCTCGATAGAGTACGCACTCGCTCAGATTGGGAAGGAGATGCGGTAGATAACGAACAATAATAGTGAAGAATTTTTTATTTTATTCGAATAAAAGTTTATTCCCCATTTTTATACGAAGATTATTCATATGTAAGCGACGAAGAGTCTGAGAGTCATTCGTTCTTAAAATATTGATTATTCTATCGATTAGACTTATCCTCGATAAAGATTAAATGAGATGTGAATGGGAAGGTGACATCTGAAAGAGCATAAAAAAAAATAATTAGTAGTAACTATGAAAAGGACTGTAATGACGAAAAAATAATAAAGAAGTATGTCTTTCTTTATTCTCAGGTAATCTTCTCGTAGAATCGTTATTTACAATGTATTGACATGTTTGATTATATCGCGATTTCAGTCGTCAATGATCTTTAAAAAGTTCTCGCCGAGAACTCGATGATTCATATAAACTTCAAACATCATCAACTTATTAAATATCTTGCATATCTCAAACATTACGTTAATCAGTTAAATAATTTACGCGCAAATGTGGTCACACGACGTATGAAAAGAAGGCAATCGTAACGTTTATGATAATGTAGATTTGTGCAGTCGGTTCCCTTTGTCAACGATTAACAACACTTTTGCGATTAGATTCTATTACAAGGAGGAAACTATCGATTACACGATATCCAGCCACCCTTAAAAAGTTGGAAAAATAGGTTGGAAAAATATCTCGCCAGTCTCTCGGCTCGTTTGCTCGCGCTGGAAAGCTCGCGATTAGCGCGATTCCTTGTCGTGAAAAACCTCGCGTCTTAAAACTTGGAATAATAATAATAATAATAATGACAGTAATAATAAACGTCGAATGTAAAAGATACACACACGCGTTCTCTAGTTTCGTGTCTATCGATGGACGAGCGATAACGTTCATTTTCTAACGATTTAATCTGCAAAAATTGTCGAATGTTCTTAATGTACTCCTCATTGCGCGTAGAAATCGGAAACTACGATTATCGAAGAGGTTCGAGGAAAGGAAGAGTTTCCTTGGTAATGATCGATTGGTCATCTAGGTACATGTAAAACGATTGAAAAAATTTTTATTTCTTCTTGGCCTCTTCTTCTACCGCCTCGTTCTGCTTGCGGAAGCAGTCACCGACTGGGAAGAAGTCCCAACACCTTTGCTGGTACATGTTCCACACGTACGTTTCTTGACCGGTGTATTCGGTGTCTGGTTTGTTGATTAAGTGCATCAGGAAGAACCTGTGAATCGATGTTATGACAGTTAATACTTTAAACTATCGCAAATCATTGAAATAACTTACATGTAATTAGCAAGATTATGTTCCTGCTGAACGTGAGTATCGAATCCGTGAGGTACCGTGTCGAAGTATTCTTTTCCTAAACCGCAGATGAAACAATTGCTCTCCATATTCGTCTTCACGTTCTCCAGCTGGTCTCGAAGTTCACCGAACGCATCGATGATCAAACCTGAAGAGGATTAAATCAAAGTTGACTCAAAGTTGAACCTGGGGTAGAATTTCTTTTAATTTACCTTGAATAATAGCCAACAGAATGACAATGACGAAGAAGAAGAATGTGATGTCGAACATGATACGATAAACTTCGTAATCGTCACCGTCAGGTTCACCAATTTCGTCACCGATACCTCCACCAGCTCTGACACCTTTGTACAGATGAAACACGAAGCACTGAAACAAACAATCAAAATTTAACTTCTGTGTTCATGAAAGTCTAACATAATCGTTTCAATTCGTACCGTTAACATGTCATGACACTTTTTGTCGACCTCGTCGTCCTCTTCTTGAATGTAAAACTTCCTGAAGAAGTTGAAGGCTATCACCGTATATATGTACACCACGATCGTCAACAGCATCACCGTCAACACCAGCTGTTTGCCGTTGTGCGTGACGGACTGCAAGATCGTTCGAAGCGTTTTGAAACCAACTGCGACGTCCAGCAAGTGAGCGGCGAAGAAGAAGTTGTTGTAGTTGCCGAGGATCGAGAATATGAAGTACCATAAACTGTACAAAAATGCCTGAAGAAAGAGCAGGATAAGTCAGAATTAAACATGGAAGATCTAAAAATTTTTAATGGTATAAAAATGAATTTTCTCACGTTGTCGGTGATGGTGACTCCAGCTTTCCAAACTTGGTACCTCCAGTCGATGTTTACGATGCTGAAATGAGTTAAAATTTTATAGGATAGCTTCTTATTGTTAGTACAATTGATACAACGCTTGATAATTACTCGCTTCTGGGGCTCTCAATGATATACTTACAAGTGTATCAAACCAGAACCCTCTTCCTCTTGCTGGCTGAACGAAGTCTTCTCCATGCCCAGCAAATTGCTGATATAATCGAAGTCGTACGTCTCGCTGTACTTCTGCCTCACTTTCTTTTTGACGAATTTGTCCCAATAATTCACGGGGAATGTTTTCGCCGATATCACCATCTTATCCCAGTGAGCCTTGATGTCGTCTTCTTCCGGCGTCTCGGCAATGTACAGCCCGTCGAATTCCACCCTCCTCGCGATTTCCTTTTCTCGTTTGAAGATCGCCAACGGTACCTATGAAATAAGTAATCTCGTAGGTCTCGTAGTAATACTCGGTCTTCACTCAGTACGCATTCATACCTTCAAATGATAGTAAGCAACCAGCATAGCGAGAGAAACGATCGAATGGAGAACAGCCATGAGCCTCATAACGTGTGCCATGTAATAGAAATCCTCTGCAACCTCGACGTATTCCAACGCGTACTCGTCTTCCTCTTCTTCGGACTCGTTTTCACCGCTACCGCTTCCCAATTCCACTCCACCACCACTTCCAGAACCGGATGGACCCTCGCCAGACATGTCTGCCAGAATATCTGCTATAACTTGACCACTGCCCTCCTCGTCCCCGTCGCCGGCCAAAGAAGAAACCTATCGAATAACTCATGATGTAACGCGATATGACATAATCCATCATAGCGTGCATAATCTATCTTGAAACGTATAAGCTTGCCTTATAAAACAGCAACATGAAATTGATACAGAAAGCGAGAACCAGAGCCACGTATTTTAGGTTGTAGAAATTCCTTGCCAAGAACGATACAACTCGGTGAGTGTATTCGGAGAAATCGATGGAAGAGCCGGATGGTTCTGCCGTTGTTTCCTGTTTGGCTTCTGCTTCGACCGCTGCCATAGCTGCCTGTTGAGCGGCTGCTGCTTCCGCTGCGGCTGCTGCCTGAGCTCTTGCTTGTTCACCACTGTTAAAAAATGATCATTAGATATTCTTGGTATACGTGCCTTTTGAAACGTCGTTTCGTTTTGAAATGTAGTGTTATACCCTAATAAGTCAGCCAAGGAAACTGGGGTTTCCGAGTCGCCGCCTTCAGCCCTTGCACCGTCCTCGCCAGTAGCCTCTTCCGGTGTACTCTCGCCGGTTTCCTCGATGCTCGATTGAGGCGTCGAAGTTGCCGACTCGTGAGGCGCTATCTTTATCTGACCACCTTCTTCTTTTGTTATATCCATTCCGAAGGCTTGTACCTATTTTAGAAATCAGAACATTGCATTTTGTGTTCTAATATTTGATGGCTTTGCAATTTTGTCACACTTCATATTGTGTAAAATAGCTAGTTATGTTAATGCTGACCTGTAGATTAGATTCATCCGGCGTCGGTGGCAAAGCAGGCAAATGTCTCGACGGTTTCTCCTCCTCTTCCTTCACTTCGACAACAGGCTCTTCCACGTGCGGTCCCTTCATCAGCGCCAGTAACAATCTCATGAAGTACCTGATCACGCAACCAACCCCGAATCCGGAATAATAGAACGCGTAGAATATCATCTTAAAGAAACCGATGAAGAGTTCCAAGAAGGTCATCTGCTGCATCTCCGCGATCTTGTTCTTGATGTTGCTCGGCGAGAATATGGAGAAGAAGAAGTAAATGCCGTCCTTGAAGGTCTGAATGCCTCTCCTGATAGGATCCTTGTTCCTCTCTTCGTCGTCTTCCGTCATGTACGTGTAAGAGGACTCCCTCGCCTTTCCAATTCCACCGCTTTCTTCGACAGCCATCAAAGCGCTAGCGTGCTGCATCTCAAAGATGGCGTCCTCGCAGAAGTTGATGAACGTCTCCAATTTCTCCTTCTCGCCTGCCTCGACCACGGTGTTGTAGAAGTACGTCCTCTTCGACTCCTTGATCTGCGGCTTTTCCCACTGCTCGATGTTCGACTCCTTGATCTCGAAGTACACTCTCTCGATCTTCTTGTTGCCGCCGAGGATCTCGATCCTGCCGAGGAACGGCTCGAAGTAGTTCAACACGGAGCCAGCCGTCTCGAGGAACCTGGCCAGCCTGGGTTCGTTTGGCATGTGCTCGGACAGATTGGTGAGCAACACAGCGAGATTGAAGCCGATTTCTTTCGCAGGCTCGTGGAAACGGTCCATGAACGCGACGTAGTCGATCTTGCCGTCGTGGTTCGTCTCGCAACAAGCCAGCAGGAACTCGATCTCCTCGCTGACAATATTCATCGTTATAGTTTTCGAAGATGTAAAAGGAATCTGAGATACTTACTCGGTGTAACTCTTCTGTTGTTCCATCTTTTCCTTGAAATCCTTCGGGTACACCCAGCCATCGCTGTTCAGATCCACTTCCAGGAAACTGGGCGAAGATACGAGGTCCTTCAGCTTCAAGAACATATCGAAGTACTTCAGAATCAGCTCCACGTTGCTCGCAGACTCTACTAGCGTGTCCACCATCTGTTTTCCGATCGTTCCGTTCACGACGTTTCCTGCAATAACATAAACCATGAAGCAAAGTTCAGGATGGTTTGGTTTGATTGAGAACTCATACCTTCAAGCATGGAGAGCATCATGGTGATCATGTCTTTCTGCAGATTCAGTAATTCCTTCAAGAGATCCACTTGGCTCGAATGTTTCGATAGCTTATCTTGCATGTGAGAGAACAAAAAGAGGAATCCACCGACCGCGTCCCACAATCGAGAATGAGCTAGCGCCTGTTGATTCTGCGCGCAGGGACCTTGAATTACTTCAGTCAAGGTGTTGAACACCTGACTGGCAACGCCGATCGCTTTGAAGAAATTCGCCTTTCCGGCTGGATCGATAAGTTCTTTGCTGGAGTAGTGCCAGTAGAAGTCCATGATGGATTCTTGAAGTCTCAACAGGTAATCGACCGTGCAGATGACCACGTTCACCGTCGTCGTATTACCAGCTTGAGTTCTCAGATAATTTTGCCAGTCTACCAACAAAAAAATCGTTACATATTTTGTTCTATGCATCTTCGTGAGACAAATTCAAGATTAACTTACCGAGATTGTGACCCTCGCAAGTCAGTTGTATGAATCGGAAGAGTGCACAGGTAAACTCGGCGTCGTGCATGTTCTTCTCCCCGGCAGCACCCTCGGAACCCACTCCGAGACCTTCCGCTTTCGTGTTCCTCTCGAACGCGTCCAAGTCCAGCACGCTGCAAGAATTCATCAGACCAGCGATCGAGGTGAAGAAACCCACGTCCTTCTTCTCCTTCAGGTGGTTCAGCATCCCGCGTTGTATCTCTATGTTACCACCGCGCAGGATGGAGATACCCAGCTCCAAGGTTTTCATCACCATTTCGCTCGGAAGACCTTTACAGGCTGATATATGAAGCAGTACCATCTCGGCCACTCCTCGATTAGCGAGACGAGCTTGGTGGAAGAGGAGCTTTTGCTTTTCCATTTCTTGTTCCTGTACGAGTGTCAGAATCATTGAAAATGTAGCTTAGAACCGTGGACGTTCAAAGGTTAGAGATCTTACCATCAGTTTGTGCATCGGTCGCTGTGAGTGAGCATTAAAGAGACATCGAAGATTAGCGATGTTAGTTAGTATTGCTTAGAATATGTAATGGGTCGGGTGGAATTGCAATTAATCTCGAAAAGTGATCAGGGATACGGCCACCTTTGATGCAAGCATATGTACAAACACGTACACCGGTGAGCATTTGGCTTTCCTACATGAAATGGCGTCGTAGGGAAAGGAGGTCCCATTATAGTTCTTGAAAGTTACCTGTTTCCCTACACTGCAATTTGCGTCAGGGAGTCTAGCTCACCGGTGTACGCAAGGTAAACTTTCATACAGGTCAACTATGTCCTACGATGATATGCCAGGTATGTCGATTTACTTTGCATTTGGCATCAACATAAAGTTGCAAGTACAATTATGGAAGCAATTGAATTTCCGCAAACGGCTGCTTGTTCTTACCATAAGTGGCTTATGGCCCCGCTTCTACAGGGTTAGTACGCGAGAAAAAGACACGAAATTGTTATTAAGTTTCAAACGCTGCACCATTTTTCCATAAGAGCTATATTGTCCAATTGAAGAGTTTCTTTAACAGAAGCTTCAATTTCTCAAAAGTGAACTTACGTGGATCGAGGCACCACCTTCTTCCTCTCCGCCTCCGCCCTCGTCCTCGCCTTCTTCCTCCTCTTCTCCACAAGATTTCGATATAATTCGCGCGTAGCTCATGTACAACGGATCTTCTTGAAGAGCACCAGATCGTTCTGTCATGGCACCGCGACAGAACGTTGTTACAAGTTGCGTTAGGGGATCTGGTTTTCCCTCGTCCTCGTCTTTGTCCATTTTCTTCAATTCCGCGTCCTCGAAAGATTGCTTTGAAACAAATACACGTAAGTGAAACAGCGATATAAAATAATGATGGAGAGCATAGAGTTAAATGTTTACCGTAAGGTCTTCAATCATCACTTCCTGACCGACATTCTCATCCTGCAACCAGAGCTCGTAGTACGTCCGTGCAAAGATGTTTATAGCCCGATGCCTGCAACGAAGATTGATAATCAGAATTTAGCATTTATGGTAGGTTACGATCATGCAATGAAACGGTCGCTTTACCTTCGTAATTTGTAAAGTGGTTCGCTACGTAGACATGCAATCGCTGCCCTTTTTCTCGCTGCACACAACACGCGCTTCCATCCACCTCGAGATGGTGGAGGTTTCGTTGCCTTTTAGCAGCATGCACACATAACTATAGTTGTTAGATCACTAACAAATAACTACAGAAGCATCGTCGATAGTTAGTCGGTGTCATTCTTACGCAAGCTTTCTCATAGTGAACATCAAAATCACCGATCACTTTGTTATCTTTGCATAAATGTAATTATAAACGCAGCAAAGGTGTGAGGAGCAAATAAACGAACAAACTCAACTGTTAAGGCCAATCAAACCAAAAAGGGATACCTGGGCAGGGAATGTAGGGAAGTTTGACGGAAACAAGCGATCACCGCTCGTTTACGTTGTATCGACACCACTGATCGATATTGACCCTTGCTCTGCTGTTGCGGATGATCTATCTACTCGAGAAAATAAATTCGCTAAATGAATCGAAAGAATTCAAAGTACCAAACTATTCGGATAAGGATGATAAAATTGGGAAGGTTAAATGAATCAACGATAATCTTCTACTTACCATATGTAAACCGTAAAGAACTTTTGCCATGTCGGTGATCCTGGCAACGACGTCCTCTAACTGCTGCGCCTTCACCGGTTCCATCGAATCCTTCTTCTGACCTAACTTGGAGTACAGATAATGCTGCCAGGACATTTCATCGGCTGGGTCGATCTTGTCTGGCAAGGTTAACTGGGTTTTGGCAAATTCAGAGATCTCGTACTCCGGCATCTTCTTCAGGAACCTGTCCTTGCAATGTTGCACCAATTCCTGTTCACGACCAGCGAACAAGTTCAGACCGACCGGTAGCAATCTCTTCAGACAGGCTACCATCAAGGATGCCTGAACTTCTTTGTCCTTGTCTCTCTTCTTGTCGCGATGTTTCTTCTTTTTCTGTGAACCATAATATTTCGTACAATGTTTCTTATAATCAAGGGCTAAGTTTCGGTACCAACCTTGCCACCTCCGGAAGGCGCCGTTCCATCCGAAATCGTGGTAGGTCTCCTGGTCGCAGTGGGCATGATCAGCACCATATTATCGATCTCGTTCGCCGATATGAAGTTCTGTTCCTCGCGCAGGAAGTACTGTGACTTGGACCAGATGTTGAATATCGCAGCCACGTGGTTGTAAAGATCCTCCGCTTCCGGAATGTTGTTTCGTAGCCAGTGATTCCTCTGCAGATCAACGTACTTGATCAGCAGGGGGTAAAACGAGTAGATATCGCGAACCAGAAGTTGCCAGTCCTCTTGTATCTGCGCCTCGACTTGCGACGTGTCGTCGGTGGACGATTTGATGAAACCACGAAGAGACTCCTCCTTGTGGAACATGTTATCCGTGCGCTTTCTAACTCGCTCGGCCAGCGGCAAGAAGGGATCTTTCAGTAATTCCTCCGAGGAGTTGATAATGATCTGCTGGGTGTAGGCTGCGATGCGCGTCATCCAGGGAGCATTTTCGTTACCGATGTTCTTCTTGATTAACTTCAGAACGTTTTTCAGGAGCTGGTTCATGTGATCGCTGGTGACCATGCTGACGTACGTTCCTTCCGTTGGATTTACGTTGTCCGGCCCTTGAGCCCACCAGAAGGGCAAGTAGGAGCAGAGCAGAGGAAGAATTACATCGACAACGTGAGGAAGATCGTTGTAGGTCTTTTCGGATTCCACGAACTGATCGACTTCTGTTAGGATCGTCTCCAGGGTTGGCATGCTCGACTCCATCTTCGTCATGATGTCCTGCGCTTCTAAGGAATGGTCAGCGATTCGATTTAAGAGAGAAAACTGATTGTGTTTGTTCAGGTGGGGCTCTAGGAAGGCTACTGGGAAGCAACTGGAGAAGGCACCCAGACAGGAGCCTAGGTTAGGTTTGTGACGTTCTATCTCCGTCTTCAAGTACTTCCTGTCGTGTGTCAAAGTGGAATCCACACCGAGAGTGTAGAGAGACGCCAGCATTTTGTAGGATGCCACTTGAATTTCATCCACTGCAAAGAGAGTATAAAGTTAACTTACGTTTATTATGGTGTACAAATCTAGTTTGACTGTTTACTTACGTAACAAGTCGCTGCCATACTCGCACGCAGCCAGATGATCGAACATGGCCGTGAGTACCGGCAGAACGACGCTGTTGATGTACGACAACGACGTCGAGGTTTTCAAATGTGTGCCCCTCAGATGACTATACTTTCCCTCCTGAAGATTCAGAATCGTATGACCCAGATCGTCCGCGGTGTTATTGAAGAAGGTCAACATGGAAGTCCTGATGAACTCGGGGCAATTCTTCACTAAGCTCTTCGCGTCTATGCCTTTAACGAGCACTTGAAGACAACGCACGGTGATCCTGACGTCTGGTCCGAAAGCGGCCAACCTGGATCTCAGGAGGCTAGCCAACTTGCAGAAGAGAGCTGCCACCATTTCCTTCTCCTTTAACGACGCAGCTCCAATGTTGTTCGTGGCTGTGGCCACAGCGATGAAATAGTTCCTGTGCGTGCTGAAGTACTTCTCCATTAACGGTAGCACAACCTTGCTGAAGAATTTGATGTCCCGCGTCGACGTCTTGAAGCTGTTCCGTCGGCTGAACGTGTCGGACGGCTTCAACAGCTTCATGTTGATGGTAGCCTTGTCCAAGTACGCTATCAGCTTCTCCAACAACGAGTAGGCGAACCGCAATTCCACCGAGGCTCCAGCTGTGGCAACTTCGGACTCTCCTCCTCGATTCGGCTTGTGGAGCTTGTAACCCTGGTACTGTAGATACTTGAGGAATTCTTGGGAACGTTCGCGGTCTTTCCGTTTCTCCTTGTCGGTCAGCAAATCGTATGGCACCAATTGTGGATGAATACCGCCTCCTGTTAAAGCATTTGAGTTAAACTTGTCTTGTTAACTTCAAATTCAGTCGGTGTTATGAGGTACAAACCGCAAGTAATCAGCTCTTCCTTCTTCTTCTTCGCCCAGATGTCGTGTGCATTGTCCGCCAGACGTTCAGCCATGTTCTGCATTTCTCTGCTGAGCGTCAGGTTGGTCATGTCCACCGGATGAGGATTGTAGTTGAACGGATTTCCCGAATCACCCTGGAACATCACCATAACAGTAGATCTAGGTTTATCTTAGTCTCTCTCTATTCGCTTACCTGACTTTTCGATGATCTTCTCATAGAACTACGATTCGTAGAAGGCACATCCACTTCCGCGTGCTCGACGCTCCAGCCTATGGCTAACAGAGCTTTCAAGCTCTCTCTGACCGGCTCTTTGTAGCGTTCTCTCTCGTAATCGTTTAACATATTATAAGGTTTCAGTCTGGGATGGGTCTTGTTCACTTCGGACCACTGTTCACCAAAAGTCCAACCGTTCTCTTGCTTGCGACTGGCCCAAGCGTCGTGATAATGTTCCGAGAACTTTTGCACTATCTGATTCAGATCGTTGTTCAGTACCACGCTGCATAAAATATGGAAAGGTCGTTAATTCTTACGGATTATTTTATGGAGTTGCTGAAGGTAGATTACGATACCTAGAGGTGTTGATCGGTTGAGGGTTGTAAGGACCGTCCGGCGACTGAGTGGATGCAGATTTACTACCGTACCATTCGTCGTCGTAGTTCTTCGACAACGAATAATCAGGTGGTAAAGCGCAACCAATGGCCGTGAGGCAAGGCAAGGCTTTTCCGAACAGTTCTGGATCGTAGTCCATCTTGGACAGAGAATCGAATATGTTGCTGAAGAGCACCATAGTTAAACGTTTCTCTTCGTCGCTTGAGGCTCCGTAGGCGCCTTGTCCACCGGTTGATCCGTAATATTTCGCGCATCGGTCGTAGTGCAGAGTCAACAGCTGTTGTAGAAAGTCATGAATGAATTCGATCACCGCGAAACTTGCTGTTCAATTTTCGAACGAATTACTTACCCTGAGAGCGACGGTCGTATATTCGGACAGCTTGGACACGTCTACGGTCAGTTTGCGGAGCAGTTTTAACAGCATGCTGGGTTGCATTTGGCTAGACAGAAAATCAGATTAAAGGAAAACTATTTATCGGAATGATGATGGTGGCGGTACTATTGAATCGACAACTGAATTCGCGACATTCGTACTTGCATGTATTCGATGATCAATAACTTTTAAAGTAAAATACACAGGAAGATCGCGAATTCAGTTGGCAACATAATTAATAAGCGTAGTTATTAATAGCGATTATTACTACGATTTATCGACAGGCGAGAATTAGCGGTTTAAGGTAGTTAATAAGGACTTACGAGACATTTAACTCGTGGACGTCTCTTGTTAAGCAACAAAACGATTCCGTTAATCATCTTATGGATACGTCGTAGACGGTCGTGCTTACCTGGTCAATGCCACGAGGAAGTCCGACACGGCTTCACGTTGACCTTTCGTCAGCATCCTATTCTTGCTCAATCTGTAGACAGTGTGCAGCGTGGCGTCGAGCAGACTGGCATAGTTGTCTGCCTCGTTGTAGAACTTGGAATGCTTGATCAGTAGAGGTAGGATACTGTTCCCGATGTAGCGATTCATCGCCAGTGCCATGTCAGACTCGTAGCCATCGTTCTGATTAAAGCAAAAAAATTGCAAAGACGATTCCCATTTCCAGTATAACCATATAGTGTGTGCTTACTCTGTCGAGCATCGTGGCAGCTCTAAGATCAGGCAAGAAGGCTTCCTCGAGTATCTTGAAGAAAAGCTCCCTCGTTTCGATGCCATAAACGCGTTCCAGAAACAGCACGACGCTCTGTTTGTGTCCCGGGATCAAACCGGATGGCATGTCGCTCTTCGGTTTCTCTTCTCCAGCTGCTGGATTCAACAGAGTGAATCTTAAGGACAACACACCCTGCAGATCATCCAATGGTACCAGGGATCGTAGAATGGCCCTCGCTCGCAGAGACTCGTTCTTCCCTGAAAAAGCCATTCCGTTTCAACCCGACGAGTTGACGAAATTTCGAGTATCACAAAGAAAGTATAGTTTCATTTCGTATATATTACCAACGGATTCTGTAGAAGCCTCTGTTGCTCGTCAAAAAATAAACACTCTTATTAGATAAACCTTGTTCTGTCTGTGCTACAATTTACTGTGTATTACTGTGAAGTATGAAGTTGACGATGAGGGTGTTCGCTTTGTTCGTTCAAACAACAAAGTGTGTGTTTTTTATCGAGCGATGATAGATATTTAGAAGAAATGAAATCGCGTGGTCGATGGTGATGTCACTTACCTTGCTCGATGACGGAAGAATCTGGAGCGCAACGACCTAGCAGATCTACCAGGGTGCAATAGAAGTTCAAGATCGCAGCTCCAGTGTCTATGTAGTCCTCGTCGTCGTCTGATTCCGGAAGGGGATGCTCGAACTGCATCACGCTCGCTGTACCCTCGGCTTCGTCGTGCACCTATTGAATGATGAATACTCGAATATAATTCACAATGGAAAATTATATATTCGGATCATACTTGTCGTCGGTCAGCAATGCGTTCGGACATCTTGTTGGCGTCTATAATCGCTCTCAATAATCCTTCACCCTCTCCTCGAAGCGCAGGTCCCAAGCATTCCGGTCTTCTGATCAGCAATCTTATCACCAAGTTAGCATTCTCCTCGACGCTTTCGCCTGAAATTATACTGATTATTAACACGAACTAAAAACTTTTACAAAAGAAATTACCGTTCACCCAAACGCAGAATCTCAAGAAGTCCAAGTATCGTTCACCCTCCACCGGGTCCCATCCCAGGTCAGGATAGCCTTTCTCCACCAATTCGGAGTTCGACTGCAAACCGCAACGAGAGAGATAAATCGCAATCTTTTCGAGATAATGTTCTCTGAGAGCCAGAGCTAGCTCCGTGTTCTCCATGAGAGACGAATAAGCCACGTCCAGAGGCGTCGAGCCTCTCAAAGATGGCCTCGACAGTAGGATGTTACTGTTCTCCAGCAGGAAGTCGAAGTGATCGAACATAGCCTTCTGATTCTGTCTCGATGTACGACAGAAGTAACACAAGAATCTACAACAGGCTACGACCATCTCGTGAGAGGTGTCCTTCTCTTTGGATGCTGGTTCGCCTTCGGTGGTTTGGGGCTGAGTTTGAGCGTCGGATTGCGCCTGCGCCCGTCTGCCTAGCGTGTTCATCATAATTGCCATCACGTTCTCGTGGATCCTGAGTACTCTGATCAAGTCCGGATGCTGGAAGAACGTGTGATTGTTCACGAGCTTCCAGAGTCTTTCTCTGACCAGTTCCTCCTCTTCTTGGGACATCTGCACAGGCAGTAAGGCACGGATCTGGCTGAGTCCGACCCACATGAGGGCGACGTCGTCCTTGGTCTTGCTGTTGATCACGTAAGTCTTCTCCAGAGCTCGAATTAGTTCGCCAACGGTGTCGTACTGACGAACTAGAAGGCTGAACATCTCTCGAACCAACTTTGGCGTTTCGATCTGCGACTCTTCGGCCCAGCTGACGATGGTTTTTATGAGGACCTTGCGGAATACCTCTGCGAAAAAAGAATTTTGTTAATCTAGATAATATGTGCAAATACTTAGACACATTGGAACGCAATTGCACCTTCTGGAGTCTTTCTCTGTGGTTCAGGTTCTGGTTTGGGTTCCTCTTCCAATTCTTTCACCGCGTTGATGAAGTTGAACAGCCTCTTCATGGCACCAGGTTTCTGAACTTCCTCCACAGGTTCGTTCTCGGCATCGGCAGCTTCCTGAAGAGCGTGCAAAGACACATAGGACATAAGATTGTTGTGGAACTCGTTCATTCTGTTTATCAGATCTTCTCCGCAAGGGATGTTCTCTGGATCATCTGCGGCTTCCATGTTCTTGAAGCTCAAAATCGCGTTCATCTGCTCCCGAGGTGGGCACCTGAACTCTCTGGTCTTCTTCGCTGCCACAGCCGATGGCAGGTCAGACTGTTTGATTTCTATGTAACGACGAAGTTGATCGGACTGCAAATCACCGACGAAGTCGTGGCTGAAGGCGATGATCGATTCCACGCGATGTCGAAGCTGGATGTCGTTCAGATGATGGAGAAGATAACACATCTGTAGTTTCGCTCCTTCCGCCATTTTCATATGAAGTAATCCCTTCTTGTGCTCGTCTTTCCCTTCTGCAAGTCGGATTTGTGTCATACGTTTGATCGTTGACGATGAACATGTTAATAAAAAAATCAAACTACCTTTGTCAAACGTCGGATCCCACGTCTCCGGATGAATCATGATAAGAAGCTTCATGATATCCTCGTTCCTCAGCATTCCCACCAGGAGTAGTCTATCGACCAGCTTCAACAGTGGCCTGCAATAAACAATTGTTTAAGTACATGACTTAGAAAGGGATCGAAGGATGCAGTAGCAAGCGATGCAAAGTATCCTGTTAGCATTCTTCTTCTTTCTTTCGCATTATCGTTGACGAAGACACAAAGAGCGCAGAGCAGCCCAGGCGTGCACGTGCATTCATAATATTACATACAAGAAGAGATTCTCGTTGCTGCCACCGATCGGATCTCGATTGTGAACTTGATTGACTTCGACAGCTTCGTTCAAAGCCATCATCACGTAATCCCTCACCACGTCCAGAGGAAAGTGGGGACTGTAGAGGCTCCTTATGTTCTCGATCGTCTGATCGCTAGAAGGAATTTCCCTTGATGTCGACCATTAGTTTTGATTATCGTGTTCATGTGCTGTTTTGAGTGATAACTACTTACCTGATATCCGTCATTTTCATTTGAGGACGAACGGACTCGGTTTCTAGGTACCTGAGGCTGTGCCTCATTTCTTCGTCTTCGTACAGGTCCTTTAGTTCTTGACCTGTAAAAATTATACACGTTATGTAACACCTTTTTCGATTTGAACGTGGGTGCCAGATATAGGTGCTAGATATTTACCTAAAGGAATGATGTATTCGTTCTTGCATACTTCCATCGTGGTCGCGTGCGACTCGAGATGCAAAGCTATTAGCAAGTCGTAGAATCCTTGTCGTAGGGGCCCGGACATGTATTCCGCTCGAATTGCATATAGTAATTGTTTCTGGTCAACGTGCTGGCACAGAGCGTGCGCTGCTCTGTAATTTGACTGGTAGCACAGGGCTGCGTACAGTGTCAAAGTGTGCGCGTGGAAGCTGTGAAACAAATTTTCATCTTGAGAAATAATTTTGAATCGAATTAAATTATATACGATACAGAGATGACCATTCAGACGCTGGCAGATTAAATTCAGATTGCTAACATATCTCACCTGAGTAGTTTGTCCATTTCAATAAGTTCCAAGATATCGATACACCTGTCCTCTTCAGGAATGTGCAAAGCCAGCATGGATATGGCGTCCTCGCACAACATGGACCACCCTCTGATGTCGGACAGCTTCAAGGCATGCACCTGCAGCGACTGATTGGGCACTCTAGCCCACTGGTGAGGCTTCAAACATTGCACCTTCAATCTAGGCGGAAATTGCGGAATAACGTGACGTTCTGAATTTTGTAAGACCGCAGCGGATAACGGTAAGGTGGTGGAGGTTCTTCCGAGTTCGATCTGAAGGATCTCTTTGCTGGTGGCTTCCACGAAGATGGCGGGGAATAGTTTGGTGTCTGGTTCCATCCTGAATTTGTGGCTGGTCTCCTTGCCCTCGCAGGTGAACGAGACCCAGCCAGTCGCCGTGTCTACGAAACAACCGACGAACATTCCTTGAGACGCACCTTTACCAGATGCATCCTGCGTTACCTCGTTGTATAGCTCGTCCGCTCTCACCATATAGCAGCTCTGTCTATCGACCCTGCAATCAAATCATTGACTCAAATTTCTTCAATTTTGATCGTTTTCTAAACTTTTCGAATTGGTTTCTAAGGCCAAACGTACTGTTCTACTGGGCGTTCGTAATCGTCGGTAATGACGACAGAGGCCTTCCTTACGCGAGACAAATTAAAGTCCTTGGTGTGCAAGTGGTATTGAGAAGTGACCCAGCCAACATAAACGTGCGTCGGATCCTGTCCAGGGAATATCCTGACTCCGTAGAAGTATTCGTTCATCAGCTTCAAGCACTCCGTGTCGTATATCTCGTTTCCAATCGACTCAACCCCGGATCCGCTGAGAACCGACATAGCCTTTGGCGCGTTGCGTTCCGGAATTTGCGGTGGCACCACCTTCAAATCCGTCTGTGGACAAATATTTAGTCACTCGATGCTGTTAAACGAGTGAGAATAACGAAGCAACTCGGTTGGACAACGATGCATAAATAAATAAATAAAATAAATGATTTTACGTTTGATATGCGAACTTGGGGAGGCCGACTACTTGCTTTGTTCATCGGTAGAGTCTTGGTGCTCTTGTCGGACACGTCAGATCGCACAGGCGGTTCGGGCGTTTTCGATTTCGCATCCGGAGACTTCGCTTTTCGCGAGAAGAACCTGCAAAATTTATTCGAAAACTTATTTATCGAACAGACGCAAAGATTAACTATGGTGGAAATTTGAGAGGGTTCGTTGATGCAACTTACGGAACATCCTCTGTTTCCTTGCTAAGTTAACAAGATTAAATATCAGAGTTTGTTCATCTCGAATATAAATGAATTTGCAATTATACTAACCGGAACGGCGAACGCCCACGCTTCTTCTTGTCGTCTTTGACGTCGCCGTTCATCTCTCCATATCCGTTCATATCTACCTCGCTGATCGCGTTCTCCATATTGCCTCCACGAGATCCGTAAACAGATCCCTTTCTGGGTGGTCTCGCAGGCTTGTTCCTTTGCATGGGAAGCGGCGATTCTTTCATCATTTCGTCAGCCTCGACAGCATCTTCTGAATAGTTTCTCTGCAATCCTGTAATTAATAGAATTCGATATGGAATATCTTTCTTGCCATCACCGTTCAAAGTTTGACTTAGGTACCTTTGATGTCGCTCATGCTGAAACCAGACTTCATGATCTGCTCCATGTGAGCAGAGGGCGCAGCTTGCTGAGCTTGCTCCACTTGTTCGGACAACAGCTTGCTTTGTCGCATCTTGATTTCTTGCCATCTTCGCAGCTTCTCGCTCTCGGAAACGAAGGTGGACTGACAGATAACTGGCAGAGATAGTCGCAGAAACTCCCAGTTTGCTTTCTCCATGGTTTCGAAGGTGTTGTGGGAGATCTTCAGGCAGGGTGGAGTGTCGGAACCAGCTGGAATTCTGGCCACATCGATCCTCGTGTCAGCCATGTCGTCGGTGTTCTCGAAGATGGGTTGATCCTTCGTGTACCAATACGTAACCAGTCGATTCATGTTCCTGAGATAATATTTGTTATTAATATCTTAATAGCGTCGAAATATCGATCCAAAGATCCCTTTACGTACACGCAAAAGGGCTCGTATCCTTCTTGCAAACCGCAGGTTGTGAAGAATTTCAGGGTGTTCACGTCCTGACCGAACGTTAGTTTTGCCCTTTGCCCGACCCCTAGCGTAAAAGCTGGGACAAAACAGTCCCCTTGCACGTCCGCGAACGATGTTTCACCACCGAGTGCATCCATCAACAGTTCTCCGTTCAGAGAAAAGCCTGGATAATGATATTTCTCGTAAATATTACTAGCAAGAGATCGAGTTAAGAAACAAAGATACTTTTCAAATTGCAAACATTAATTTAGGGCAGGTGATTATTTTAGTTAAAATTTAAAAATTCAAGATACCGAAGCAATGTACAATTAACTGCAACTATCTAGCAACGTTAGACATATAAATACAATTATGTACAGCTACGCAAAAGCAGGTGCGAAAATTATTTCGGTGAAACGTGCATGCATACGATAGCGACAGAGTGGTATAGAACGTTAAAAAATAAAAGTGATTCTGCTTCTAAGAATTCGAATTAAAAAAAAGTAAGAAAAAAGATTCGTAGGAAAGTGCATCGAGAGCGTTTCCTCAAAACCATTCGTTGTTACTCCGAATGAAATTCTGAACAGTCTTGCAGTAATTTCGAAACTTTTGGTTAATGATTAATAGATATGAATTACATGAATAGTGAAAGCATCGTTGCCGCTGACAGCAGAACACCGAGTAGAATACTGGATACGAAAAAAACAAAAGAAAAATGTACTATAGACAGAGATGATACCACTGCGATTTTATTAACAGGACACCATATATGTAGGTTGATTGTGCGACGAAACTTCAACACATGTACATAAAAGCGTTGCTGCGGTGATGTAACAGAGAAAGAATAATTTATAACAGCGAATACTTGCTTGTTTTGCAAAAGCGATTATCACAGTAGATTTTCTTCTCTTGCAAAAATTCGGATGATCAAGCAAAACAACACTCGCATCGACTGTACAAATTATGACGCGACGATAAATGTCGTAAATTACATTTCTTGGGGGTAATCTAATTCGTCTAAAAAAAGGAGAAAGAAAGAATTTCTCGCGTATCCGTATCGATCATGAATCTGACATTGGATCCGTGCGCGTTCGCAATTTCTGTATCCAGTAATCTATCTCTTGGATCAAATTCTATGTGTACATAATAGCTTGTAATCAAATGGCAGCTGAAGCGTTCGCTTAAAGATTCCGTCTTACTAATCGTTCGGTCAATTAGATCCAGGAAAACCCCGACAACGTCTCCAACCTGCCATTGTTTGCCAAATGTCTCGGCTGTGCCCGAGTATACTTTTTCCTCCTTTAAAATAAAATTTCACCAATTCAACATATACTTCGTGATTCTACGCGATCCGTGGTGACTACCTAACGATACAAATTCGACATCGATATTCGTGCGTGGGTGATGTTCCAGAACTAAGGGAAACGGGCGTAGCGGGAGATCGCTACGCGTTTCATTCGTATTTTTTTTTTCTACGCTGTACAATTGTTCGTGAGAAATGATCTCGTCGCGATCGATAACAAGGTCAAGCCACACCTTTTGAAATTTCCATCGATTTCGTTCGACCTTGGGACAAGGAAACGCAGAGAAAAGAAAAGAAACAACAAAGAAAACACGTAAAGGAACATATAGAGACAAAGACAACAGTAGTGGCGAGAAAAACTCAAAGAAAGTATAGTGGACCTCTATAGATCGGCTATTGGATAACTGGACTCTTACTGATAGTTCGGTCTGCGACGTCAATGAAACATCCAACTATGTCGCCCACTTGATATCTGTGACCAAATGACTCGTGGCTACCGGCGTGTACTTTAGTTACCTGACATTCACGATGGGTATCAATTATTTCTGACCTTTCACATTGGGCAACGACGCGATTAGAAATCAATTTACCAACCTTGCACGCTTAATCAAAATGCCATATCGATTTCATCTTTACCGTAGTAGACCGTCGTGTAACTGTACAGTAATTAAATTGGGTCAACTACTTTACACTTACTCGATCCTTTACTACCGTGAAGATGTAGCATTTTGATTAAGAATGTACAAAAGATAGAGAAGGATCAATTTTCTGAAATTGGACATTCTCTACCAATGTCCTTTCAATCTTACCGTCGACACAGTCGATCAATAACTTGTCTGAAATAAATGATTCGTTGCACGAAATTTGTTTCTCACGCAAACACTCCGGTATAAAGATTAAAATGTTTTATCGACGGTGACTTACATTGTAACCATCGAAGGCCCAAGTGCTCTCGTCGCTTCCCAGCATGCTGCCCGGCATGCAATCCGCTTTTGCCCAGCCAACTCGCATGGGACCTGCAGTTAGCACCTCGAACTCGAAGTACCATTTTCCACTGCTGACTGCATAATGCTTCTCAACGCGGTAGGTCCTGAAGGATAACTGTCGTAGCCTGCTCGCCTCCAGAAGCAAAGCTAAAAGATTCAGTGATGCATCAGAATAATTTCACGAAGCAGACTCTTGCAATATGCTCAAATAGTTACCCTCGTGTTGTTCTCCTGTAGGAGGTTCCAGCATGTATCCATAAACCAAGAGTGTCCTCACAGTCTCACTGGCCGTGTCGCGATTAGCTTTCTTGATGGCTTCGTCGACTTTCGGATAAGGTACCAAGTGTGGGCTGCGTCTCATCTCGGAATCCTCGTTCAATCCATAAGTCCAACCCTGGCTGATCCTCTCCTTGGCCCACAAGTTATGGGTGTTCTCCGCCAGTTGGTCTACCAGTTCCTCCATCTTCGGGGTAAGCGTGATGGCGCTGAGATCGAGTGGCGCCGGTTTGTATCCGCTGCTCTGTAGAAACGGTTCGTTGGGCAACCTCAAGGTCTTGATCCTAGACGGTGGTTTGTCCATGGTGATGTAATAACCGAGAGCCAAAATAGTCTTCAATGTCTGCACAGCCAGTTGCGTGTCGTAACGTTTCTCCGCAGCTGGCAGTCGCTCGAACTGAACAATACACGGGTGGATCTTCCTCAGATCGTCTCTGTGTTCGCCGTAGATCCAGCCAGCCTCGATCTTGTTCATTGCCCACATCTCGTGAATGTTCTCGGCTAGTTTGTCTCGAATTTGCTCGACGTAGGACGGTAGATTGATCATGGACGTGTCGACTGGCGCAGGAACGAAAGCGGTGTCGTCTTCGACCAGCCATGGTCCCGCCAGGACCACTTTGTTCATGTTCCCGAAGTAGAAGCACGGATCCAGGGACAGAATCTGATGAGGCAACAAACTCTCCACCAAGGGAGAGAATTCTTCGGGTGGTTGGAACTTGAGGCGACCGTGATCTCCGCCTAGGAGGAATCTGCAGGACAGTTTGGAAGAACAGCTGATCGCGGGAAAAAACATGCCGTCCAGATTGAAGTTCCTGAAGGATCCCATGATGGGTGCACCGTTGAATGTGAACGTTATGATGGGTACTGTCAGGTCCAACGCGCAGCCGATCACGTCGCTCTTCCTGATGTACGGTTCCGTGGCATTGTGGACCACTTGGGTCTTCCTGCCACCTGTCCACAAAAATGCACCGTCGAAACCGAACGAGTAGAGGTCGTCGCCAACACCGTTACCTCCCCATTTCTCACCACCACCAGGGTAAGGCATATATCTATTCGAGAAAGGTAAATTGTAATTATTTGTTCGGAAAGAGAATCGAAGATCAACGTACCCTGCAGTGTTCGCCCAACCGATCCTCAAGTGAGGCATCATGTGAGTCGTTTGCTCGATGTGGTCGACGGTGACTTCGAAGTACCACTTCTGATAAAGCGCGGAACCTTCGACTCTACCGACGAATATGTTCGGCCTGACACTCGCAACATGGTCGACCAGTTGCGTCTGAAGTAGAAGGTTCTTGCCAGGCAACAGGAAGTCGCAGATGTTGTTCTGGGAAGAACGAACCGCCACGCCGTTACCCACGCAGAGGGAGCAGAGAACGTCCAACACTTTCGGGTCCCTCCCGTGTTTTTCCAGCAACGAAATTATGACTTTAATGTGTTCATCCTATAAAGAGAAAGCATCTCGATAACGGTTCCACGAGAGTCTGGTATTTTGATCAAGTTTGCACTTACTCTCATCATGTTTAAAGCTTCGGGAGAATCGATGAGCACGCAATGAAGTACATCCAACATTCCGGTGCCTTCGCTGGAAGCTTGCGAACCCAATCGACTGAACAGCCAATTCAGTCGATTGCTGTTAGCGAATTGCGCGCAGTTGGTATGGTTTCCTTTAATGATGGCTGCCAGTAATTGATACAAGTATCCGGAAATTTGGTCCCACGCTTGGCCGCTCTCGTCCCCCGAAAGTGCCACCAGAAATCCCTGCGACGTGATGACGTTAATCTTGTCGATGGCCTCCAGGATCAGATTCAGTATGCCTTCCTCTTGGAACAGATCCTGACGATTTCTCAGAGCTCGGAATCTATTTTGTTTCTCCTCGTGTTCTGTAACGCATCAGCCCTTCAGTATTCCTCCTTTAAATCGTAATTAAATTCGTTAAGATGTCTACTTACCCATGTCGTCTTCAGGCTGAGCAAAATAATTAATCAAGTCTTCCAGACACATCACCATTTCGTTCAGATTCACATTTTGGAAGAACATAGACGCTCTTCTATCTACTTGCAGCGTCTCTAGGCCTCTAAAACATATTCGGTCCTTTTAACGATCTGCTTGTCCACGTTAATTTATCATTCGGTTTGTAACGGCTCTGTACGGTTCCATCCAAGCCTCTACCATTTTTAATTTCATGTTTTAATGTGAACGAATCCGTCAGGAATGATCGATAGACACTCACGTGATGAATTGGGTGAACAAACTGCTACACTTTCGAATCACGCGAGCTGTGCGGGATTCTTCCTCTTGCGAGCGGGAGAAGTCCAAACCGTCGTCCATTTTACCTTCCTCGTGCAGGACCGCTTGTTTCTCTTCTACTTTACCTACGCCCTTCTTCTTCGTTTCGTACGACTGCATCAAGATTATTAAAATTTAATATCGACTTGACAACCTTTGAAGATATTCCAAAATGAAAAGATTACCTTGTACGAGACCCAGAGACAAGTAGTCGCATGTTGCATGATGACGGTAGAGTCACCGTACTTGATAATTGGCATACCGATAACTTCGAGGTCCTTGTCTTCGAGAACGATTTTCTGGTCATCTTTCTCTTGTCGTAGCCAGAACGTTGACGTCTCGATCGTTGCCTCGTTCCTTCGGGCAGCAAACGAATTTGTACGTCACGATTTGACCTTTGAACTTTTCTATTAACCAGTGCTTACCTATCGACCAGGTACAGTTCATTGTTCTCTTTCACGCCAAGGTAACGTCCCGTGGTCAAGTGTCTGATCCTCATCGGGTGCAGCCAGTTGATAAATCCGCCTGCCCATTTTGTCCTAGCTAATTCCAGTCTCCATAATGATCGCGCCTGACTCATTACGCTGCCACCCTCGTAGATCACTATACTGTAAGTAGCGTATTAAATGCCTGAAGCCCTGTCGAGTTACTCTAGCCCATAATCGAATTATCGGTAAGAACGATTATCTCGATGAGCAATGAAAACAACCACGCGGTGTATCATCGAAAAGTTAGCTAGATTTTGGGAAGATTAAAATACGAAATTTACTTTTGACTTGGCGCCGTGCTCCACGTGGACGGTATAGTGAGGCATTCGTCGCCACCGTGGAAAAATCGCAGTACATCACCGCCGAATACATAACCGACGTATTTCATTCGACTAATTCCAGTACCGTAGGGTTGCACTGACCAGTGTGTTACGTGAAACGAGGCGTTCACTACCGACAAGTCGTTTTCTTTCGTGGTGTGCTGGAAGAGAATCGATTACGCAAGGTATTTTATCGTTATTATTTTTATCGATCCTGCTTACCAAGTATCTTTCAGTGGCTACAGATACCAAGATAAGATCGTCACCGACTCGAACCTTCTCACCCTCTGATCTCTGTTTCGATGCAGGATGAACCGTCCACCAGCAAGCCTCCCCTAACACATTCATCGAACACGTGAGATGATCATATCCATTCGGGTATTAGTTCTAATTAAATTGTATCTCATCGTCAAACCTTGAGAATGCTGTTGCAGACCCACGTCGAAAGCCAACTTGTCGTTGGATGAGCTGGTCGATAAACACGCCAAATACTGCGGGGAAGTGCAAGCATTATTTAAGCATGTAAAAACGTGGACGTTCGATGACTTACCATATCGCTGTTCTGATGCCTCAACAGAATAGCGTTACCGTAAAGTAACGTTCTGTGTCCGGATCCTGTACCTTTTCCCTAAAATTGCGACAACTATTAAAGACAAACTGTGGGGGGAATATGTTTCGCCTGACGTACTTCTAAAAGATAAATGAAAAAACGAAAAGAAAAGAACAAGTGAACAAGCATACTGATAAGAGGAGGCCATAAACAACGATTGCAACATAGCAACAATAAATGTGTATTACATGCCTGTATGTTCAGAAAGATTAACGAACGGTTACTTGTTAGCCTTTTGTGGGCAACTAGATTCGTAGATAAAATTGTGAAGAATCCTGAATGAAAAATCCAGGAAGAGCTCTTTGTTAAATTAAAGTCGTCACAGTTTCAGTTGCAAGTTGCCCACAGAAGGATTAATCGAATGTGAACGTAAAAGAAACGCAGCCGTAAATGCAGTCGTGATGTCATACAAATACAAGCGAAAGTGTGTGTGTCAGTGTTAACCCATTTGCATCAGAAGCGGATTTATCCATTTATTTTGCCAGGTCATTATCACGGAAGCGCCTGTATCCCCTCGTAGTCAAGGCTAGCTAAACTTAGACCGTAGGCAATTATAACAATTTACCTTCCGAGACGAGACTACTTAGAGCAATATTTGCGCAAAGAAAAGTGTTTCGAAATCGCGACTTCAAACGATGCAAAATGAGTTAGGGTGAAAAGCGCAACATAACAGAAACGTGGTAAAGAAGCAAAGAATGGAAAACAAACGACGTTACCCTCAAAAGCTTGAATATAAACAGTGTCCTGAAGTGATAACAAGGTATACTTACTACAGTTTCTTGCTGCTGCAAACAGAAACATAAGAGTTGTAAATCTTCTTCTAGCGAAACACGAATGTAGAGTAGAGAGACAAGAGAGAATGATAGTAAAGTGACGAAACACTTCGATGTCTTTCGAGGATAGGTCAAGTGTGATTCGATTAGATGATTTTTCGGTTTGCGATGTTTCGATTGCGACGCGTCAATGCGCAACCAAAAAGAGAACAAAAATCGGACAACATAAGGGGACGAAAACAATACGAATAAACGAGAAGACAATTCGCTGATTTTGTTACGCGACTACATGGACGCATGCCACAATTATTTGGACAAGGGTACGTGCGGATGCATTCAGAAAATTCTTCCTTTCTTTCGACTTTTCTGCTAGAAAAAAACGTGATCTGGTCAGGAGCAGACCAGGTCAAAAACCGCGAGTCTACTTTCTAAGTGCATCGTTCGGTTTTAGTGGATACACGTTTGTATGTACAGAGAAAAAAAGACGACAGCCTTTTGCATTCGATACACGAAAACAGACAAATTTTATGGCCCACTCCTATGCAGTCGAACGATCGATTCACGCACGATGCAGAGGAGGAGAGTCTGATTACGCGTTAAAAAATGGAAGTGGTTCATGTCTTTTTTGTTAACGGAGAGAAAAATACAAAGACGAGAACGTCTGCACAGGAAAAAAGCAGCATCGATTGTTTCGATAAAATGATTTTAAAATGATTATGTTTCACGAAGCTTTTCTTTACCGATGTGGAGTTCGATGAAAATATTTTGTACGATGTAAATTAATAAAGGGGTGGTACGTTACCGTCTCGGAACCAGCAGCAGTAACCAACTCTTGTAAAGCTCTCACCGAGAGAGCTTGTTCTATTACGAATACGCATTGCGACAGATCCGGTGGAATATTCTGCAACCGCGAGCAAAAGTTCAGAATTAAAATCGTTTCTTCTGGTCAACTTTGTAACCTTATTTGTTAGTTTTATAGAGTGCCACAAGGTCCGTAGGAGACACATAAATTTTTGTAAGGATTTTATGACGAAGAAAGAGTAGACTTTCTTTACAGTGTCAGAGTGTGTACAAATTAACAATTGACCAAGATTGATATTACATCGATTTTCGCGGATTTCCATGATGGTGGAAGCACTGCAAGGCGTGACAATTCAATGCATGAAATTCAAAGCGCCTCAGATGAACTCGTGGAAGTTATGCTGATATAATATGTAGATATTCAACACGTGGCGATTTACCATGCAGTTATAAGAGCTCTTGTAATATTCTTGGAACCCATGATAATTCGGTATAAAAACGTACGTGAAAATTTGAACTATAAGGAGAGTCTACCCCTGCATAAAATTAACTTCAGTGGAAATTTGGATTGATTTAAAGTGGCACTTAACCCTCCGAACTGGGTCAGCCGTTAAACATTTCAAAAAAGCCGAGAAAGATTTAGCACTACAATTACTTGTGCCAGCAGTGACCCATATCACGAAGGATTAAATCGCTAATATTTCTTTGAATTACCTTATCTGCGATGTTTTCGAGAAAGCAGTGTCGATTACCAAAACCTTCAGCCGCGAGGCAAACTCTTTCACCAGTTGCGGTGCAGGAGAGACACACCATGTCCTCCTGTAATTTCAATTTTAATAAGCATAATTATCCTTGGCTAAAGGATTAAGACTGATGGAAAGAGGTCGATGGGCGTTTCGTTGAAAAAACGATTCATTGATACGTTGGAAGTACGAGGATCCTTGCGAAACGTTGAAGTACGTGTGCCAAACAGCAGATGCTACACACGCTGCCAGAACCGATTTGGACCGCACCAGGAATGCATGAACCATGTTCCCGCAAACATACCGGGAAACGCTTTTCAACGTTTCGCTATTGTTTTTACTACGCACATCTTGGATGTTACTTAAGAGACACCAGTTTAAAACTTTGGCCATGGATGAGTCACGTTTCTCTCGAGGCATCACGCGATTTTCAAAATAATATCTTTAACAGGGTCATTTTTATTTAATCGGCAACATTGCTTTATAAATTCTCTGCATATCTTTTGCATAGAAGATTAATTCCTTGCTACTAGTTAATCGCTCGATCAATCTTTACACAAAGAACAGGAGAAGAGTAAATATTCGAAGATAGAGATATCCGGTAAATTATAGCTGAATTATTCTAAAAGCGTCTATTTCGTCGCGTCGCAGATATAATCACTAACAAGGGGTTAACGCGATTACACGATCACGAACGTGATAAGAATCGATGGTGAACGGAGTAGCGTAACAAGGTTATTTCTATCGTTGGTAGCTGTCGTGTTGCGTATCGCTCAAAATTCCGTGTCATTTTTCATCATTTACAATTCACACCGCCACCGCGAAACGACCGTTCCGTTCTATTACGTTTGCATACTTTTCGCGTGGATAAACGTTGCATGCGTTCCTTTTCGACCACACGCGTGACGCATAAGTAGCGCACCGTACGAGGGCAAATTAGCATAACATGTTACCGGGTTAGACCAAAACGCACGCGAAACTCATCTGTGTGCCGTTTTCGACACGCCAAAATTTCTAGAAAAGCTTCAACTATTTCGAACCTTGAAATGTTCGAGCTCGATTTCCGGTTACTAAAATTTGTATGCGCCATATTGTTCGTGTCACGGAGACCTCGCTGCACTGTCAATATTTCAGTGTCCTCAATATTTGCTGACAATACTAAAATATTGTAACAATGAAGGTCGTCACAAGGTCAAACGAACGAGATGCACAACTTTGACCCGAAACATTTTTTCATTATTTATATCTCGCAATATTTGCTCGGGTAAAATAAAATGATATCTTGTGTATCAATCGTTGATTATTTGTTGCTTGGTTTTATAAATGGATTTTGTTGAGTGACATTCTGTCGTCACTTGTAACAGATTAATCAATCGAACCCTAAGCTGCTATTCTATACATTTACTTTCGCCGCAACTGTCGCATGCATTGCATTCCATCGACTGTCTCAATGACGCCGATTGCCAAAGCTCAATTTGTAATAGCTTGTATAATGGAATTTGAAGCTCTAGATATACAGGAATCTCGGAATTTCGGAATACACAAGTACTCGTATGCATTAGTAACGTTAATCTTTTAGCAACGATACGCTACCGTTAATTCTGAAAGCTTAGCGCTTCTCAAGCACCTCGCGTTGACAATTACAGGCTTTTATATGAAATCCCTGTCAATCGTTTCGCAACGTTAATGGCGCTTTCTTTGCATTCGAACACTCGAACGTTGTTCACTCAAACGTCTGCTTTTCAATATGAAATCTTTAATGAAGAGCGGTACCTATATGTACTAGTATTGATCATATGGGACAATGCAACGTCGATCGCTAAAATTAACCGCCATCACGCTCATTAAAGAAGAACGACGGGAAGCAACACGGTACGGTAAAAAAAGGTACGGATGATTTGAACGAGCAATTAATTGTAATTTTAATTACCGCTGTCGTAATGCTCGCTGCTCGAAAGAAACGAGTGCAAGCGCTACACGAAAGTGGACGATAATTTTGAGTGGCGCCGTACGATGCCAACGGTTGTTGACTTAATTAATGATCATTACAGAGCAGCGAACCACCGACACAATTCTCCTAGTCTGCCTCGAGGTGTCTACGTTTCTACCCTCGAACATCTTTGCCGCTTCACGGCAAAAATTACACGTGCTCGTGCGTTTAATGCGAGAACTCTTAAATCGACAAGAACTATTTAAAATTGGGAAATTATTTTAGATGATTCTTCATAGAGGAGCAGCAATAGCATGCTATTATAAATACAAATTATAAATTCATAAAAGATATCCGAAGTGACGCTAGATTCGTATCGACGTCCAATCGATTAATCCTCACGTGTGAACTGGTCGACGAACGCTTCAAATGTTTTCAGCCATTACAGCAATTTAGGTTTTACACAAATATCAAATTCTCAAGTGAAACGCAACATCAAAACACAACCACTGAACATGGAAGAAACGTTCAATTACGAAAATCCGGCGGAAGACAGGTGAGGCTCGTGTAATCCCATAAGTGCAGCTCTTAAAAACTAATTCGGAAACGAAATGTTCTCGCAGCGAACGAGAGCGATCGTTCTACCTTTAATAGATTGTTTTCGATCGAAGTTTATCGAGTCACGTTTTTCTACAACTTTACGAACATGGAATCGAATACGTGTTCTGTATGGTCGAGTTTAACCTCACGTGCACAGGGTCAACGGATTAACTGGTCGATATATTACCATCTAATAATCGATTCGTGGCACGCTGATCGTCCCGCTGGAATATCCGACGAACATGTTTCGTCAAATTTGTTCTCTGCAGTTTTCCATTAATTTTGCATTCCATCGAACAACAGGAAATTAGAGAGAGGATCGATACCGCGTCATGTTTCCGAGTCACGAATGTCGTTTATGCCGGTTTAACATCTTTTAATCAAGAGGAGGAACGGAGATACGCGATATCGTATAATTTTATTAGAGAACAATTCCTCTCGTTCCTCTTCGTGATGGATTATACACGTAACAAGCAATAACTGTTTTTTACCGCGCCCACCTGCGAAAAACTCACCGGTTTGTTATTTCCTCGAAGGCCTTGAAACTTTTACGATCCCAAACGTAGAAAAAGGTTCCAAACCCTCTTTGGTTCAAAATTAGCAATACTATTGTTTGTGCAAAATATATAATCGCCAATGTCTTCGAGGAAGTTTAAACATCTTATATAAATGTCTGGTGGCAAAGAGGATTTCGAAAAGGTAGCAACGTTGATCGTTCTATTTATAGAAACCTGAAGCAACAAGACACTCAACAGGAATTTAACCCCAGCGCGATCGGTGAAGTGACCGAGAGATCAAAGATCAGGGGATGCGGGCCTCGCCGGAGGAAGAGGAGCAGATCAAAGATCAGGGGATGCGGACCTCGCCCGAAGAGGAGACGTCGCCGCAAGTCGAAGTGTATCTGCAAGCCCAAACGCAGGAGGCGAAGATTGATCCGTTCGAGCAACCCTTTCCTCATATTCTATTTAGAAATGTGGTTCAGAAGCTCCGGAAGAAAACGCGTAACGCAAGTGGCCCGCGAGGCGGGCAGGAAATGGTGCGCGCTACCCAAGGACCGCAAAAGGAAATACATCAGACTCGCTCGGAGAGTACAACGACGACGTGCGAGACGCGGTTGATAAGAAAAGTAAAACGAAAGTGTAATCAGCGTGAACTCTCGAAAAGTAAAAAGACCGTGACCAGAAGGCCGTTCGTAGCTGGAAACTGTAGAAAAACGAGGAGAAATTCGAAGGTCGCGACCGAACACGTGTAATTCGTCCAACTCAACTTTTGTTATCGATTTATCAGACCTTAAAATTCTTTGTCCCTCGCTCTCGTGCCATTTGTATCCTTTTTAAAAATCTACATCAAAGAAAATTGTATTCGATGGAACAAAATATACGCCGCTCTGTCGTCGGCAGAGCAAAGAGGAAAGGAAAAAATCGATGGACACACGCGTGTCGGCTTTAAACGTTTCCGATAAGAGGACCGCGTGCATCATAGATGTATTTTTATTAGGGGGCAGGTATTAAAGAGTCGAGCATCGAGCGCGTGCAGCTTACGGAAGCTCAAGGCTGCAGTTACCCTCTCGGTCACTATGCTACCCGCTTGATCCTTGCGGGCCGCGAACGAGGTCAAGGTCATTCGGCGGGAGAACTTTAAGTGCTTCCACGATTCATTGAATTCCTCTACCCCTCGTTGCTCGTCCTTTGCTACGGAAAATCGCGATTTTATGCAAGACTACGAGCCTTACATCCACCGTAAACACGCTCGTTATCGATCAAAAACGATTTACTCGATGACGTTAAACTTGAACTAAACGCAGGCCATCTCATTATGAAAGTGCTCCTTCTTATAAAGACCCGCGCTTTTCGACGCTCCCACGTGATCCTTGACGGACCAGGTATGCGCACGACGGAACTCGCGATTTCCGGTACGTACGCAAAGAATCCTCGTAATCCCTGGATCATAGGGAATCCAACTGTGCAACGAACACCGATAAATGATCGATTTTAACCGGGACTCACCGTGCGGAGGAACGATACGTCATCCTGCTCGGAACCACCCTCGCTGTCAGCCATCCCGTCGGTACGTTTTCACGTAACCTGGACGAGCCCGTTCACCGCCTCCCTCTTGCAATGTTTCCTCCGCGATGTCGGCTCTCGTTATCGCGTTAGCCAGCCTCGTAGTGAATGGGGTCGATAGTCACACACGATCACGGTTCGACATGTTTCTCCCTCCGGTGACACTGTTGGCCCGGTATACGTTTCGACCACGACCACAACAACGACGACGACGACCACGGTGCCGACGACGTCCTAACCTCCGGTGGTGCAGCAATGATCAACCACTACTACTGACTGCTGGCTGCCTCCCGCCCTCGACGGCACCTGCGCAAGCGCTCCTTTACTTCAATCAAATTCCGCATGCTCGAAATTCCGTCGTTACGGACGCGATACGCTCTAACCCTGCTCTAACCATCTCGTTTTACCGTGTTTTCTTACGATACTGCCAATTAAACGATTGCCTCGCGCGACCAACGAGCTACATGAATGCTCTGGAGCACTTCAGGAATGTTCCGGAGTCTAGGGATTTCGGGAATGGTCATTTCGCAGCGACGTTACACTTTGGATGGGCGTATTTACACAAGAACCAGTATCTCTCGCAAATTGATGGATTTGCGAAATAAAGTGTTGGAGAATGGGGTAGCAATGTCAAATTCTAGATCGGATTAACGCGGAACATACAACTTCGCATCGTTTTTCTTGCGGTGTTAGCAATTAAGGGATTCCGGTGGCGGATTGTATTCTACGGGATTGAGATTCTGGAAATTTTGGGGTAGAGAGAAATCTCAAGGAAATCGATGGGTTTGAGACAGAAAAAGTTAGGAAATGTATCAGCGTTACATTGGAACGTATTTGTTAGCGAGCTTTTCGTGCTGCTTTTATTTTTCGCAACGCTGGAAGATTAAATACTCCCGATTGTTTGGACGCTTCGAATTGCACGAAATAATGGCAGAATCTCGGAGAATCTGGGTTAGGGTGAAGTTGCAAGATCAATGGTTTTGTAGAATGAAGTAGTAGCATCGAAATTGGGGGAACGTTTTCATAAACGATACAACATATGTGACTCAGTCAAGATTTTCGATTCATCGTATATTTTTAGTTCGATTAAATATGCCTGCACGATGTGTACATCGCTGTTACGTTGTTATTACGTTTGAAAGTAGAAGCACGCGAAGTTACTCGAACTAATTCTTGCAGAACTTTGAAGCACTTAACAACTTTCGAATAAAAGATTGAAGGAAATGAAATATTAGCGGGTCATCGCTATAGTAATGAAAATAGAATAGCTACGCGTGCTTTCGAGTTTTCTCAAGGCAATTCGAACATTCCGCAATTATATTTAGTTTAAAATGTTGGGCCGTTGATACATCTGATTCATCCGGCACAAAAATCCGCTATGCGGGCGAACAAATTAATTAAGCAGAAAATGAACGATAACGTTAACTGCAATACCGTGAATCGTTTATCGGTTTTCCTATTTCCGTAACGATTGTCGCGATGCGTGAACGTGCGTCAATTAAGCCCCGAGGAAACCCGTATATTTAGATGTAAATCCACCGTTTGATGGGTTCAAGTAAAAATAGTTCGGAGCAGCCGGTCATCTCCCACGTTACTTCCGGAATAATTCAAGTCGTTAAAGCGCGAGTTAGTGAACCAGTTACTTCTTTATCGCAATTTAAGTTCGAGAACTGGTGTAAGGAAACAATTAAACTGCTGAACATAAGTAGTTCATCTCGATCGATATCTGGGACTGAACCGTTTAAATAACGTCGATGACAACAAAATCTCGCTCGCAAACGCGAACAAACGCACGCCGAGCTGGACCTATTTCATTCTCGTATCTATTTCCAGCAACGGGGCAGAAATAGATGCATTTACCACTCGACGGAGTCGTCGTGTGCGCTTGGCCGTGCTTCTACTCGAATTAGAAACTGTAACGCGTTAATCGAAGGTTAAGGATATCGCGGAAGATCGTCCCGATTCGACGCGATTCAGGAATCGAGATCGAGCCGCGAGATTTCGAGCCTCGCCGTATCGACGACTGGCCGTATATACCACTGGCAACGGATCAACGATCAAATATTTCCTCCGACAACTCTCACGGGCCGCAGCGAGAAAATACATCTTGTCATTGGGACAAAATCGCGTCAATGTATTCGTCTCGAAACTAAAGTTTCGCAATTTCTTCAAACTTGCCAGAATCTACCGTGGAGAATCGTCTACGATGTACTTTGCTCGATCGATTTGTACGATCATATAACGTTGCACTTTGGGTCAAACTTCTGTCATCGTTACAACAGTTGAAAATTCCATCGTTACATTGCCAATGGAAATGTAGTCTTTTCCATAAAATTGATTGTATAAATGACTGACACCGTGTTAACGCGATCTACTCGTCTGTAGCTTTTATGAGAGGCATTAGAGTATCATTTTTAAACGGGGTTCGCCATGAACTTTACCCCTTTACCTTATTCTAATTATAATTTCTATACTCGAGAACGTAAAAAAGTATACACATTTTAATTATTATCATCAGTTTGAACATCGCACGAGTGAACTGTCCACAACTGTTGATAAAATCATAACACGAGGGGTTTCTAGCCGGATTAAGGATTCGTTTTGCAATTCCAATTAGCGATAGAGTGATCGTTTCTCTTCCTAATCATTTGATTAAATTAAAGTATGGCAGTTAAACAAGCACAAACTTTCTCGAAAGCTCGCAGAGCGTATCGCGCCCGTACGTTGGAACACGCACACACACTCTCGCGTATGCACGTATCGTATGCAAATGCATCGAGGTCGATTGGTCTCCCGGGTGTCCGCAATGCAACCGGTAACACACACCGCATTACCTTCGAACTTCGCGATCTTTCGGTCACTTTTTTACTTCACTGTACGAAGAGGAAGAAAATTGGACTCGAGATTCACCTCGTATGGAAAGAGAAACTTGTCACTGCACACCCGCTTCGAATTCGATTGGATGATCGAGTTGGATCGAACGAGGAGGGTCGTATCAGTTTTTTGGGGTGGCTGGATCCTCCTGTTCTTCGTCGATGGTCGGGCCCCTCCGACGATAGTCGTATCGAGGCTCGAGCGGTTCTGAGCGGAATGGAGCGAGCCGCTCTACCCGGCTATTTTCAGCCTCGAGCCGAGCCCGCGTTGGCTATCCTCGCGCGACGAGTCGCTTTTTCTCCGCGATGTACGTAAAACGCGTCGTTAATGTCCCCGAGAGAGTTTGTTAGGAGATTATTCCAAGGATACCTGACATTTTATTTATTTCACTAAATTTTTACAGACACAATGCGAACAATTAATTACGTAGCTTAGTCTACTATCCATCAGAACGTATAGCATCGAGTAGGTTTATAAGATTTCTGCTGGCCTGCCGAGGAAGCTACTTCGCTATTCAATGTGGTCACGGTATTACATATCCTTGGCAATTGGGTCAAAGTTGAAACGAGGGGCTAACGAGGATACGAGTACTGCTGGATATTCGAAACACCCTTTCGAAAGTTTTCAACCAATTTCAAGCATACTCGAGCTCTGAACCATTTTCTATTTCATTCCAGCTCCAAAATTCGGATGGTGATTTTTTAAAATAGAAACGCTGCATATGAATTCTACATTTGGATTTAAAACTGTTTTACACGTAATTAATAATAAATAGTAGATGTTAAAATTGGAGATTCATTTATTTATTTAATTCCTTCGTATCCAACAAATGGGCACAAATTGCAGCTACATTCTCAGATTTCATCGAGCTTGAGTTACAGTTTCGTCATTTGCCCGCCGTTACTACGATTGCCAAATTCTACTGTAGCGGAGGAGAAATCTGAGCGACGTCCAAGAAGAGCCAACAGTGGTCGCTTGTGGAGTTTTCCGCGATGGAACACCACCGACAGAGGGTAAGCCTGAAATATCGATCGTCTTTCTTGGCTGCTGGTATCTCCTGCTAAGAATAAAGTGGAACGAATTTCTTTGAAACGAGCGTGCAATAGATGGCAGACTAAAACATAACTTGAAAAAAATCTTCAAAAATTTGTATAAATTGATATATTGAAAATTTTCTAAAATTAAAACAATGGAAAATATTTCTTATGATAGGAAAATAAATTTGACAACTTTCTTTAATAAAAATTTATTAAGAACTGCAGTACAAAATTTTTATTTGTGAAATTTTATTCGGTACATTATATTTAAACTGTAAGCAACGAATAAACAATGAAGAAGCGCAAAAAGCTTGAAAAGTATAAAGACGAATTTGGAGCGAAATAAATAGGAAATTTCGAAGACTCAAAACGGCACGGTTCAATCGTAAACCATCGTTGACAAATGGATGGCCTTAGAGTCCTGGGTCTTGCGATTCTTCTGCGACTCCAGCAATAATCCACGCGTCAGACGCTAGGAATTATTGACTTTATCTGTTCCCGATCCGTCCGCATTTCCTTCTTGGTGGTGTGTAGCGACAGATACACGGTGGCTTTTTTATCGAATATGGCAAACTTTGGTAGACGATAAATCGTCTTAACCTGACCCGAGTGATCCCTTTATTGCCGGGCCTTTTCGAAACTGGGGAATGTCTACTCACTCTTTCCCGCTTCTTCGTGCAAATAAATTTGCAAGATCGTTTCAACCTGTACACCGTGGATACCACCCAGGGACGTAATTTATTTTCACCCGTCTGCACCGAAGGCAATTGCATCATTTATATACGGACTAAGGGTGGAAATTTGAAATTAAAACATCCTATGGTTCTTTTATACTCGATCGTTGAAAAGTTCCATTACACTGTATTTTTTTGTTAGTCTAGGTTCTACGTTCTCTCTAGATTTTACACCCTTCGCAAATGAACGAGGCAAACAGTGGAACTTTGGGTCTTTACAATATTAAATTTTAGAAATGTGTGAACTTTGGGATCTTTGTAACTTCGGAACTTTCGTACCTAGAAATTCTGACATTTTGAAGTATAGGTACCTTTGCAAAATGTCACTAGTTTTGCTAGATTTTATGTACACTCTGTACCATGAATTAATCGGTGGGTGACTATCACTATTTTGTCCGAGTGTCGCTTAAACACCGCTCCGATTTCTGCTTATGAATAAAGTATTCCTATAGGCGCCTTACGGTAACCACCCTCTGCATTCATTAATTGCACCCGACGAAGAAACCGGACGCTCGGCGTGACCCGATAAAAATGGAAATGAATAGACGAGAAACGTATAAATTGTACAATTCACTTTGCCGTGATGTACGCGACCGCACGGAGGCTATCGTTGTGTATTTCCGTGTTTTTTTACCAAATTAATATTCCGCGAGTAACACGCCAAGTGTTTACCCGTCGTGAAAGTTAATATTTCATCGCGTTATTGTTAACAATCCAACTGCGGTATCCACGGCAGAACGAATAATAAAAAAAAGTAAAAAAGATAGCTATGGAAAAAATTAAATTTACAGTCATCAGTGTGAGATCCATACGTTCCGCGGATATTTCATTCACCCGGAACGAATCATTGTTTTCAAGCTGGTTAAAACGCGCGTAGAATTGTTTATAAAATAATTGAACGTTGCGGTATCGTGTTATCGGAATTGCGGCTCAAGTTTTAAAACAAAATATTCTTCGATTAAATAAAACGAGGTTGGAATAGGTATCGTTCGAATCGATTCAAGTAGCAACTAGGATTTTCGGAAGAATACAAAAATTTGGGTTTCAGAATAAGGGTGGAAAGTGATTTTCACCGGATGAACCTACGGAATCTTTTCCCTTCGACTCGGTAACAAGAGACTTTCAGATAACAATAAAACTTCTCAAACACCGATGGTGTACACGGGGCCACGACATTTTCCTCGTTGACCTTAATTTTCGCTGTCTAAGAACTTCTTCTGCAAGCTAGCAGAAATAAGGATACACTCTCGCTGGATACGAATTTAACGTAGCAGTCTCAACATCGGTCTCCCTCGAAATTTCTCTTGCAAGATTCCGTTTCGTTGAATCTTAAGCCTTTGTTCGTATTCAGAAACGTATTTTCAAACTTTATAACTAGTTCGAGTCTTCAACTTTCACCCTCTCAAGATAATACATAGACATCTTCAGGCGCGTGTCCATAGGTAGACTCATCAACTGAACGAAAGAGTTTCGTACATCGAGTGTGTAGAGAAACATTGTGAAATTCATGAAAAGTACCATATTGAGGTTTTGTTCCTATAGTAATTTAACTGTGTCGATTTAATGGATTCGATCTTCCAAAAGTTATCGCGAAATTCGAGAGGTTTCAAAATGGCATACTGGCTTGCTGGAACGAAGGAAACTTTTCGGGAAAAAATTTCTTTGACTCATTGTTGGTGATTCTACGCACGGTGGTCGGCAAACCACGAATCAAATTTGTCCAATCCGCAATGAACTTTTGACCCGGCGGAATAACGTTCGCGTCATTTCTGCATGTCCGTAAATGAAGTGGCAACCGACTTCGTTGAGCAGTCGGAGAAAATAGAATCGTGGCTGGCAACTGCTAACTGGAGTACAAAGTTAATCTCGGACTCGTCAACCACACGGGATTAGCATATAAATTTGTCAAAATGCTTTTGTCTACAGACCCGTGTTACCCTCTCGGTTATCACCGACGTTTTATCGCGTTGTCGCAATGACCCTTCCGATTATTTGCTCTTTGTTAGTTACATTCGTCGGCGTACAGATACGTAAAATTGCATGTTACTTCAGGTGCACGCGGAAAGTTCACCTATGAATAGAGATAAGCACAGTAATAACTAATTTATCGCGTTCCTCGATAAAGCACCGCGAAAACAAGCTGCACGTCCAGGGGATGCGTACCATCGAATACATTGCACGGATTGAACCGTGACTCAAACGCGACCGTGTATTCTCTCGAATGAAATGTTAATCATCTTGTTACGTGGGAATGGAAACACCATTATCTTCGGGGGATTCGTGCGCGAGTTTTATCGTTACCGTCGACGCGCAACGCATTCGATTCAACGAACGTAGACACGATAATTTATCACCGTGTTACGTACCACGGCTGGTACTTATGTTGTAACAACTGCCTAATACCCCGTTACCAATATACCGGGAATTTCGTTACACCAGGTGGCAGACATCCTGAAGCCCTTAGGCCACACGCAGACACGGCGAATTGAATTATTTAACTACGGTTCCCACGGCCGGCCGCAAGCCTAATTACGAATAGAGGTGAGTTTAGAAACTGCCAGACGGCTACAACTTCAATTAAATTGTTATTCGTCTCTTCGCTTCCGTCACTTCCGGCTGAGCCAACAGAGGTTTCCGACACTCCGTCGGTACGCGATGATGCCGACGCAATCTTACTACCATTGTACCACTCCTTAAATTACTTCGTGATTTTAGATACTGTTCGTTTTTCATTGTGTACATAATTTTTCATTATGTACACTCCTTAAATTACTTCATGATTTTAGATACTGTTCATTCTTCATTATGTAAACACTTTATATTAACGCGTTTACAACTTTCACATGCCAAGGAACTTCTCACCGCTGCCTTCTGAATGCAATCGAAAGTCTAACGTTGAGACCGCTATTTTTTATATAGCGATATCGAAGAAAATATTACAGTTAAAATAAGAGTTTAAAGAGCTAGAAGGTATAAATTACTAGAGCAAATTTTGAATTTACGAAACAAAAAGGAAGATTAGGGCGTTGAGCCAAGAGAAGAGAGGAAAACGTTGAAAAGACTGGGATAAGTTTCCTCGCAGGATCTGTTTAAATTCACGAAGTATCTGTAAATGGCCGGTATTTGTTTAGCAAGCACCGTGATGCATTTCGATGGCCGATAGCCATTGACGATGTCTGAAATATCGAGGAATCCTTCTTTCGATTCGACCGTGACTCGTCTAGCCGATGTTGATCCATTTGCTTTCGGGCTAAAAGCTTCCTGGCCAATCGTCGGCCGAGCGAAACAGAAACGGGTCCTGGCACGATGTTAAACGTGGAATCGTGAAAATTGTCTGCGTGGCCCGCGGTAAATTTTCCTGGAAACTGCAAGACAGTGGGGGCTAAACGAATGCTTGAACGCTTTTAAAATTCCGTGATAAACAGCCTCGTAAATACTTGCACGGAAATTGCCGTCAGTTTTGCATCGCTGTCGCTGCATTCGTCCGAATGAATCGTTCGTTCTCGTTGTTTTGGCGCTACTCAAGTGCCGGTGCCTGATAAATCCGCGATATTTTATTTATTCGTTCGCGGTAAATAGGAGCCGGTTAAAAGTAAAACCGGGGCTCTCTTTAAATTGTTAGAAATTTATTTGCCGAGTGGTGCATATTGACTAATGCCCTCGTAAGCACGGAAAAATACGAGCGGAAATGGAAAGGAGTTTCGCGTACGATGGAGTTTTAATCGAGCAACTTCCATTTCGAAATCGACGTTCGAGTTAAAATGAACGCGAAAAAACGAATAATCTGGGCTGGATTTCGGAAGTTCAATTTTCCAGAGGGGACCTGCACCTGAAACGGCAAATCCGTCTGACCTTTTTGTTTCGATTCCGCGGTAACTTCAATTCAACCTCCGTTACTGAATATTCATGCGGTTTTATTAACCGCGATTTAAACATCGCTTTTCCCCGAAACGCCTTTTATCTTCTTAGATCTCTCCGCTTTCGTTCCCTCGTTGCCAGTTCGCGTCGATCCGTAGAATCCCGCCGCGAAATTAAATTTCATCCGCACCCGTTTCATCCTTCTTTCCTTCCCCGTATTAATCGTCGTCAATCATGTCGAATTAAAGCGTGTTCGGGTTTAAGTGTTCTTTGATCCTTCCTGTTTGTTTCCATAGCGCGCCGGTGCCTTTAAATCTAATTTCGCGCGTGGTCCGGCCCGAATTTTACTCATAATTCGGGGAAAAATTTTTCCGTGGAACGCCTTAAAAGTGGCCGTAGGAATTTATTGTACGACCAGAAAGAAATAGAGAGTACGGTTAGAAAGGTTTCTGAGAGTGGACTGGGAATCTTGGCACCGGCTTGCTCGTTCGATTGAATAATAAGAGTACTCTGCATGCCACGTACAAACTACTTTTGGCTTGGTTACATCTTCGATCGAGAACAATGCTAATTATCGAGCGTTCCAACGGACGAATATTTTAACCGCAATTCACGCTTCCGTGCATTTAATTTAGTCGGATGATTGAAAACGGAAAACGCAATTCGTTACAGTGAATTGAAACGCGAAATTAAAAAATAAATTATTAATTACTTTCATAAACTAGGCCAATGTATTAATAGACAAAGGACTAACAATCAATGAGAGGATTCAATTATATTATGGAGAATTGTAAGAACGTGCTTTGTTTTCATTCAACGTTGTTGAGAATAATAATATTCGCAGGATGCCTCCCGATTCGCAGTATTCTCTTTATTCGTGATTATTAAAATGTATTACCGTGCGAATGAAATGCACGAAAGAAAGGATGCAAGATGTACAAATACGACACTAGTGAAACACATCATTTATCTGAAAGCCTAGAAATTGCAGCTGTTCGATAAACAGATTACGGACTTTTTGCTTCGTATTTTCGCTAAAATTCACAATCGAATTGTGTAATCAAAGTTTATAATTAAACCGCGGTAAAGAAATTCACACCGAGATAGATTATCGGGGAATATTCCGCGTTTGTCGAGTGTTTATATATACATATTTTATTAGCGAGCAAACAATCGTGAGCATACAATTGAATTGTTAAAGGATTTATACTTGATTGGCAACAACGATATTATTCGAAAATCGGTAAAACTTGGTAACGAATTAAACAATATTCCAGCGAAGCACAAACAGGTTTTTAAATACCGCTTTACATCGGCAGACACGATGAATTCGTTCATCCGATAAATTCCACGTAATTAATCTTTAATATCATCGTAAAACACGAACGATTCAGCGACCAACGTGTTCGAACGTAATTTTCGAAATTATAACTCGAATCGTTTCAATCGATTCATCGAGGATCACTTCCGTGAATAATATTTCGCGCGAACCTGCACAATATTTGAACGTACATCGTCGTTTAATGAATCAACATCGAAACTGTCGATCAAACTGGACGAGGTTCCGTGCAGTTAATTCACCTCAATAATATTTCGTGGTTCCCTTTGCCCTTTTTCTTTTTCGGGATCGAACGAAACGGTGTTTCGTGTTCGCAGCGAGTTGATTCGAAAATTTCTTCCGTTCGGTCGGTTAAACGTTCGTTCGTGGCAAAGGGGAATAGGTAAGAACAAAAAAGGAATCGAAAAGTTGTAACAGGTAGTTCTTTTTCGTGCCGGCAATCTACGGTTTTAATCCTTCGAGTATCGTAAACCGAACGAAATTCTATATGGCATTCCTTCTTTCTCGCAGGGCAACAACAACGCCCGGGGCGAAAGAACACGCGTTAGAACATTCGAATAAATTTCGTGGTTTTTTCGTCCGTTGCGGCGCGTCTCGCCGGCCGGGGGAAATCTTTGCCGGCAAAGTTTGACCCAGATTGTTCCCACGGCAAAGAAATCTTGCCCCGAAGAAGAGAAAGAGGATTCGAGCGGAATTTCGCGTTGTCTCAAAAATGAAATCGTTCGCTTTACTTAAGCAAAAGGTGGAAAGGGGGACAGAGTGGATAGCGAAAAGATCGAAAAGTTGGCGAAAGTAGATTTTCTGCTTTGGCCGTTTGCAAAGCGAAAGCTTCGAGCGGTGGGTTAACTGGCCGAGTTCTAGAACGACGATGTCCGTTGTGCCCGCGGTACTTAACCCTCGGGCCATTGTAGTCAAAGCGGAATTTTCGTGCAGACACCAGTTTCTCCGTTTCCAGTGTGCCAAGGCTGATGCCACGAAACCCGGCCAGAATACTTCGTACTCCGTTTCCAATGCTCCTTTTCGACGAACAATCTCGCGGACCTGCCCCAATTTTTGCTTTTTCCACAGACGCTACGCGTCGACAGCCTCGACTGCAACTGAAATTTTTTTTATTAAAACGTCCTGCTAAACTTTTCTTCCTCTCTTTACCACAATCACCGACATTCTAATACACCGTTCAAAGGCTATGCGCTTCATATTTCTGATAAATAATTGTTTATAGAGGAAAAGAATCGTTAAAATAAAATACCTTTTATTCCAAAATTATTTCGATCAGAATTGAACGATAGACAGTAGAACAAGCATTCGATGAATTTTCGTATGTCAAAATCAATTTATTTGACACGTAACATGCCATTTCGAAGCTTGCGATTCGGTTAGGAAAAAACCGAGAACAAAAACGGTGCATCACGGTGCAGTGGTATTGAAAGTGGGTTAATTAGTTAACAACATTACAGTAAGTTCAAATCAGTCTCACGGCATTTTCTCCACTGTTCGAAAATTCAGTTGTTCATCGTTAATAGATTCCGCGAAGGCGATATGAAATAATCCAATAGTGTATCTTCCCGGAACATCGTCGATGGATGAAATTTTTCAAAGTTACTCGACAATTCAATTTCACAAGCAGCGAAATAACGTAGATGTACGTATGCTTTCGGATGCGAGCAAAGTTTCCGAAAGTCGCGAGTTTCGGATCGACCACCGCGAATATATTCTCTGATGTTCCACATTTCAGACGACGGTGTTTGCTCGATACGGTACATCTTTCAAATTTCAATCGAGCAAACGGTGCCTCTATATAACTACCTTTTAAATAAATAAAGTGCGGCTATACAACACGCGACGAAATGCGGGGAGATCTAACGCGCAGATATTTGACACGTGGATATCGAATGAGTGCGGGATCCAGCGTGTGAATGCAGGAGATTCAAAGCGTAGAAATCTAAAGCGTGGTTATCCAATGAAGCTTCGCCGAATAAAAACTGAATGCGTGATTTATTGCGGGGCTATCTAACGCTGCTCATAGCGAAGTTGCTCGATGCATCAAAGTGACGATTCGAAAAATGTACAACTCGTTCCATGAAAACATATCCATTTTCAATTTCTGTATCTTTCATGTCGAAAAGTAATCAAATTGGAGTACGCGATGTCAACGAGTTCGTTCTATTTATTTTCATGGAACGAAAGTTATTTCGGGGTTGGTCTAAAAATTTTTGGAGGTATTTTCCGCTCGAAGCGGAGGGCTTTTTTGTGGCCAGAGGTCTACTCGTTAACGACGGTGTAAACTTACGTATTACGGCACGTTAAATCGTAAATTCATTTACGAGCCGAAGCCGCGGATATTGAAAAGGAACCAAGCACCGTATTATCCGGTTGCTTTTACGGCGGAGCGAACACGACCAACTGATATAGTCATCATGAAGCTCTCGTGCGTGATTAAAACGCACCGAAGTGATCCTGCGCGAGTGCTTTACGTCGCGGAGGAAAGCTGCGACGCATTAGCGAAACATGGTCTTTGAGAGAAAAGGAATGATACGAGGAAGTGCAGAAACATTTTTGCTTGGACCACGTTCCCTTTTTAACGTTCATACCCGGGACATCTGTAATTCTGAACTCACCAGCGTTGTTCTGCTGATGCTCTTGTTAATTGAAGGAGAGGTAATAACGCGCGTGCGAACTAATTTACGCGTTCGTCGAACGCGGAATTACAAGCAGCGTTTCGTGTAATTAACGTACAAATCCACGGGAATAAAGTTGAATATGCAAGCGACTTGCAGGGAAAAATGCTATCAAGATAGCGAGGGAAATTTTTTATTTTACATTAAATGCTTTAACCCGTTGCTCTAGTTTGACCCATGACATAACGTTGACATATTTCAACTTTATTTGTCTGCTTCAACATTGTAGCTGTAATTAGTTCTGACCTGACAAAGAAATCATAAGGCAAGGGGTCAACGTTCTGCCGTTAGTTGAGTATCAATTAGAAAGCACCATTCTAAACAGGATTCGTGACGTAGCGAGTGGACACTGGCCCGCAAAGGGTTAACCCGTTGACATTGGTGTCTATAGTGAAATTCAATGTGTGCATTAGGCGATCGTTAGTCTCCGTTTAACTTCGATAGTGAGCTAATACTCGAGGCCCTTTGACTAAAGTTATACAACACCTGTTATGTGATAAATAATTTGACAGTACTGTTCAATTTGCATGCCTAATCCTTTGTAAAATATAGAACATTATAGATTTTGTGCGAACCAGCATGTTGTTTCAATGCAAATTAACTTCATTTTGCATTCAGGAGAACGTAAGTAGGTGCGGAAGCGTAGGTGACGATCGTCTTACCATCGTGTACTCCGTTTCCGACGGACTTGTTCTCGAGATCCCGAGGTTCCCGCGAGGCGTTAATGCACGTCTCCTGGATCTAATAATTTCATGAAGGAAGTAGAACTTACTCGTGGCATCAATACTTTTTCTATGGCTCAGACGAAAGTACTTTGCATAGGGAAAAAATTAGCAAATGGAACTTTTAATATCTTAGAATACCTGTACGCTAATTCTAAGAAAACAAATTTCTCGATTTTGTTTGTGGGATCATTTTTATCGCGATTTCGACGTCATCGTTCGTAGCGTTAAAATAACCTGAGGCATGCTCAACGTGGCGCCTGCAAATCGAACAAATTCGCTCGATCGAGATTTTATGGGCCGGAAGCGACGTTCGCTCGATCAAATATTTTATTTACGCACCAGATACGCGCCACCTATTAAATTTATTCGCGAAAAAGCGTCGAGATCCATGACGATCGCCGCGGGTTATGACAAAATGCTGAAGAGAGGACTTGCATTTCATTATCACGCGTTACATCGCCACGGGGTAGATTATCAAGCGCCAGATCTTCATTCGTTAGATCTTCGCGTGTTGGGTCTCGGCAAGTCGGATCTTCACGCAATGAATCTCAAAGCTTTCTAGCTCCACGTGTTGAACCTCGCCGAGTCGCGTTTCCACGCATTAAAATTTCACGCGTTAAATCTCAGCGTTTTGGATGTCAACGCGCAAGATCTCAGGTTTTAAATTTCCACGCATCGAATATCCGCGCGTTATATCACCGCGTAATGTACGACCAAGCGATATATCACCACGCGTAATTCCGCGAATAACGTGCGAATAAATCAGAAACAGAGCTTGGCAAACTTTAGTTTAGCCGCCGCTTAACCCATGTACGAGATACAGGCTTACGATTCGTCTCGGGATATTACGAGGTCTCATCCGAGCGTGGGTCGGTCGTAAAAAATTTCGTAGGTTCGGCGAAGTATCAACTTCGTTCTGAAGCGTTTTCCACGGATAACAGGTATCCTCGCCTACTCGTTGAGTGCTATTTTCGTTCAACGCGAGCTACAATATTACGAGTTGTTAAACTACTATTACGGCATTTAATGCGATGCATCGCGAACGATGGCTGCAACATGATTTAATTTGCTCCCCATGGTTACGTGTATCTTCGTGTGTCTATTTGCCACTGCGCGAAACGCTGCTACTCATAGTACGATGACCGTGTCAGTTTCGAGCTAGCACATTCTCACTCTGATAGTTTGTTGAGAAGTTTGTGAAATTCACACGGAGAATGACGAGAAAGCCTGTTCGATGCGTAGAGAATGTCCGAACGGAAAACGTCAAATCGGTTCAGTGGCCTATAGGCTTGAATAATTAATCTGCAAATCTCTTTCAACTCGCAGACTTTCTTTACACGTCGGCATTGTAAAGCACCTCGCGTATTATCCAACCCTATCTCCCTCGTGGGTCAGTACCGCATTCTATCATTTTCTGTTCCGGGGATACGAACGTCGATAATACGTAAGATCGCTGTTTTTCCTCCACAACCTTCGTAAAATATGTATCGCATATCGTTACACGTAATTGTAAAATGTTTTCATCGCGGACTGTGAGAAAAACATTTCGAGTTTCTTCTTTTATGCGGGTTATCCCGTAACTGGTTTTCCGCGATATCAGTTTTGCAAATTCGCCTGGTACGCGTGTATTTAATTACCGGTAGGTGCTCTGTACGCTGTTGAAAATTCAATTCGTTCCGGTGTATATTTGAAAAATGTTGTTTCATGGTTTATTCCCTCACGTATCGCTCCCTTTCGCTTGTACCATCAGATACACGACACCCTTTATACCAGTTTATCACGCATCTAAATCTTTTATTAACACTCGTTCGCACTCCAGTTTATTTGTCACGTTCGCCGTACTAATTCCCAGAGAACTCATTTCCACCGAACAGAGTAACAAAAACCTTTTTCTTTTTACGAGCAAAATTATCCGTCCCGTGTCTGCGTTCGTTGCCAGATCTCTCGACACAAACCAAACGACTTTCTTACCGCGCCGTTTTCTTTCGTCGCAAACAAAACAGACCCGTGAACGTACGCGTTCGGGCGATATAAAAGCAACGCGAGTATTCCATAAAGACACGAAATTTTGAATAAGTCGAGACGGACGGTTTTTCGCGAGCTGCGAGAGATAATGATCGAATGACGGGGTTAAAAATAAGAAGATTACCATTTGTCTTCATCAGCTTACAACTTTCTCCGTGTCCGGTGCAGGGCTCTTCCGTCTAATCGATAGCAGGGACATCCGTCGAGCTAGCCTTCCATCTATTCATCCATCTATCCATCCCATCCATCCGTCCGTTCGACCACGATTCTAACGCAGCGTGCACCGGGATGCAAGAAGCGTCCATTATCATTGTACAGCTTTTTGCGGCTAACGCTAACCGACTTTTTCTCGATACCTTCGATTCGTCCAAATGAAATTCCGTCGTCTCTTATTCGTCAGGCGTTTCGTGCACGCTTCGTCGAATCCGATCCTTAACGATCGCTCATTGACCTGTATAATCTCAGTTTTTTATACAAATTCGAGAAAGAAAGACTACAAAGGCGCAATCGGAATTTTCGAAAAAGTTGATCGCAAACAAATGGTGCTGCGTGATCTACGTAACAAGAGTAATTCCGAAAGTCTATTAGACATGTTGAAACTACCGAATACCAATGATTCCATTTACGATGGAACACGTTTTACCGTGGACTCGGCGAGAAAGAACGGTCTACAAGCGGTGGCGTAATAAATAAAATCCGTTCAAATGGTCGCTAACGTAAACGACACACTCTTATTGAAAACCATACCATCATGGTGATTAAACTTTTCATTCGCGATCTCCGTATCGTGTACGCCCAATATCTAGCGCACGTTCGAGTTGTAAGTTACAACGCAACGTTATCCGAAGCTGCGACTATCGAACGTCCGAGATTCAGCCGGTCCAAGGAGAAACGATACGACAAGGTGGACACGGTAGCCGGCAGGTATCGAACGAAACGAAAACGATCGATGGAAAACGAGGCTGGATATCAACAGCCTGCGTGAACGGTGCACTGCCGTTGGTCCGTGGTAGCCAGTAGGTCGGAAATCAAAAGAGAGAGGAACGCTGGAAACGTGGATAGCGGGATGGACGCGACCAGGTACGACGGAATCGAGAGATAGGGGTAGATTTAAAGGTCGGTCTGTTTTCATTGCTATTCCGAATCGTGCGGGCTTCCGCACGGCTTCTGTCGTCCTGTACGAAGGCATCGGCCTGATTGGTAAATCTACGGCTGCTCAATGATGCGTTTATTTGCCGGAGAATTAGGGCAGCAAGCGAGACAGAACGACGACGAAGACGGTAACGACCGTGCAGGGTTGGGGGAGGGTGATGAGAAAAGAAAGAGACCAGCTTCCAAGAGGGGGTACGGTTGGGGAATCAGGAGGGTTGGTTCACCCTGGCGTGGAGGGACGACGTACTCCACCGCAATCAGTAAACCTGTAAAACATTGGATTAGGTGGCCTAACTCGACCTTACTCCGGCTTCGCTGGACCACAGTGCTTCCAATTTTCCCAGCCACGACTCTCCTCCAGCCTCGCGATACGTTGCCCAATCGCGTACGATTCGTTCTTTTATTTTCTCGATAACTTTGCTATCCACGCGTCCACGCGATCACGGTACCCATTGGCCTTTTTCGTGAATTCGCATACACCGGCCAGCACGTGTTCTACGGCAGTCTAGTAATCCAATATTTCCTTTTATCGTGGACAGTGAAATTCCACTGTAACTGTGTTAGCAAAGAATGGTACGAGAACCATCGTGATATCTCTAATCTGACTATGGAAATTTTCATTAATTCGCACAACACTACATTACAGACCTCGTCACCGCCGTTCCTCGAATCTTAACACAATTTTACCATATTTACTAGCTTGCAAAATAACAAAATTCAATTTATCGTTCACGAAAGTGTTATTTGTGCTCGTAGATGAATAGATATACTGCTGAAGCGTGTTGCAAAAATATCACAAAACTATTCTGCAGATTTTCAATGTAAAATTTCAAACGTTTGTTTGCTCGTACAGCGCTAACGTCGTTAGTGATGAGAAATTATGAACAAACTGTTAAATAGATTTGCGAGAATCGAGTATCTCTGGAAAGAACTGGAATGAGATATGAAGTTTAGAAAGCTATCAGCAGCGGATGTTATCGTCGAACATTTCAATAGCAGTTAGCCTGTTAGTACAGGCTATCAGTTGTTATTATTCCATTTTATTACACACGCTCGTTTACCGTTCGCTCAGGTTTTGTTTGGCGATATTGGGAAAGTACGACGAGGTGTTTGTTACCGGCGCATCGTCCGATTGCGCGTTGAGTGCTGTTTGCGTTTAATATTTTTCAGTGCAGCTCTGATATTTTTCGTAAAAATAACGCGTTATTGTAGGACGATTCGGAACGGATGACGACCGAGCACGATCGGATTTACTTTTCGAGATCAATCGAAGAAACTCGTTGTCAGGAAAGAGATTTATCGGTGCTTCGTTTTAAACGACCCGCTCGAAAATTCGATCGCAACCGCTTCTAGTCGGGTCTGGTGAAAATTTAATGACGCTCAACAATGAAAAACCGCTTGATACGATGACGTGCGCCTAGCCATCGAATACGTTCCTTTGTGCCCTCTACGCTAACCATGTATAGCTAAAAAGATTGTCAAGTAATCTTTTAACGTCGAATATTAGCCCTTGGTTAAACTTTTTTGCAAAGCTCGAACCTTCGGCTTCGTCATCGACGTTGTTATTAAATTGTCGCGTATCGGACGATCGATTGCGAAACACGAAACGTCCGACACGGTTTAATTACGTTTACGACGTTGCGTTTTACGACTCCAGAAAGTATTAGCTGCGTATAATAATTATACATTAGGTGGTTAAGGTCTGTGGAAGTTTTTCGATTAAATCGGTCATTTCGTGGCAATAACTCGCTGTAATTTAGGGCAATGCGGCACAATTATCCTATCGTTTGAAACTCTGGAAAAAACGCAACGCGTTCGGAAAGATAACCGAGCTTTCGCGAAACGATTCGCAATCCTCCGACATGAACCGAAATCGTAGCTGGTATTTGGAAAATTCCAATTTCAATTTCGATCTACAAACAATCGGCGAACACGTTCGTTTTCTTTCGAAATCAATTTCGCGTTCGCGGAAAAAAGCGTGAAACGCAACGAGGAAATAAACAATCGCTCGCCGTTGCATAATTATCACGAAACGACACTAATTGCGAACTAATTGGACATCCTGCAGGATTGTGCGCTGATTAAATTACGAAAGTGAACAAGTTGAATTGACAGGTAATCCGCGATTCTCTCGACTTTGCGAGAGAAGAGAAAAATCTCGCGATTAAATAATAGTCGGATTGATTCGCGAAAGAGCGTCTCTTGCGAGGCAAACAAAGAGGAAACGTTTCGCGTTCAATTTAATCGTGGAACGTTCCTACCTTTGTTTAGATTCGCTTAAATTATAGAGAGAAATGTTTTCGAGCTTAACACGGTAACGTAGCGCGAAAGAAATTAAAAAGGAACTGCAGATTGTCGAGAACACGTTAATGCCGTTTATCGGGACCGGCGCATTTTAATTGCAGTGTTCTTTTTTAATACTGATAGTTTCGTCGAACGAAATTTTATCCAAAGAAATTGCGCGATTATTAAGAATTTAATTGTTGAAACGATACACGAAAGAATGGGGGGTTGATTCGTTACCAAAGGGCGATTTATTCTCCGATTCCTCGGTCGAACGAAAAGCGAAGCGAAATTTCGGAAGGCAGGTAGAATTTCGTTTCGTGGCAGTATTACCGTAGGAAAAATGTTCGTAAAGAAACGGTATCGCGTTTCCTTGGTTGATCCTGGTGGTCGTTTTACTCGGTTTGGCGCGCGGCCGGTTGCGCCGCGTGGTCTTCCACGAAACGGCTCGCGGGATTCAGGCGTTTCGACAATGTTTTCGTCCGAAATCGCGATGCAGCTCGGTGTAATTTGAAAAAGGGCGGTGAGGAGGTGGAGAAGAGCGTAGGGTCGAAAAAAAGAGGCGAAAGGGAGGAAGGAAAAGGGCGAGGAAAAATCAGAGAAGGGGGGTTAAAATCGAGAAAGTCGGTGGGGGGTGAGCGGTACCTGGTGCGCTCGCGCACAACGGGAGCGTACGGGCTGATAGCAGCGTGCGCGCAAAGTCTGTCGCTGGAGAACCGAAGCGGTGCTGCTGGTACGAGTATCGTGTCTCGTACGGGCTGGTGGTCGGTGTGTTGGTATCACGGACATCGAGCGACGTAGCCGTCGAGAGTGGTGGTGGATGTGGAAGTGGTGGTAGCGGAGAACGGTGTTGGTGGTGGTGGTGGCCGAAATGGTGGGGGATGGATGTCGGAGGGTTGCTGAAGTTTCCCTAACGCTCGATGGCGTACCAGTGCGGATCGTGATTCTGTGGGACGTGCAGCGTCGCGACGCTCTGCTTGTTTGTCTCTCTGTCCGTCTATTCCGTACGAAACCGATCGACGACACGCGCACGATGCCCAGGACGATTTGTTGCGTGACGCGTCTGATCGGATCGTAACCGGTTGGGGACACGAATCAAACGATATCGGGATTAAAAAGTTGCGGTGGGTCATCGCGACCGGTCATCCACGTCGCGATATTTGCGTCCGCTCGGTGGACGGCGGCAGGACAGAGGATCTCGCGCGTGTTTCGCGATCTTCGACGCCTGTCCGATCCTTCCCCCCGTAACTTTGCCGTCTTCGCGCCAGAAATTGCACGGAGACCGAAAGGTACGAGATCATGGACGATAATAGCGAGAGAGAATCTCTCTCGTCGAAAGAACGTTGGTGTTTCCTTCGGGACGAGCCATTATTCGCGCACGCTCCGCTGGAAAATACTGCTTCCCTCCTTAAATATGTTCTCCATATGTTCTTGAAAGAGGATCAACGGAGAAAGCGCTGGAAGAAGCTTGCACCATGTCAAATAAAAATTTTGCCCATTTTTCATCTTTTTTTTTTCTTATCGAAAGTATCGTCGATTCTTTTCTCGCCAGCAGTGTGAATCGTACGGGACCTCTCGTTCCCGAAATTAACGATTCGAACGTTTCGCCGCGCGACGTGATTTAATCGGTCGAAGCTGTTGCGCGACAGGCAACCTCCTCCAGCTTGCCATTTCCGATCGGCGAACTCGATTCGACTTCGGTGAGTTTCACTCAACGCGACAAACGCTCGGTAACAGGAATCGAACCGTGCCACTTAGCTCGGCTTTGCTCGATCCGATCGGTCGATCAGTTTTTAGCTCGCGCGAGTTCGTGTCCCGTGACGGACGCGTAAAAGTCTCGATCCCGCGTTCGATAGCTTTTCCTCGTATCCCCCGAGGCACGAGTGAAATTATTAATCGCGTCGTCGGCCATGTTTATTAATCAAACCGGTAATACTTGCCACCGGAACATCAATAATAATACGCGCGCCGTTCACGCGGTGGTGGTTAATCGCGCTAGGTGACCGCGATGCAATATTTCCCGGCGAGATCGGTCAAACGTAGATGATTCAAAAAAGCAGATAAAAAAAGAAGGAAAAAGCAAATGCAAAATTTATGCGTCACCAGTGTCATTTCGGAGCGAAAATTGGACAGTTCGCGCAGAACGATGGCGTAGCTTCGTTCGTTCGTCCCGCGGCGATTCCTCCCGGGAAAAATGTAAACGGCGCACCGAATATCGGTCTCGCGAACCTTGTAAAAAATGTATTCGCGTTTGTCGTTGTCGATCGAGAGAACGATCGGCGCTGAAACAACGACGCCATCGTTGGTCGATTCGCGCGCGTCCCTTGGAACACGACGGCCGAACATTTCCTATTAAACTATAATTGCCGCGCGAGCTCGTCAAAAGTTAAAAGCCTTCGATAGTCGAAGGAGTTATCGAATCGTGTCGACAGTTTCGATATCGCCTCCGACCTTGATCCTCCGCTCTCCGTGTCTCCGGCTCTTTGTCCGTTCCCGTTCACGACCGTGCTCCACCGTTTCTTATCGACTTTTGCCGATGAAATTTCCACGATACGCTTCGACGAAGAAACGTCGGATAAAACCTCGCGATTCGACCGGTTCTTTCGCGACCTTGGGCGCTCTCGAACCGCGATTACGTCGAGGTAGCTCGGGACCGGATGGATAAAATTCTCGAATCGCGTAGTTAGCAGTGGTAGAACTGGATCCGCTAGAGTCCCTGGACAGCGTCTCGGGATCGTCAGGTGAGCGTAGGGAGATCGCGAGGAGAGGCTGACCAGGGGACTCATTGTCAGTGGTATTTCCAATTGGCCAGTCGCGATCTGTTGCGAGGAAACCGGTCCTCGGACCGGCTCGGCTCCGACTTTGCCCTCTCCTGCTCTTTTTCCCCTCTTCTCTTTCCTCGCGATTCCAGTCGCGAGTTTCTCCCTTCCTTGTCTGCCGCTCGAGCCTCCCTTATCTTCTCCTCGTTTCTCCTTGGCGAACGTTCGCGAGCCAGCTTCTTCGCACCAGCTACTAGTCTCTGTCTGGTTGCATTTCAGTGTTTACGCGGCGGACGTATGGCGGCGCCGATCGAAGGACCAGTGCGCGCAACATCCTGTTCGCAGCATCGACGCTCCGAATCTTGGGCAGGTGTAACGAGCCGCGTTGTCATCGAGTTCGAGCATCGAGGATCCGGAAGAAATTCCGTCGATACGTCGGGAGAATCACCGAAGAAACCGGTGGATCAGTTCGTTGTACACTGAAGAAACGGCAGGATGAACGCAACGGTTCCGATTGTGTTTCACCTTTGACGCGAAACGAAAAGTCGGTCCACGAAAAAGCGGTTGCGCGCGGGTGGAAACTTCTTCGCTTCGTAGAAACTTTTCTACGAGTCGTGAGTGGTCGTAACGCGAACCAGCCTGGGAGATTCTTTTTCTGTTTACGGGAGAAGGATGGCGTGAAACCTCGGCTAACAGTCGAGCGAGCTTTCTTCTTGCCAGTGTTCTCGGACCGTCTGTGAAATCCGCTCGCCTCGTTTCCGACCGGATAAAAGAGGCAAACATCGAATGTTCCGTTCGCTCGTGACTCGCGGCGATCGTCGTTCGGCAACCTTAGAATGTCGTGCACCGTTTTTGCCGTACGTACAACGATGCGTGTGATCGGATAACTGTTTCCTGTACGGTGTGTAATTCGAACGAGAGTGTAGGAAAACAGTGAACCGACAGATTCTCGGCGATAGTTCGGTTAATTCGTCGTCGATCTCGGAGATTCCAGCAAGGGAATCTCGGAGTCCCTGGCTACCCAAAGGGATTTCCAACGTTGGAAGAAGCTTCTGGCGAAGAGGCTCGTTTCCGTGGATCGTTGCAAGGAGGCGATCTCGCAAGAAACCGCTTGAAAGCTTGATTAATTGCGCTCGGTGGCAGTTCGGTGACCGGTGCACGCTAACCATGCATCGCTCGAGCTGCGCCGTTCACTCTAGAAATAGCAGGGCGAACGTCGTTTCCTGTAAAAGAGCTGATTCTCCTTATCTGCTTCCGCCGTGCCGATAAGACATCGAGGTTGAAGATCCGAGAAGGAAGGAAAGAGGTTTATCCAGTGAGACGTAAACGCGAACGTCGACGACGAGTGACCGAACGGGGTTTCGCGACACGAGGGTCGAAGAAGAACACAACAGGGGTAGTGAACGGTGGTCGCGCGGTGAGCGAGGGGTGGGGGAGGGGTGGAGAAGTCGACTCGCAGCGTACAGGCTTACTATTTGATCGGTCGCGATTCGGTAAACACGGAGAGACGCGGTTAGTTATCTCTCGCGCGGTCTCGCCCGTTCGCCGATTGTTGTGACTCCGACAGTTCGCGAACGCGTCGTATCGTGTTCGGAAGTAATCGCGTTCGCTAGTGGTACGAAACTTGGTTGTGTCGCGCGAAATCGTCGACGATTCTCTTCGTATCGTTTGTTCGCGATGCTAGTCGTCCTCGAGGTCTACGTCGCGAGTGAACCACGGGAATATTAGCTGTTCGTCGTTGCGAATCATCACGATTTCGATGATCTGCCTCGGATCGTTTCCCGCCAGACGAAGGGAAGAGAGACGAACCGCCATCGTGAGATCGAATTTCGCGAGGGACAAGGGAAAAGGGACGAACGCGCTATTATCGAGACGATATTGTATCCGTTATCAACGTGGATCGAATTAGATTGCAATCGACGACGGGCCATCCGCAACGGGCCGGGCCAAAGTCGTGAACACCATGGATTGGTGGCTGCGGGGACGGATTATCTACACCTACTTGTTATGGATCGTCTTCAAGGCAGCAGCTAACGGCGGGTTTTTCGGTAAGTACCGTTTTTTATCTCCTTCGATTTTCTTGCATGTCGCGTACGGATAAAAAACGATTTAACCATGTGCTTGGTTACTCCATCTGTCTCTGTCGAGATATTACGTTATGTTTGAATTATCTCGTTCTTTGTCGAATTCGCCGACGCGTATTATACAACATCGCGCTTTTCCGTTTCGCTGAGAAGATTGTAGCGTTGCATAGAAGCTTTACGAGCCTTTTGTGACACGGTTCGCTCACCAGGTTTTTTAATTAACCTTTACGAATTACACTTTCGCTTCACGCTCGAGAGAAGCAGACTCGAGCAGGAACGAGCACGGTCCCGTCTCGTGTTTCGATATCAGTTCGATTTTCCGAGAAATTTCAAATTTATGTATTTTTTATTTTTTACAATTTACGCTCGATCGATAATCGACGACTACGAACAGCGTTAAAATACTCGGTCCGTGTTTTAGCGCGTTTCTCGCTACATTTGATCGATATTTGAACTTCCTTCTAACAGGTAATTAACAGAACATGTAGTCAATTTGGTACGAGCAATCAGGGCAGAAATTGTTGTACGTCGTTAAGCGTGAATTTTGTGTCAAAGGCGTTCTCGATAACCGGAATGAAATTTCTCGCGACAATGTTGGCCCGCGAACGAAGGTTGAACAAGAAAACGTACGATACAGCGTAAACAGAAGGCGAGGTTGTTGCATGAAACGCGACGTAAAATTACTTTAACCTTTTCGAGTGGCGTGGCACGGGACACAAAAGAGATCCCGTCCGCTAGTCAATGACTCTAGCAATGTGTACACGAGCACGCGGTGAAATTGAACGCGTAGCATTTTTTATGGATTACTTCCGGCACATTCTTCGCGCCACAAAAGAGTGGCATCGTATTGCGCGTGCAATTCACTGTTAGCTGCGGCGAGGCGCCGCCACCAGAAAATAAGGGAACGAAGTTGAACGTAAACAAAGCAGCCTTTTGTCGAATAGTGAAAACGTACTCGAGAACGACGCGGTATTCGCATTTATTTCTATCTTGTGATATTTTCCGCATTTTCCGGATTATAACGAAGTGCTTTTACAAAACTCCGGAAAATTCCTCGAATTCGGTCGATTAAACGGTTCAGAGTCGCGTTTGCAGCCACGAATTTAATGTCCTTTTCTACTCTCGAATCGACGCGGATTAATTTTGCTTAGAGATTATTAAGATTCATCGGTGTTAAGCATCTTGCGGTTTAATTTATCCGACGCGTCACGCTTTCTATTCAGAAAGTTAATCAAACACGGATAAGGTTAAAGCGGCAGCCAAACTTGCAGTCGTTATTAGAATGCTTTGATATTAATTGTGATTGATGATCAGGGAGCCGTTATACGAGCATACATATCCTGAATAAAGGATGACAGTAAGGTGCAGTGTCTTATCTGCGGAAGTTAACCTCGTTCGTGAAACTTTCACACGATTTTGAAATATGCAGAAACCTTTGGCACCGTCGCGTTAGCGAAACTCGATCACGATCATTCCTATAATTCTTTAATCGAAACGCTCGATATCCCGGCTGATTGCCTATTAGGCGAGCTAAAAATATCGGGAACCTTTTCAGGACGCGGCGTTTATTCGATTGCGCGTGTTTGTCAATCCGTAGGCGTCCGTGACCTACGAGATCATATAACCGTCGAGTTAATCGCTAGCTACCGCTCGAAATTAATTAGTAACCGCGGTGAACCGCGATTCGTATGCTTCTAAATGCTTGTCGGTTTCGAGGAGCGAGTCGCCGCAATACGGACAGTTCTTCCGCGAATTATAGCTGCGCGATAAATGACTGGCGAGAAAATTTCTCACACCCTTAAACTGTCAAGATCTTTCAAGAAAGATCTACTTAAAACGCTGTAGACTTCCGTTATATTGCTACAGTTTGTTATCCACCGTGTAGACCACACAAGATACCATGAATCAATTTGCAATCTGTCATCGATGACAAGCTCCGACTTCCCTCGAGGACATCGTTTAAAGTATCGCTGCCAATCTTTATTATTTTTTCGCGACGAAATTGCTCGACGAGTTCGCTATAGCTTTCCTCGAGAAAATATTTTAAGTACCGGTCTAAATAAATCTCTCTCAAGGATTAATTTTATAATTTCGTTTACAATGTAATCGCGAGACGAGCACAAGGCGAGACAGGGTTTTGCGGTAAGTCGATGAAATTTTCAGTGACGGTGCGTAAACGCCGCGTCGTCTCGTTTCCACGAGCGAGAAATTTAAAAGTATGCTTCGATTAAAATACAATTAAGCGGGGATTCATGGGACGGGAAATTGAATTAACATAAATTAGCATCGGGAGCGGCCGTTTGCGCGTGCTAAATTTTATTTAAACGAGAGATGCGGCAGCAACGTATACAGGAATCTGCAATTAATGAACGCGATATGACGCTCTCTTCGTCGTTCCTTCATTATCGATCGGTCTAACAAGGCAACTGTACAATGTTTGGAACACCAATTTGCTCCAAATTTAGCATAATCATAGCTGCCTCCAAAAGTAGTAAGCTTGCAATATTAGATCGAGTATCTCTTCAAAATTTATCTCTAACATTCTTCAATTTGCTGACAGGTTTCCTATTCAAATGTCATCGATATTCTTCAATTTTATAATTCAATTTCTTCTGTAATCCTAAATTACATTTGGAACTGTCAACTGCGTTGAAATAATAAAGTATTTTCATCGTTTATGCGATGTCACGAGCGTCATCTAATTTGGGGATAAGTCACTCCCGTATTCTTCATTAAACGTTTTAACACCGGGCACGCGAACCGTAACTTCAAAGGATGGTCTTTTACCGCTGCGTCGCGATTTTTCTCCGCTATTTTCATGAATAAAAAATTTTCAATTTACCGTGAAACGGAAGTACGTTCTCCGAAGGTTTAGATGGTGGCCGCGTTTTTACACGATAGTCGAAGTATGAATAGTAAAACGATCGCGCGAAGTTGAAGGAAGTCCCACGCGTTCCACTTGAATCAATAATCGTGAACTCTTCCTCGGATTCATTAATCTTCGTAGAATACGCTTGATCCGGTCAGGTGGATCGGGTTATTAAAATGCGATCACTTTTTGCGGAACAAGACGCGTTTGCTCAGACGAGTCGCGATCAATTGGCAATCGAAGCTGTCGACGACGTAATGTTCGTAAATCTACCGTAATCATTATTGCGTTACCGCGACATGATGCATCGTTGACTATGAATAGTGTTCGTCGCGATTCATAGACCCGTTCTTCGATCATATTCGATTACCCAGTTCGTGACATCCGACTCGTATGTCGTTGTTTGCTGGTGCATTTAGATGTAAAACCCATTTGTTGCATTAACACGATATTTGATTGACAATTTATTATAATTAATTCTGTTCATTGTGCTTGTGAAGAGAAATGCAGTTAGAAAGTCTTCATTTAATTTTCTATTCATGTAGTCTTTTTCAATTTCGTGTTTGTGTATTTTTAAAGAAAAGCATTCTTGAAGTAACCTATCTTTTGTTATCCGCACGTGCAATGTAAGGTAGCATTTTCAAGTTCGAAATATATCTGAAATAGACTATTCTTCGGTATATAAGTAACTTGGTGGTATTGTTGGCAAGGGTATCGACCTCCACTCGTACCACACGTCTGAAACCTTCAGTTAATTTATAAATTCCGATCGATCACCGTTCCTGAATAAAATACTTTCGATAGCTCGTTTTCACGATACGTTGTTTCCAACAAACGAGGAAAAAATACCTTCGCGTGCCGTAAATACGTCTACGTCGTTGTCGAAGAACGCAGCCCCGAATGGGAAATGTACTCGAGGGACTGATAGCATATACGTTCAAATCCGACAATCGATTCGAGCATTATTCGAAGGGTCTAGTTTCAGTTCGTTTCGTTCTCCGACTTGTATAAACGTAGACGGTCTCTTGTAAATACACGTAGCTTCATTTATTCCTCCAAGTAAATAAAGTTAATTAAAAATTCGAATTTTATCATAAAAATAATTGCGTTAATAAATCTCGTACAGATTCAAATTACATTATTATCGAAAATGTAGGAGAAAAATTTAATACGATTTCATGTATATTTGATACATTTCGATGTATTCTTCCGAAGATCAATTTCCTCAATGAACGTTCTAAATCATACACGCATTCGCATATTCGAATGCCGTATACCAACAAATTTTTGCACGCCATATAACTTCTATTCTCACATACATATGGCGTTCACGAGCGCCATAAGGGGTAGCTGGTGCACATTCTTCAATTTGTATCTTTCGACCGACAGTGCACCGCCGACAGCCAGCTATTCTTTCGCGGGAGTTATGGCTCCTTAAGAATTTCGAAGCACGAATATTGACAGCGACCGTGATTTATCGTAGATTAACGAGTAATTCATAGAACTCGATATTGCTCGTTATACTTTGGCTACATTAGCTTGTCTCCATCGATGAGAACGCTAATCGTTATCGATTATGTCGTCGAACAGGAGGACTCGAAACGATACCGTCTCGTGCTGGACGATCGTGTTTTATATATTGTAGTACAAGGTACTTCGAACTGGAGGTACCACTTTTGAGAACGATTCGTTTTTTAATATTTCCTGCTAAGTTTGCGCAGAATTAGGTCATTTTTTTGTGAAAGCACGTTTAAGCGGCCATCCAAGTATCGGTCGAAACCGTAAGACCGTCGAGTAAACTTTACCGTAACTGTGAAAACGACTTGGCAAGAGATTGCAGAGACATTAGGTCTTACTGGCAACACAGTTTATTCTACTTTAGTAGTATCGAATAAGTGAAACGAAGTTGAATACGAAGCGGTCGTTTATCGCTATTATTACAAGTATAAACGATTCTGGAAGAGTCACTTGTGTCTTTACACGATGGCGATAGAGTGTCCGCTATTTTTTTATTCCGCGAAAGGAAACACTAGCTAGGCCATAAAACTCTATCGTTAAATACCATGTAACTCGTTTATAACGATCTTAGCTAATTACAAGTAACCGTGTTAAATGTCTAATGCTTTGTTCGCTAGCAATTAATAGTGTTACCCTAGGCCGTACTATTGAGCCACTCGACGCGTCAATTATCGTAATGGATCTCGTTCGAACCTCGTTAATTATTTGTCACCTCAATTATTCGTTACCTGCTCCTTCTCTCACGGACAGCCTTTGGATCTGTAGACTCACGCGTTTAATATCACTCTTATTCGACTAGGCATTGAATTCGAAGTACGTTCAAAGGCGTTTCAATTAAGAGAGAGTCGGATGGCTGGATTTACAGAATACCGTAAAGGGGTTGTAGGCCGGCTGATTGAAAAGTGTGCATCGAGGCGTGTGTGACACACACGAACCACTCGAAAATTTGTCGCGTTACGAAATCTGGTTCAAGTATTAGGTCATCTAGAAACGTCATTTTCAAAGATAAAAATAAAGTCCCACTCGAATCGTTTGTCATCTAGTGGAAAGATAATAAAATCGGGCTACCGTGAGTGGAACGAAATTTCCGGATAACCTAATAATTTAATGTCGATGACGATCCGTGACCCAAATCGAACGCGAGAAATGTGACTCGTTTGAAAAATAACGTCATCGGGGTGGACTTCCCTGCATCCTTTCGGCATCTTCGTTACCATTAGACCACCCTCGACCCCCGTATATACTCTTGTCGCTATTATTAACACTCGCAGAGAGGCAGAATGCTCGGTTTAATGAACATTTAGCAGCGAATATCGCGCTGAATGTAACGCCCTCGCGATTCGGTACATACGAATGGGGTAAATGAACTGTGCAGGAAGAAAGGTCGCATTCCGGAGATAGCGGTACGCGCCCCCTGAATTAGACCTAAGGTATGCGCGTATAAACGCGTACAAATGTGTGTGTACGTGCACGTGGGTTCGTTGGTACCCGTGTAAGAGCTATGTGCACGAAGAATGCGCACACCTGGCTGGCTGTAGCCGCGTAAATGCGCTCCAATTGAGAGCTACGTTTACGTGTGTATACTTGATGACTCCGACTTAATACGCGAAGAGTACGTATGTACCTCCGTGCACAGAGATACATATGTATACCTACGATGGGACAACCGCAAGAATCTGAGCGTGAAAAGCTACAGCGGTTGCTTTTGGCAATGTGCATTATCTATTATTAAAAGTACACAGAACTTCGCTCGACTCTTTTTTTCCGATTCTTTGCATACTCGACGCTGATATTCCGCGCCGTTCTTTTTTTCGTTAACAAGGGTTGAAACAGTCAATGTTACCGATGCATCGACACAAGGGGTTGTCAATCACTTTTCCGCATTAGGGTATCTTGCATTCCACATTCCTGCGTGCCAAGTTCTCGCACCTCAAATTCCAACCGCTCCAAGTTCCACGCGTTTCAAATTCCAAGCGTCCCATACGTTTCGAATTCTAATCGTCCAAACTTCTGGTGTTCCAAGTTGTACCCCAAGTTCTAAGTGTATCAACCTCTAAACGTTCCGAATTCCGAGCATCCCAAGTTGTCACGTTCCAATTTCTCGCATCTCAAGTTGCCGCGTCCCAAGTTCCAGACGTCTTAAAGCGTCATGTTCCAAATTCCGGACGTTCCAAGTTGTCGCGTCTATGCTTTTCGTACCTCGAATCACCTGCAGAGTTTTTGTATCCTATATAATATTTGTATCGAGTATCCCACAGATTTATGTTAGAAATCACGCCTAGATAACGAGGGTTGTACGCGATGAAACGGGCAACGAAGGTGCAATTGCGTACGTGCCTATTCGATACTCGCGTTAATACCTCGCACGATTCATACGAACAAACAGATCTTGGCAAGTACCTAACACTGCTAAGTACTTGCCGAGCAAGCAGTTAATGGTAACGCAAGCGGTCGTAACCCGAGAAAGATTGTAAATCGTAGCGCGTGTATCAGTTAGAATGCGTTCAATGTGGACCGAAACGATCCGCTCGAGTTCTCGTCAAACACAATTATCGGTAGCTCGAAATACTATGACTGTGATCTTGTCTAGGAGCCACGGTTTCGAGACTCTGCGACGCGCTGAATCCGAGCCAAATCTCGCGAAACCAATTATTATTCTAGTTAAGGTCTTTTCAAGTTGACCTGGAAACTGTCTTCGAGTTAGTCCTACGAAGCTGAACAGTCGAGAAACAAACTCGATATCGGAATTTACCGGCGAGAATTTCTGATATTTGTTCATATTTAACAAATTAGTTGCTGTAGCTACGGAAAGTTTGAATTTGTCGTCGCAAGGAATTGTTTGTCACTCCTCACACTTTACGGTTCGATTTTCCGTACGTGTATCAGGGGACAATTCTATTCTTCGAACGGACTATACTTCACTTTCAAAGTTCCAACGCCACGAAACTGAAACGATTACTCGAAACGTCGCATCGGTCGTCAAACATTTGTCCAACGTAATGGCGTATCTCGATCGCGTTGCACGTCGAGTCAGTCAAGTTCTCAGAAAATATATCGTGCGTCCATAAGTTGGTCCCGGTCGCGGAGAAAGAATTCAGACGGAAGTTGTTCGGAAGCTGGTCGCGTTCGAGGTGTGGAGCATTCCGGAACGCGGATACATCGATCCTGCGGATCCCTGGGAACCGAGGTATGGAAAGGAGGAGGCGCAGAAGAAGGGGGTAAGTTTCTGGACCGGATGCCGTTGCGTCTACGAAGGGCTCGTAGAAGGGAGGGCCAGTCATCGATATCGTTGAAATTGAATTTCTCCTGAGCGATTAAAGGCGACCGCGTGTGGAGGGTAAAATGCGAATATAGAGCACCGACAGAAGATGTATGTATCACCCTAAAGAATGGAAGGGAAAATCTTGGAGAGTGGAAGTTGAAAAGCGAAAAAAAAGCAACATAACGTGGTTGCCGAATAAGGGTGGGTAGAAGCGAAATCGATGAGGTTGAAGTGTATCGGGGCTCGCATGATCGCATCCGCGTAATATCGATCCGTGGCAGGATACCCTCGGATTGAACTTTTTTGCTAAATAGGCTTGAGCTCGATTTCGCGTGTTCGTGGATATGTTCGCGTTGACGAGCAACGAACGCGCCTTTGGAGAGGTTGTACAGGATCCCATTTACACGCGGGAAAATCGAATCGATGCTACGCGTAGTATCGGCACTGGCCACGTTCCTATTGTGATCCCATTGTGATCATTTGATCAATAGACGTATAGTTTACGGCATTGTTTTACAAGGCGTCTGTGGTATCGACAGTACGCATCGTTGTTCCCTGATCTTTTGATCAGCCTGTTTTTCGCAACGAATGGAAGCTTAGTATCGCGCTACATTTTTTTTATAAGGACTTCGAACTTTCGTAAATCGCGGTAGAATTTGCAAACTCCGCTTTGTAACCGTATCTCCTCGAACGCACAACAGGACTTTCTGGCGCATCCAATCCACTCGATTGCTCGAATCAGTCGTTGGTTCGCCGAGAATTTATCGTATTTGTATTCGGTCCCATATCATTTCGCGCGGTCCACGTTACTTTTCCCGTGTTTGCCAAGAACTTCCTCCCTTCTCGATGATTCGCACGGTTCAAATTCCTTATTCGACCAATCACGGCAGCGTCGCATAAACTTTACGATCGCGACCGTCGGTGCACGGACCGAAACGTTCGACATTCCTTTGATCGATTTTTTTTTTTTATTTTGACGCCATCCAAAAATCCTCTGTCCGTTATTCGTTCAGGAGTTTTCACTGGCGATTTACGCGGGATTTCCATTCGGCAGAACGGGCAAGAAGAATGGACGGGATGCGAAATTGATGTGTATTCCGCCGTTGACAGTCGTTTCTGTAACATTTTATTCGCGGCAACGAGCACGAAACGCACAATTCATTTTCTGCAGTTGCAAATCAGGCCGCGTACTTTCTGATTTACATTCGCCCTGTTCTGTCCCCCGTGTGTACGTGCATTTTTCCCTTCTTTCTCTCCGTTCATCATGGATTGTTCATCGATTATCAAGGTTTATTGAAACGTCGTCCTCGTTACGCGGCAGTGATTTTTGACGATTCGTTGTCTCGCTCGGGACATTTAATCGGACGTATTTTATATGTCGCCGATGTCAGCTATCGTTTCCCTTCGCGCCCTCTCGATGGGGCAATTTATTAACGTGTAATTATCGGTGCTGGGAGGCCTCGTTATAGCATAAAAACATCCGTGATTAGGAACAATGATAACGTTCGTGTTATTCATGGGGCGAAAGCACGCGTTTCGTCGTGTCTCTCTTCAAAAGCTGTAATTGAACTAGTTCACCACCCGTGTTTTCATCCGTAATACTCGCATTGTTCGCTGTTTTCCCTGCAATTTAATCGCATCTGAACAATCGGTATTCTTTGTTGCCGTTGCGCTTAGAGTCAGAGCCACTCGAAGGCTTTACGTTTTCATTTTTCGAGCGAAGAATAAACGGATTTTCGATACGTTTGAAGGAACAACGAACGAATTAATTGGCAAGTGTCATTGATGATCGGCAACGAAATGAAATACGGTAAATGGAGAAAAGATAGCCGCGTAACAATTAATTTCAAACAAAACCAGCGCCTGGCACGTTTAATTAACAATCTTCGTTAATTAAATGTATCGTTTATGCCCTCTGAAGCTGTTATAACAAACATTCTATACAGGATTCGCTGGTTACGAGATAATTTCCGTACGCTTTAAAACAATTGCGTAAACCGTTGTAAAAATATGATGGAGAAAAGTCATAAATTGTATCCTCCGTTTTTAATATCGGTTGTTTGCTCGTTAACCGAAACGAAATCGATCGATATTCGATGAATTTATCACGAGTTTCAGCGAATTCGACGCGTTTTGCTCCAGGTTTCTGTTCACGTGACTCTAATTAACGTTTTTGCCAGGATGGACCTATACTCTGCGGTCAATGTCGTACGATTTTTCAGTTCTCGGAGAAAAATCGTCGAAAACGATCTTCGTCGCTAACGAACGTTAAGCTTTTCCGTGTTTATGACCATCATTATCGAGAATCTGTCCTGAAGACGCTATTAGTTACCCCTTATCAAGTAGTATTTTCACGCGAGCGAAATCCCCTAGATGAATCGCGCGTTTCTTTCGCGATCTTTTAAATCGTGATCTTCCGTTCCGGAAGCTGACTAATTTCCTTGTTTTTTCTCCTCTCGATTGCGCGTATAGAATCGTTGTTTCTTTCCCGCGTTCGAGGAAGAGAAATCGAACGAAAATTATGAACCGACTCGTAAGTTAAATTGTTCCGACGAGTTATAAAATAAAATGGAATAAAAACAGATTGGGATGTGTTGATCGTTGTTTTAATTCATATGGTTGAAGAAACAGTAAACTTAAAATACTAACGAAGCGTTTTAAACCGATTTGATTATTTTTGCTGGCGCGAGCGGTTTTAATCAACGCCGACCGATTTTTTGCCGGTACGAATATACATTTGAAGGATAGCAATTAATCACGATAGGTAACGATTCATTTAGTCGTGGACCGTATTATATTCCGTTCTTTGTTCACCTAGAACACCCCGGGAATATTCGAGGATTTACCGGGGTGTGCATCGCAATTATTGGAGTTATTTAAATTACAAAATGCGTCATTCTCTCGTGATTTCCGGCTACGCGAATATAAAGTGCTTCACCGTGTGCTACCTGGTTGTTCTGTTTACTTTGCTATTGGTTTCAATATTTTTCAACCATCTGAATTACATTTTATCGAATCGTTATTTCGATTGGCACGATCGAAAATATTTACCCAATTTCCAACGAGCAAGGTATTGTAATCAAACTTCCCGACGCTAATTACTGTAGTCGAAGCAACGTTGCGATAATGAACCTTTCGCGTTTTATTTTTCCTACGATCGTTTCGCGCTAGTAGCTTCGAATTTTGTTAAATTCGATACGATAAACAAATTGATGTTTTTGCTGAAACTGTAGATCTCCCAATTCGATAGGTAACTTTATTACACATATACCTCTGATTTGGAAAGTGCAAGAGGTAATAACAAGGGTGACTTAACAAGATCGTTGTATCGACGAAGAATATTTTTTCGAATCGTCTTACCGTTTACCCGATTCATTCTGTCGGGTTAATTCGATTTGCGGATCGCGTCAGGTGGCCGATTCATGCATCTGTTTTTGCCGCTTCATTTGCAATATTCGATATTCGACGGTGTTCTCTTTAGCGGCATCGAAACGAAACGAAGAGAAGAGAAGAGAGCTGACGAGAAGAGAGGAGAATAGAATAGACAAGAAGGAAGCTATTCGAGACAGGAAGTAAAGGCGCAACCACTAATTGCTTTCAAGTCCCGTGCTAGCGCGATCCGCATTCCCTCGGCTCGAACCACTTTCCATTCGCGTGGGAAAAGCTTGAGCGCATTAGAAGTTGGCTCGCTTCGAGATCTCGTTCGTGCCGTTCTCGCAATTTGCCTTTCTCAATGTTATTCTCCATTACGACGTTAACTCGCTCGACCCACCTACGCCGATCGTCTTTATTCGGGTTGTTTACCGTCGCGTGATATCTGCGCCAACCAGAAGACGTTGGTAGCTCGTGCGGAGACGTAATAAAATTTTCCAAGATACCAACAACCCGATGCAACTATTATACCAGGAGCACGCGATGTCACGTGACCAGCGAGTGGACAAGCGTTTTCTTGTTCCGTATCAGCCTTATCTTTCGCATCTATCGCGACTCTTTACATCGTCACCGGGAGCATCGCGACACTGATCGAACTCGATATTTACCGTAAATAGATGCGTCCACGCGATACGTATTTTTCTCGCCTCTGCTGGCGTCAACACGCTCGTGATCAATTATACGGAACAGTTGATTACACAGTGCCTTCCTTTCAAATCCCGTGACATTCATTTAGATTACGGTTAAAAGCAAGTGGAACGACGAGAATGAATTTTGACCTCGTTGAAGTATTAAAATTCGCCACATATTGGTCTTTCGTAGTTGGAATTTGATCGAAGGGTACGCGAAAATGTGCTACAAACCCATGGCCTAATTAAACATCCGCAACCGATGTCGATCGTACATCACGACAGTGTCCGAGTACCGAAACTAGTTATTTCAAACAAATAAATAGACAATCGCGAATGAATCGATGACGAAACAACCTTATTCGTTTATTACCGCGTTAAAATCAGGGTAATTAAAGTTCCGCTGTCTAACTGGTCCACGATAAATCGGATAAATAGATCACAGGTTTACGAACTCTGTCGACCGGATCTGATCATGACGAATACGACAATAAAATCTGCATAAGCACGGATATAGCATAATGCTCGCTGCGTGGCATTGGCTCGTTCGACGGAGTTTGGTGAATTCCGACAAGCAGAGTAGCCGGGTTTTACGAGACTGTTAAATTTTCAAGAGCGGCGATTTCCTGTCTCTCGCCACGGAATCGGAATGTTTCGGTCGGATCGGTAGCAGGAATGGCCGAGATTGAGGCTAGCTACGAGCACGGTCGAATGGCGTAGTATGAAACGGGTTGAAAGGACGGCAAGGGAGGGAGGGGCGAGGTTATAGCTGGAGGTGCATCGTCGTGCCCGCCAATTGCAATGCGGCTCGGGGATGGTTCAATAAAAAAAAGGAAGAAAAAAAGCATTTTGACAGACGTGTTTGCCAAGTTCTCGCGCCGCATATGACTGTAATCCTGACGAATACGAGGCGCACAAAGCCGCGGGTTCGCGTACGCGTTCGACGATTCACCGCGACGAATCTCTTTTTAATCAAACGGTCGTTGTACCGCGGAACAATCGCAACAAAGCCTCTCGCGCAGACAACGCGTCCGAGCGGTTCCGCGTCGCTTAAGGAAAAACGCGCTATCGACGGGGATGTTTCGCGAGTCATAGAACAGCCGATAACACCGGCCCTGTCCCTCTTTTTCTCTCGTTTTGTTCGCCGACCGTGTTTTTCTTCTTGCTTTAATAACGATTCATATCTCACCGTCGGCCGTTCTCCGTGGTAATTTGCATGAACGACGAAGGAAATATTTCACGCGGGAAAACGGAGCTGACAGCGTTTTCCATCCAAAAAACGGACGCGAGAAAGAGAAAGAAATCTTTCGCGGTAAAATTGTATCTCTACGGCGCAAGATGTAAATCGGCCACGGCACTTTCTGACGAGGCGAGCATTTCCTCGATGAAAAATACGGAATTAACGAACCTTGCGACGCGGTGCAAAAGCTCCCTCGCCAAATGTAACGTTGGTAACGCAGCAATTTCATAACGGTACACGAAAAACGATTACACCGTATAAAATACAAATTGGCCGATCGTCGCGTTTCTGTTTTATTCGGTTTGAAGCTTCCTGCCCGATCAGGCGATTCGCAACAACGGTTACAATAGAAATTATACCGAAAGAGTTTCTCGACACGATCGATCAGAATGATTAAACAGATTCGTAAATGCATGCATATTTATCATAGTCCATTGATTTCTCGATAATTCGATTACACGAATGATTTGTCTCGCTACACCAATTCGACCGAGAAAAACTCACCCCGATGGAATAGTTAATTTATGTGGATACGAGCCACCGGTTACCTAGGGCTATGAAATCGAGGTCATTATTCATACGGTACAGCTCAGTTTCCTAGTTTCCATTGCGCATCATGTAAAATTGAACGATGGAAATAAAAAAAAAGAAACCTGGCGGGGCACGTTGTTCGAAAAATACAAATCCCGTGAACCGTGCTTTTCCCATTTTTTTCCGGGAAATGAACAACGGAACGATACGGAAGAGTTGAGGGGAGGATGGAAATGGATCAGCAACACGGCCAGTTAATTTTTCAACGCCACGTTTCGACGTTACGCGCGTCTTTGCGAGGCTCGTTTCGTCGTCGCGATAGTTTTTTTACGAGACGAAAACAAACCGGAAAAAAGTTTACGGGTAATCAAAAACGCGATGCTTAAACTTGACGAAATTTCACGATGATACGACGCAAACTTCTTGAGTGGCGGTCTCGAGGGTGCTCGAATATGGCTGGAACTCGATGAAACGCGAACGCGTGCTCAATTTCTATCTCTTTCTCCGCGTTGAAAATCTTTTATCCTTTGAATTCGTTGGGAAATGCAACAAAGCTATTTCTTTGACGACGCGGACCCTTTCAGTATATTGTTTTTACACATTACGGGGATTTGAACTTTCAATTTAATTAACAAACAATACAATTTCGAAGAGAACACATTCTACAAAGTAGAGCTTCGTAACAAAGAAATTAATTTGCAATATTCTTAATAAGCTGATCTCTGCGAGCTTTTTCATTTTTCGACTTAATCGCGTCCGTTCGACCGAATCTTTTCTTCTCCGGCACGATCAATATTTGGTAAAGGATTGTTCACGCTCGAGGCAAACGTTTCTTCGCACTCGAAGAATTCCTCGAAAGCTGCTCTTCGTTGCAATCGATCGTGTCCGCTTGTCGAGCGCCGCCTAGGAGGACAATTAACGCTTCCGGGTGATGGAAACGTTGGAATTTACGATTTCGAACATTGTCAGCTCGATTACCAGACTCGCGAAGAATTTCCACCCGCGATAAACTAGATGATAGCTGCTTCGTTTCACCAATTAACAATATAACTTCGAACAAACGGGTATTACTGTCTCCCCGTTTCCATTTGGTCTTTTCAACCCCTCGGTGGTCCCGTAGACGAACCTTTGATTAATTATTTTGATTTTCAGCTTTGCAATTATCGCTTCTCCTCTTTAGAGTTATTTATCGAAATTGGAGAAGCAGCGATTATCGAATTGCCGTCATTCTAGCCGAGTAGTAGAGATAATATTTTTCCAATTAATAATATGCTCGCCGAGTTCAAGTTAAGGAACTTCGAAGATGGACAAAGAAGATGTCAACTAAGATAGATCCTTGGCTCGTGATTCTCATGGTGGTGTGTCGTCGCGATTCTGGTCACGAGGAGCGACTGGAATAAGGCACTTTGGACAGTTTTGCGGTCGAAATTACACGCGACTACGGGAATGAGAACGACTCGACTTCGTACGACTTCGATAAATTTGTGGGAAACGTAATTTCTTCCGGTCGAGAAGTAGATAGGGTAGGATGACAAAAATTCCTCCCCTTTGGAACCTTATCACCCTGTTGGAGAAGCATCGTTGGCCGCGAAATCAGTTTTTCAATGTCCATTAAGTAAATTGAAACGTTCGTTTTCGCGCTACCTCTTCTCCTTACCTATTACTTTCCTCTCGTTTCTCTCCCTCGGCTTCTGCGGCTCTCTCTCCGAGGAAGGATTATTACGAGATCCATCTTCAAGGTTCTTATTTTAATCGGGGTCTTAGTATACAAACACGTGGCGCGATACCGTAATTTATAAAAAAGTTTCAAAATTTATATTATTTTAGAGCTTTAATTATATTTGACGCGAAATAAATCCTGAATTTAAGCGGATTCTATAGGAAAAAAATAACGAAACGGAATTCCAAATGGCAAATGGAAGTATTGTATTAAAATCGAGCATTCAAGCTTTTTATCCGCGAGTCTGAGCGAAAGTACCCTCGTCAACATGACGAAGAAGCATGGAGAAAAGAGAAGCAGCCCTTTTCTCGGGCTTTTGCCGATGTATCGCGTAATCCTGCGGATCAGCCCGCTCCGACGTCGTCGCCGTTTTACAGCGCCGCCATTAATATTCATACGATTCGGAAAGCGTTCGATATTACCGTAGGCGAACCACGCGGACAATAATTTAATATCCCGATGCAATAACGGGCCATGGGTAGAGTCATGGAATCATTGGAGTTCGAAGGAAGCCATAAGCTCAAGGGAACAATGCGAACGGCATTAAGGGATTACTTTTGTTCGACAGCCGAGCGCGAATGTCTGCCACTAATGGCCGACGTCGTGCTATTTGGAAATATATAGAAAAATTGTCAGACCACAGAAATGCAAATCATGTTCGGACGAGTGCTACATATTTTCTATATTTAGAGCATATTTTTGATTGCCGTGCTAAATATCGAGGTTCCGATAGCCGTGTCTAACCAGACACGCTTTAAAATAGACACCAGTTATTTAGGGAAGGTTTTGTACTCGAAAACGAAAGGAAAGTTTTAGCCGATCTGTTTACATATTCTTTTCCGTTTTTTATCTCCCATTTTATCGGTTGTCAGTTACTTGTCTCGTTTGTCAATGCCGATTTATCTACTTCTTCGTGGTAATGTTCTCTGTTCATCATCTGTCTCCTTCATTCTTCGATCGAAATTCTGCTACTCCCTTCGTTGATCTGACCCAGCTACCTGCCCGTCAATCACCGTTCTATTGTTAGACTAACAATTCTCGTTTTACAGTCGGATGACATGGACAAGTAATTCTGAATTTTTAATTAAAACATTAGCTCCTCCGAATATCGTTTATTACTGATAGCTAATCCCGCGTTTGAAATGGTCGCGAGAGAAGCAATAGTCGGCATTGGGTAAATGACACGGTTAATCACAAATTTATCCTACGTTAACAGCCTGCGTCGATTATAATCGCATTCGATTATATTTCAGCGTACATTACCCGAACCTTCCGATACTCTCTTGTCTGTTCGTCACGGTCCACCCACGGGTTTACATCACGTTTTATCACTACATTTTATACCGTCGATAAAACGGCGTAACACTGGCGTATTTTTTATTCCAACTCGTTGTATCGTCGCAAATGAAACGAACCAAATTTACTCAAATAAAACGTGCCGATAAAAATACAAAGAGCGAGGCGTACGAGAATGCCGTGGCCAATTCACGAGCGAAACTCGTTTGAATACGCGTAAATGCGGAAACGTTCGTTTTAGGAGCGCGTCGAAACGTGAACCGTCAACATACGTAAGTTATTTCGTTTATGCCCGCTTCTGGTGCAGAGATAACAAGAGTTCGCCTATGGAGAACGCTCGAACGAGTGTTATATTTATTCAAGAGGTCCAGAAAGCATCGAGGGGAACCAATCGTCGAGGGAGCACGGTACAGAACCCTCTGGGAAGCCGACAATTGATTTTCCATGCTGTGTAACGCCGCTGCTGGCGATCCTTCTTGGCATTTCCGAAACGACCAACTCCGTCGATAGAAGCGATTTGTTGCGAGTTCCGTCCGATACTCGAGAAATTGACTTATGGCAGTTGAAACGCATCCGTCTGTTCTATTTCCGCGCTCCGTACACAAGAATTTAGGTTTGTTCTCTTCCAGTATCGGTAATATCGGAGTATTCTTACATTTATGGATACGTAACGAAGGAAAGTACAGGCGGCTGCCTCCTTATGTACATCCTGTAAGGTTGACCTTGTTCCAAAGTCGTTACAAGTTCTATTAGTTTAGCGGAATTGGTCGCAAGACTCTGCTCAAAGAGTATAGCAGCTTTGATGCTCGATTTCCTTTATGGTTCATGTTCTTCACGTACAGGAATATTCTTGCGTTCTACCGAGGCGTGTAGGCTTTTTCCAAATAAATTCATTCCATCAGATTTTTTCTAAGAGGCCATATTGTATAAAGATCCGAAACTTAGGTGACAGCACTTCAACGTCATAAAATATTTCTTAGCCACGCTATACATAATTTCGTCGCGTTAATCGATATCTTATTTCCGATAGTCGGTGTCTGTATCGTGACGCATCGTATTTTCCATCCATCGCGATTCAATTCCTGGTGGAACGAAGGAGTTCGCTATAACCGAACGTCTCGTGATGTCTCCTCGTAACGAAACCGACGAATCGTATAAATCAGTCCCGTGCAGGAAGCGAGCCTTGGTTAAAATTGATTCCGTCAGATCGATTCGATCGCGAGCAAGGATTTACCGGGATTTTCAGTTTTGCTTTGTTATCTCGTAAAATCTGCACCTCTGGTAGGTGACTGCATCGTATTCCGCGAATCCGTTCGTTTATGGTTGGCCGCAAAAGCGAAAGGAGTCAACGAACCGATGTAAAATTGAAAGCAAAAACGTCACGTGTATTTCCGGCGACATTACGGTCGAATACAACGCCATTTACATTCGCATTACAAAGCGTTTCGTTAACTGCCGCTCGTAACTTGCTCCGTCGAAATAAACAAGCGCTGCTGTATGTCGCGTCGCCAAAATTCGCTTCAAACGAAACCTACTGTTTACACCCCTTTCTATTTTATTTTCCTCTCCTTTGCCGCGGTAGAATTTTACGGATAATTGACTGGCTCGATGTCTATTGAAATAGTAAAACTCGAGCGGTGTTCGACTTTATAAAAGCCGGTTCTTTGATCGCGTAGTCTCGTTCCTTGGCCCGGCATTCGATGCTCGTAAGCGGTCGCTCTTTTCAAATCCAAACCGTGCTGTAATTACAGCGGAAGTTCTCGGAAAAGACCGCTGAATTTTTAAATTTTATCTGGCAATAACATCGGATACTTCCACGTTCGTTTCCAATGCAAGGTTACATAAAATTGACAAACGCGAACATTGACCTGTACGATGGAGACTTTCTAAATGTTGGTCAGCTTCGAAATAGGAGATCGATCCTCAGAAAAGTTGCCAGTTCTCGAGTTGTCACCTATCCGTAATTAACGTTCGATCTTCCCGTTTCGTATTCGTCGAGAAGTTTGATTGCATCGACGAAAACGAGCGATTTTTCTTTGGCGAGAAACGGGAAGTCCTTTAATCAAACTGATCTGGTGGCTGATTCTCTTAGTTACTTGGCTGATTCGGTTGGCCAATAAAAGTGTTGGAAGTTTGGTCGTCGGTGCAATGCAAAATTTCTTCGGGAGCTGCAAAATATCAGCGTCGTGTCACAGGAAAGGGAGCGCACGGCGAACTTTGCCGGTTGAAAGTTGAGGCAACGGGCGGAGATAGTTGCAAGGCGTTGAAGGGGGTGGCCGGATGAGAATATACTTCGGATTAAACGATTTCAATTTCCCCCGGCTCGTCGAGAGTTTCTCAGTCAAATTCGTCTCTCGTCGAAAGCTGGTAAGGTAAATTGATCATTAGCGACGGAAATATGCTACCGGCAAGATTGCCGAGTGCACCGGTTCAACGTTTTATCGATAAACGCGAGGATCGGCCCAGGAGCCGGTTTCTCGATCTAAACTCGTTCAACAGCCGTATGCGAACGTATGGTTGCCTGGAACAACGAGTTCTCCCTCGTGAAGAAAGTCGTTGGGAACAATCTGCTCGGAGCGCTGTTACGCGAAGCTCCGTGGAATATTCATAATCGTAATGCAACTTGGTGCGGAAGTTTGTCGGGTCTATAAACATCCGCGGGCCCGATTCTCGTTATACCGAAACTTGGCGAAAAACTGTTTTGGAAACGAAAGACACAATCGCATCTGTGCAACCGCTCTAAACTCGCTGCGACTCCAACCGTTAACTGTCAACTATTATAATTTTGAAGATTAAAATTAAACCGCAAGAGTCGAGGTAACCGCTTTTCGAGGGCGTACAAGAAACGACGAAATCAAGAGAAATTGCTTTGAATCGTGGCTCTAAGTCGGTATCCATACCAGGAATAGCATCGTCAAAGTATATGACGAGTTTGCCTCTCGAAATTTCTTTTTTTTCCGCCATTTCGCTGGAGCACTAGGTCCATTTTCAACGACGCCGGTATCCAAGAGCTCGCCTCTCGTGAAAGTATGCTCTGGCCAGAGGGAAGCTATAATATTAGTTTCAACGTTTGGTACGCGATGCGCAGAGAAAAATGCACGGGAAAGGGAAGGAAAAGGATTGGAAAGGGGACGAAAAGAAAGAAAGAGTTTGACCGAACGGAGCGGAAGCGAACGAAGATGGCAGACGGAAAGGAAAGAGGTAGTTCTGGTACGTGACGACGACGTTTCCAGCAAGGTGTCAGAGAAGTCGCAGATGTCCCTTGATTTATCGGCGTGACAGGTTCCGGAGACGAGCGGCATTCGGAAAACGGTGCGGAACGCTGGCAAATCCGTGCGGCAAAGTTCCGCGTTACAAACGCGACCAACCACCGAGAGACGACGCTCGGTAATTTTCATTTCTGATCGGTCCTCCGGAAGAGGCGGAGTTCCCGCCTCGAATTAAGTCCCGGATAATCGACGAAAGGGACGAACGAGTCGTTAGTTACGGCACGTCAGCTTTGCTTCTCGAATTGTAGCCGCCGAACGCGCTAATTAGAGTGATTCACGGGGCTCGTTCCGTCTCGTTCGCGACGACGAATAAATAGACGTCGTTTAACGAACGGGACCGAGAGATTACCTTAAATCTGACGTCGACTGTCAGATTTGTTCGGGACAGCGAAGATTTCGACGGAAATTTGGTTACGTCTTAACGTCAACCTGCCTGACACGTCGTTGATCGAAGACGTACCAACTCGTATTTCGATGTTTGAACAAAAGTGCCGAGATATTTTAACACATCGATATCATACTTTCACGCTAGATCAATTAGATTCCGTATCAGAAATTGCTACGCATTCCAATAAACGTCAAACAGTAAGTCTTGTAAGGGAAATAAGCAATGTCGCGTTCCGTGTTGTGCACGAAACAATCGAATAACAACGCGCGACATTCAAAGCTAAAAGAAAAGATTATTTCCGTTTTTTCTTGGCACAATTGCGCTCGTTTCTTGTCAGCGACGCGTCGCAATTCCTTCCAGCGAAGCGACGACAAGCGGGTAAACACCGAGCGAAAGAACGAATGGATCACCCGAGCAACGCTGGAAAGAACAATTCTCGCTCGCTCGAGAGCGTCAAGCTGGATGAAAAATGCAACGCGATGTTTCCGCAGGATGCCGCGTGAAAGTTGGGCGAATTAATCCTTTCGTAAAGTGAAAAATCGAACGTTTCACACGCGTCTGAATGGGACAGCGAAAGGGAACGAAAAAAAAGGGATTGTAGCCCGGAAGCGAAGTCTTTTAACCGCTCTCTCAATAATGTTCGCGCGAGCGTGAAACGAGTTCACTTCGTTCTTTCGACGAGCGGACATGTCGGTGCACATACAGGGATGAACAAACACGAGGAGGACCCGTGTACGATGTTATTCGCGTCTGTTTCGCGAAACAGAACGAGAAACGAACGCGATCGAGAGGTGTGGTGGAACCGGTGGAAATGACCGTTCAAGGGCCTCGATCGTGAAATCGAAATTGCAGGGAAATGAACAGCCGCTTCCATTCGAGATTAGACGTTCATGAACGATGTAAACTGCCATTCGATCGAAGCGTTGCGAGAATCTCCGGTTCGAATCCGGAGGATACGAGCGATGTTCCAACGACGAGCATGCTTTAATTTATCACGCCCTCGAAGGCAAATTTAAATAATTGATTTCCAAGAAGAACCCGATCTTGTGGGTTTTGTGCTTTCGCTGCTGGATCGCAACGCCGAATTTCCGCAGTGATTTCCGCAAATATCCGCTGGCGCGAGAGGAACAGCGAATTTCGATGAACCACGAGTCCTTTTATACCGTTTACGAACACAATTTCGGATCGGGAGTACAGTTTATCGTTAGTCGAAGAGTTCGGAAAAATTTGTTACAGTTTCTGAATATTAACCTTAACGATCGGTTGATTTGGATCTAATCAGAGACGATCGGTCAACGAGCCGGAGAAACGAACGCGTTTACCCCTCCTGCGCGAGAACCACCCATTTTCTCCGGCTACCTTTAACTCGTTTCTTCACGCTCCGTGTCCCCTTCTTCCTTCTCATTTACTCCTTTTCATCTTCTCTCGTACTCCATTCTCATTTCCTCCGCTCCAGCTTCGAGAGACCCCGTCTCTTTTATAATTTTCCCAACTCGAGCCGAGCGAGATCCTATAAGTCGCAATAGGGGAGTCTATTACGAAGAGGATCACTTCTGTAATTTGAAAACCCGTTTGATAAGCTTCCTCGGCTTCTCTACTCTCTCTTTCTTCCTTTCTTCTTTTTGTTTCTTTCAACATCTATCTCGCCACCTACGTCTCGTTTCCGTTCCTTCGCAATTCCACGTCAATCTATCCTCGCGATGCTCCGCTTGTCGTTCTGACCGACAAAAACGAATCGTTATTATCTCAAAACTAAGGTGAAACGCTTCGTTTCTTCTCTTCCAATCTTGTCTTGTATCGTTTCCAAAAAATATATTTTCAAAATGTAATTTTAAGATTATCCATTTTATTACGTTGTTATCTTCCTCCTCGAATTGCGATTTTCCTAATCGATCGAACTCCATCTTCCCGTAACCCGCGTCCAATTCGCGAGACATCTGAAAACGGATGCAACTTGTCGCGTCGCGTTGAAACGACATTAACGGGGCGCAGAGGCGCGTACATTTTGCTTTCAAGCCGGCAGATAATAACCGTCGACTCAATTTTCCACGGTGTAAAGCCGCGGAAAAGTAAGCCACCGTTGTAAGAAGCTCGCCGCGCGGAAGGTAATTTTGCAGAGTAATAGGGCACATGGTTGCGTTCTCACGCGCCTTGGCTACTTGGAACGAAAGAATCGAGTCGAGTAGCCGGATGCTTCCAACAACTTCACCGTTGGAAATAACGCAAAAAATTCTACCTTACCGCGTATAATTCGCGTATTCGTCAGTGTTCGAAATTTCATCGAGCTTCGAAACAAGAGTCGTTTTACTATCGAACTTCCTAATTTAATTAACGGACGTGGCCAGTGAACGCGTTCTGGCGACAGAAGGCTCGTCGAGCTACCTAAGCTTTTATTCGACGTTCGCAGCATTTTCAAACGGCCGCTTAAACTGGTTACTAAATATTTCCCCGTGTCGTTCACTGTACTTCGAACGATCGCCTGTATCGCCGTAATTACGGTAACTTTGTTAACGGTAACGTTTTCGATAACTTTATCGAGTTTTCCTCGAATACGCGTTGTCGAAAAGACTGGCAAAACGGTTTTGACTTCATTACGTCGACGACGACACCGGTGAGCGAAATTCCAACGATTCTCTTTCGCGGAACGCACAGTTTCTGTAATCGAATGTACGCCAGAGTAATGCTCGACAAACCTCGAAAAGGCAAATATTAGATATTTTAAGAGGCCAAATGGTCGCATCTGAAAAGTAGTCGGAGACCATAGAGATCGAAACCACCGTGTTTGGATAATCGAAGTTTCGCCGTGCAATCGAACCCTCGTGTCGTGATTGCAAACTCTTGTCCAGCAATGTACTCGTTCGTTCAGAGTATCGTAAAGGTTAACCGAGTTCCAAACGGTCGGTATTGCTCCGGTATTTTCAACACGTTTAAAGGATGGCCTACATTTCGCGCCGCTTAATGGCGAGGTGCTTGCGAAACGGCACGACGCGACTTGGAGCGGAGCTGTGCGGAGCGGTACAGCGCAGCGTCCCACGTTAATCGCTCCAAAAGATAGCGACGTTTTCCGGCGTGGCGCGACGTGGCGGCAGGAAATGCTCGTCCACGAGATTTAATGCAATTTACGGCCGTTCCTTCATCGAGCGGGGCTAAATCGAATGACACGAACGATTGCACTCGTCGCCGCGAGTTCGCTCGAGTGACTTGTTCGCGGAAAGTGTACTCTTCCCGAGCAGTCACCTTCGTGGTCTGAACGTGTTGCAATTAAGCACGTGTTATTGAACGCTGCCTGGCACATACGAGTGTATTGTTAAACGATACGTCACGATTGTTTGAAGTTTTGTTCTCCGCTGTGAAACGGGAAATACGGCAATTTTGCAAATAATAGTAAATAGCTCATTAACCTTTTGCGCCTCGAGCGTGCCTTGCCGGGAAAGAGAAATTTCTCAAGTAACTCGATTGCGAGTGTACCTGCCAGACTCGGAAAGTTATTAAGAATATCCCTGACAAAGTTGTTTAATTAATTATTTGTTTTATGATACTGTGACACCTGTAGCGACGAAGCTGTTTATGTTTTTGTTGAATTTGCACAGTCGAAGATAACTGGAGGTTGCATAGAACGTACATGCAATGTCGCTAAAGTTGTGCCAGCTTCAACGTAGATAAATTAGTCGAACAAAAAGGATTTCGAATTACGTACTGTCTTTGAAAGAAAATCACGAATGAAAACGGGTTAACGAAGTACATTATTACAGGCAAGATAAAGTGCCCGAAGGGGAAAAATATGTTGCGTAACCTTCGTATAAATCAGTTGCCCATAGGAAAAGAAAAATTCATGAGGAAATAAGATAAACCCTTTACCGCTCATGGGAATCAGAATGAAAGGTTATTTAGTTAGAACGCATAAAGCATCGAAAATAATTTGTAACGCTATTAAACGCTTTACATTGTAAATCATTCGAGACAACAACAACAACAAAATGTGGGTATGTATTTGCTGGATATCATGTCGGAAGTTTAGACCGCCAAGGCGACGATAGAAAACAGGCAGGTTAACGATGTAATTAAATGCGAACTGGAGCGCGAAGAGTTAACATACTCGCGTGCCGGTAAACGCGTTCCCGGAAGTTGCAATAATTAGCCACACGACTGCTTCGAAGCTTCTGTTATCTCTCAAGAGAATTTTCCAATAGGTTTGCGATTACAATGCTGCGTTATGATTCGAATAATTTATGGTAAACAATTCGAATTAACTTTTTATGTCTCAAAAGTTAACTCTTGCCTTGCTCACGCGGGCGCAATCATACATCGATAGCCCAGGACGTTTATGGGAAACGTTTTAATTAAACGAGAGTTACTTTTTCAACTTTAAATTAAATCAGTTGGAAGGTGAAATCAAAGCGTGTTCCCGTATAGTTGGAATTTTTCTGTAATTAAATATTGCAGCACAGTTTTTTTTATTTTGTTATACGCCATACGTTAAATTCTAACGGCACGTAAATTATGTGAAAATAGTCAGAATTGAAGGCAGGATGAGTGTTCTTTCATTCGATAATTTTTAATGACAATCTCTTTCCAGTTGATCAAAAACAAAAAGTCAATTTTCAATTTCGCGTGTCTGCCGGATTCTCCCGATGTCACGAATAATTACGGGAAATGTGTCTGGCGAATAGACAGATCGATGGAGGGTTTCTCATCGATGAGTCATACGTTATAAATCATGTGGATCGATGTCCCGTCTTTCTCGCGCGCGCGAGTTTCTTCGTATGTCGTGATCGTGCCATCGCGGGTTTTTCAATCTCGGATAAAATATCGTTCCGACAGCAATATCGGGAGTAAATCACGAAGACCGCAGAGGTTTCGAGCGACGAGGAAAAGAGGGGAAAAACCGCTTGCCTCGCGGTTTAATCGAGTTAAGTGAAATTGTGCGACCCTGCGTCGCGCGACGAAACGAAAGAGAAGAGATCGAGAGGAGATGGACGACGAAACGATTGTCGGGGCTCGGCAATCTCGATCTTGTTCGCGATCCGGGACGACTACTTCGGGAAACGCGCGCGATTTCAGAGGAGGAGGGTATCATCGTTGCGTGTAACTCGTCTCTGTCGGAATACGAAAGTTCCGTCGGATCGTGTGCACGCATAGACGGAGCACGACGGCTGATCCCTCAATTAGTCGATTAAGCAATCAACAAAGTGCTCTTGACGCGAGGCTCGCGAGAAGTCCGAAACTCCCGCGCTGCTGTACGCCTCGCGTCCACCAGAAACGCTCGTTGTTTTCGTTGTCGAGCTAATTAAATCGATTATCGTAGCCGATCGCGGTAGTCGGAAAGAGTCGTCGATTGAATCGGAGCATGATAAATTGCGCGGCTATCGAACGTGCTCGGAAAATATGATTTGCATAACCGAGAGAAAGATAGAGGCACGATAAACTCGTAACCGTGGAACACGCGAGACGTCGCCGTTCGTGGAATGCACTTTTACGGGGTAATTTGCGAACCTCGACCCCTCGGATTTCAGCGAACGATTCATTGTAGCAACTTTCGGAGCCGTGTTCTTTTTTCTCCTCTCGATCCCGAGTTAGGTGTTCGCGGTCGCATCGACTCGTCTAACGTTCGTCCAACAACTCGAACAACACGCAACGAATATTTCGAATCCGGACAGAAATAATAACCGAGCTGGCTTTTAGCCAAATAGAAGAGCGAGGGGTAGCGGAGACGAGGTTGATACCCGCGGTTCTAGTTTCTGACTGATGGATTTGTTTGCCCCGTCGATTCAGCGACACGAGTTTACCAGCACAGTGGGCCACGTAACATCCCTCGTACACACGGAGAGTGGGTAGATGCACGAGAGTGTTCGTCAATGTGTGTGCGCATATGACAGCACCGAAATACAGTGTCAATAACCACGGCCGTAAATGCGCAGGACGGGATGCTGTGGCGATACCCATCGAGGAAGGGTGCCGATGCGGTGTCAGCCCTATTATGTCTACGATAATTCAGCGTTATACGAACGAGCGCCAGATCAGAGGTCACCACGACGATCCTCTGTGCTCACAGTGACTCATATTAATATTTGGATACCGCTTAAACAATTACTACCGCTCGATACTACCCTTCAGAATTATATCATCCTCAGAGTTACATTGTCCGAACAATCCAAACATCATATTTTTATCAGATCTGATTTTTAGAAACAATTTCCAATCATCCATCCACAAGGTCCTCGCGTAACTTCACTACCCTCGAGTGAAGTTAAGAAAAGCTACAATTCGATTCTTTTAAAGAATTCAACAGTATACCCATAAAGTGCAGTCGAGTTTTCAAACGTAGTACTACGATTATTAACCCATGAAATGATCACTCAGTCACTCGGCACCGAAAGCGGTTACAACCACTATCGCGATATATGAATGACTGGCTAAATATGAAAGTGCGGTTCCACGCGATTGACACCGTGACAGCCGCGTCTTCCTTTCGCCTCCATCCATCGTAGAAGGCTCTGTGTAGTATCGGTCTGTTCGAAATTGCAATGATTCGCGGTCGTTTGACCGCCGCGTCGTTCACTCTGTCCCCGTATCAGAGACCGCAATCTGCATCAATCTTGGCGCCGATGGGTTCGTAGTTCCCTTAATTGGATAACCGTCGCGTTTTTCAATTTTATCGCGGTCTGTGCGAAATCCTTTTGACGAGGGTCCGCTATCTCGACGGTGTTCGATGCGATTTCAATCAAACGCGAGATAAAAGCAACACTTCTCCCATTTATTCTGCTACCAGTTTTTTCCTTTTTCCGTTCGTTTTTCGTTCTTTCTGTCGCTACCTTTTGCCCATCCCAACGTTTATCCGCTTTGTCGAGCGCGATGCAGCCTGTCAAATATGCAACACCCGGTGTGTCCTGGTGATCGCATGAACGGACACGTTCTGTGCTAGTAAACATTTGTTCAGACACGATCGAGCAAGGTTAGCGCGATGTTCAACGAATAATAACACTTTGCGATCGTATACGAGTTATTTTATGCATAATTCCCTATTCGGTTCAATCATTTTCCCTACTTTTCGACGCGCAGAGTTTCGTGACTGCGTTAAACTATTCAGAGTGGAGAACTCGTCTCCCAGATTATTTCACGGATTTGATCTCGTTCCTTACGAGATCAACGGTTTCGCTCCCGACACTGTTTCCACCCCAGTTTCGTCCTCGTTTCGTCCTGACTCGTACGAGGCACACACGGTTCTCCCCAATGGCGAAGCCAGGAACGCGAAAATACGACGTCGCTTGTGCAAGGTCAGGAACGCTTGGCACGAGGCGAAGTCAAAGTTTTTTTTCCCCTCCTATTTACCGTCCGTGTAACGGCGTAACCCTCCGTTTCTAGGATACGGAACCGTGTCCTGAACTCATTCAAGAGTCACGAAGTTTTTCGCGCAACTCCCGTCGAATAGCCTTCGTAGCAAATATTTTACTGCTCCCGAAATGCGATGCAATATTTTCGCATACTCGAAATTCAATCATCGCGTACCATAATCGGTAAAATATGAATGATGTTTTCTCGGATATTGGTATGAAATATTATTATGATCGAAGCAGGAGGAACGAATTAAATTACTGTTTGTAATTGAAATAAATTTAATGAACCGGTCTGAATTATATATGTATAGTATACGCGCAACCATCAAATTATTTTGATAGAATATTTTGCATTAATATTTTGCGATACGTTACATTTTTGACGGTTGCAAATTTGATATCATGCGCCCGTTATTTTATGCACGTTGCAACGAATGGAAAATGTTTGAAGACTCATTAAAACGGGAAAAAAACGGAAAATAAAAACAATCACAGAGGATCAATAATGCCGTAAGGGGAAGCCGCACAATTCCGCGTTGCTTTCAACCACGAAAAACGAATCGATCGAGCGTCCCCCTGTGCAAATGTCATTCCGATTCAATTCGATCCTTTATCCCTGCGATGCATCTCGTTCGAGTGCCGCTTGTTTCCATTCAAATATCGCAGGTGTCGTTTTTCTCAGTCTCTTCGTATGCGTGACCGCGAATCGTCACTGTCGAATCAAGCTCGAAGGTAAAAACGTTCGAGGATCGAATTCAGCTTGATTCCTAGTCAACTGGGAACGATTTCGACGTTTCATGGAAATCTGCCGTTCCCCGGAATAAAGATAACAGGTCGCGGCAACGTTATTAACGTTGGTGCACGCTTCGTCGGGCAGAATCGTGGTTGGCTAAATGCATCGTTCGCGTCGTGTCGCACCGTATTAATCCACGATTGATACGAATTAACGCGGCCATCCTACTGGTCGGTTAATTCGATGCAACATTAATGGCTGACGGCACGCGATTCGATTTAATTACGCCCCAGTTAGCCACGCGTTTCTCTTCCTTCGTTTCATACATCCGAGCGTTCATGAATTCGAAGCCGAAGGGAATTCGCTGCGATTCGTCACGAGAACGGGGCTCCCTTTTATTCAGGATTTCATCACGCTTGTGTGGTCGCATCGACTCCCGAGATTTCTTCTACTTTACCGAGGGAATATCCCTCGATTCGTTGATCGCTTCCGCTTCTGCCGCCACGCGACAACGTCACAGAGATTTGTCACGGTCGAGAGTTCTGCTGCTCCTCTAACCGATTCGTTTCGCTTCGGGGGTGATTCCGAGATGTACGCGCGGGCTTGTATAAAATAAAGGATTCAGAAATAGCGAATTTGCTATTCTGAATTTCAACGTTTGCTAAATGGACTCGAACGCTATTCATAAGGGATTTTTGATGTTGCTCGTAAAATGCTTTGCTTCCTCGTGTTAGGTTGTTCCACACCGGGTAAACGATTTTATAACCGCTATTTAAAAGTCCGATGCAGTTTGATGACCTAGAAACATCGCGAAATAACGTTAACTGCATATAAATTTGAAGTTGAAAGTTCGCCGAAAATGAATGCATAAACTATTCGGAAAAATTTTAATACGAACTGGCTGCTTATCGTAGACTCCTCTTCCGTTATTTATTTGTATGACAGTTTTACGATCCGGACAGATTGTGTGGCCATTTCCAACGAGTTCTACCTTGGTACACATAAATGCTCTACTTGAAACATCCTGCAGGTGTTCATTTCATTAAGGTTCATTAACGTTGGAATTCTTTTCAGCGAAATGGGGTTCGCTCGGAACGAAAGCAGCCAAGCTCGTTGATCGCTCAAAGCGATTAAGTCGGTCGAATAGTCCGGCAAAGTATTAAATAGTCAAGGACGCGTAAAATTTCGACGCCGGGAAAGCGTGTAATTGGTCGCGTATACCCGATCGAGATTTCAATATCGGACACTGCGTGTACGCGTCAAGTTCCATGGAGTACCTTTCTTCTCTCTGCAATCACGATAAATGCCGAGTCGAGATAGGAGTTTCGCGTTACACGCGCGCAGCGATGCGTCGCTGGAGCTCGTTTCGTGCTAATTTCGCGCTTCGCGCAGCCCCACAACCCTCTTCCCCGATCCGATGAAAAATTTGCCCCGACCGGTTCGTAAATTCCCTGCTCGTCGTTATCGCCACTTAATGCGCTCGCTTAATTCCACTCTGGCCACCGGAATTGCCGTGCAACTCGGAATCGCGCGGGTCAGATAAATCGCGTGATCTCCCTTTCTTTTTTTTCTCGCCCCTTCTGTTTTCTTCTATTTTTCATTTCATTTCCCGACGACGCTTTTGTTTATAACCGACCCGGTTTTAGCCGGAGAAGTCAGCGTTTACGAATGGAGATTTTATGCGCATAAATTTCCTCCCGGAACACAACAAAACAGAACAGAAGGACCTGTATATTTCGACGTAGCGAGAGCGAATCGTGGCTCCGTGTTTTCGTTTAACGGGCCAGACGAGCGGCTATGTCTTCTTTTTTCTTATTTATCATTTGCTCGTCGAGGCGCGGAATAATTCGCGCTTCGATAATCGTCCACGAATACGAGGATGTGGCCGAGTTTCTTTTTTAACGAGACCCTCGAATGGCCAGCTATCGATAACGTCGGTATTGTTCGAGGAATCGTGGAGAACCTCCTGCCCATGCAAATGCGACGATTCGAAACGATTCCCTCGAACGGCCGAGTTCTCGGCCGGGTCGGATCAGCGAACGCGATCTTCCTAAATGATTCAATTGCGTGTTGGACACAGAATTTCCTGCTCGCTCGTTGTCTTTCAGAACCACCCTGATGAATTCGTTCCCGAACGGCCAAACTTTCTTTTCCATCGTTAGCGAACGATACGTAATTACGGTATTGCGTGATCGATCGATCAATCGAGGCCGGAGGAGGAGGGTAATCGTCGGCGAGGATAAAGGGAACACCGTGGTTAGGCTCGCGAGAGACGAGCACGGTTTATGACGCGATAAATGACGAAGTTATCGATCATCGCGGGACGTGACCCGTCGCGATAACCTCGCGTTGTAACGCGAAGCAATCAGGTGGCCGTGGTGTCGTTAGTTTCGGACGTATCGAGGAATACGCTGCCTCTCTCCAGCAAAAAACGATCGCTCCAACGCTCCTGATACGGGTTTTATTAGCAGTGAGTAATGTTTGACGATCGTACGAGAAAAGTTTGCGGCTCGTTCGCGGCAACTTGGCAACGCCAGTTAATTCCGCATCAATCAAAACGTAGCCGCCAGCGGTCTCGCCAAGCGATGAAGAGGAAACCGAGCTTAACCACCTTATCTAACGTGTAATGGATAAACTCTGTTGTTTTATTACTCTGTAATGTTTAAAACTTCCGATCAATGTTTTTTTTTAATCATTTCGTGTAACTTCATTCTCAAGGGTATGCGAAATGATCTAGCATTCGATAGCATTTTTAGAACGAATACATTCATAGTCACGAAATGTGAAAACCAATATAACCTCGTTATTCGAGTTTGATTTTTCTCAAACGCTCAATGTCTCTTCGCTCTCCAATATTTCTTCATTTAAGATTAATTTGACTTGGCCCACGAGAGGTTTTAACAATGCTCAAACAAGTACCATCGATGATAATTGCTAAAAAGCCTTCGACATTTCTACCGATTCCCATTTCCGATATCGTTAACGAGTGTTTTCAGTTCTGATACTTCGCCATAAGTTTTCCAGTATCCTTCAACTTTCTTTTCGTGATTACCGAAGTCGGCGTCGCGGTGTCTTGCGCCGCGTAGCCCCAGAGGAAATACGAATTCCTGATTGGCAAAGTCCAGCGGTCATCCTGCGGATAATTGCCTCGACTTGGTCGCCATCGTGGTTCTAGAAAATGAAGAACGTCAAGGCGAATCGAATTAAACCGATCGACTTTTAGCGTTAATCCGTTGTCCGCAACATCTTTCTATGCAATGCATAAAGGTCATAAAACTTTGATGATCCTGAGTGTCGTTAATTCGTTTACATTTTGTGACTAGTTTGCAAATGGCATTGCAAATAATTTTTAGAAGCGACGAACGAGGTATAGGAAGTTATCGCCGACGAATTAAATGAAAACGGGTCGATGACAAAGCGGATCCTCCATCGGATTCAAAGTTCAAAAATCGTCTCCGGTTCATCTCGACGTCGAGTCGCTGATTTATTAGACAGAAGCGTATAATGCGAGCGCGAAACGTGAGCTCTTCCGGCTGTTTGAAGATCGTGCCGTGTGCTCGAGCAAATATCGCTAAAATACGAGAGAAAATAGTAGAAACGCGAGCGTACGGTGTTCGCGAAATTCCGGTCTCGAATTATCCGGAGACTCGTCAAGTCGCGCGAACTCGAACATCGTTTTCGAGAATATCTTTCATTCGTCGTGAAATCGGACGCTGTCTAAGCCATCGACTCGTCTTCGTCGGATAAGATTCCGCGTAAAGAATTCGAATTAAAAGCGGCAAATCGAATCGCCGCGATTGCGCGAACAACGTCAGACTTTCTATCTTCCGTTTGTTTCGCGAAGGAAATAGAAAATCGAGCTGTTTTTCGTCAAAGCACAGAATCGACCGGAGACTCTTCCTCTTCACGGTCACTTTTGCAGTTACGCTCGGAGTTTTGTCTGTGCGAACGCGTCTACCGAACGGGGATGGTATTCGTTCTTTGAAACGGAAAGAAATATGTGATTCAATTGGCACAACATCGCTTCGATTCGCTCGTTTCCTTGCTCCTGTTCCTTTGAGTTCCGTTCGTAGCCTCCTAGGAACACGCGAAACGGTATTGTCTTCCGTTCCAATCGTTTGACAACGCTGTAACCCAGAATTTTCCAACTATTATTATCGGTATCTTATGAATTACGGATCGCAAACATCCGTCGTTTCGTTTGAATGGCTGAGCGCGACGGTGAAGGATTGAAATTTTTAAAACCTCACCGGATTACTCTCGTGCCATCCACTTTCTGCGTTCAATGATTCAGGAATTTGGATTTTGCGAGACGAAATTAACGATTCATCCTGCCGATGTAGTGAACTCAATGAACAGAATAGAACCGCCGAATTGGCAACTGAAAATTTTACAAGATAAAAAATCGAAAACTCATGGCAAAATGAAAAAGTTAATCAGAATCGAAGAATCCCTCGGACAATCGTAAAATCTGCAGGAAGTTTTACAATCGACGAAACTTTGAAAATAAAGCAGAAAACGGGAAACAAAGAAAAAAAATCGGAACGTTAAAGGGAGAAGAAGTTAGGAAGTTGGGAGCAGAAAAGTAGGATAAAAAGAAATTAAAAAGTTAACCAGAACCGAAGCGCCAGGTTAGTAATTGTAGAATTGATTTCAATGAATGCCGGTTCAGCCAATTAAATGATACCAATGAAAAGGAATTCGCAAAGTTTCGTCGGTTCGGAACGAGCCATAGCGTAGACGCTCGTTTCAATCAACTTGGCGTTCCTTCCGGCTGTATCGGTTGCAGTAATTCGATAATTGTCCGTTGCTAATTAATCGAGTTACCGGCGATACTTTTCTAACGAACAGTCGTGCGAATCCGGCTGGATTGCGAAAACAAAGCGAGATCGTTATCGATGAAACTAACCAAGTAATTGTTTTCATCATTATTCCGCAAACACTTTATTCTCTTCCAGGCTTTGAATCGAGCTCGATACTGCTCCGCGATAAATTTCAAATGCAAATTAATGGTACTTTGCTCGTTGTTTCATCGGAACATCGTAAATGCGTGCTTTTCTATCGATCGTAATATGTTATCATATCGTGACGAACATATCGTCGCTCTATCGTTATTTTTGCTATTCAAGGGACTAACTCGTGTTGAGTTAGAAAAATTGTAACGGAAGGGGTTGGACATTTCGTCGTAGAGAATGAGGTTACGGAGTACGGCAAGTACCCGGGCTTTCGAGTGCTCGGCGAATTCGGAGGGTATTAAGGGAGTTTAGAACGATCGTATAAAGTTTTAGCGTGACAGAGCATTACGATGTAACTGTAAACTGTTACGTTTGTACTTGCTCTATCGTCGAGAAAATCTTTAATTGGTTCAGGTTTAAGGAAACTCGTTGCTCTAAACCGGAGAATCCGAAAGTTTTTCGATTACATAGTTTTATCATCGATATATTTTCCGATATCGGAATGTGCATGGAACAGAAACATTATGGTATGCGTTCGTTTAAACATTCGAGTTGCGTTGCTTGAATACAGATCGGTGAAAGTCGAATCGAAGTCTCCGAAGATAAGAAACCTCTTCGCGTATCTCCGTAATCCTGTTTCTCCGAAAATAATTTTACAGTAAATGAACCCTCGAGCGGTTATCGTTTCACCGATTATCCAGTTTCGTTATGGAAGTTCATTGAAAAGCTTCACTCGAAGCAGCTTCATCTCCGAGTATGATTGTCGTCGAGTAAGTATTCCGCGCGGATGTCAACTTTTCCTTGCCACAAACGTTCTCGTAATAAACGATCGGACGAAGTTATTCGATAGAATCCTGAATGTATCATTTCGACATGAAATTGTCTCGTTAGTTCTGTGAGAGAAGCACGATTAAAAGAGTCGCGAGGCAATCGATCGTTAACGAATAACGTGCCAGTGAACGGAAATAAATGGGCAAACTGTATCGAAAAGTTTCTCTCGCCGCGAAGATTAATAACCGTTGTGCCGTAGAAGGTATTTGACTTCGATGATTACAAAGGTAGTAAGTAGGATGTTCGAAATGGTAATGGATTGTCGAAGTTCCGTCGCGGTAAAAATAACTGATTCTCTTTTTGCACCGTAATCCGTGACGATGTAAAATGGTAGAAATGTAAGAATAGCTGTGTTAATTTCTTTTGGAAATCCATATTTTGTCGGTCGATGTTCTCAAACCTTTTAACAATAAGTTCATTATGCACTCCGTTGGAAAATACAATCAACGAGCTGGTTGAACTCCGCAGAACCAAGAATTCGTAGCTATCCAACAGAGTAACCGAAGCCAAACGTTAGTAGGCATCTGTATAAATGGTTCATGCATAAGGAATTCTGAATGGAACGCCGGCATCGCGTTTCACCTCGACTAAATAGCAAAGGTGGAAAGTTCTCGAGACCGGTATTCCATGCATTCAGGTGTACGTTATTGTTGAAACGGCGTAATTATTTTCTCACGCCTCGACCGGCTAGACTCCCGTTGAATCCGTTCACCCGGAGACACGCGTCGTTTGTCAACTTATTAGATTGGATCATTAACACCTACGTGGTTGGTCAATTCCACGGCGAAGCGAAGTCGAAAGTTTCGAGATAAAACGAAAATACGATCTTGCAATCGGTATTTCGCGCTTACAGCATTGGATTATCGATGACCCGATATTAACTTCAAAACAAAGTATCGCGAAATCCAATAAATGTAGAATAATCGTTTACATATAGTTACGTATCGCGAAACTGCATTACACCGTTTACCGTAAACGCCGAATTTCGTACTCGCAAATTCAGCACATGCTTCTCGTCGTTGTTTCGTGAACAATTGTTTCAGTTACCGGATACGGTAGAACGTTTCGCATAATCCAGATACGACTAGACGTTACGTAAAAATGTCGAGATCAAATCTTATCCGTTTCATCCGAAAGTAGAATTGCACAATTGTCTCGTGACTGCAACATTCTCATCCGCGAGATGAACTCTTTCCGACCGTTGATAAATTTTTGTAATAGCAGACAATAGCACTGATTTTCTCAAACTCCGTGCTACTTGAAATCCTCGCTTTAACGAGTAATTTCGAGGTTTCATCATTTTGATTACAACGTTGATTCTCGGAAAAATGAAACTTCGTTAAAAATGACGAACGAAGAATAAAGGTATAACGCTGATTCCCTTTCTCTTTGTAACAAGCTGCGATAGTATATCCAGCACAAATGCGGTCATGCAACGTTATCGCGGGTTTATTGACAGTTAACGTTAAAGAGATTCCATGTACGGTAGACAGTATCTCGAAAACGTATCGACTAGTTGTCTAATTACCTATTCGATCGAGAGCGAAGCTTGTCCTCGGTAACTCTATCGCTATGAAGTTTCTACCTGTCATTGGATGAGTAAGATTTATTTTCAGGTTGCTGTAACCAACGAACGATCGCGGTGAACGCAAGTCACGCGAAAATTGATGCGCATCAATCTCGGCTGGGCTAATCGGTTCGACGGTTATCCTTCTGAAATTTCACTGGTTAACGATGTTATTAATACCAGCGATTTACCAAGCTTCTCGTCATACTCGATGCCAATTACCGTACAATTAGGATATTGGCAAACGCGTATGGCGTGTTGAAATTCCAACGATAAAGAAACGGGCACGATACAAATTTCTCAACCACCGTGCAATCTCCGAACGATAGACGGTGGGTAGAAAGCCGAGAAAATAACTTACTCGCATGTCCGCCTAACGTTTACCTCGTGGCGTACTTAACGACGATTTGTCGCGTGATCAAACACAAAAGCGAGGCACGTATCGCGGCGTATCGTTGTTTGCATCGCGTTCTCCGGAACGTTTACCATCGAGCCCGGAGCGAGCGCTAACACGAGAAATAAGGATCGTGTCGAATCCTGGCAACGATCGGCGACGATTCGATTTCAACGCTCCCACGGAATTCACGGCGTGCGCTCGGAGGAAAATCGTGACAAAGCGAGAAGTTGCAGGATCGATGTGGCGGCACGCGGATATACCATTCCTTAACTAATAGAATTAGCGGCATCGATCGACAACAAACAACTTTCTAGATGGATGGATAACCACGCGAGAGCCGCAGATGCCGCAAACGCATCAAATAGGCGTGGATATTAATCGAGCCATGATGCACACACGCTGCGCGTGCACAACAGGCCGGAATATTTCCGTTAAAGTAGCTAACCCCCGTTGCGCATGGGCCAATTACCCGCTTGTACCTGAAATTTCCACCTTCCGCACGAATTGCTACCCTTAAACGAGGCCTCGCTTACCGACCACTTTCGATCCCATTTGTCTTCGAATCTTTCGCGAACTCGCGTTCGTGTTTTAACTTCGACGCCGCGGACTCGTGAAAGGCTTATTGTTCCGGAATAGTTTCATTAACGAGGCGTTCCAAGGACGCTGGAACGAATAAACGAGAGACCGGTGAGAATTAACGTCGTGAAAGCGCTAGAAGATTCTCGCGATAACTGTGCTTAGGTAACGCGAGTCATTAACACTTCTCCAACGTCATGCCGTACAACGGGACATTGTTCGCGTTCGCAAGCGACACCGCGGAAGATGGTCATTTCTTCCATTCGCGGTGACAAGTTGGTGGCAAAGTTTGCCGCGAACAAAGGGTGCCTCTAATTTAATTCGGCCAAGTACGATCCTTCTTCGGTTATTTCACTACCTAATCGATCTTATCTCCGCGACGACACGAACCAACTTTCCGCTGTAATTATTGCAGACTGAACTCGTGTGCTACGTTAACATATCAACGCGCTGTTTCATGGCTGTTCGCGTCATAAGTTAGCCAATTAGACTCTGACAAGATTACGCGGCAACGTGTAAACGTCTCGTTTCTATTTACATACGAGGTCAGCACCGCGAGCTAGTCTAGACGTATAGACGTTCGGCGAGCGAAGCGTGTTCGTACACCCTAATTACTAACCCCGAAGGATAATAAAAATTGCAAAAATAATTTCACCCTACTCATGAATAATACACTAGACGTATTCGGAAACACCGGCTGCTCGTGATTAAGTTTTTACGTAATAGCTTCGAATAATAACAATACGGATTTGCATTTTACCGAGTCTCGTTATTAATCGGTGGAAAAACGCGAAGGCGTCCATTTCTGTCGGGGAAACTTTATATTCGAACCCTCGAGGTGCTGAGTACTTTCGATAGAAGTATCTCTGACACGATCACGCCCCAGTCGTCCTTTCAACCGTTCGTAAAATGTAACTAATAAAATTAAACGATTGCGTGAACTGTAAAACTCGTTTCATACTGGCGCAGTAGAAATATCCGTGGCTGGCACGACACGCGACAACGCAAATTATTAACACGTCACCTACCACGGTGAAAAAGGGAAATAAGATGTATCGAAGCTAAGAACGCAATTCATTCTGGAACTTAACGTCTTAATATTTTATACGTACCACGCTGAAAAGTAAAAAGTAACACCTTTCACGAATCTTTAATCGCTTTATCCGAAAATATGAACGTGTTTGGAAGCTTTCCGTCGATGGCGTATCCATTGGGCCATACGTTTGCGCGATGTTTGCGCAGAAATGTATAGACGCGCGGACAAGTACACAGCTATGCGTTACGTTTCATTATCTGTATGGAATGGCTGTTCCGTTGTCGCTTTATGCAATACGTTACGCTACGTGTTTGCGTATTTTCTTCGCGAGCTGCTGCGCAAATGTTGTGAATTATATTTCGCGCTCGAGCCTACGTGTAAACAGTATTCTCGGTAATCTGTACTAGTCGATCGGCGTTGCGAGTAAATTCCGGCTTATCGGTTCTTCGTCGATCGGAAGTGTAACAAATTCGCGACTGTTCGATGCTAATGGATGCGACACGGGGATTAACGGTGCGTGCAGTTTAATCGTATTTTGACGGAGGCCGCCGTCGATGATATATCGACACGTTTGATACGATGAAAAAGAGCTCGGGGGATCGTAGAATTTTATTTGGACGGAATTCAACGACGATCATTGTTCGTTCGTCGAGCCAAATTGCGATTGCGATCGTTCGGGCCACTCACGGTTATAATATTTCGTTCGGGTATTTCAATTTTGCAAGTTAACAACAACAGAACGGAATCGTTGGCAATCGCGTTGTTGTCCCGTTCTCTATCGCGCCGAAATAGATATTCGATAGAACGTCAAATTTACGCGTGCTTGAATTCGAAGAAAGCCGTCCATCGAACGTGCCCCGAATAGTTCGATCCCGAGATGATCAGAATTGCTGCATTCGCACACATGTTTTCCGTGTTACGTTCACTTACGCAATTTGCATATTCTCTATCTTTGCGGCGTTCTTTCGGTTTTAACGGCGCAATAAATTTCGCCTCCACAGTTGCACCGATGCTGTAAAACACTTACACGCCTGTTCGCTTTTTCTAGCGTGCACGCGATAGGTCATGGGTCGTGCGAACGCTCGTCTCTCGTATTCCTCCAAGTCGTATTTCCTTCGCGGTCGATCCACTTTTCGTTTATCTACATGACTACGTTCTTCAATTGCCATCTTTACACCGATATTACAGAGAAACGATTATCGCCTCGTAACGGTGTACTTGATATTTTCGTCCCTTGCCCTACATTTTCAGTTGTCTACACGTTGTAGGAATAATTAATTGGCTGTATGTGACGCAACTGTCCAGGAAATTTTAGGTGAAAGGGTTGTTTCGTATCGATACACAATTTTTCGTAAGTCGATGGATATTTCGAAAACATTTTCGAGAGAGTCGTAATATCTTTTTTAAGTAACCGTGTACACATCAAAACATTTTTAAGTTTTTGACGTGTGCGGAAAACACATAGCGTACAATCTCGACGTAATCCCTGACACAGGTGCACAACGCACACTTTAACCGCGCACATTGTAACGCGTAAAGCACTCGAGAAAGTCGTAGTCGATGATTTCGCGTTTCTATTTTCCGTGGAACGTAATTATGTCGCGAACAGCGTGAAACCGCTTGCGTTGCACCGCGTGGAACGTTGCCGAGAGCGTTGCTTATTGAAACAGCTTTTTTAATTTCGCCTACCGCCCCGTCGTGGCTTGCCAGCGATCCATGTTCAACGAGAAACGTTGCACCGACGTATGAAAATTACCTTCTAATAGTTTTCGCGTCGACAACGTGTTCGAACGTGTGAGCCCGGTTCTCCTACCTTTCCTTCTTTCCGCGTCGACATTTTCGTTCCCGGTGAATTAAAATGTCGTGTTTTCTTGACACGCCGGCAAAAGGGCAAACTATGCGCTTTATCGAACGCGTACGAGAGATTCTGCGCAAAATTGATTTTTCGCTCGTCGAATTATTTCGTTTCGAACTTGGTAATTGGACCAGCCACTTGGACGTGGAAATTTGGGACGTGGAGAACTTGGGATGGGAGGAATTTGGGTCGTGGAGAACTTGGAACTTGCGGAATTTGGGACGTAGGAAAATCGAGAGGCGGGGAATTTGAGACGCGGGGAAATTGAGATACGATAAATTTGGGATGAGGAGAAGATGAAACGCGATAAATTTAGGGGATGATGTATTTGAGACGCGGGAAAATTGGAACGTGTTACATTTGGGAGATGAGGAATCTGTGACGCAGAGAACTTGGAAAAGTTGGGACTTGAAATGCAAAGTAGCCCTATAGAAATGAAAGTGTTAACAAAGCGTCTTGTCAAAGGGATCAACAAATTTGTTTCGCATACTTCGTAACACTGTAATAAACGATTAAATCATGGTAGCAGGGGTGTAAGACTTTTACACGAAAGGTTCATACTAATTAGAAGAAATAGTAAACTCGGGGAAACAATTTCAAAGGTACGGTAAAAAATTGCAGCGTTGGACCGTTCAAGCGAGCCAGCAACAGATTATAAACAAACGAATCCGGAAAACGCCAGCAATTCGTGGTAAAAATGCTTTGCCATGTGTGTTTAAAAAACAGTCAGGCAATGAACGGCACACTCTAACGAGTCCAATTACAAGCTCGCTTTTGTTTTGCAAAGTGTGCATTAATTAACACAAAGTTTCCCTTTTCCTCTTGTTCGTTTCGACCGCGCGCACTATTGCCCTCGCGGCCAGACTTTCTCGCTTTTCAGGGGAGCGTGCTTAGCCTTGTGTTCCCGCTCGTGTTTCTCAGTGTGCGGATTTCTCTGACTGCCGGCAAACATCATCGTTGTTTCTCGTTGTAGTCGGTATTTGCTTCGAGAAGTGGAACGTTCGCCGCTAACAAACGATTCGTTCGCTTGTTTTTACGCGAAACAAGCGAGAACATTGTTCATCCTTCTTTTTCACTGCGAGCAAATGTGTAATAAAAGGAGAGATAAGTTGTACGACGGTATAGCTTTCGTGATAAAACACGTCGAATTCCAGCTGCTGGATATCGTTCGATTCTAACGTAATGGAATGCGTTCAGTTTTAACAGGATCGCTCGATTAACGTATATCATCGGCGTTTCTTTTTGGTTTTACGACTCGCTCGTCGAGACGCGACAATATCGAGATTTTTTTACCTCTTGAATGAATTCCACTGATTCGTGTACACTCTTCAGCCTGTCTTGCTAGTTATCGGTCATCTAATGGAAATCGAACTTATTACCAACGCGTGCTGACAAATTGTATCAATTCGTAGCTACCGGTTATCGTTTGATAGGCCAAATACGATTCAACTGAACGTAATCAAAAAAATGAGAGACTCTAAATTTCTCGTCTAAAATTACGGACTTCGTTTCAGCGACATAAACTCGAATATCGAATGAAAACGTTTAACACGTACAAAAGAAGAGAACGAAATCTGTTGATCTCGCCTCGTAAATATCTCGCGGTCGATCAAATCGCGCTACAAGTGTCAAAATGCAAAAATCAATCGACGGCATAATCCAACGAAATCGAGCGTGTACGCGTGCATCCGCGAACACGCGTTTCTCGATGAATTGTCCCGATGATTCGTAATCGATCAGCCGATGGCAATATACCGTACGGTCGCGTGTATGGTTCGGGCATCGACTGTTTGCTGTCGAGCAATCTCCAGGCAGATACTCTCGAACGAATTCTAAATCAAAGATCGGAAATCGATCGTGGCGCCGGTTCGAGATACCTGGCCGATATTTGCTCGCAATTATATTCGGTGCTCACCTCGTTCCAACGTGGCTGAGTCTGTTTGTAAATTTCCGAGATACGATCGCTGCTGGACGACGCTTTTCCGGCCAAGTGATTTAATTAAAAAATCACGGTTACGATATGTTCTGTCGGTAAAAGTATGTCGACTGTCTCGTTAGCGGTGCTAAACGACTGTTAACGAAGTTTTTTCGCGATGGAAAAGCCGTTGGTGCGACAGGTTGGACGTTTTTAATTTCGCGTTAAATACCTGACTGTTACACGTTTTCTAGAAACGCGTTATTGCGTTGATTTCTTTTCTTCTTCTTTTTTCGATTTTCTCTTCGATACGCGCAAATTAAAAGTTAATTCAATTGTATGCTCCCATCGTGTCGATCCTCTGAACCGCGGAAAACTTGATCGTCGGTCCGGTATCGTTCCGACGAAAAGAATTCTATCGGCGTACCAGCGTTATTTAATTTTCAAATTACACGTCGCGGAACGTAAACGTCTCTCATTTGAGAAGTTCGCGAAAGTTAGACAGCCCTGGCGCTAACGGAAAGTTTCGGGAAAGCCATTATTACCGGGCTCTACGTTTGCCCGGGATTTCATTAGCCCGGATAATGAACGATTTTATAAATACACGGACCACTGATCCGTAGGGTACGATGCCTGAATGAAAATGAACGGCAAGGATCGGCTTAACCCACGACTCCGTTGTCTTTTAACACTTTGACCGTCGCTTTAAACTCGTCGAAAAGCTTACCGAGTAGCAACAGCGAGTTCTTGATAAATTCGGTCCGTTGAAACAAATAATCTCGATACCTTCCAGTTTTTATCAATAATGCAAACTAACGCGCTGAAAAATGAAATTGTGGTGTTTATTTAACGCTTGGCGATTTGGTACGCTGCGGCGAGTGGCAAGTTCGCGTTATTTCATTTGGAACGGTGCTCGAATTTTGACGAACAAGTTATTCCTGACGAAGAGCTTTATTCTGCGTCGGAAAAATGCAGCGCGTTGAAAAATGGTCGGAAGAGATATCCAAAAACGAGGTCAACGGTGCTTTATTTAAGAGATTTTTGTTAATTGCTCGCTGTCCGTTCTAACCGTGTACTTCTGTTATCGAAGATTAAAGAACAGATCCAATGCAACGCGGGAAGCGGGACAAAATTTGTTTTAGGAATATACACGTATCGTGAAAAAAATTGAAAAGTTTATACAAGCAATAAAGTGGAGAACAATTGCATCGATTCTTGCGGATTTAAAATACGAATAGCAGTTTAATGAATTTTCAACGAGAAATCCGTTGCAGCGGTGCAGAGATTAAATTCAGATAAAACGGCCCTTTCGTAGTGAAATTCCTGGAGTTTGTTTATCGAACGTATTATCTCTGCAGAAAAACGTACATCTCCTTTCTTTATCTCGCTCCTTCTTTCTCCCGATAGAGTCGAGAGCAGAATCCGCTGAATCTCGCGAGCATCACAGTTCGCGTTTGTTCTATTTACAAGAACGAGTTGCTCGTTACGTCCTCTCGTCGAGTCGGAATTTCAATGAATTTCCAAGCTTTCGAAAAACCATTAGTTTTCGAACGCTCCATCAGGTAACTCGAGTCGCGAGCTTGTAATAATCGTGATACGAATGTTGTTCCATAGAGAGGCAGCTATCGATTATCGATGACTTTTCACGAAGATGTTGCCGAATGGAAAATATATAAAAAAAATTGAAGGGGAAGAGAGATACACGAGGTAACAAACTGAAAGAGGAGGGAAACGAATGTGAAAGGGCGAGGAAAGAGTCAGCCATCGAGCTCTACAAAATATCGATTAGTGTGTTCAAGATGTTACACGGTACAGCAAGTTTAACTCGCGAGACGAGTAAATTCCCTTTGAGAGGACGCATAAACGTATCGGCATTTGGAGTAGAAAAATTCTGACGGATATTTGAATAACTCGATTAAACGTACCTGTACAGTGACCCTGTTCACCGGTTAGGCTTCAACGATACTTAACCGTATCATCTCAATGGACATTAATGTTCTTGCTCGATGCTGGCCCGCGATTTGCCTCGACAAATTTCATCTCGTAAGCGTAATTTGCCGGTAATGAAATTATTGGCAGCTTTCATGGACCAATGAATTACGTCAAGATAGAACTTAACTAGTTCGTTGTTAGTGACGTGCGCCGTCAAAAGCATTTTCCTATATTCGGGGGGTAGTTGTAGCGACGTATAAACACAGAAATCGGTCTGTAATTTAGCCTTTGTAGGTGGAACGCTGATTATCCAGATAAACGCGGGGGACAAGTTAGCCCGATAAATCGATAACGACGTATCTCGTGTAATGGTATATCCGCTGCAGCACAGTCTCTTTGATTACCGGAATAAAACAGTGGTTTCGAACGCAAGAATTTCCTGTCGATACTCGTAATCGGTAGCTCGCGTTTACAGAATGTTTCTCGAGCTTTATTTTTTTTGCTCTTATCGTCGAGGATTTAAAAAAACCGTAGGGAAAAGTATCTGTTGACTGTATGGATACTTTATCGGCTGCTCGATCGATCAATTATTTCGCTGTTCGCAGCAGTTCCAACGGCTCGATCGCTAAACTCTGTTCGATATTCGATTCTCCAAAGTCGCGGATTCGATACACTCGCAATATGTCCGGCAAGAAAACGCTGCGCCGCGCAAACTTATTACTCCTGAGCAACGTGCATTATTCAATAGATCAGGATGTTGCAGTCAGCCGCATCAGGGCCACTTTAATATCGGCAGGCGTGCTTGCATATCGTTTTCCGTGAACCGATGCTACGAGCCGAGTATATCCGTCCGTGGTTGCTTGGACGCGTAGTAAATTGCAAAGTCGATTTTTCCGATTCGCCGACGCCGTTGCTGATCGTCGCAATATTTGTAGTCGATATCTACGTCCGATTAAAATTGCTATATTTCTTTGATAGACTCGGCTTAAACGCTAAAGGACGTTCGATCGACACGCGCTCAGTTTTATACTTTCATGCAATTTTTATACATAAATGCATCGTGATAATCTCCGTTAAAAGCAACGATTCTAAGCCAGTCGAAGCTAGTCTAAAATAGAAGTTTCGTTAAATAATTTTGCGAACAAGATGAAATTTCGCGGATAGAAAGAAGAAAGGGAAATAATCTTGAAAATGGGGAATGTAGAAAACGTGGATGACGGGTGAAGCTATGATCGAAGAATCGCGAATACGTCGCGTTCCTTGGGGCGAAAATTGAAATCGAAATCGATCGACGACGCGACGCGACGACACGAAACGGCTGTTAATTAATTTTAAATTAATTTCCCTGGTCTCGCTCGGCGTCCTTTAAAATCTTGCCGTAATGACGAGCATACTCCCGTCGAAGCGAACTCTTGGATAATCCGATAAAGTTATTGGCCAAAGGTGCTGGCACTTGCGCTTGTTTTACCGGAAGGACGTTTCGGGTGGACGATAAATCGGAACGTGAACCGATACGTTGTCCTTCCAACGTTGGTCAAATTTCGCGACGAGCTCTCGTCGAATAAAAGACCGAGGGTTAATGTTCCTTCTGCGAATCAGCATTAGGGTTGACGGCGTTACACGATTCATGCGTTTCCAGGTTAACGGACGGAGAAACGAGGTTTACGATTCGCTGGTGCTCGATTGAGCGACGCTTTTGCTCGCGAACGGTCAGGAAACTGTGAACAACAGCCATTAAAGAGCAGAGAAATCATGGTAATTCCTGCTTATTCCAGGGCGACGGTAATTTCCCCGGAACAAAACCGTACGTTTGATTGAAATATTAACAGGGCAAGTGCACGCGACCGCAAATTTACCGACTTTTGCGCAACTCACGTGTCGTGACCCACGCCTGGAACGTGTTTACGTGTACGCGATGGACATGCCGGTGGCAACCCGTCGTTGGTTCGGGACTTTCTCAAATTATTCCAGAACGAACTAGTCGGTATGAACGGCCGTCAATACGTCGGCCCGATGCGTTAGCTCGTTGATCGAAATACGAATTCGTTTGAGCGGTGAACTTTGATATCGAACGGTTATCCGCACGTTCGAAAACGGAATATCGCGTTCCGACTGTGTAAACGATCGAACGACGCGTTTAATCCTGTGGCCCTAAATATTTCATCGATACACGAGGATATGTGTAAACACCTAAACCGCATTATCGATCAGTGGAAAGTGTTTTTTTCCGTAGGTCTCGCTAGTTTGTTGATTTATCGAAGTGAAATATCGCGGTGCTTCCGTTTTACGGAGAATCAGGTTCGGTCGTTCTTTTTGGACACTCTTATCGCTTTTGGTTTTATAACGCAGAGGCTGCAGCAACGAACATTCGAAATATGGCCACCATGTAAGCACTAACCGTAAAAATTCTGCAGAATTGGCGCATGGTCGTTTTACAACTTTCGTATTCCCGTTCAGTTAAATCAAAGATTTTTATCGAATTCAGATATCTATTCAATAACGTGCAAGCGAATGTACCGTTCACTTGTGTAAATTATAACGTTTCACAGTTTGTTGAACGATACAACGGCGTTCGTTTCGAGCGCGTCGATCGCAGTAGTATTCACCGTAATTGGTCAGACCTCGTACCGCGCAGCGAGCCAGGTCGATCCGTGTCAAGAATATCGAAACTTTTGTCTAGTCGATTTGATGAGACATTACCTCAAATTGGTGTATCACGGCTATTACTTGGCGACACTTTTATGTCGCGAAATCGCGTTACACGACGATACGCCGCGACGCGACGATATCGGTTCAACTGTCGCGGAACGGTCTTCCGTCCTTAGAAAACCTTCAATTTCCAGGTTATACCTGTATTATGGGATAGTAACGTTGACCATAACCGCACATAACGCGGCCTCGTTTCGTCCTCCAAATTACAGCCGGCAGATATCCAACCGCTTCGAAGGGGGCAATATCATGGCCGCGCGATAACGCGAGCATCCGCGTTCCATCGCGAATTCATCTGTCCGCGTCCCGTGGTCTCCGTTAATAACTTTTCCACTTCGCTCGCGTACCGCAACTGCACACACACGCGCACATACGCACACACACACACGGACACGGTCGAACTGGAATCCATTTTGCCAGTGGCGAACAAAGGAAACGGTCCGCAAAGTCGAACAAAAGGGCAGAGACCGCGGTGCAGTATTCGTTGAACTTCACGGTCGAAAACAATAAGCGAACGCAATTTAAGGAGACGCGTGATTTTTAAGCCGTTTGTACCGGTCGACGGGCATCTCTATACGCTAGCGAAGTAGAAGAGGATTCCCAGTCTGCCGGTGACATTTGGTCAAGATGTACGACCGGTCTGCCGGCTAATGCCATACAGAGATAGAGGGAGACAGGGTCTGTCTAATTTAAATTGCATCCGGCCGGTTGCATGCACACGGCCGTTGCTCGAGCCAACGAATGCAGGCGCCAGTGAAATTCTCTCGTCGGACTGGGAACGGTTCGTTTACCTCGCGCTGTTCCGCGTTTACGTTTCGAGTTTCGTATTGGAAGTCCTGATACGCTCGATTGGCCGTAGAACGTTGCGGTTTCGCTTCGTTTGCCGCGAAACTTTTAGCGAGAAACTTGGTCCAGGCCGATTAAATGCTTATGAGATATCGATGATTGGTCAGGGAGGAGAGGGTCGGGGGGACTTGTCCTCTCGATTATGCGTACCGTCGCGAACTTTCCGCTTCGATCCGTTCCGAACGAAAGAATTCCCACGGATACCGCAGTTTCGCGAACTTGTTCAAAACGAAAGTTCGTCGAGCAGTCGAGGTCAGGTAGTTAAGTAAATTTTTAAGCGCACTTTCCTATCGCAGCTACTTTCGTCGAGTGTATTCCCACGGTACAGTCCCTCTCGACGCGTATTCCCGGTCGATCATCGACGCGCGTTGCCTCTCGATTCGTTATCTTTCTGTTTTTCCATTCTGTCACCGTTGTTTATTCGGGTTTAATTTTCACCCCATTGCCGCGACAACCAAGTCCACCTGCACCGAACACCGATCGCTGTTTTCCTCTGATCTTTTTGCACGCGTAATTCATTTAGTTAAAAACAAACAGTTTTGCATATCCGACCGCGCGCGGCAGCTCGCGATTAAATATAACGGCCCACGATAAATTACGGTGTATCGACGCACGTATCGCGTCGAAAGTATTGTCGTATCGGTTACACGAGTTTGATGAGATTTTAAGAGCATGTTTACCGGTCGTATTAAGTAAATTGCCACGGGTCTCGATGACGTGCAACGACACTCGAGCAAGATGCAACGCGCGGTAAAGTAATTGCAATTTCGAGACGATGCTCGGTACGCGAACGTACTATTCGATCGATGTTTCAAGTTCCTCTCGTTCGTATCGCGCGTCGCGTCGCGAAGATTGAACGAACCATCTCGCATCTCTAGGAGTTTATCAACCGCGCGTAATTAACTGAGTTCACGGAGTTACTTAGGTAGCGGAGAAAAGTTTCGCCTTATTGTTGCTCGAAATTAATCGGATCGTGGTAAATTGCTGTTTCGCGAACTTGCGCGATTTTTAGCGAGAAGAAACAGCAACCCGGCGAAGAAACCCTAGTCGTAACGAGTCGTCGGCTCGTAAAGAAAAGCAACAGCTCGAGGAACGCGAAAAACGCGAAGGTAAACCCGGTGACGGACAAGTGCAGTTTTGAAAGACGATTTTCATGAAGGAGGCGGTTAAGTCGGTCGTCCGAGAATTAAAACGCTTCGATCGATTTCGCAGTCGCGAACTAACACGATAACGATAAACCAATCGTCCATGGTAAACAATATTATTTGACCTATTACGAATTAGATAGAACATTTGCGATGTCGATGCAATATTTGTCCGAATTGACGGAAATTAACTGCAAACGTAGGATGCGGATAAACACGATTAAATAGCATATTCCAGTTGTAGACCGAAATTCGGAGTCGCGACGACTGCAATCCGCTGCGGTATTCTGGACACAAGGTAACCAAACAGGATCTCATATACATGTAGCGATGAACCAACACGAAACACGTACGCAGCATCTTGGACTAGTCCCCGTAGAGCTTTCCGTTCGGAATGCTTCGAGATCCACCGATTCCTGAAGGAAACCGTTTCTCGCCTCTTTTCGTTCCTTAAAAACGACCGGAAAACGAGGATCCGTTCTTCGATTAAACGCGGTTCGTTGGACGAACGAGTTCGAAATAGAATCTCTTCTTATTTTCAGAAACTTACCGATGGAAGAGAAAATTTGCACGAGGAACAAGTTTCGTAACTGCTATCGTTTCGAAAATATTTAATTTTTTCCGGTGCAAGGTCTCTACTGTAAGAAACTTTGGACACTAAATTAGTACAGGAACGAAAAGAAAAATATAATTATCCTTAGGCTATAATTTTGAAGTTTTTCCTAAAGACTCATAAAGAGTTTTTGGAACGAGGTCCGTGGTCCGAGCAGGTAAAAGTCCGTCGTTCGATACGAGCTACTTCATCCTTTACCGTTGAAACGCCAGGGATCGCGAATTTCGCGACGTTCGCAGTGTTTAAAGGAGCGGTTCACGCTGGTTGAGATCGGAGTGGCAGCTCCGCTTCTCAATCTCAATGTAGGCTCGACGGTAAAGCGAAGTGGTTTCCACTACACCGTCGTCTTTCATCCGTCTGTCCCTGTTCCGCCGCGTCCTCCAGTGTTCTTAACCCGAATAGAGTCGCGTGCTCGCCTACTCCATTGTGAGATCTCCCTTGTGCGTTCGCCTGCGCCGAGAATCGAGCAGAATGGCGTCGTAGAATTCGCGACGCAGCCAGATCTTCTTACCTTCGTTAGCTACGATCCTGAAAAAAGAGATTAATCGAGGCGATGCGTGATCGCGGTACCCTGTCGCGCGACGCGTGTTCGCCTCGTTCGGAAACGGCTCGTTTCTTTTTCCTTTTCGCGATCGGTTCTTTTACGGTGTCGCATTTCAATGCGCGTAAGCGAACCGGCTCGCAACAATACCGACCAATCCCTTTCGTCGCCGTTTTATCCGAGCATTTCTCTCGCCATTCCCAACACGAACAGGATCGCATACCTGCGCAGCGAACACGCGACCAATAAACTCGTACAAAACATGTACGCACCGGTAAAAGGATCCTCGAGGACAGGATCTCTCTTGTAGGAACAGGAGGAGGGTCTCGCTTATAGAAACGAGACGCGAGAGAAAGGGGAATTGGGTCGGAGGTGCAGTCGCAGGAGGAGGCGTCTCACGCGTTAGTGGAATTCGTACGTGCATTGCACGTTGGAGCAGCGGGAGCACCGCCACATTGAATATAAATAAGCTGAATTTGTTGGATTACAAAGCCGGTGGAACGGTACGGCGGCGGCGTCGTCTCGTTGTTGGTACGAGGAGGGCGCATCCCGGGCAAAAGGTGCTCCGGCTGCGCGGGACAAGGAAGAATGCGCCCGCGAGAGTAGGACGAGAGCAGGGCAAAAGAAAAGGGGCCGAATGGTTGCTCGGCTTCGCTTCGAGCCGTCTCGGCTTTGTACACTTTCGACGCTTTGTACGTGTCGCAAAGTGGGTGGGACTGATCGCTTTAAACTGAGAGGGTTTCCTCCCGGCTCGGCTCGGGACGCGACGCGGCACGGCGCGGCACAGCGCGAAGTGTATCCTCTTCGAATAGAGGGTATCGCGGAGAGACTCGATTCTCCCGGGCACCCTCGTTGCACCCTCTTCTTCGAGTCGCTGCCGCCTCTCGCGTCCCTTCGTTCGTCGCGTGCTCCTTTTATGCGCGAAGACAGCCGGCGCGCGCGTGCCTCTCCTTCTCGGGATCGCTGGAATCGGGAGTTGAAAGATTTCTTGAAAGGATGGAAAGAAGCTGTTACTTCGGAAAGCTTTCGGGCACACGCTAAGAGGATATTCCGACGTTTCAGGCTCGAGGACACGGCGCGTCGTGTTCGTACACGCGTACCACCGACGGGATTATCTCTGATCGAGATATTCTCGTTTCAGAGACCCATGCTCGTCCGACGAGAAACAGAGGAGGTCGCTCGCTCTCCGTCTTTCCATTTGTTTCTGGCAAAGTTGAACGTGAAACGAAAGAGAGCGCCTAACGAATGAACGCGCCTGTGTACAGAGGTTTTCGCTAGGACACGCTTTAATTTCGACGAAAAGGGAGGAACGAGCGGGTCGGAAAGAAATCCGTGAAAGTACTCGACGAACTCGAAGAAGCCGCGCACAATGCGCGTGTACGAGACCCGTAGTTTCGCTGGAACTATGTCACGTATTTTCGAGTTTCGCCGACGCGTTTCCTCGGTTGAAAAGTCGCGAGCGGACATCCGATTAAACGGGACGCGTATTCGCCTAAGAAGGAAACGGCGGCTAGCGAAACGGATAAAGGGCATAACAAACCGAGTCCGAAGAAGATTCTTGGGAACCGGCGGAGATACGCGTCGAAGGGCCGAGGACATGGACGAGCCGGAGGGCTAAGAGAAAACGTATAGAATCGAGGTCTCTGGGGTATCCGGTGATATAAAAGAAGACAAAATGCACAGAGAAGCCGCGGGCATACGAGATATGGGTCTCATGGAAGAATGAAAACGAGATTTCCCTCTGCGCCCGCTGCGAGGAATCGCTCTGGCTTTCTCTTATTTTTCTTCCGAATGTTCCAGCTTCCTCTTTCGCGGTCGCCCCTGTCGCTCCGGAATGTCCCTCTCCTGGCCAATCGTGCTCTTTCAGCGTCGAACACGCTCCAAATGGCACGAACAATGCGCTCCTCCGGACTTTTTACCGTTATTAACGGCAGGAAAGAAGGGAGAGAAAAAAAAAGGAGGAAGAAAGGAAAGACGAAGCTACTACGATGTCCCTTCGAAAGCTTTCGACGGAGACCTTTCGTTATCCTTTCCTTTCGCTCCCGTTATCGTAGTTGCATATTTCATTCGGCGGGTAATTAAATTCGTTGTGCTCGAATGGGGCCGGTGTCATTAGGCGAATGTAAAATTAATGACCCCGTTGAACGATAGTAACCACGCTTTTGTCGGCGGCACGTGTATCGTTTAACGGAATTCGAACATCGTGTGTATGAACGTTTTTCTGATAGATAAACAAACGAGCGGATTGATGGATATGGATCTCTCGCAAACTACCCGACACCGTGCTACCTCTAATAATTTATGTCCCGGAATTTCGGACGGATCGCACCGATCGGTGGCCAATCGCGTTAAAAATTCAGCGACGCGTTTACAGCGCGATCGATCTCGCGCTATTGAAATCGTCGAAACGAATCGTGAGCTGAAAGCGGAAACGAAACACTTTGATACGTCGTTTCAACGCTTTATGGACGAATCCGCGTACGCTTTAACGCTTGTAGCGATCCGATATCAAATCGATTAACCCTTTTAGTCAAATTATTCGTAAACTTTCTGCGAGTTTACCCGAGAAGGATTTCTCTTGTAACTTTTTACTCGAACGATGCAATGTAAATTTTCGAACGAAACAATTCCTCACGTTTCATCCCGCTCGCCATCGAGGGAGAGAGATACAGAGAGAAGGGTTGGATCGACGTTGGCCGACGAGCTACACGGCAAACTTTCTCGATAAAAATTTCATCGGAAGATTTACTAGTCGCGTCAGCTTTTAGTGGTTAATTTTACAATGCCCAGTGGAGCTACACCAATCAAAAACACCGTATACGGTGTAGCTGTTTTACGGTAGTTTCACGACAACCGCGCAACACTCTGCAGCTTTAAATCGACTTTGATCGAAATCTCTGCTCGAATCTGATCTTTGTTTCCTCCGACCGAAGGAATTTGCTTTAAACGAAGTACGAATCGAGAAATCCACTGAGATTCTTCGATACGTTGCGCTTTAAAGAATAAATAGACTCGTTTCCTGTCGATCAGACGTTTCTAATGGTTCTTACTTCGACAGGCAGGAAGTCGTAATTGTTTCGAGTCGTATCGAAAGTTTTATTCAGTTCAATGAACGGATCCAAGACAACGCATATTAATCGAGAAAACTGGAATGTATCTTACGTCGCAAATGAATCGATTCGAGCGAATGGAAATTACTCGCGGGTTTTAAACACAGCTGAACGAACAGTCAGGTACATCGATATTCGTAGCAACGAAGGAAGTTGTATCGACAAGGTAATAACGCGGATAAATGTAATCTTTCGGGGTGAAACTCGTGAATTCGTTCTGCTGGAAATCGTGCCGGTTTGCGACAGTATTCGATAATAAGTGCATCGATATCCAATAGGACTGATTACCCAGTTCACTGAACATCGTGACTGACGTCGCTGAGATAATCGAATGCAAAGGAGGCCAGCGTAAAGAATCCGAATAAAAGACGTCTCTGTGAAACAATCTCTTACCGAATGCCAACTTTTCCGGCCCGATACTTTCTTTACGCGGTTCGTTTTATCGAATTTCCTGTAACTACAACATTTCCCTGGCGGTACACGGAAACCGTGTACGCTGAAGTGGATTACCAAATTTTACCTCCGAAGGCAGCAATTAGCTCGGTTTACATTTCCGACGAGTGTACTTCTTTCAATATCGAATCGAAAAAGATTTCCTCTTCTCTGCAAACTTCCAAATCAGCAACAATCTAGTTCCGGCATTCTGCAAATATCGCTTTAGCTTCGAAACCGAGTATCCTACAGCGGTATAACTCACAATACGCGTATCGTAACATCGCATCCCGCGAACAACATTCGATATTTCGCGGATAAACCTTCGCTACATCGGCTTCTTTCCCTCGCGAACGAACTCCGTTCATCCGTGAACTCCTAAAAAAAGTGGTCGAAAGAAAGAGAGACGGAGCAGGAAGAGGCGGATTGAAAGCGGGCGAAGCTTTTCAAACCGAGTACTCGAGCCAATGAGTTCGGATAGCTCATTGAGATGCAACGTGAAGTGCATCGATGACAGGGTATGACGTTGGTGCACGTGTACGTAGGCTAGGTAACCACGCAGCTTTCGTACATACTCGACGTAGCCCGAGATAGTCTGGAGTTGCACACGTGTGCTTACAGGTCGATCGGTACGTGTAGATGTGTACCTGTGCGATTCCACTGTGTGGTGTTCGTGCGAAGAGTAGACGCGGAAGGGCCTAGACTCGCAACTAGGCGAGTATATCGTTTGGGACGTGCCTGGATTAACGAATGAGTAATAACCGGAATGGTTGCTCCGTTAGTGTTCACCCGTACCAACAAACTACGTCGACGAAGACGACGACAACGATAGGAGGGTAAGAGCGAGAGGGAGCCAACGGTGGAAACTTCGGTACGAACTCCGTGAGCGTAGATATCGTCGTTGCAGAAAGCCCGGCGCCATGTCCTGGCAATTAATATGCGGATTATGAGGTATCCTTTAAACGGGCCCACGGAGTTGCAGGTAAACGAGCAACCTCTGATCTATCTTGGTCCGGTCGTACAGCTTGCCCGAGAGTTGGATGCGTCCTATCTGTCCTGGTCTGACCGTGAACGATCCTCTTCCGCTGGACCCTTACCTAGATAGAAGTTCGTTGCTTGGGTTTCGTTTAAGCTCGAAATTTCCATGAGACCTGAATTTATGGACAGAGTTTACGGCCGTAACCCAGCCGCTAATAGGCGCGAGTTAACACCGCGAATGAACTGTTTATAAAATCCGGAACATCTGCGGTATTTGGCTTGCCGAGTCGAACATTAACGCGGATTCTAACGAACCTGGCTAGGATTTACTCTCTCGAACAGTAACCGCGGTAACTTTCCTACCGATCTTTCTGAAGCGAGCAGCAAGAACCTTAAATCTCGAGCTGGGAGCGAAGAATTTGACGATAACGAAAAATTGTGGGGATGCAAGGAACGAGGTGTTCGATAAACGTGCATAAAAACATCGAGGGAAGAGCGCGGATAAGTTGTCCGTGGTTGAATCAAAAGAACACAAAGTTGTGGCTCGGTTAATAGTTTCCAGGCGAGATGCTCGATAACAGATAATAATAAATAGCGGCTAGAGGAGAGCTTTGGGGGGAGGTGATTGTACGGGACGAACGAGCCCGGACAATGGGCGGCCGCAAATAATTTCCAAACTTGAGAAGAGCAGCAGGCAGGTTCGGTTAAGTTCCCTCTGTCGTGCGCCGGATGAAAGGGAAGGAGGCGAGAAACGATAAGGGGATGAACGGAGTAGGAGGAAGGTTAGCACCGCGTGGTAGGTGGAAGGGGTGGACATAAATTCAAGCATTTTTCACGAAGTTTTGGCCCTCGGGACACGGTAATGGCGTGCAGCGAGGCGAGCACGACCGTTTACGTTGGAATATGAGGGAGGGTCGAAGCAGGTGGGGTGGCACGAGAATGGGCCACAGCCTGAGAGACGGCCAGAAACGAACGAACGTCTATCTAGGCCGTGGTTAGGTTAGTTCTTTGTCCGTGCCGGTATTACGGAAATCCCTCGCGGCATTGAAATCTAGTTTCTCTTTTCACGGTGCACGGATGTAATCGTACGAATCGGAACAATTCTTAAGATCGATGGACATCGATCGCGATTCTTCCGAGAATACCCGACACGCGTACACTCGATTTTCGATGTCCCTTCGCCAACAAGTAGCTGGGACTTTTGGTCGTTGCAGGGACACGTTCGAGAACGTACGGATGACGTTAGTCATTTTCTCTCGATAATTAACAACATTCGGTTATTCCTTATGCAACGATAAATCGCTCGCAGCCCAGTTTACGCTGGGCTCACAAATTCGTGGCGCTGGTCACCGATCGAGCCCGCAACATTTAACGCGTTGCAAATTATGCGCGGTACGAAATTATGGATGTAATTGTCGACGTAATGGGGCTATCGAGACTCGAAAGCGTCATTGGCCCTCGATAACGACGCTCCGTTGCTCAACCGAGTCGGCAATGAATAATAGATTTTCGTTGGACGTCCGCGTAGGTGTGCCAGAAGAATATTCGAACGACGTTACCTCTCGTTTGCGTTTCCAAGGATCGTCAGACCCGTCGTAAAAGCGGTTTAGCTTTACCACCTTGCTCTCTATAAATGGGATAGAGAAAGTGTCGCGTATACTCTATTATGGAAAATAATACCGGTAGCAGTCGGGATTCGCCCGGAAATAGCATCTTAGACGAAGGTAATCTGCCCGCTAAACACGGGGATAAAAGTTGTAATGAGATCGAGTCAGTGATTTTTCCGAGAACTAACGGCGGAACAAAAGCTTATTACGAAAGTTTACGAGCAATACGGAAATCTGCTACCACGAGAAAATGTAGCAGCGTTATGAGAGTCGAACAGCGCCCCAAAACTGAAACGAAACAAGAGATAAAACGATTTGACTGCTTTTCATCGTTCGAACATTTTTCTTCTGCGTTTCTTTCTTAGCAAAGAGTATCGTGGCAGTTTGCGAACTTTTAATTGCGATTCAATTTTGTGTGTTTTCAATGCCGATCCTGCAACTCACACTTTCGTGAAGCAACGCACATTTATTTATATACCAAATTATCGGTACGAGCATAAAATAAATTACCAAACGAAATAAAATATTTCCGAAATAATTTGCTCTGAAAGTAACAGCATTCATTTGGAGTTTCACCGGTGGAAATAGAATTGAATACTTTTTTTGCATGAACCATTTTAATTAGCTGGTAACAGCATACTGAATAGTTCAGTTTGCTGAAAAGCAAGGCTTCGTTAAAATCCTTTTGGTTTTCATATTTAAATCTTTCGTACATTTCGACTTCCACTTAGCTCGTGTGAAATGACATTACGTAATTATATTCAATTTTTACGTACATTTGTTCATTGCCCTTAAATTATTAACGAAGCTCAGAAACCATTTTGGTACTCAATCCCGTTAAATTAAAATTTAAAAACCGTATTTCATTGTTAACTTTATGACGTTCCGAATCATGGCCATTTGCGCTCGTCCAATTATTAAAACCAATTATTCCAGCTTTATTCGTTATACTGTTGTGTCCAGCTGTAAATGCTACGCGTGTAAAGATTAACGATACAAGTGTCCATATTGCGAGTCAGAAAAACCGTAAGTTCTTTCTATCTCGCAAACAAAACCCTTCATCTTTTTCCCCATTCAATGACGTTAAGTTTCTCCGGCGTGACGTCGAAACAACGCGCGAGGAAGGAGCGAGCCGGTGATGTATCGCTTTCCCGCGTGTTTCCGATGAAAATATACGAGGTTTGAAAAGTCATCCCTGCGACAAGAAGATTCCCCAGCGAAATATCGATTTCTTCGCGACTTAACGAGATCATAGCCGAACACCTTTTCCTTTTTTCATATTTCAAAAACGCGAAATCTTGGAGGTTCGCTAACGCGACATCCACGAGGCAGCCGAATCGTCGGAGACCGGAAGAAGCGAAAACAATGGCGAGCCGAAAGTATCTCATTGAAAAACGTCCAACGGCCGGAGGCGAGCAATTTTCTGTAATATATGCGCGCGTCTATTACTTTAAATAACGACGACCATAAAATAGCTTGTCGGCCGAGTCAGGATGAATTTCTGTCGGTCGTTCGGTACTTTAAACCGGCGGCAAAATGAAAAATCTCAGGTTAGACTTTTCGTTCCGGGATGTTAATTCAATATTAAGCAAGCAAGAATTGGACTGCGAGAACGCCGAGTACGTACAGAGAATCCTTGTTGCGAGAACGACGGTGCAAAAGGAACATTAGGAGGGAAAGCTTGAAATTGTAGGGTTAGTCCGTAAAAAGAACGACGACCAGCCTCGTGTCCCGAACCTTTGTCTGTATCGTATCCGGTCTTGCTTTTCGTTCTCCGGAGCACTGATTTCTTCGACGTTCGGCTCGTGACGAGAATTCCAGATCGACCACCGACGACCCCCTGGAAAGAAATGGCTAAGGGACTCGACAAACGGTTCCGTTCGAGAGCGCGGCGATTGGACAAATAGATTCGATCAGGGCCGATTTATTTCGACATTCTGATGAGCCCTCGTCTTCATAATTCACGGTCCGACTAGTTACTTTACATTTCAAGAGTTTGAAAGATGCGTAAATTCTTCAACCTTGTGGGTTCGGATACGAAGAGGTAGTAGCGTGGAAACCTGATACCGTGAGGAATTTAGTAATTATGATAATTTTGTTTGGAATCAGTGCGTTACAAATGATCGATAGAATTTTCTAGCCTTCGACAATAGCAATGAACTTCTTGATTAGAAGTTCTAACCTAATTCTGAAGGCAACGCCGTGCGGTTAAACGCTCCCGGTTGCCGCGCTGAATGCAATATCTCTCGACTGAAATTGAGCATCCATCGAAACATAGGGAGCATTCGTGAACCGGTTCGAGTAAATACGATCGCGAGAGGATTAATCGGTTCCAGGTGTGCGAAAGCGCAACAGCTTCGTATGCTTGTCCGCTAAACGGCGAATGCTAATTGCGTCGGTTCCTGGTAGTCGTGAAATCTTCCTCGCCGTTTCACGCGAAAATACCTATGATTCGGAGCGAGCAATCTAATCAGATAACTTCGGATCCATATATCGAATTCGCTAAAGAGTTCGATATCCTCGCTCGTGCAACAACGTCGTATCTATCGGAAGAAGCAAGAATTCCATTACGAGCATTCCTGAGCCAGTATCAGAAACATCGCCGCGAATCGATAAGTAGCGGGACGATGCGCTCGAAGGACTGGACATTTTTATTTACTTGGACCGGGGCAAAGGAATTCGAAGGCATCCGAAATAGATTTATGAGTCCTCGTGTTTCTCCTCGACACACCATCCACCACGAAACGTCGCTTCTGTGTACGGAGAATTTTATGCGAATGTAAAGTTTGGTATTCGAGAGCTCGGTGTACCGATGTCGAAGATACCCCGTAGTATGAATGCGAGCAAGATGAGCGGAAGTAACGAGGACAGTGATAGAGAAACGAACGAGGAAAGGAACGTAGCGTGCACTTGGTGCGTTTGATTCGTCGAGCGTGGCTGAATGGACGAAGGCTCGTAGTATATTTCATGGCTTCCGCGTATTTTCGGCTTTCGCAAGTTCGAGAAATACAAATTTATTCCCTTGTATGTGGAATTTGATGCGTCGTTGGTCCTTCGTCGGAACACTCGAAATATATTACTCTCTATCGATCGACGAGTCATATACATTATATAGTATAGTCCTATACTATAATACAAGAATTTAAAACAGCTTTCTATTGAGTATCACCGAAACTGATATTCATAACGAAATCATTTATAACGTTTAACTTTTCCACTCGAGTAATTTCCTTCTCGGAATTGTTTTCTTAAGGCGTATTTAATTAGGGAGCAGTTAGAGACGTAAAAATACGCGGAAAATGCGAGGCAAGTATCAAAGAGGATAACCACGGGATCAAGCTCGAAAGTAGAAGGATGTGCCTGTCGGAAGAATTTCCGGGAACGTATAAGCAAATTACTCAACCGGATGCACCGGGCAGACTTTAAGCTCGGTCGTCACGGTAAGCTACGTCTCTGTGACACCGATTTCCGCTTCGTCTTTCCCGTCCAGCCAGCTTCTTGCGCACCAAAACGCAAGCTTACAAAGGGACTCGCTTCTTCCTTTACTTTTTCGACTTCGCCGCGAACTTGCCCTGGCACCGGCGAGCCTGTTCTTGGACCCGTGAAACGATTTTAATTAATTCAGCATGGAAACGGAGTTTAAGCCTGTGGCCCCCTTTTTTCCAGGATAATGCTAACTCCTCCCGCCAAACGTTACCTTTTATATTTTTTTATTCGTTAACCTCTTTTCTTCTCTCGGTATTCTGCCCGCTATATTATTCCTTTCGATTCACAGTGTCGGCATTCGAGGGCTTGCAAAACCCATCGCCTCATTCGTAATAGTATAGTAATTAGATATATCGTTCGCTTCGCTCTTGTTCCTTTCGCGAGCGGTTTCTTTGATCGTGATTGTCGAAGCCTTCAGAGTTCATCGACCGAACTCTACATTGGATTAATAATGACAATGCTGCTTCCGAGTTGAATCGAAAGATGCTTCTCCCCTTTGTTGTGCAGCGAGATGAGTAATTACTTTGTTTGGCGCGTTGATGAAGCTGAACTCGATAAATAGCGAGAGCAAACGTCTGAATTATTCTTTGTGCTCGAGATAGTTTTACAAATTTTACCGGTAATTTCCGAAGGAATTAAAGGAACGAATCGTTTCGCTCGAAATTGGGTCCGACGTCGAATATACTTGGCGCTCGTTATTTGCGTACATTACTATGTTGCGCTTTCGCGAGTCCTTCGGTTTATTCAAGTTATTCCCGCGGTAAGTTTCTAATTCCCAACGATACTCGAGCTCCGGGAACTGTGCGATAATTGATTTTCATACAGCGTTCAAACTTATTAACTTTAGCAGTCAACGGAGCATTACCCGTCTTAACTAATAGCACGCTACACGCTTCCCCTGCTCTTTTCTCTCTTCGTCTACTTCCTCCGGTACGATTTTCGCGCAATTCTCGAGAAATTCGATTTCGGAAACGTTCTATCGGAAGAATACTTTCTTGCCAGGTACGGCTGCGGAAATTTAAGGTACTTAGGAAAATCGTGGAATATCAGAATTATCGATGTATCGCTCCACGAGTAGAAACGGTAATTTTCCTCTTCTTTGACTGTCGCTCGAGCGTAAAAATGAAGCTACGTTATTAAACGTGGAAATTGTCAAAGATAATGAACACTTCGAAATTCATTTTCGAACATAATTACGATGAAATTATGTTTAAATACGTAATAAATGTTCGTATCAGTGACACGCTGTATTTATGGCTGGCATCCAAAAAGCGCGGGTGCCATGCGAACGTAATAGAAATTTAAGGAGAGAAGGAAGTAACCGAGCAGGCACTTTTATCGCAACAGAATTTTAAGGAGGAAAGGAATCTTCTGATCGGACATAAATTTAGACCGAACGCCGTGACAATCGCCGCGTCTACGTGATCGTAATAGCATTTTAAGGAGATAAGGATTCGATTGATCAGACACATTTAACTGTCGCGTCGTATCTACTTGACCTCGTCAGAATTTTAAAGAGAAAGGGACCGTATTAGACGAATATTCCTGTCGATGATGGAATTTTCCAGAGGAAGGGAGTCGATAAAATTGAGTCATAACAATTATATCCGTAATTAAATCGTGAGAGAATTTTAAGGAGAAGAATCGATTGGTCGAAGCATGCTACGTCGACTGTGAAATTCGACTTCTCTGTTCTATTCATGAGTCTCGGACGAATTACGGTAGACGAATGACACGATGGCGTTGCTTAAAGGGACACGGTGCGAAACTAGTTTACGACGACGCTTCTTCGAGCAAATTAAAACGCGTTTGTACGAGCTCGTGGGTCGAGATTCGTTTAAGAGCGATATCCTATGTCAGCCTCGACGTCTCTCTTAGCTATCTCGGCTCGTTTCTGCTTTCATCTTCTTCGTCTCGTTGATGAATGAACGAACGGGAGGGCGCGACAAAGAAACGAAACGGACGTGCAAATGGCGCGGAGAAATGGAGCAAACGGACTGTTGCGTCCGTCCGCGTGTACGCATACAGGCGCGCAGTAAATGGCGTTAAAAAGAATTTAGTGTCGCGTGTGAACCGCGAACCGTTAACAGTCCACCGAATGGCATATTTCGTGCCACGTTCCCGCGCTTCTCGCGTTGCTTGCTTTTTTTTCAGCTTCCGCGGTGACCGAGTTATAACGCGAAAATTCTCGACGACTCCGAAACGATTTCTACGGGCCATTGTTTCTTTGCTCGGTAATCGATGGAACCTTCATATGGTCTCGACTATTTGTCAATCTATGTCACTTCTTTGATTATAATCTTTATGACCATCGTAGAGGAAGTGCTAACAGGTATACGAAATATCGATCGTATCTTGATAATCGGAAGTCCCGTATTCTTGGTTCGATTGTTTTCCACAGTGACACGCGTGCGGAAGACAGGTCGAAACAGCGATATACCTGCATCGAAAGCGATTAATCCTTTGTAGCGACGATCGGAGATACGTTCTCGCAACTATTTTCCTAACGTTAAAACTCTATCGTTCCTCGTCAACGTCTTCGCGAAGTCGATCGTTACAGTTCGGAGAACTTCCTCCATGTTATGCCAATCATATCAGTGGGCTCTTTGAAACTCAAAACCGATAACTATCGAAGAAACTACAGGATATTAGCAGAAGCATAATTTAACCGCGTAAGTTTCGTGTAATACAAAACGTTGTAATTGAAATTACGATCGTTTCATTTTTCTGCACTAGTCGTTCAACTTGTTTCGATATCTCGACTCTTATTAAATTCATGAGACGGATCAGACGGTGTTGAACGCGTTAAAAGGTGGACGCAAAGATAAGGTTCTCCAGGACGAAATTGGTTTTCCGGCTAAAAATTGATGCGATATCAAACTGTAGTCGTAGCGGCGCTATTTTTACTACGATACTCTCCATCAGTTGACGAGGTGACGCCTCGTAACGACTCCCGAAGCCAGATGGTCTATCGTAATCTTTACGATAAGATCCCACGTTTACCCAACTGATGTAAAAGCCATCGTTGGAATTCCTGGTGGTCCGTGACCCGTCGCCTTCGAGCTGGATACGCTAGTTCGGTTCTTCGTGCACTCAACGTCCTCGTTTTCTTCGTCGTTATCGTCATCGTCGTCTGTTCGTGGACGATGGCGTGGAACGACGAGCTAGGAAATAGGAGCGTTTTGGTTCGCGAGTGCTACCGTAAGTGGAACTTGCGAAACAGTTAGGTCCGAATGGACCATCGAGCCTGACGAGCCGGCACTCCAGAGGATAAAGCCGAACAGGATATCGGGACAAGAGAGCAGGGGTCAACGAAAAGTCTGGTCGTTCGCACGTTCGAGGTTAGTTCGTTTCTCTTCCCACTCGGCCTGTATCGTTTCCTTGCGACCGGTTCACGTTCTTTCGCTCGATGTAACGGGATCGACGTCGAGGAGAAGACATCCGGAGGGATCCAACCAAGGATTCATTGGTTCTTGGCGACGTAATCGTCGACGCACCCGTACGATCGGCTTGCTACGTGACCCAAACGCTGCTAGAAACTAATCGAGTTAGTCGTTACTCATACCTTGGCTTCTGGCAAATTGAAAGCGGAAGGCTGACACTTGTGTCCTCGATCGACGTCATTTCCAACAACCCCTCGTGGGAAAGGGGACGAACGGATCCGGATCTAATTTCGAGACGACGATTCCTATTCGGAGTACGCTTCATAAATTTTCTCGGTATTCTTTTATTAACATGAGAGCCGGGGAGGAATTGAGCCGTAATTACCTTCAGCGAAACGTAAATTCTAATTTCGCTTCTTGCAGCTTCCGCTCTTTCGACTCTCCTATCTTTTGTCAAAGAAATGATTTTCTTTTAACTTCGTCGCATCTACGTTAGAATCACTGCTCGCGCTCCCAATTGTTTTCGACGTCTCTGTAAAACTTTGTTTAATAAAGTTTTTCATCTTCGTAGCGCGTACACGTAACGGGGTAAAATAGCAAACGATGAAAGGGAATTGTGTTCAGAAAAAAATTGTCCAAGGCCCAAAAAATTGTAAACTCTCCGATGATTTGTTCTACGTCCCTGCGCCCGCTCTTTTTTTCATTTTCTAGCAAGCGAGCATGGAACGCGATGAAAATTGAATGGAGCGTTTCAACGGCAATTACTGCGGATCCGGCCATTTTCGGGCTCACTGAAAGGTTCTTTAATTCTCCGCGAAGCGTAAATACAAAGCCGGGGAACGCAGCCAATAAGTTCGTATCGAGAGACGCGCCATCGAGCGTGTGATAGTTCGGGCCTCGTCGAAATTTTCGACGGAATCGAATCGCGAGGAATCGCGCTTTCGTCGAACGAGCACACCTGTAGCTTTTAACGGCCGTTATCAGATAGGAGGCACGAAAATCACGTCCAATCGTCTTTCCATGCGTAATTGTTTCATTTCCTGCCACCAGACAATTCTCCGCGTTAAACCGCTTTAATCGTACTCGAGACGAACGGTTGCGATATTATTTTTTCGTCAAATATCGGAATCTATTTCTACCATTATGGAAGTAGTTTAGTTCCTTTTTGTGGTCTTTTATGCTCCTTTCGAGCATCAAAATTTAAAATATTGTTTTCCGAAGCGACGACGTTAACGCGAAGTATGGAATTATAGAGAAATAAGAACGGTAGTTGAAATAAAATCAAACAGATAGAACCGTAGAATTTTTCCGACTACTAAATGTTGGTATCGACTGGTTCATGCGACGAGACAATAATGGGGTTATCGATAGTTACTGGAGTGCACTTTTAGGTTGCACACGATGCACCCCCAACTACGTGGTTGCCATTGTTCGCCGCTTTCCAAGCTATTCTCGCGGAAATAAGTCGGCCATTTGTCAAAGCTCTTTTTAGGAAGCTTTCGCCGGTGAGTAAGTCCGCTTGATTGAGTAAATCACTGCCGTTTCCACCATCTCTGCTTCTTTTTCTCCCCCTTTTTCTTTTCGTTTTCTTCGTTGCCTCTTGTTTAGAAATCTCTCCGTCCACCGGTCTCTGTTTGGCAGCGGAACATGTCGCTGTCCGACCAGTTTCTCTCTGCTTCTCTATTCCTCGCTCGAATCAAACCGAAGAACCGTCCTCGAATTCCCCGGCCTCTTCGGCGCCGATTGAAATTCAGCATACGTTTTCTCAGGTAGCCGAAACGTCGATTCGAATCGATTCGCGCCACGGATTCTCGCGAAACTGACCAAATCGCCGGTGTACGTTCGGTTCGACCTCAGGATTCTCGCACGAACGCCAACTGGAAATAGACTTTGACGATTTCTTCCAGCGTCGCCTTTTCCACTGGGCGTGACGAGCTGTACGTGTACCTTTTCCGAATCGGTTTTCCTTTTTTAATTCTTCTTGGCCATCTTGCGAGGATCGCGACTTCTCGGAAAACAGAGAAATCTAATCAGCGGTAGAACGACAGCGTACATTCTTCGTGATCGAGCACCTAATCTAAATAGTTGGACTGATCAGAGAAGACCATGATCCGAGCAACGCAGCTGAGAGGAATGCGCAAAGTTATACAGGTTTCTGGTACTCTCAACAAGTACCGTGTTTGGATAGTAGCCAAGGTTTGATCGAACAACGTACAGAAAGTTAGACGAATGAAGCGGCCACGCGAACTACGGAATCGTTCGTACGAGATTGATTTAGAGATGGATATCGACAGGCTCAAACGGATATATCGTGACAAATGTCGTACCTCCTTGCATCTCCAGAAATGGATCTTCTCAGAAGTCAGTTTGCGTTATAATTGTTCCGTTTTCCGAGTTCCTTTGGTATCGATCAAGTCGAATCGAGCATATCTCGTTCTCTCTCGTCGAACTTGATTGGCTAAAGTACGGATAAGTCCGTTTCGAAGGATACGTCTTTCTGAGATCTCTTTTCAGCGGTGGATGTTGCCGGTGTACCGGGGATCCGATCTCGAACGACTTTTTACGAATGTAAATTCCTTATCAAACTCGAAGTCGAATTACAAATTCGGGTCGAGGCGAAGTTTTTCCCGTCGCGGTGTCTCCCTTAAGCGGAGGACTGTTTTACGAGCATCGCGAGAGAACGACGCTGAATCCTGGTTTCGAGGCGGGGAATGAGTCGACATAGATGAGCGACGGATACGGAGACACGGGCTAACCGAAGAACTTATGAGAAGAGAGTTACGACCTTAGCTACCTAATATGCATAATAACGTCTGATTCCGAATTCATACTCGGCTGTCGCGGCGCTCGACGACACCGATATAAAACGACAAAGAATAACGGGACGGTACAACTTTGTTCCCGTCGAATTACAGTAGAACCACCACACTTTTCCGCTATGGAAATTTCCTAATCTCCTCTTTGGACTTTCCCTAGGCTCTTTAGCTTCCAACCCCCTGCTCTATCTAGACTTTTATTTTTTCATTTTGTTGCGCCGTTGGACCGAAATGAAAATGGATTACCGACAATTAGTTCTAACGATGGTTTATTTTCACTCGAAACACGAATAACTTTGCCCGTAGTTCGATGTCGGCTATTTAAGCGCATAGTAACAAATTTCGATTAGGCAGACTCGAATTTAGTATCAAGAAGATTACGAGTTCGCGGAAAGTTTGGCGATTTCGTTGGAAGAATCGAGCAAACCGTGCATCGTCAAAGGGTAGTGGTTTACGATGTTGCTCGCGTTTTTTGAACAAAATGTTGCGGTAGATTTTACGAGAAAACGCGTACGAAGAAAGAAGCTAATAAATAACGGTGTACAGTGTTAACGAATAGTAATGATCGTTCGAGGAGAGTAGCGGAAACGACGTAAAACAGTCACTTGAAATTTATACAATGAGACTCGAAACTATCTTGTGAGTGTTCGTACTTGGTTAGTAATGGAACCGTACTTGTCTTTGATATTTAACTTCTTATTGGCAAAACAATGGATACTTGATCAAGTAAGTCGCTGAATCGTGTAATTCCAATTTGAAACGGTGCAGCGATCAAAGTAATCGCTGGAGCCTCGTTCGCATTCAAACACGATACATTCAGCAGGAATTAAAGGCGATCATTCTGCTAAATTACACTAAAATGATCTTTGAGCTCCGTCCGTAAACCACCTACGTACACGTGCTCGAATGATTTTTGTCAGTTCGTTAAACCCGTGCATAACATCGTTCGTTATGCCGAATTTCCAGGCAGCTTTCTACCACCTTTTCAGCAGCATTTCCGTTCGTCGGTTTGCCTAAGTTCCGTTTAATAAGGGACAAAGATCGTCGGGCCGAGCGCACATTTTCACGTGATTCGGCGACGATCCACACAGTGGCCAACCATTTCGGCAACTTGCCGTCCGATGTTGGCCGCACTTTCCACGTTTGCAGACACACGGATGCACCCTCGCTACGCTACAGCAATTATGCAGCGGCTGGATAAAGGGCTGCACTCATATCTGGTTATAGAACGAAATGGTGGCTACAGTCCACCAGCGGAGTTTCTGACTCGAATTCGTTGCTCTTTCCACGCTTCCTCTCTAGCTCCGCTATTTCCTCGTTCTATTTCCGCGCATGCAAGGTGCTCCATAGAAAGCGACATAAAATTCCAGGCTATCGGAATTCGAAATCAGCGCCGCTGACGTCGTTCGAAGCAAAACGCTAAAAATTAGATGTACGTCAATTGTCGCGAACAGTCGAAATTGTCCGAATAATTGTTGAAACTTAAATTCGTTATTAAACCTGTGGGTGCAGCTTGCAGGAGCGTTTTCGCGATAACCGAAATAATAATTACAGTGTGCCGCAGCAAATAGGAACATTCGCAGTGTACTCTCGACGCGATAACGAGAATCACCGTGCACGTTTACCCGCGTTCGTCCATTTCTCGCCCCATCTTACCCGGGCGACGAGCAGAGGTTCGTGGCCGCGACACTCACACGTTTGCTTAAGTTGACAACGAGCAGTCGACCGCCGACAGTTAAGCCACTTCTCCCGATAACGAAGCGGGGCCAGCCGGCCGGCTCGTTATTTATTGAAATGCATGCGTGCGAGCGAGCAAAGTGGCGCAATTGCATTCTCGCAGAGGAAAGGGCCAGGAAGCGGCGCACGATGTCGTGAACTCGACGGAACGATTTATTCGTCGGCACTGGCTAATGCCGACTGCTCGCGTGCTTTTGATTACGGGTTCAACTCGCTGGTAATTGAGATATCTGGACGATTCAGGTATTGAATAAATAAACAAACGTACACCCACGACATTGACATCGCGAGCGAAAGATGCCGCGAAGATCGACTTCGTTAAACCCTCGAACAAATTCGCTTGTGACCCAGATTCAAACTGTACGCACGGCATCAGTTTGACTAAAATTAGACTCGAATTTTTAGAATGTAGAATTGTATCGATTCGAGAAATGGAGGAAGATCTTGAGAACGAAACGAGTGTCAGGAATAATCGGGTTTATATGCATTCATTCCCGAAGAGGCATTCGGTGAATTTTACAGTAGACATTTCATTCCGTGTTTTACCTGCTTTCTTGATACCATATCTGTGAGAAACTTTGATGTCAAAAGGTCCATGGAGCGGTGCTTGTCATCGTCATTGAGGATATAGTAGACCCTTTCAACGAATGCGTCGCAGATCAAAGAGCATTTTGGGCAGCTAGGCGGTGTTCCAATTACAGAACTCGAGTGCTACGTACACATCTAGTCTCTCCGAGTGTGTAGTATGTTGCCGAATCGAGTTATAAATGGAGTCGATTATAAATATTTTTAGCTTCGATAAAATGCGGTTCGCCCTGTAATCGAAATTAATAAATACCGATAGAAAACAGACTAAATTTCTGTTACAACCATTCAGGTATCACAATCGTTCTTTAATTTATTACGATGTAGGCGTCCTGTAAACTCTAGCCACTCGAATTTAAATAATACACCAAATCGAATTCTCCATGCCAAATTGTTCGTATCAACGACGCTTTAGAGAAGTTTGCCGCGACTCGGTAGATCTCGAACGTGTCAAATATAACAAGTTCAATGATAGAGCAAATTTTGAAAGTCTCTTCAATCTGTCACTCGCACTTGATTACGTTTCGCGGAAATCGTAACAGCGAGAGTCTAGTTAAGAACAATCGAAATGCCAGTGAAACTCGAGTACCGTGTTCCCTGAAAGCGAACGGTCATCGCGTGGCTATTGTTCCAGGAATAATTTCTGATATTGAAACCGAGCCGTGTCCCACATGTCACCCGAGAGAGGTCAATAGCTTCGTAGCGGCGTTTGTAATCCTTCGTAGCTTCCGGGAATCGACGTGTATCGCTCGCGAGTGCATCGAGCGCACGCGAGTGCGACCGTCGGAAAAGTGGCGAACGAGCTAGCGCCGCTGCTACGTGTACAACCGTGAAACTTTAATGGTCTCAAGCCGTTTATACGGCCGCCGCTAAAGCAACATAGATCACACGCTCGTACCGTGTAATTCAAACCGAAAACAAACTGCATCGTTGCGGTAGCACGGAGTTTTGTTGAAATCTCGTTTAACGTCGACGATGGATTTTCGAAAAATCACGTCGACAAACACGTCCATCTGTTTAAACACTGCGACTGATCGAAACAGTATTTTTAACGACTTTGCGGACATGGATATTTAATCGATCGATATTTCAAACGCATTTGGAATAAAATTCAGGAATCAAAAGCTTTACGGAGATTTTAACTTTGAAATATGAATGATCGAGGTGCGACGAAATTGTTGACTTAAACTACTTGCTAACGCAGCGCGTAGTACTCGGTAGAACAAGTCGCTCTATGGTCAGACGTATAGTAAAAACATCTTTTATTACAACGACAACTTTTATTACTACAATTCTGAAAGCTTTATGAATAAAACCTTCTCATCGAACATTAATGGTCCTATCGGAACGACAATGGTTTGTACTTTCCGTTATGAAAATACCGATAAAACGAACCTGGCTAAATGTTGCACCCTAGTTATTTTATAGTTATCCTGGATTACTTAAGACTCTTTTAAATACTCGTTATACTGTATGCCGCCCTTTTATGTACCGTAAAGGAGCGTCGTAAAGAATGTACCGTGTTTTTGTTGCAGGTAAGTGGCTCGTAAATGTGGACTACCTTGAGACGATGGTTCAATTTCTTCTGGGTGTTTGACGATGCGTAAGTTTGGAAACAACCGATTACGTAGTTCTAAGAAATTATTACTCCCATATTTCACGCGTCGGTAAAACACATTTTCTGCAGGAATTATTGTTTGAACCTTACTCAGGGTTTTTCGACAACACGGATCTTTTTACGGATAAAATTGGTAGGTTCGATCGGTAAACGTTCTAAACGTCCGATTGGACGCGAGATTCGCATAAACAGAAGAGGAGGGTTGCTTGTAGATACGGGTGACGCGTGGTCTGACCCAAAATCGGAAATTGTTAGTCTACGTTGGGGGAACTCACGGAGAAGGCCGGCCAATAACTTGGCGAACAATCGTGACTGATTCTGCATCTCGATGAAGTTGGCTGAGACGGCGAGGACTGCATTCGAAGTTTGCCGGACGAAAGGAAGAATGGCGAAAGAGGAGGAAAGGGGAAACATCGGGGAACAGGGATTCGTTTGGGTGGGGAATGTACTTCGGGGACGACCACTGGTTGAGTTTCCTCAGACGGTTGAAATGAAACTTACTTGGCAAGTTTCCACGACTCGGCCCGCGGAATAACAATCAATTAAATTTCCGGAAATTCGTCGAATGCGTTCGCGACGTGTCCTCGCCGTTATCTCGTCGTTCGTCCGAGTATCGAGTACGTTTCACATTCTTTCTCTTGTCATACGATTTCTTGCCTATTGCCGCCAGCGTATCGCTTCCGGCGTGTCAAAATATGTCATCGAAACTTTCGTTGCACTTTTATTGACGGAGATACCCTTTTTGGTACGAAAAAATATTTTACTAGATGTATCGGTACCAATTTCCCCGCAATCTGCTCGGACTTATTTACCCAGTACTTCAGCATTCGCCAGGTTCTGTACAAATATAAAATATACAATCGATTTACGGGTACTATCGATACGCAGCCTTTTGCACTCGCATTATAAAGCACTTTCCCCATTGAGAGCATCGAAGTATTAACGATTTTCCGCCGAGTGAATGGTTACATAGTTACCGATGTCGTTCGCAATGTTTAGCCAGCGAGCAGCGCACAACGCCGACGAAAGGAACAACAAAAGCAGAAAAAGATACGACTAACGAAAGCCAAGAACGCTCGCAGCTATTGATAACACGATGTGGATGGGTAACGAGCGGATGACAAGCTTGCCAAGAAAGCTCGTGGAAGCTGTGAGTAAAATGGAACCGAAGAAGAGGTTTGGTCGTGTGGTTCCGGTAAACGAAATCGTTCTCCTCTGTCCTCGATATCGTTGCCTTTTGTTTCTGCGTTGCTTTCTTCCCGCGTTCTTTTTTCCCCTCTTCGAACGAGTGCTTTCGTTCGCCGAACAAACTCGAACGGAACGATCCGTGAAAGAGACGCCGCATCGAAACCGGACAAAATATACGGAAAAATTAAACGTTCAATAATCGAGGTTGTTATATTTTCGCGCAAAAGTTTACCATCCCCTTTTATTGCCACCGAGATCACCGAAGTTTGGCCGCGTGCGGGCTCGTTCGAGACCACAAACCTGGTACACCGTTAGACAGGACTACCAGAAGACAGATGACGAAGGAAAGCTCTCTGGAGGAATGGCAAGATACAAGACGCGATAGTGCAGAAGTTTTCGCGAGATCGTATAAAAGAGAAACTGGCGAGGTAGTAAGAATGCGGCCCGCAGAGAGTAAAACGGGGGTGAAAGGAGAAAACGAGGTAAAAGCAAATTTCGTCGCAAAAATGAATTATGCCCAGGTTGTTTGAATTTTTAAAACAATCCCGCTTTAGTGAAAGTATTATTAATCCACGATCAAGCGTTCCGTGTTCGCGTCGTATATTGTTAATCGAAGGATCGGATCGGTAATTGCCTTTATTTTCCTCCGGCGAGCAACATTTACAACTATTACCCTGGTGCGCGTACCCGATTTCAGCGTCTCGAGCGTTATCGTCCAAGTTACGAGCATAGAAATGCACCTTGGGGCTTTCCAAGCGGATACACCGTAACCCCACAAAGAACTACCCGGAATCTTGTACTCGCGATATTAGTCTGGGCAAGGGTTAACGATTAACACGCAACTTTTCGAAACAATTACGCGGAAGAAGTTGGTTAGATAACGGTAAACGAACGAGCCGCCGAAACTTCCCGTCGTATATTCCCTCGGTTGCTTTTCAACGGCGCACCGCAGCGTTTTTCCCTCGACGGGGCGAATTAAAAATGCATATCGTTCGGGACCGACATCGAGCGTCGTTCGGCTTATCAGGGAACACGCGTTTACAAGCGACGTCTGTTTACTCGCGTGACTTTCTATTATTTTTTAACCAGAGTTCTATACTTTGCCCGCGATACCGTTCGGAGTAGAATTTCTATCCTCGCGAACACGGCGAAGTCGTTATGGGCCACCACGATAACGAAAATTCCAATTTAATTTTACATTCTTTCTCGTTTTCACCCTTATTTCAGGTTATCTTATACGTGTATGAAAGTTTGGTTAAAAGTTTGATTATCTAACTTTAGTCGAAGCAACGTGGGTCAAGATCGTTATTTGGGAATTAAACGGAAAGAATATTTTATGAAGCGTTGTCAAAACAAAACCACCTTGTTATTGGAACGAGCTGAAAGAAATACATTTTCCCTGACACCTACATTCTTCGGTATCAGAAATTGGTTCAATTTTTCTTTGTGCGTTTCTTTCGAACTCTGCAGCAACCTTATTTTTCATTCGTTCTACTTGAAATAAATTTCAAGGGCTTCTTCCAATTTCATTCGCGAATCTGTTCTCGAAACATTCGATACTCGAATAACGAGCTTGAGAGTAATGCTGCAGTGTTTAGTTTCGGTTCGCGTGAAATTTACCTAAATGTCTCGCATTGTTTCGCCTGTACCAGGCGTAACAATATATTCTCGAAAATATCGGAGATAGACAGAATCAGAGATCGAGTTCCTCGTTGAAGTGTCTAAAAGCGGCAAGAATTGGACGGAGAGGAGGAAATTAAGTTCGACGGAGAGGAACTCTGCCTAACAGATCATTCCGGCTAAAAACAGCTCGTTAACGACAAGAAAGGCAGCCAGCCGCTGAAATAATGCGAAACTGCGGGAAACGGAGGACGAGAGGGGCTTCTTACTTCGTCCCTGTTAAATCGAGTTCCCGACGAAGCATCGGAGAAAATATTGAATGCCCTGTCGTCCACTCCGCGTGAGTTTTAATGGATCCAGGAATCAGGAAACGGGGAAGGTTCTGCGACGAATTCGACGAAGAGACCGAAAGAAGATGGCAAAAAGGGAAACGAACTCCTGGTTTTCGATTTCCACGTGATTGCAAACATTCTTCTCATTAAACCCTTCACGGTGACACACGCGGTGCACCTTCGCTTTTCACCTTTTTCACCCTTTTCCTTTGGCTCTTCGTCCGTCGTGATCTTCGTCAGCGTCGAGTAGCCAACACGTTCAACCGAGTTGGTTTCTTCTTTTGAATCCTCCGCAATTTACGTAATCCGTTCCCTGTCCACGTACCTCCTCGATCCACTTCCATCTTCTCTCGTCGTTCATTCTCTTTTCCGGCCAGACGGGTCACTCCCACCTCCTTCAGGAAAAGTTCGATCTAGTTTCTCTGTGAAGAACGCATGCTGTTGTCTTTAAAAGGAATTCTCGAAGTATCGTTGTTAATAAAAATGGACCATTCGCCTACAATTTTCTGGACACACAACGCGAAGACAACTGAAGAAAATTAAAATGTCAGGTACATGCATTCAGCAATTCTTGATTATGCAAATTATAATCAGAATCCAAAAGTTGCAGTGAAAATCTGGTTTATCACGTTCAAGCTGCAGTTACGATCCTTACTTAACTGTCCTAAGTCCGACTTGAAAAAATTGCGATAGATTAACACGCGTTTAATTAACAATTATTCGAAACGTGGTGGCGAAATTCTTTCGTACGCGAAGCAACGGAAGGATTACGACGCGGCTTAGAGAGATGCGCCGGTTGGATTTAATGAAATTATAGGCGACTGGTAGGATCGATCCAACGAACGAGGAATTCTCGGCGAGGTGTTATCGCGCGTAAATAGTTTCGTCGATTCGAACGACGTTGCTGGCTCAACGAGGCGGCGTAAACGAAAGCCGTATCCGCACGACTTCGTTGTGATTCCCTTGGATTTACGACGGCCAGATTGTTGCGGACGTTAGCGTGGAATCCTGAAATTCTGGCAAACGAAACGGCGTGAATTCATTGAAACGTTTGTTAGCGAATCTTTCTGTATTTGGCGTCCGAAGAGATTTTACGAACGTACGGTTGGCGAAAATTAAACGTTGCAAATTTTATAGGGAATATCGTGTTTCCTGGCAATTAATTGCGGAGTGTACACGATCGAAACGATTGCGCGTCGTTACAGGTTTCGTCAACAACGTAAATCGAAATGTATCGAAAAAAGCAACGTTTCGTTATTATCCCCGGTCCGTCAGCGCGAAATCACGTTCGAAATTACTGGCGGAAAATACGGTAAAACTTGCGAAGAGATCGTACGTAGGGATAGAAGATTCGATTCAAAGATTTCAATACACTGGCGAGATAGCGGAAGGGACACTTTAGGCATCTTAGCTCGGTCGAAGAGAAATCCGTAGGAAGGGAACGTTTATTGGAAACGAGTCACGGGACGTCGATGGGGGTTAATGTTATATTACTGATAGACTTACCATCCTCCGAGCTCGGGAACGAGAGGGAATTCTATTGGAAGGAACAGGAGGGAAGTTACGAAGCAGTCCGTCGAACTCCTCGTCAGTTCGTTGCTAACTTTTCCCTTTCTACCTCGCGTGTTCTTATTTCTTTCATTTCGAGCATCGAACAACTGCTCGCGTTTTGATACCAATTGGTCTCGAACGCTACGTATGTAAAATTTTATTCGAGTCGAGTAAAATATGTCAGGAAATTTGGTACGGTAAAGCAAGCTTTTAGCGTGGTATAAAAAGCATTTGGACCGTGTCACATTTCTCATCTCGGTGTAACGTTTGAATTATTCAAATATCCTGTAACCGTTTAACGGGTAACAATTTACTGAGCCACGATATAAATAATTTTGTCAGCTGTTTGAAATTCAGATCTGAATTAGTGATACTGTTATCGGTGTATTTAATGGAATTTTATGTGACAAATAACAGGCAACTTCTACGATACAATTTATTACGAGTTTCGATACTCGACGCGTTAACAAGTATACGCATAATTTATAGGAAATTCTAGTTTCTTTATAAACACGTCCATCTTGATTAAGCAAAACGTCCAACGGGTTAAATGTTTTATTCATATAGAATTTGTCTATTGGAGAGTATCGAGTAGATTAGGAAAACGGCACAGTAAAGCGATGGTTATCCAGTACGAAGTTCCGAACGCGTGGAAGAGCAACTTTTCCGTCTCGAAGGGCTCCGAGAAGAGAACTCGGGCGAATAAAACGTCGTTGAATATGGAAACGAGCGTGATACGCATTGCGCGCCTCGTCGTTGTCGTCGCAACCTTCGTGCCCGAGTTTTCGCTCCATTGTTCGAGCATAGACGGGGTTGAATGTTTCACTCGAGATAGATAATTAACGCGAAAGTTGGCGATAACGTCGTCCCTGTAGCGGCAGGCGGGCAAAAGCGAATCGAGCATCGGGTCTTACGAACCATTTGCGCGCAGACTTACTCGAATCCCTCGTCAACTGAACGAACTTATTAATTCATAAATGATTTTAACTTTCCGACCGGCTGAAAAGGCTATTCAACGTCTTTTAACGCGAATCGCACTGTTACCGTGCTTTACGTTGGCTACGACATTGTCGAAGAAGTATCTCGATTAAAAATTCGAGATCCGAAGGAAATGCAACTTCGAATATTCCTTCCGTCGAATATTTTGTCGCAGCTGATGGACTCTGACGTCGTACAACGCGCTACATAAATGCGTTATGCAATTTATTACGCAACAAAATACTGCTGAACTTAAAAGCGGTCTCCTTGCAGTAAATAAGTTGTCTGTAAAAAGACTTGATTTTGGATCACGAATGTCATATCGTGGACTTGTTTAAAATGTCTTCCGGTATTCTTAGCTTTATCGTAACTGATGCTCCACAAATCCTTCGCCGGCGTTGTAGCCGTTTGCAGTAGAAGATATACTTATTGGTAGGGTAACAAATGAAACGGCTAAACCTCGGCACCCAGCTGGACATAATTCAATTAAACCGGCTTTCCCTAATTCATGGAAACGAAGTTGCCGCAGTTTCGACGAGGATATTTACTGCGGCCGATACACGACGTCGGCCCTATAAATTTCCTCGACAACCGTTCGCCGCGTTTTCGTTACCACGTTGTAGCCTGCGAATCGAATGAATAAAAGAAATAGCTGCTGCATACGGCAGAACGAAGCAAGTAGAGTGCCGTCGAATTCCTGTTGAGCCGTGGCAATCTATCGGAATATCACGCAAAGCTACTCTACCGAAGAACATCTTTTCATGATCGGATAACGGGAAAATCGTGAGACATCTCACCGATATAAATCCTCTTTTACTTTTTGTTCGATCCCGCGGATACGCAAACACGCGAGCTATCTATTATTTCAATATCCACTTGTCAGGTGAAGGGAACGATTCAGGGAAATTCGACGTTCATTTATTTCGAGGGCCCGGCGATAACGCGAAATTTGTCGTTTTGTTACGATCGAACGGGACAAAGAGATAACGATGAAATATTATTACGATATAAAATAGCTTGCTGATAGTTTTTGTTCGACGGAATTTTATTGAAAACGAAAAATTCGAAAGATCGAAGGCCAGCGTCGCTCTCGAAAATATGAAAATTGGGTGGCACCGAATCGCTGACGAGATTGGAACTCGTGTCACTCGAATCTGCAAGTCCGAAAAAATCTTGTATTTTTCCCATTTCGCGAACGTTGTGAAAACACGGTGCTGGAAACGCGTACGAAATTTAATCAAAAATATAATTTTTGTCCAGGTACGTTCGCAAACAATCGAGGGAACAATCGTCTACTCGTATTTTTTCAGAGGTCTTTATTCTCGTCCGACCACAGGTTCCAAGTGACCTAAACTAATAGTCCCTGGAGCGAGTTCGCGTTTCGGTTCTTTCAACCCCTGTGTCAAGATAACACCGCGGTTTTCCATCGTTGCAAATCCGGAAAGAATCGGTGATAACGAGAATGTGGGTCGTGCGAGATCATCGATTAAAATAACGCCGTTGAAACGATTTTTTTCCGCTTTGGAATCGCCATGAAAGGGAAATTCCCGCTAACGAGAACGGGAACGGAAATTTTAGGGCGAGTTTAGGAGCGAGCGAATTTGACGTCGAGTCAACCCGAAAGCTTCCAATTCGACACGATTTAATCGTATCGAACGTTAGAAAGCCAGATTTAAAACCCGCGAGTATTCGCTTTTAGCTCCTCGTTACTTTCGATAATTCTCTGTACGCGCTTTACCCTGCTGCAACAAATTCGGCCAAAAATAACGCGTATCAGCGAAAGATAAAAGAGAATAAACGATTCCTCGTTTGGTTTTTCCACCAGTCGCTCGCTCCTTAATGTATCGTTGTTCCGTGAACAAGAACGTTTCGTTCGGGAACATTATTTTTACATTACCGGAATTTATATCCAAAAAACGGACCAAGTTAAAAGCGACTTAGCCGGAATTTAAGGCAGAAATCTCGAGACGTTTGTGTACGCACGAACGGTAGATGTCGCCTGCGAAAAAGTCGACTTGTATTTCGAAGAAAAACGCTCTCGGTGATTCGCGTCAGCCTGTGACGAAACGTATTTCTCGCTTTTATTTCGCGATCTTCCGAACGTCGCGAGACACTCGAACGCGATACGGTATCGCATTATTTCGTAACTCGTTCCTGTCGTCGTTCTTGTGTATCAACTCCAAAGAGGGGAGAGAACGTTGTTGCCGTGAACGGAAAATAAAAGGAAATTAACGAATCACAGGGTGAATCCTGGCGAGGGTAGAACGCGCGACATTTGCCAGAGATTCGGTCGGCTAGCTTCGGGAGCAAATAGGGCGGCGAGGGGATGCAGGGACACGGAATAAATTGAAAGTTCACCGGGAATATCAGGCGCGAAGGACGAAAATGTCGGCGATAACTTTTCTCCGCAATTTTCCCCGTGCAGAGGCTGCCCTTTGTTCCGCGGTCGCTATCCGGTGTCATTAGTTTCGCAGTCGCGAAATTTCGGCGAGTTCGCTTAGGCGTGAGGGATGCAACGACGATTTTAACGATCGTTACGTGCTCGCATCGAGACAGTGGGTGGGTGCATTACAATATTTTCGATCTGTCTCCGTTGCTCCCCCGTATCGTTCGTGCGATTTCAAGTTTCCACGATGCATCTTAACATTTTTCCTCGTCTCTTTTCTCGTCGAGGATGATGCACTCGTACGCGTTTCGATTTGATCGATTTCGTTGTCGAACTTCATCTGTCTGCTCGCATGCTCAAGGATATCCAGCAAGGGGAGGAACGAGAATGTACTAAATATTAAATCCGGAGAGTTTAATATATCACGTCTGCTCATAATTCGTCATCTTAAATTATTATTACTATCAATCGTTATTCAGCAAACGGAAGTGTAGAAGACGACTTTCAATCGAGATTATTTCCATTTTCTTCCCGACATGTTTTATACATTTCTAAATATTGAAATGCTAAACTTATTCGACTGTAATATAATGAATATTTCTTTTTCAATATTTCTGTGCATTCCCACTCGAATATAACAACAGTTTTCGAGTAGGTATTGCTCCTGGAAGCTGTAGGAATATTAAAAGAGAGGAGGAAGAAAAGGAGGAAGGCAAGAAGTAAAAGGAAGCGAATGTAATACAGCGAGAAGCAGACTTCGTCGTAAAATCGAAACGAGGCAGCAAACCGGGTCCACTTTGTGGTCGATCGCGAAAGGACGAGGCGGATCGAACGTTTTTATCGATTCGAATTTTCGTTTCAGCTTTCCGTTTAACCAGGTATCGGAGCTTTTCCTAGCAACACCAGTTATTTCCCCACGAACTTCCATACAGACGTACTTGTTCGATTCAAACGGTTGATTATATACTCGACTAAAGAAATAAAATAACTATACCACTTTAAACTTATTCATACGGTGTTATCCCTTTCAGAACATCGTATGACGCGCGATGCATATTTGTAAATGGATCACGGAAACTTTCATAAAAAAAAAACTTGCTCGCAAAAGTATCGCTGCTCGCGAGCATTGGTAATCCATTTCGATCAATAAGCGATACGTATACAGGTTTTGCAACGAAACTCTCGATAAATTTCGGTCGAAATGCCCTCAAATTCCTTTCTTTATCCTTCATCGACGCTGTAAAATACATGCGCGTTCGAATAAAATGAATTCGAATTATTACCAAATTGCTTCTAAATTCCTCTCGTGCTATCGAACAATGTTACGAAATAGATTCCCATTAATATATAATTAAAAAACGCGCGCGTTTTATGCATAAAGCGGAGGAAGAAAATATCCGATACGTTCCGCGCGGTGACAAAGGCAGTGAACGCGGAAAATGCAGACGACACATATTGCAAGGAAAACTTTTGAGCGATAGTGTACGTGGTTCCTCGTTCGCGATCGGTGAGCGCAGGTGACACACAGGATACAGCAGGGTGGCCCACAAATCATCGTGCATTTCATGTCGTCGGATAGAGCAGCGAACTTCGTACGTCACGAGAACGTGTACACGTAGCCTGCGGACGTCAACTGAAATATTATGAGATTACGTATAACGAATACGTTTGGCCTGCAATCCACTCGAGGCTCGCGCTTCCTAGCCGAAATATATGTGTACACACAAGGACACACACACCTACCGTATTCACAAGCGCACGCATTACACGCGAAATTTACGAGGACCGATCTTTCTTTGGTCATGGAATTAAAACGATGCCGGGTTTATAATTTTCAATTTACCGGACGGTGGACACGCTTTTAAGCTGCCACTGGAAAATTGAATACCGTGCCACCTCCCTCCGTGTTTTTCCTACCCTTCTTTTTACCGAATATTGGAAATTTCGTATTGTAACGGTGTGGCGATCAATAATATGAAATAATAACTGGACACGTTTATAATTCAGCGCATTTTCGATGCGGCACGTTTTTAATTTAATTTACAAAATTCGAAGACGGATCAAATTTCCTATACGTTCGATTCCGAGGAGCCTATCAATTTATTTGATGGTCGTTTTCACTGAACGAGTACGAATTCTTTTGTTCTTGCCCCATGGTTCTGTTCGATTCATTTAAATCGAACTGTTCCAAATCTTTTTACTTTCCACCAGAGTTGGCCGATATTTCAGCAATTTTCCCGTATCGATGATCCGCGCTTCGACGAAGGAACTCGAGGAATTACACGCTGCGTGATGTACACGGGGAGTACGCATTTGTCACGCGCAGAGGGTTGGATAGGGGTTAGTGCATTGGCGAGTCGAGCATTTTTCATCGGACACGATAAACGGACTTCCTTCGCGGTGACTTTTGTACGGTGAAGTATTTACGCGTTGACAAGTGGGCGCGAAAGGAAACCGGGCGTATTCGGTGAAGCCGATGCGATGGAGGTAGGGTGCGAGACAACGTAAATTCAGCGAAATTTATTCCTCGCTGATGCACTACATTTTTCATGGTGTCGAGGAATAAATTCACGAATAGGCCACCTCCGGTCCCGATCGGTTTCGACTTCACGCGGGAAAACAACGAGCTTCGCAGCCAGCGATCCGTGCTGGGACCGTTCAAAGAGGCGATAAGGGAATAAGGGACTCTCCACCCTCTTTAATTCTTTCCTTTCCGAACAAGCGGCTGGCTATGCACGAATAAACATCACGGCGAAACGGTCCCGCGGGTGAAAAAGGAATTTTAACTAGCACGATGCGCCTCCCCTCGTCCCTCTGCCACGGCCTTTCAACCTACCGGAAAATATTTTCAGCTCGGGGCGAAACCGCCGCCCGTTTGCTCGCCGTTCCCCGCCCTTTCGCGTAAAAATGTATTTTTATGAATCAAACGCCGACCCGTTTGTGTTTATCCACCGTGGCGTGTTACGGTCACCCCCCTTAGGCAGAATTACTTTACGCGCGAATTCCGTGACGGAGTAATTACGCGCGTAATTAACCCTTTTGTACTCTCAATCTGTTGCCTCTTCCGTGGGCGACTACGAAATTAAGTCGACGCTGAAGCGCTGGACTTAAAATGATCTTGCAACCGACGCTATCGATTACTGATCACGTTTATCAAATTAGTTACCTTTTCCGTATACGAATCGATTATAATAATATCGGTAGTATAAATATTGATGGGAATGTAAAGTTATAGAATTTCGCGAGAGGATGAATTATTCAAATAGAAGCTTAAATAGTTCAACAGCTTAATCAATCTTAGTTACTAGATTTCATCTATTAGCAATAACCGTGTTCGAACGGAAATAACAGTAGGTCGCGAATATCAAATTTGAAACGAGTGCAGAGGAATTTTCCGCGCCGTCGGGTTAAATTCAGTGAAGTCGATGCGGCAGTAAATCGATCATTTTAGATTCGTTACCACGTGACACTGTGTATTCTCGTTGGACAACTATCGTTGCAAAAGTGGGAGAATTGAAACGGAAAAAGAGGAATAACGTGGGTGCACGGGGTTAGGAGGACCAGAAGCGAGACGAACGCGAGATAGCAGTCGAATGATTTATACGGGTCATGATAATCCATCATGTTCGCTCGCCGGTGACCACCCTTCTTCGTTCCTCGAGATCGAGGAGAAATCATCCCTGCGATTTAGCAAACTGCGAAGGGATACCTCTGCTCCTTTTATGGGTAATATCGCAGCTATATACCGGAGAGGGTAAATCGATGTCAAGGAAGTTGCGTAAATTTCGCGTGAACGCGCTCCTCGACGCCGCGCAGCACCGCGCCGTTTCGAACGCTACCGCGACCGCAAATTTATTTCTACATAAATCATCCGAACTTCTGAAAAGGAGAACGAGGCGGACCGGGCGTGTAGAAAATTACCGCCAAGTAAAAACCGCGCATGGAATCGGATAATTGATCGACTCGGTACCCGGTAGAAATCGAGAAACGTGTTTTGAATCTCGCCGATCTAAAATTATAACGATTTTGTCTCCGTAAGCTTCAAACACTGAAGAATGCATTTCTCTTTGCCTTCAGTTTATGCAACTCTACGTTGCACATTCCTATCAAAGATCAAAGATTGTCAGAATATGTCATCGTCGAAAGTTTGAAACAGAAGAAGTAGCGCAAGCAATCGATTGCTGCAAGAGGGAAGCTGACCAACTGGGAATAATTTGTCGAGAAGAGAATGCGGGCAAATGCACGTTTCTCGTGTCAAGAAACGAGTGTTTTGAGCTTAAACGTGTCACTCGAGCGGAGCACGAAGACGTTTTACCGATTCGGAACAAAGAAAACATCGTGTCTGTTGTTAGAATTTTAAAAGGATCACGTAAGAACATCGAGGTATCCCCGTAGTTACATTTCATTACGACGCCTGTTCGACCCGGTCTTTCTTTATTCCGAGCTCGGGGGAATACTTGAGGGTATCGTTAGAGCCGCGAGGACGAAGGAATACGAATGTTTCGGCAACTTTACGGCTATCCCATTCCAATTTATTCTAACAAGCCACGTTTCTATGCACATATGTTCACATAAATATCGCAGCGAGCTACTAGCTCGTTTTCTTGGAGCGAGTAAATCAAGAGGGTGGAGCCATGACTCGTCCTTTTTTCGACAGTGTTCGACGGATATTTCAATGAATTTCGGATTACTCCGCACGCAAATTCTCTTAGCAGCGAGAAACAGTTTTTTACTTTCTTACGGTACCCGATTCGCGAGTCGATTTCTTTGCCGGTGCACGCTGTTCGAGATTTCTGACACTACTAGATGAAATACCGATCGAACCGTCGATCGGATACAAACACGATGAAAAGAAGCATCGTGAAAATTTCAAGCACCTCAATTGCAGAGGATATTTCATCTTCTGGCACATATTCGACGCTTCGGTTCGTAATGCGCCAGAATATTTCAAAAGATTCGAAATCCTGTCAATCCCATTCTATCAGGGACGTTTAAAAATTTCATCCGCTATCTTTATGCAAGGGATTTAAAACGTTAGCGACCCGTTATTCGATGTTTTCTCTTTCGTAGCACGAAAAAACTTGCTTCAAAAATCTGTTATCGGACTGAATGGAAACGCGTTGCTCGAAAATACGGTTTACAGTTTCAACAGTTTTCAACTCTAAATCGTTATTCGGATTTTCGGCTTGACGTAAAGTCGATTTTCTTGATCAAAAGTTCGGTTAATACCTTTGATCCGACATTATTTGCTTTCGACTTCCAGTCGCACTGATTCGTTGCAACAGTGCAATTTCGCGCGATAAGCTTCGATACAATCTTATAAGCCAAAAGTTTGGCCAGCTCGGGAAATATTGCGCGCCGATGGACACGCGTTGGATCGACGGGATTAAAATCGGTAAATCAGGAATTTTTCAGTGTTTGCGGTGCCGGTGACCGTACCACGGCGTCGAAAACGAGCGGCTTCGCGGAAAAATCAATAAGGTTACGCTCGACACGAATTTTAGTCGGCAATCAGGCCAACCCTTATCGTGGCCAGGGAAAAGCTTTTTTCCCTGGGGCGAGAGCTTTCTCTCGGCATCCCGTAGCGAAATTAAATATTCTCAAAGCTATTTGCCGTGGTGTGCTCCGTAATCGAGGACGGCACTTAGTGCCTTTTATCGATACACGCGAGAAATTAGGGAGGAAATGGCCTCTTTATATTCGTATTACCCCCACCGACGAACGGGAGGGGGATCGAGTGTTGGTAAGTAGATTCAATTTGACTGATCGCATCTACGGAAGGAAAATAGGGGATGGAGAGGGTGAAGGACGGTCTTCAGAACGTTTATTCGGTGCTTCGCAGGCTGAAGACTCCTGATACGCGTAATTACAGAAACTTGTCGGGACTATCTATTCGAGACGTCCGTACCAAAAAGAATTTGCATTTTCCTCGCCGAACGAAGAGGGAGACTAACATTTCATTCAAAGAACTTTTGCATCAGAGTGTTCTGATTTCATGGCGTACAGAGTGCCTTGATACGTGTACACGATTTGTAAAGTACAATGAGCAATGTTTAAAATGACCATCATGAACGTCAGCGTCGTTTAGCATTAGTGTACGAGCTCGTGAATTGTTGAAACCCTTTTCTACGATCCTCCGTAGGTAAATATAACCCGGAGGTCAGCCACGTACGGTACAAATTACCGAGGTAGAAAATAAAAAACGCGAAATGTTTCAGGGTCTCGTTTAAATTACCACGGATCTTGGTACTGGAGTGGATCTGCTCAACGATCCCCTTTCCGTATCATCTTGATTTTTTCCTTTTCTTGTTTCGCGTCTGCTACACTCACGGCACCCCGGCCAATTACCGGAGGCACCGGAACAACTAGACGCTGCAAATTGTGATTAATTACAACGGCACAGGCCGAGACTCTGCAATTAATAAAGGCTAGCAATGCCGAGTCACGTCCAGCGGGACGCGAACAGCGTAGTAGGTACTTCTTGTCCGACGATCGGTCGGTCGATCTTCCTTTAAATTGTTCTACCGTTCGACCAGACGACAATCGCGAGTTCAAAGAACTGTAGTAACCCCCGACGCACCCCGATAAGACCACTTGAAGGGCGTGTTCGAGATTATTGGAATATTGCGTCGAGTTCCCTGGTATTCGAATCTTGCGAGGTGACTCTTGATCGATCGGGCAATTACGGTTCGTCGCAATAACGATGGGAACTTATTAACGCTTGATTCGATTACGTAATATCTCGATGACTGCTTTTGGAAACACTCGTTCGGATGATCTCGTCGCGAGACTCTCGATCGATCAGAGATTTATTACGACGATGAAAGTTTATCGGTGTTCGATCGAACCGTGAAACGTTTTATTAAGATACGGATTTCTTGAAATAGCGTTGCACCGATAACAATTCGTAACAGCGAAAGACGAGAAATAACTTGATAAGCTTCAGGAATGAATTCATAGCGAACTATCGCTGAAAGTAGAAGCCAATTCGAACAACAATGCACATATTGTGCGCAACTTTTTCCACGCTAGGAAACGTTGAAAATGTTCGACATTCGAGACAAAATGTGACCGACGTGGATAATCAATGGTGTAGGTTCGGAGCGTCGAGCCGTTATCGGATGCAGCGAACCGTCTTCCTTCGAAAGGCCAGCGTAATGACACTCTTTGTTACCATTGACAATTTTTATCTATGGAAAAGAATGAAACTGTCGCGTGTGCCGCGCTCCCGCGTCCTTCCCTGCGATCGGGAATTTATTGAAATAACATTCTGCAGCCTTCTCGTCCTTCTCCCTCCTTTCTGCCCCCTTGGGTGTGCATGAAAGCGAGGGCTACAGGCAGCTTTGTAAGTGACGTGACTTTGCAATCGGCCGCCAATGTCGGTATTAAATGGAACCACCGGCTCGACGAAAAGGACAGGTCAATTAGTGATGGAGAGACTACGAAGGGGCACAAGCAGAACGGTTCATTTTTCCTTTAGGGGAGGCCCGATCAGCTCCGTCACCTGACTTCGTTTACAATATCATCAAATATTAATACCCACGGCAGTCACAAAAGCTTCAAAGGGCCTGGCTGGCTTCAAAGGTCACGCCACGAAAAATTGCTCGCGATATGAGACGAATCCCTTTGAACGGCATTATTCCGCTGAAAGTTTCGGCCCCGGGAAAATAGGCACGTCGATGACGATACCGCTGAACAGCGCGTCTTTTCGAGCTTCAGCCGGACGCGCGATGAAAGCTAAAACGCTCGCTGGAAGATTCAATCACGAGCCTATTGGAACGCGATAGGAACCGGGGCCACTTTTTTACCCCGAGATTTTACGTGCATCGATGTCAGGGGCATATTCGTTCTTCGCGTTTCAATTGCCACGCGTTCGTATCGTTCGCGACTATAATTGGACCGGGGAGATACGCGGATTTATCACCTCTCTCCTTTCTCTTTCTATGCGCTGACAGAACAATAGTTGCATTTATTAATGGGAAGTGTTCTTCCGTGTTTAATGAGAAGCGGTCAATGCTTTCGCTGCTCGCGTATCAACTTTAGTCGCTCCGACGTTAATCAAAGTATCATTTTCCGCATGCCGTGTTCAACAATCAAATTTCTCGAGTGAATAACCAGCGAATTTCGATTAATCATCGACGGTATTACGATATTCTACGAGAAACACAGGAAGGGTCAGGATATCGCGTGTACTCTGGCGCACAGAGGAAACAACGAAGCTTTCCCGATGGTCTAGAATGGGCTCGAAATCGAAGCTATGTAAATCGATGCTGATTCGAGTCCCCGGAGAGACACGAGAGATCCGCGATCAGACAGAGTGTGCCGGTCGGGTAAAGTGCTTCTCGACGGTTCAAGTTTTTCTCGCGGGAACTTGAATGGAGGGGAATTGCTCGATCGAACGATATCGCGAACTTCGGGATAAAAAGAAGGGAGTCAAAGGTGTGGAACGAACAGTAAGCGTTGCAGAGGGAGGAAAAAGCGGTTGCCGATGTATCCGGTTTTTCACGCGAAAACTTCGAAACCGATCGAGTTATTCGCTCGCGATCCGACAAGGTACAGGGAATGGGGTTACAATCTTAAGTTACTTCCGAATGACCGGCTTGGGAGTCGTATCCCGCATCGTCGGCCGGTATTCGATCGTAACGAGGCCATCTTTTAAACGAATAAATTCCTCCGATGATTTATCGAACGAGAACCTATGTTGTTTTGGAAATTTCTACTCGAATTCGCCTTATTCGAAACCAATTCGAAGAAGTTCCCGGGAAATTTATCGACGTATTCTACCGATGGAAGAAGACACTTTTCTAGGGATTATAAAGATGGTTTCAGCGGAACGAGCTCGAAAGCCGTATTTGCTTTCGGGTAGCATAAACGATATTTGATCGAGAAACACGCGTTGCGGAAGACTATCGAGAGTAGCAACAAGTAATATAGTGGTCGCTATTATAAGCTCATCAAAAGCAGAAACAACGATTCTCTTTGCGAGACGGAAGTTTCTTCGAGTAGTATGGAAGTTCGCCTACTAATCGGAACATTTAGAACTTTACGATGCAAGTCCAATCGATAATGAATAATAAATCAAAAGAAGTTGGCGAAGGCATTAAATATAAAAACTGGTCGACGCATTTTAATCTTTGCTGATTAATTACCAGTCTAATGGAGGGATTACGTTTGGCTAATTTACAGCGAAAGTCACGCTCAGCGGCCGTCTGATCTATGGGAAAAGTTGCCGAACGAAGAAGCAACAGTCGCGGCAAGGCGTGTTAAATCGCGCCACGAAAATTATTGCCGAAAAAAGGGGTGTCCGGCGCGCGCGGGCGTTTCTCATTAACGCGTCATTAACGCTGAAAAGCTTGGAGTGCGAGAACGCCGGACGGGAACAAAAACAGAAGGAAACGAAAGGAAAAGCAATCAGATTATAATCTATTATCGCGAAACGTACATTCGAATTTATAAACGCGTTTAGAAACTACATAACCTTGATTAATGGGAGAGAAATGGGTAGAAAAAATGTTAGTGAAATGCAACGGTTAGAAAACGATTATTACGTTGTATCGCTTACAATGAAACCTTCGCCACCTCAAAAGCGAAGGAATCCCGTTTCCAATAATATCCTTTTGCTAGCACATTGTTCCCCGATTGAATAGCACCTGTTTCAACGGAACAGCATTCGGTTCGAAATCCTTTCTGGTCGCACCGTACCTTTCCGATATTATGTCGAGGTCGTACTTCTCGTTTTCACAATTGACTCCAATAACGAGTGAGTCGCGTAAACAACTAAAGTAATTTGATCGGGCCAGTTCTTCGGAAAATTGGAGCGATAAATGTAGCACAACTGATACCCGCCGGAGCATTAATTCATTTATCATTCTACCGGCTAAGCAATTGTGTTGGCGGATTATGAAGGTAGCTTAATTAACAGAGAATTAATTAGTCCGCGTATGCTCGTCCGGGATAATGCGAGTTTCATAGAGAATCTGCTTGTATTTTGCTCGCTTCTTTGACGGGATGCATTAAATCGTATCTCCATTGCGCGGGACAAGTATTGAACAGCATGGTGCGCCATGAAGGTGCATATATTATCCTCATACTGTGTAGTAATATGGAACAGTAATTAATAAAACACTGAAGAGGACAAGCGGAAATAGCTGCAACGTTGTAACGCACAAACGATCGAATCGATTTTGCAAATTCAACTTTGAACCGAAGGAACTATTATTAGGAATCGAGTTTCGAATATTGCGAGTATACGAGAAGAGCGTATTTCCTTTTGAAGCGCCAGAATGAACGATTACGGGGAATATCGATCGTTCTATGGCGGGTTGTCCCTTCATTAAGACGTTATTTCTCTTCGCGTTCGAGCGTAAGGACGCCAGCTATCGTAAAACGCTGGCGAAACCGCGCCACGATGAAAGCTGTCTTCGAAAATTAACATCGGCTTCGTGGGCGTAAAATGCCGCGAGTCCGGATGAAATTGCGGTCGGTAAAAAAGGAAATATGCACGCGTAAAAAAAGGTTCTGCGGGAAGTCGGTGTAATTTTCATTTGGAAATTGGTACGCACTGGAAACGTAGAATTTTTTGCTCTCTAATTTCGCCGACCGGTGTACACCGTCGTAATTGATTCCACGTTCCTCAAAAAAGCTCGACAACGGAAAAGTCGTTTCTGAAAACGGATTGCCGTTGAACAAGATTTCGCTCTTTTCCGTTCGCCACGGTTTTTAAATTACGCGATAACGAGAACTGGACCTCTGCAGGTTACTCCCGCATAAGTAACGAACAAAAAGAAGAAAGAAAGGAGGAAAAAAGAAAAATAGGGGAAAGAAATATTCGTGATACATGCATTATAGAAATACGAGTATGCCTGCGCCGGTGAAACTCTCTATTCTTTCTCGTTAACGAATTCGTTCGAGCAATAGAACGTCTTTTACCGCAGCTTTGATCTCGTACAATATTCGCGAATAATATCGGCCACCTTTTCTCCGACCAGCCACGAAAATTTTATTCTTCGTGTACTGTCTTTTCTTCTCTGTGTACTCTTGTTTACGGCGTGTACACGCTGCGTTACAGTCGTGCAGCTATCCGAAAATGGACCTCTATCTCGAAAAGTTGAAGGGACAAGTCTTTCGGAAAGAGTACACGGTTTCCTCTGATTTTTCTTGCTTTCCCTCTTCTCCAAGCTTTCGTAAACTCTTCTACCTAAACTTCTCGTGGCTACTCGCATCTTTTTATGCCGCCTAAAGCGGAGTTAAATTTATATTTACGAAACTATCTTCATAAATCGAGTGAGTTTAATTTAAAAATTCTGAAACTCTTCATTATAACGGTGTTCGTCGTTGAAAAACAAAGTCCGCGCATCTTTACAAATTTGCGAACAATCACGTTCGCTGATCAAGCTTGATCGTCGACGTAATAAACTGTGTACACCGAGGAAACGCAAAGACGATTCACCTTCGAACAAAAGGCAAGGTAGCTTTTTATTCGCTCGACTTTTTCGCGAAGAAATATCTACAGAGCGCGCTTTAATAACACAGATGAGACGGCTTATTATGTAACCCGGCGCCGTTAAGTTTTAATACTTGGCGCTTTTATCCTCTCCGTCAAAGCGTTGTTCGTCTTCCAAGCCGCTTCGAAACGATCGAAAGGGATTCGGCTTTACGAACGTCCCGTTCTCCGACGTTGACCGTTCAGCGTCCTTCGGAAGGATAATTGGAACCCGAAGAAGAAGCTCGCGAACGTAACGTAATCAGGCTACGGGATTGACCGTGGAGTTCCGCGAGTTGGCGTAATCGAGTTCCCGGGGAATCCGATTTAAACTTATTTCGTGGCATGAAATTTTCAGGGGAACGTTAGCTCGCTAGGGAACAGGAAGATTTACGACGCCAATGCCGGAAGACTTCGGTTGCTCGCGAGCGTCGACTCCCTCGAGCCCGGGAACAGAGCCACGCGAAGGTGGCCTCTCAACAATACCTCCTCCAATTTCGATGTTCCCCTCGGTCATCACGTCCTCTTTGCATCGTCTCGGATGGAGGAACAAACTTGTTAGTCATTGCACCGCGTACATCCGACGATTCTATAAGATGCACATTTTCTTTTGATTCGACTACAGTCATCTGGGGTTTCCGAGACGCTTCAACCTTTCTCTACGATTACGAAACACCTTCGTACCTAAATCTTGTCTTTACAACATGGCTGTATTTTGTAGACACTCGGTTTAAACGAGGGTGAAAGTAATCCTATTAGCTGGCTTACGGTACACGGATGATATATCTAATATCTTGTGATTCGAGCTGATCGATGTACGAATCCATCAGAAAATTTCTCCGAATCAACTTAAAAGCTGAAAATGCATGATCAAGGGGAAGGAATTATCGAGCCGATTTCTTGCGCGGTCAGAGAAACGTACAGATAAAACGTCGACATATCTCGTCTTCCTTTCTGGGCGGGCACGCGTTAAGTTCACCTTTTTCGCGGCCATTTTCTTTCCACCCCGTCGCAACCCTCTCGTCCATCTTCCAACTCCATTCCGTTCGCTTAGCCACGGTTTCATTCCCTTCCCCTTGCCTCCTCTTTCTTCGACCCATTCTTCCGTAGACGTTGCATCGAGTGCCGAAGCAACGAGCTCTCGCACGAAAACGTTGGCTTTATTCGGCGAAGTGGTCGCCATTTCGGGCCCACGTTCTACCCTGTTTCTCAAAACGTTCGTGTCGAACGTTTCGAAGCTTTCCGTCACGTGGAACCACTCTTGCTAACTTGTCTCGCAAATGTCTTTCTTTCTGTAATGGAAAACGATCACCACAATTATACACGTGCTTCTTTCTCGGTTTTTACACTGTAGCTGTTAGGAGATCATTACGATTCTACTGATTTTGAACGTCTTCCATGACATTGCCAGATATTCGAGTTATCTACCAAAGTATACTTTTCTGCCTCGTAACGTTTTCAAAATTTTCTTTTACTCACCGTGTGAGGATCCTTTCGAACGTTGAAACGTTCGCTGCACGCTCGATTTGAGCTTCCCCGGTCCGGGAGCTCCGCATGACCGGACGTTCCGTTTCGCACGAAAGAACCCGGCATCGGACCAGGAATGAAAAAGCAAGATCGATAGGAAGAAGGAAGGGACGGATGCATTGTCTGAAATTCCGTGCGAACGATACCCGGTGGTCGTTGAAACATCGCGACCTCTTAAAAGCGCAAACAATTTCCCTTTCTCCGGGATCCTTACGGTGAAAGGGACTCGATCCTTTCGACCCCTCTTCAAACCGCACCCCTAGCTGTCTGCCGGCAGTCTGCGGAACGCTTCTCGCCGCGGGGGAAATCTTTCTCCCGTGGAAGGGCAATTTATTTTTACCCCGACGGTGTATTAAGTCGCGCGGCCAAGCCACGCAATCGTTGCACTGCCTCGACTAGACACGCTCTCCGAATCCTTTCTCCTCGAACACCATTTACTTTGAAACTCGAGCAGATTTGTTCGCTAGATTTCTGTCCGGAGAAATAAACATTCGGTGCCTCGTGAAACTTTCCAAAAGATGTTGCCATTCAAGATTAAACAAATCAAACTTTTCCTTCAAGATTGCCCATTCAAATTTAACAGGACTTTTAATCATGACAAGCATCCTTTGAATCTACACTTTTTATTAAAAAGATTATCGCCGTAATTGTAATAGCGTTTCTTTCGGTATTCTCGGATTGTCCGACTGAAGCAAAGCTATACTACTGGTAAAGTGCAGGGCAATTTCGCCGATAGTCCGTTTAATACCCAGCGATCACGATATTCATCGGCGCGCAGTAAATTAATTACGGTTTCATCGGCAACACTTAATATCTAGCAATCTATACCGTCGAAGAGCAATACCATTAATTTTCGCGTGTTCTCGCCATAGGAAAGAGCGACACTGACTCGCTTGTCATTCGCAGAACATTTCCAGTCGCCCGTTCGCAATCTCTTTCTCACAGAGATCCACCCTCGAAAGATTCAGCCCGGCCGAGCATGGCTCTATCTTCTCTGTAATTACTTTCTGACTACTCGTTCGTACCTTTCACCAGCCAACACTTCCAACCGGCTTTTTTCTCCTCGAATGATCATTCTGTGGTCGACGTCGAACAAAGCCTCGCGAACGCGTCGCCAGGGACCATTGTCGGTTGAAGTTCGGTTTTCCTTGCGACTTGACCTGCTTCGGTATCATCGAGCGTGCCCTTTGACGCGTTTCTTCCACTTCAATTACAATTAACACTCCGCCTGTGCGGTTCGCTTATCAGCCAGGCCATTTCGCTCGGATCGTTTAGACGCGAGTGCCGTTATCCGTCGACGCCACCGAGGGCGTTTTGTCTTCGAAAATCGTTCCTGAACACGTGTTCCTTCAGATTAGACCTTTAAATCCTACGTAGAGACACGTGTTGTTCGCAGATTAATTTTAAACACCGATTTTTCTGCAATTCTGCTGAGATACGTGAAAAGATTTTTCAAAGATGATAGCGACAGACAAACCTAAAGGTCTAAAGAATATCATAGATTTATTCTGACGGCACGGCGTTAATTGGCGAGGCAGTTTCGCGCGAATATGTAGAAGAAAATACGGAGAAACGCGTGGATGGTAAACACGACTCATTACGTCGTGAATAATTAAGCGTTCGTTTTCATTAATACACCTCTCACAGTCGTTATCGTTGTTCTCTTCTCCGTATAACCGCGTTTCCTCTCGGTTGTTTTCCTGTATTTGCAGATACGTCGGCGGGAGAGTAGCTTCCAGTTAACTCCGCGCTACCATAGCTTTCGTAGCAATAGCGAGAAGCGGTGAAAATCGTTTTAGCTGATCGATCCATTCGGAATTCACGAAGAACGAAAGGTTCGTTGTCAATGAAACTCGAACATTATCGCGAGCGATTTATCGAAAGATCAGCGAAAGAGCGTTTACTGGTTCGATGCCGATCCCGAAAAGAGGGATAATGCCAAACAGGCTTTTAATTTTCGGTTAAATTGTTTTTCGTGTCCGTATGAATCCGCTGATCGCGCAGAACGACTCCGCTCGGCGACAATTACGACTCGCAGGATCGACATTAACCAGACGTCGTCGCAACGATCGACATCGAGGGTTGATCGAAATTGCTTGTTCCTTGATCCTCTCGTGACCTTTTCAATTTCATCTCCCTTCGATTAAGACACTATTTTCGCCAGTCTTTTGTTCGAAAATCCGACGGGCTATGTCTGGCATCAAATCAGTTTAATTTATATTATTTAATTGCAAGTCTATTTCGGTCGTAATGAAGCGACACAATTTAAATTTTATTCCAGATTTATATATAATTTCCGTCTAATGTAAGGACAGAATTTTTTTAACTGATTGAATTATCCCCTTCGATTAAACGAAGTTTCTTTAAGAATAATCGGTAGTCCATCTACATCGAATTCATGTGAATAATCAATCCTTCTCAACGGGTTAATACAGTGCTGCCGAATCGAAGCGAAATGCTAATACAAGCTCTTCCCTTTTCCCGACGTACACGAATTTTTCTATTTCTCGAGGAAGAAACCACACGGTTCAATATCGGCCTCTTCAGCCAGCGAAAGCACGTCCATCAAATTTCCCGTTTCGATAGAAACGTTTGCCCAGAAATATTTCCAAAGAATTGCTTCGAATCTATGGCATGTCTGTTCTTGGTATTCGACTTGTCTGAAAGCTCTACGCGGAATCAGCGAGCAAAAGGATCTCGTAAAAGCATCGTGTCCCATGGACGGTTTCAAATAAACCGCTTCAAAAAGTAACGTTTCAAGGCTGTCGAGTACGTAGCCCTTCGAACACGATGTCCTTCGAACGACGAAGAGTCGAGAAACCTTTGGCCTTCTGCTAGCTTGGCTTTACCGCGACGTTACCGACGTAATGTCCGTTTTAATAACGTGTCAGCCAGTAACGAGCGTTGACGTTCTTTGGCTGTACGCCTGCCAGAGGACAATGCTCGTTCGAGGCTCGTGGTCGGAATATTTTAGAGATAAGATCGCTCGAACTAGACCGGTCGTTACAGACCGGCTCGTTTACTCGCAAAAAGGTGCACGTGGTCGTGACTGATATGCTGTTATTTTCAAAAGCATCACCCTTGTCGCAGTTGTCGAACAATTTGAAAACGAAAGGCATTTTTTCACGATTTTCTACGGTTATTCAACTGGTTTCACCGAGCGTGTTCATTTTTCACCTTGAGAGTTAATCCGAGTCGTAACAAAAGCTGCAAGTAGACGCGTGAATGTAGATGGGAGAAGAAAAACAAAAAGAAAGTAGACAAAGTCAGGGTAGCAAGGGAAACAATCGGAAGAAAGCGCGGCAGGGTAAGAGACAAAGGGAAAAGAAGTCTGAAAGGGCAAAAATAAAAATCGAGAGAAAAGCGGAGTAGAGTAGACGAAGACAGGGTGGAAAGAGTGGAAACGAGCAGCGAAAATGGGGTGCGGAGCGGAAGATATGCAAAGTTCGGAACTTAATTCATTTGTAAGGCGCCTCACGCGAAGCCTGAACGTGCCAGATCACCCGGTGCGGTGTTACACTTACTATTGCGGCTTCCGTACATTCGTGCTTCGGCGAATTATTAACCGCAGTGCCGGTGTTTCACTGGCAGCTACGCTAAACAACTTCATCTCGAAGCGGGCTCTTCGCTTTCCGAGTCCCTTAGCCTCGTGTTTCCAACTCGTCGCCGTCTGATTTTTAAACTTCCGACGAAACGAACCAGGCCAAAGGTAGGCGATGCACGAACCGGCTGGAAAAGTTACGTCTCGAGTCCGTCGATTCGACCTATCGGTTACCCGACTCCGCAGAATTGCGTTTCCTGCAAACTCCTCCAGACCTTTGAAAAGATTAGTACCTTCGATGAAAATTCGTCGGTCTCTTTTACTATTTTCTCTTCGGTACTTCTGGCCCCGTCAATTTCCATCGGGAAATATTCTGACGCGACGAAAGCGATCCAACTCGACGCGTATAATTTTCTCGAAATCGAGCACGAAAATTCGGTCGATTGAATGGCTTCCTCTTTAAGTACCGCGTTGATACGCGTGAGCCAAAAAATGAAAAACGAAAACATACCGAATACGAGATAATTGTCGACAAGGTTCGAGTCGAAAAGATTGAAACGTCAATTAAGCGAGAGCATCGAGATTATCGAAATACCATCCGTTTGAATTATCACGGCGCCACTTTGGCCAGGAATATCGATTATCCGGAAGCTCATATAGAATGTAAATAAGCTCCTGCTGTCCCCTACCAGCGTGTGTCGTTGTTTATTCGAGCCTAGCGGCCATTCATTGTTCCCTATCGAACCGCTGTTGTCCTACGAATTTATCCGTTGCGGGTGTGCTCCTCTTTCTGCGTTTAAAATATAGGTACACCAACGACAGTCTGTACGACAGGCGCCTATTTCCCTCCTCCGATAGCTGCAAACGTTCTATTAATTCCAAATTTGCACCGGGCAAACGTGTTCACAGTTAAACGTTCGAATTTCCAAATGGCACACGTTTATAATAAGAAAAATAAACATCTAGCAGAGCAAATGAAAACGGGATGCAGGAGATAGATGCAACAAGAAGAATATAGTATTTGTTTGGTGCAACATTTATTTGAGCCTGGCTGAAAGGAGAGAAACAGAAGTGGCGATACGCGTTCTCGAGGGGTGAACGAATGAAATAAAAAAGAGGAACAGAAAGAAAATGAAAAATTACATGCCACGTTTGCGAATGACTCGTATCTGAAGCACACCACTTAACGTCTCGAGTGTTCACTGTGCAGGAATGAATTCTATAAACACATCCGGCCTTCTTCGCGTGCAGAATCCATTTCATTCGCGATGAAGTGGTTGTTTCATCGCGCCGCTTTCGTAACGGGCATAAAGTCGAGCGCGTCACGAATATATAACGAAAGAATCTCCTCTTTCATCGTCGCGGCCTTGAACGGAAATTTTCACGAAAAATCCATTCCGTATCTAACGGGGAGAGAAGACCATGCAGAACTCTCGACTCACCGTTATTGCCAGGATTTACCCGAAGAAACAAACCCACGTATCGTCGATCCTCGAGAGGGTGGAAGACGATTCAAGGAATAAGGATCGCCGGTAGCATTCCGAGAGATTTCCAAAGGATAAACGTAACGTAGATCCTTGCCGGTTCGACTGCCTCGGAAAAGAGAAACTTCGACCTCGAGCAGAGAATGAACGAGATCGTTACGGGTCTTGATTGAAGGTCGCTCGCGAAAGTTGCTACTTGGAAATAATTGGAAAGAAATTCTTTCAGAAAAGTTAACATATTTTACTCGCTATAAATCAATATGGTTCGCTTTGTAATTGTACGAAGCATCATCGTCGACATAACCGTTTGCTTGACCTGGAGAAACATTATACCCGTTCGAAAGCTCGAGGCATCGAAACTAAGAGTAGTATTCTGGAACACGAACAGCCCGATCTAGCCATAATTTGGCGGAACTCGCAATATGAAAGGGAAGGTCGACTGAGCTACGCAAGGATATTGCCATATGGATAATGCTTTCTCACGTATCGCGTTCGTGATCTATATTTGATGGCTCTATTTAGATACTCCCCAGGTATCTTCTGGAAAGCGATGCCCGCGGGCCAACTGGTCCACCGAGATTACCGAATCCACTTCGTACGGGGTTACGCACTACACGCACATTCCACGCGGAGGGTGGTTAGCTCAAGACGATCCGAGAAGGGTATTAATCCCAAGTGGCGCTCTAAGGATGCTTCCGGTTATTATCACTCCATGGACCAATTTCCAACTCGTGCTCCATTGTAAAGCGGCCTCTCCTTCGGATAAACCTGACGAATCTGTCGCGTCAAAGGTATCGATTTAAAGTTCGCCTCAGGGATATGGAAGAACTTTTGACGTCGCTGGTAACGCGGGATTAAGTCGATACGCGTCGCGCGATTTAGAACAGAAGCGATTTTTAAACTCCCCTTCTGTAACCAAAGAAGAATGACTTGATTCGTATCGCATCGGTATATTGCCGCTTAAAGAATTTTTGCGTAGGCTCATTTTTTTGGTCGTAGCTGTCCACAGAGATCCACGAAAAGCACCGCAAATACATGAACGCGCACTGAATCACCAACCATTAATTTACTACCCGTTGGATTGTCACGCATTAGATCGCAATGTGCTGGATTACCACACGTAGAATCTCTATACGTCAGATCGTAATGCGGTGGATTACTACGCGTAGAATCGTCATACGTTAGATCACCACATGTTGTACCCTGCGTAGAATTACCACGCGTTAAATCACCATATGTCTCCGCGCGTTGTATCGCCACGCGTCGTACAAGCATTTTGATCGTTAGCTAGCGCTATTCGGTATATTCACTGGTTCAATTGCCGTATCTATTAAAAGTAATAAAAATCACCGAGTCTCGAATCAATTAACTTTTTTTTCCACAAAAAGAGAGCGATATCGAGTTGGCAGGGGCAGAGACAAGTCGCTCGAATTCGCGAACGGCTATAACACAAAGAGCCACAGAGTAGAATGGGCAAAAATCGCGCTTAAATAGGAAACAGGTGAAAACGTCGAGTAAAATGGCAGACCTTCGACAAAGTCGTTCGTTTCGAACAGTTTGCAGTTCACGCAAACCACTGGGCTGTTACTGTTTTCTGTCGTTCAAAGCGTAACGGGCGTCGCGCTTCAAACGTGTCCCAAACGACTAGCAAATGAACTTTTACTAACGAGCAACTAAATCAATTTCCAATGTGACACACGCGCATTAAGCGGCATAAACGCTTTCCTTTCTGCCCAGATTGACACGTCTTTGAAAGTGCACCGGGAAAATGTTTCGGAACGGTTGTATGTCGACGCGTTAAAAACGAGATGTCGCGCGTCGATAGTGAAATATCATTGATTTTTCGTCGAAACGTATTCGCCGAGCTGTCCGGTATCCATTGGTCCCGCTGTTTATGAAGCATTCTGACACGTTTACCATAATTTTGTCGCGAGCTCGGGAACGACGATTTACGATGGCAACGTTTGTTCCCCGGTAGAAATTCATTAAACCGGCCTGTGTGCGATGCCGAGCATTATTTGCGGTTTTCCAGCGCACAAAGAGCTTTCCCGGACGACGTCATTTTGTTCCTAGCCGACAAATGATCCGTTGCTTTTTCAACGCCGTCAAAACTTCAGTTTTCTCCATCGTCGACGATTATCGTCGATGAAAATGTCGACAAAGACGGGTTCAGATATACATGCATCGTATAACGGGAGTGGTCGTCGCGAATATTCGATCATTTTTCGAATTTACGCCCTCGGCAGATTTTTTGATACGTCGTATAAGTTATAGAGGCTATATCGATGTCAGCCCGAAGGAAAAAAGAAATTGAAAGGAAGAAGAACAGCCTGTTTTCTACGAAATCATTCGTTTCGGGGATACCATCGGGCAAAAATCCCCGTCGGCTCGACGACGATTTGTCTCATGGCAAATTCTAAAATCGTTGCTCGAGATAGCGCGTCTTTTATCCTCGACAGCGAGGAGGGAGAAAAAGAAAGAACGTTCCGAAATATTTCATTATCCATAGAGCACCCCGTCGTTTTCGATTTCGCATCGTGTTCCAGCGATGCTCTGTATCAGCCCTTTCGGCGATTCATCCCCTCCGGGTACGAAGACGGCGATAAACCTCTTGGGTTTTCCCTCAAAGGTCAATCAATTCGTTAGGGAGACGAAGAACGAACGGCATTCGGTTCCCCGTGAATCGTTCTCGATTACCAAAGGCGGATTTACGACGGCACAGGGAGATCCTGCTGGGAGCGTCGAGTGAATAACTAAAAACGTTTAACATAATATCTGATCTCGCTTAAGGGCCCCTCGAGGACGCCCTTTCGCTCACCGCCGCGGCTTATTCGGCTAGCCAAAGGCTGCCGGGGACACAAATGCAATTTTTCCACGAGCTTCGAATCAGATGAAAGATCCGACCGCCATCGGTAACTACCCTCATTTTTATTCCAATTCCTGTTTCCCCTCTTTCCACCCGTCTACTTCCTCGCTTTCTTCCTGTTCTCCGCGAACCCTGCTCTTCCTTTCTCCATCGATCTTTGATTAAACGGTTCTTACTCTCTCGACGATCCTTTCTACTCGATATCTTTGCTACAGGGTTTCTTCCACGTATCAGTTCTCGTTATTTAAGTGGATGAACTCGCGGCTGACACTTGGTAGATTACTTTTTAGAATTCTGGTATCCGGGCGCTACAGGTCGTACCCTGCTCGGATACGTACCAAAAATTTTTCAGCAAACGTTCTCCGATCGTCGAGTATTCAAACTGCGAATTAAACGTTGCGCCGGAAGAGTTCCGCACTCGAAGGTTAATTGATCGATGTCGGTATAGTAAAGAGCCGAATTGGTTCTTCGATTTTGCGTTGTATTTTCAAGCTACTTTCGGGCAATCACGAAAATCTGCACGGCAAACTGGTAGCCAACTAAATTTTCCCGACTGCGATCGATAGATTACGGTGGATAAAGTTTGCTTACTAATGCAGCACGCTCGAAACAGCGTTGTTCCGTGAAAGAAAGCGGAAAATGCTGCCGGTGAATCGCAGCTGATGCTTTTCCGGGCTGAGCTCGATTTAACGGCGAATCCGAAGGGACAGGACGAATACGCTCGAGATGCATTTACGATATAGTCTGAGGGTAGCACTTCGTCTCGAAACGTTCGAAGCGGCCGTGAGATTTGTTTGTTCCACTTTACTGATATTTCCTGCCGGATCAGCTGTCCTGAAAATGCGCCGGATTTATAGCCTTTCGTGTGATTTAACGTCACGTGACGCGAGGTGCAAAGAGAGAAATAGGAGAGTCGAGAGAAGAGGAAGAAAAAAGAAGGAAACGGCGGTCGAAAAATCTTGGCGAAACTCGTGGACCGAGCGGTGAAATCGGCCCAACCTTTCGGAAAGTTTCACGATCCAGGTGGAATACGTTCCGTCATCGATTCGTCATGACTAAAGTTCCTCTACGGGAACGAGAATGGTAAATTGCCGGCTGGAATGAAAGTACAACGATGAGAACGATGAAAATTTCAATACGCAAGAGAGAAAACGTATGGAAGTTTTGGACCGTTACGTTTGCGGAAGGTTCAAGTTTGATCGTTTGTAACGTTCCCTTTTCTATTGTCAATTTCAAACATGAGAATCGGCCAAATGCTCCGACGCGAAAATAACGCTCACGATATAAAGATAACACGGAAAAGAATATCGTAATTGAATGTCCGCGAGAACGAACGCGAAAGCGAGCGAAAATGCATAGAAACGTAGACAAAGGGTGCATCGATCAAGAACCTTATTCAAATGCAGTTCTTTCGTCGGGTAAAAGTCTGCTTCAAAGTCCAAAGGATTAAACAGGATACGAATTCAGGTTGCAGCAATGATAGCCCGGGTTCGAGCGTGTTACCGCGAAACCTATGCAAATTGCATTTCCCAAGCCCGAATTAACGGATTTAAAAGCGATATCGCTTCGCGACCTACGACACGGTATTAGGCTGTCCATCGTTCAACTTACGACGCATACGATTTGCCACTGCAACGCTATAGAAAAGTGATCGGACAATCGAGGCTGCAATTCCCCGATGAATCGAGAAGAGTCGCTTCGTTAACGAACTCCGACGCAAAAACATTGCGAGAATGAAAGATGGATCGGGAGACGATGTGTATCGTCATTAAAGGAACGGTCGCAAAGAAGTTGCAGACTCTTGGAAAGCAAGTTAATCCATCCTGTTCTTTGTACCTACGAGACAAGCATTGGACGATTAATTCTTTGAAACTGTCACTAGCGACATAATTCAATTCGGTAGCTAGATCATAGAAGATCATGTTCGTTCTTTTCGCGTTGGAGCAAGTAGAAATATACGTACATAGTCAGACGTATTATAATTCCAGCTTAAGAGTGTACGAATTCAATTATCCGTTCGTGCCCGCGAGTTCTTGCACGATATTTGATTTCAGCGAACAGGGAATTAGAGAAAAAATGGTGGTTCGATAGGAACGGTTGACTATAACTGGCACGCGTATCAAAATAATGAAACGTCGAAACACGGCCTACATTGCAGATTTCGAGAGGCAAGGATTTCGCGTGCAAACAAGCATTTGGTCGAGTCGTGCATGCGACTATGCACCGTTACAGATTCTACGGTATTAACGGAATGGTCTGTATCAAGATTTCCCGAGGCCTACTTCGTCGCGTTAACCGCGATCTAATAATAGCTAATTGCTCGGAAAGTTCCTGGTATCTTCAACGAAACGGATCCCCCGATCGGAGGTAGCGATAACGCCGCGATTCACTGCACCTTTGATAAAGGAACTTCCACTTCTTGGCGATTATTTCGGTCAAACACGGGTCGTGCAGTTCTCTGAACTTGAATTTGTTCGCGTTACGGAATTAAGCCCGGGCTTACCCCGAGAAAACTCTTCTTGCGATTAACGTTAATAAACGAGTTCAGCGGGCGCTAGCCAATTCGTGGTCATTAGCTTTCATTAGCGACGAACAGTTAGTAAGGGGTCGTTGAAACACGCGAACACCGGGGTAATTAACAATTCCGTAGATCCGCGATTAAAAATTCCTTGGCGATTCGAGAAGGTTACTTTTATAACGAAACGTTAGAGGAACTCGAAGACGCCTAATCTCGGAACGCGGAGATAGTAGCGTTCGACGGAATCGAGTTAGGCACCTCGATCATTGTCTTTATCAAGGCGATAAATCGTTAGCAAGGGATCGCGCGAAATACGGAGACACTGCGTAACGAGATAATTAAGGATACGTGATCGAGGCGAAAGGGGAGACCGTTTAAGCGACGGTCGCGTAGCAGGGTAGAACGTTCGCTCATCCGTTTGTGTGTTTTAAGGTGAACGGAATTAGGAAGCCACAATGACGTGCCCGAAATTCTGTTGACCTCGCGGTGCTCAGCAGAGAAATTGGATTATTCGTGTTTACCTGGGGACCCTTAACTGGCTCGGCCACTTGCCGCCCATCGTCGAACGTCGCCGGTTATTCCAAGACAAGCTCAGGCGTTCGATAGAGATCGAGAGAACCGTGGTAATTTGATTAATTCGACCCAACCGAATTAGGATTCGTCCGGCTACCAGTGTGCTCCGAGCAAACGTCAAAGGGCTAGAGTACTCCATCGCCACAGTGGAGTTCCACTTTTGTTCGCTCGCGGAACGAATATCTTCGGAAAATACTCTCGGTACGTGCAAAGTGGTCCAACACAATCGAAAAATTCGTGTACGAAAACGGATCGATAATTCCTTTACCGTTTTGCGAATCGCGGTACCTTTAGCGTAATACCAATAAAGAGTAGGAAAATATGTTCGTGTAGATGGCCAATCAAAAGTTTAGCAACGACAGCGAAACTTCTCTCGTTTCGAGGAAAACGCGTTTAAAGCTTGTAACGTAACCGAGCACCGTTGTAGTTTTCTTAACGTACAGAATATCAACATATAACTGTAAAGAAACATTCACGAAACATCAGTTCCCGTAACAGTACAAACACTTTAGTCTTCTCGATTCTTTAGACCAGAGACTTTCAGTGGATTCTTTTAAGACCAAAGACAAGCGATGCAAAATTGTTTATCCCGTTTTACTATCTATTCGAAAGAAGCCTATTTCGCAACCGAGTGTACGGTTGATCTATCGGCGTGACACGCCGGGTCAGACGCGTTAATCCACTTTCGCGCTAATACGCGTGAAATGGACGATCGCGGGATTTATTAACATCGATCGAACGCGGGTTTTTAATCGCTTACACAGATGTCGCAATAGCCAGGAATGCGGTTCGCGAGTTTGGCCTCTTCATAAATCGCGGCGGATTCAATGAAATCGCACGAACTTAATAATTCAATAAATCCCGCTAACCGAATGAAGCACGCTCGCGGTAATAGGATTGCAAATAACATTTTAGCGCGATTCGACGACGCTCCTTGAATTATTTGACCGTTGCTCGCGAAACGAGTCCAAGCATTAATTCACGGCCGCATCGCGGCCCGATACTCTCCCATATTTTTCGAAAAATCGATCGGCACAGCGTGGCCTCTCTCGCGCAATCAATGCCGTCCCAAAGCTGTAATTGCTCCGTAAGCGATATTCGCGTAGCGGGAAGCCGAGCTACAAATCTACGGTTAATTTTCTATCGATAAACGGCGAGTCGGCGACGAAACACGGAAATTCGACTTCGGAATCAACGAATTAATGGTATCGATAAATTTCTGAATCGTATTCGCTCTCAGAAGTCGCATATTTCGTTACGTTACTTATATACTAGTAAACTCGTGTAAACAACAATTTCATTTAAACGAACTGGAACTATAATCTTTTTGTTACTATACGCGTTTAAATCGCGAAGTAATAGCGTTTTCAAAGAACGCGAAGAAAATAAACGAATGAACCATCGACTCGTGATAATCGCCTTATACAGGAGACAGTTTTAATCCTCGAATTAGCTGTAATTAGACCTCGTGTTATCTACGGAGAAAAAGATGCGATTGACGAAATTGCTGAACCGAGATCCAAACCGGAATCTCTCGTTTGCCGGGCGACTGATTTAAGCAATTAAGTTATCCAGCACGTGGATCAATTCTTTCCTTCTCCTATCTGAATCGTCCATCGTCGACGTCATTAATCCTCTAATACCTCGACGATACAACTCGCAATGACTGAAAAGAAAGAGTACCGAAATCTCTCGTTTCCACGCGTATGATCCACTAGTTATAAATTTGATAGATACAGATACTCGATACTAATCGACAGTGTTATGTTTATGGAAAGTACACGATTAAACGAGAACGTTGAAATTAGTAGACGGAGATGAAGCGGAATCGGATAAAGACATTTGATGTTTCAATTTCGCGTGGAAAACTCGCGTGCAAACCCTTATTAAAACCGTTAATTTTCTCGGCCGACACGTAATATCCGGCAGCGTGTTATCGACACGATATCGATTCGTGTCGCCGTGCACGTCACGATCCATCACGCGAAACCGACAACGTCATGGCGCCACGCTGGGAAAGCATCCAGCGTCTGTCAGCTGCGAGCCGTAAGAAGTTTGCGAATCCTTGCCGAAGTTTAACCTCAATCACTTACGTAACAGAGTTACCGCCAGTACATACGTTCACCCATCTGGACAAGCTTTGAGTTTCCGCCCTCTTCTCCCATCTTTCTCCCCGTGGCGTCTGCGTTCGTTTGTCCTCTGTTTCTCTTCCACTCGTTCCCTTTTCCTAACTACCCTGCGGCAGTCTCCTTTGCCGCACAGATTCTTCTTCATAAAGTGACGAAATGCGTTCCCTTCGAATCGTCTTTGTCTCCGTCTATCCGTTCCGTTGTCGCTTACCCGGCCACGTAATACGTCGTTACGCGTTGCATCGCCGCGCGTTTCGTCGAGCGCACGACGCTGATCGGAACGCAAATCGTATTCGAAGACAAACGATAGTTCTCGAACGAACAATCGATCAGCGACAAATTTGCATTGGCTGAGAGTTCAGGTAGTCACGTCTTTCCGTAAGTTCCACGAATTTCGACGATCAAGCGAGATTCCTACTCCTTAGATCTATGAACGATTTGCGAATCGTCCCGTCCGGCCAATACGTAAACTTCTGCCGGTTTAATTGGCTGCCCGGCAACGCTGCCTCGTTAATTACCTTCCATTTAATTAACGTTTACCCTCTTAGAAGCGCAGCAACGGCCGCCCTCGCGCGCCATGTAAATCACTGGCTTTGGATGCTCCAGTGATTCGACACGCTTCCGTTCTCTACTCTCGCCGACGAGTCGTACGAGACTTTGCGAAGACTCCATTAGTGCGCTGTTTCGTTCGCTTCGCTATTAGCCAATTTGCTGATCCCGAAATCGTATCTTCTCCCATCGATCCGCCATCGATACGTCAGATTTTAAGAACATCTAAAAATATAAAGCGCAACGATTCAGACTTTCTCGGTTGCTTCGGAGATGCGCATTCTTTTTCTCAGGAAACGTTATTTCTCTTAATTTCTCGATATTTCAAAGTTTTGATCAACAGGCTGTATATGTATATACATTTAAACCGGAGAATTCAATTTGCGGAATATTTTACGTAGAAACTGTTTGAAAGACTTTCCTTCTCTTCGTCGTTTTATTACTCCGAACTTGTCTTTGATGTTGTACGATTGCGCGTAGAATAAAGTTCTTTCCAAGGTATTGTTCGACGAGAAACATTAACTCTTTGTTGTCAAAGTCGAGGTAACGAAGTTGTCCCAACAAGCACGAAAAATTAATTAACTATGACTGACATGTGCTGTGACTGACATCGCGTAAAGTTAATTAATTCGTTAAAAAAGTATATGAAAGGAAAGGCACGAGAAATAAGGCGGTGCCGTAGCAAGATCGATGGACATCGTAGATCGACAATGATTAGAAACTTTCAACCGCGTTAACATCGTTAAACGAACGTCGAATCGCAGGATATATTTTCACCGAGATTCCATTTTATTCCCTGTGAAAAACGAAACTGGAATTGCGTGGTTCGTGAGATTCCGATAGTCGACGATTCCGTTAATGGTTCATTCGATACAGACAAAACAAATGGAACTACCCTTTTCGTTTCCTACAAATGGAGGCTGCCTGGGCAATGCCTTCGTGTCTAAGCATCTGGTGGATTTATCTTGGAAAACGGCCACGCGATTTTCACCAAGAGCAATTCACGTTAAAAAACGTTACGTTGACTCGACGCGAATAATCGATTATTTGTCGATAAATAGGTTTATAAATTTTTCCGTAAAATCAACAGCGCTTCAGCAGCGCGTAATTATATTTAAATATTCTTGATCGGGATTTTGTCATTTAAATTTGTAAAACAACTTCGAAACAATTGTATAAAGACTGCACCTGTTCGATACGAGTTTTTCATTTTCAATGCATGCATTCGGAATCGAGTTACAAACATATACCTGCAATCAAATCTTTGCAATTTCATTAGTCGAAACAAACCAACGAATCGAGCGCGTCACGCGTTTGTCATACAAATTAATAAAACAACAGATACGATTCAATCGTGTACACAGAATGAAATAAAAATGCAGAATTGTTTCGCGAACCAAATGTGTGGCGCGGGATTTTTTGGGAAGTACGTTAACAAGGCTGGATAAACTTATTATTATTTACTGGTCCGTGTAACTTGGCTCTGTCCTAAAAAAGCATACCGCTACTTGTCGTTCCACTCAGCAGACAAAGCATAGCCCACTTTGTCGCGGGCTCGCGCGATTGTTTTCGTACGTAATCGACTCTTCGTCCCCATTTAATTACTCGATTACAAGCCACCAGCTCGCACCCTCGTAAAATAGGGTAAACATTCCGGGTGAGCGAAGACAATGTCCCTGTTACAGCGGAGCGAAGAATCGATCGAAGCAACCGCCGAGAATTAGGTACACAGGGGCCAATGAAACGAGGGTATCGGTCAAGTGTCGACACGGTATTCGCGCGTTTTTCAACGAAAACAGAATACGTTTGTGAGTAGAAACATGCACCCCTCTTCAAAGCGCCGCAAGTACTTAAAAATAATTGGTTCGCTCCGTTTGATTTTACCTCTCAGCTCCTCGGTCTTCTGTCTTCGCTCGTTTCCGTGTAAAATCAAGCTTTCGAATCAATTCCGAAATTCCACGTACGTTTCGATCAGATATCCTAGTATCCTAGATTGGTTTTTTTCAAAGGTCCGCCTTAACAAGAAAAAAGAATCGAAAACGTTTCGGTACAGCTGCGACCGCTGGTTTTCCAGCTCTATTTGTAATTCGGAATTTGATCAAATAACACGACGCAACCGGAATATATTAAAGAAGCGATGAAAAAGGTCGATTTAGATCAAAATCGGAACCGAACAATAATATTCCCGTGACAATGTGCCGTGTCTCGTTTTGCCAGACTGCGATAAACGGTAGATTGGCAAGATTCTGGAAAAGGGAGGAGTATAGAAATAGAAACACGAAGCTGAAGGGGAATAGGAAAAGGCCTTGTCCAATTTTGCGGTCGCACCGTTGGAGATAGCGCAGGGGGTGGGACAAGGGTGACGGTATAACGAGGAAAAGCGAGATGCAAGGGAAAAAATGCAGCCGGTGTCTCTATATACGAGTATCACGGTCCACGCTCGCGACAACTGTAACGAATTCCAGCCACGGTTGGGGAATTTTTAAAAAATCATTCCTTTGGACGGCGATACTCCGCCTCGTTCCCGAGCGAGTTTCGAGTAAACACTTCGTCGCGAAGAAGTCGAGTGTCGCCAGCCACTGGTAACAAACGCTTTCGCTGAAATAATGACATTCCAACCGGGAACCGACGGTGCACACTCGGTTGAAGCCACGAGATCGCTTTAGGCACAGCCGGGCCAACGAGTGCGCCGCTGAAAATGAGAAACGAAAATCTTGCTCTCGTTGCTTCTTTCATCGTGGCGTGAACGCATATTTCCTGCGGACTCGGCCCTCGTTTACATAATTATGCTACGACGTTCGCTCCGAGCTCGTCCGTGTTCCGTGCTTGCCCCCGATGGCCACCGATTATCCTTCAAACTTTGCGTATAAACCTATGAAACTTCCCTACTCTTTCTTGCGCTATTTAGATGAAACGTAAACTCGATGTTCATTTAAGAGAGTAGCTTTCGATGTATCTGCCATTCCCGGCGTTCAATTTTAGAATTTACATTATCTCAAATTGTGAAGGTTCCCGTGAAATTTCTATGCAAACTAATGCAATATGCAGAGCCAAATCTGTTTTCGCTAAGCCTTTTGTCCATATGGATTTTCATGCTTCAAAATGAAGCTTCAAATGTCTGCCGAGGATTAAAGGAGCCCGTATCCTGAAGGATGTCTCTCCAGGAACTCTCTGGGCCCGCGTTATATTTGTAAAACGACTTAAAGTAGAAAGGCAGAGTAGAAAATAAAATTGAAACGTCCAAAGAAGATCACCGTAATGGAAAATTACCTTCAGCGAAGCTAAATACGCGTGAAAATTAAGGGATTAACCCATCTGAGCTAAAATGCCGCGACGTAAACAGCTTTCGTACCAGATAGAAACTTATACGATTATGTTATTTTAACTTAACAGAATTGCAATCCTCCTTGTAACCATATTTTGTATAAAAGCCAAAACTATTCTCTATTTGAAATGTAACAAAAATGAAATCGAATCGAAAGTAAATCGATGTAGCGATCGATCCTATTCAGCCTGAGCCCTGTCCGCCGATAGAGAACGCGTCGTTACGGTGTTCTTGTGAAACAGCTTAGGCGGTCAACAATTACCGAGCTTGTTAACTCTGTTCCGTGGCGGTGGTCCATTCAGAGGATTTTTCTAAGCGGAATAACGAGGAGCCGGGCAACGCGAACGGCGGGCAACAGCGTGAAAATTGGCGGAACGGTTGCTTCCGTTCGAAATCCCTCGGGAGGATTGTCACGCAGCCGCGTCGCACGAACGAGCCGGCATTATCGCCGGTGAACAGAGACAACGAGCGCGAAACCGTGACGCTGGGGAACGAGAATACCGCGTACCAACGAACCGGAGGAACGAAGACGGCGAGGGACACGCGAATGGCAGGAAGGTACCGGGGGAGAAAGATCGCGGATGAACGAGTTTAAACGAAACCTCGACCCGCGAATGCGAACGAATAAAAGTAAGAAAGCACGGGAGGAACGGAAGGGAAGAAACGGAACGGAGAAGTATTCGAAACGCGGGACGAGGGGATGATACGAGCACGCGGAATCGTAGTCGTATCCAGAGGCAGAAAAGCGAAAGCAATTAAGATAGTTACTTGGTTATGAGACAAAAAGGTCGGGCAGAACGAAGGTAGGAAGGTAATTACCGTAGTAACGGCTTGCCGCGGTTCTGCGACTGTATCCCGTGGAGCGTGCTGGCTTCTGGGGAAATTAGTGCCGGAAAAATTCATGCCCGTGGAAGATTTGCGTAAATTAATTTACGCCGGCAAGCCGGTTCGCCTACACAGCGAAAGAGGATGAAATTGAATTTCCAGATGAGGATGAACTGGTCGCGATTCCGGGGAGAGAACGTCGAAGACAGCCAGAAGTATCGTGACGGTAAGTTAATTCGTGGCCGAGAAATTTCCGCGATCGTCGAAAGAGGAAGTTGAGCGAAGAAGAAGAAGAAGAGGAGGCAGAAGAAGAAAGGAGGAAATCGTCTGTACGTTGGCCAATCCGTCGAGAGTTTCAACGATCTTTCGAGGCTGCCAGGATACCGCTAGAAACCGAGCGAATGGACGGGAAAGTTGAACGTCGGGGCACGTTCTAGTGGCGCGTTCGTCGATGTAATTACGGAGAAACCGGATTAATCGTAACGACAGCGCGAAAGGAAACACGAACCTCTACCGCCTCTTCTTTTCTTCTATCTTCCTCGCGCCTCTTTTTCTCCATCGCGCTTTTTCTTTGTTTCTCGTTTCTCCCTCGTCTCCCGGCGAATCTCACCGATACTTCTCTCGCCGGGGCATGCCGCGTACTCTTCTATTTATTTGCATTTACCACGAGGGAGGAAGTCGGTTAAATACCGTGATCTATATCCTGTCTGGGAATAGAATGCCGTGGTCCACGAACGAAAAAAAGACGACGAACGGTCTCGGGTAGTTCGTTAGTTGGATCGCGGAAAATGGAACACCTTCCGTTTGCTTTTTTCCCCTATTTTTATCAAGAATACAGCATCGAACGTGTAATTTCGTTTAGCAAGTGGCTAACGTCGCGAAAAACGATATTCGAAATAACGCTTTAAATCGCGTTTAATTGTGCCTCGAGCAGAAAGACCGATCTCGTTTCTCCTTCTCCTCGAGTTGCCATTGCGATCCAAGGCGCGAGGTGGACCAAAAATGCCGGCTTCAACTATTCAATTAAACCGGCGACCTTGCTAAGGGGCTGACGTTTCCTTGCCGAGCATTTACATAATGCCGTATCCCGGCGAGATTATGCGAATTACCGTGGTCCAGCGGTCCCGTGGAACGACCCGTCCCGTTTTACCGAGCCAGTCTAATTATTCGGTATAGATCGCGACGGGACAATGAAACAGACTCGCAACCGGTGCGGTGTACCGGTTCTTGTAAAAGGGAAGAAGCCACCGTCGCTTTCACCGGTCCTTTTGTTTCGCGAAAATTTTTCTCTCTGTGATTCCCGACCGTTTCGCCGATATCCCACCGCGATGCTTCATCGTGGTGCGTTTCAGATAATGGCGCGTTCCTTGCTGGACCGACCGAAACAGACGAGTTGTCGTTTCCGGCGACTTCGAGCTCCTCTTTGAAATTCTTACCTCCGCAAAGCCGATTGGGCCTCGACCGATTCGAGTATTTCCTCCGATGAACGTTACGTAAGCTAGATACTGCTACTTCGATCGGAATGCTCGTTACTCGATGTTTATAGTCAAAATTGTGGGAAAATGGAATGCAATGGTACAAATAAACTAATATTTCCTAAAGGAGAATACCTAAGGAATTTTCCGCACGATTTATGATAAACGGTGCACAAATATCGAAGTTGGCATGTTCGATGATACGAGGTATTTTTTGATAGCGCCATCAGCGAGACGACGTCGTCCGATAAATTGAGCTCGGTGCCACGGCAACGGCCGGACAAGAGGATTCCGGTGTACTTCCGGCAGAGGTCAAAGAGCAAAGAACAGCGTTAACGTTCGATCCGTTTATGGAGCAAGTTCATAAAGCGGCGATATTTCTTTGACGCATATTTGCGCGTGGAACGATCGACGATCACGCGGACGGACGAGCGTATACTTTTTGATCGAGGCTCGAAGACTCGCGTTACGATGAAGGCACGCGTTATCAACTGCCGAGAAGGAAACTTTTTACATTATGTTAACTTGCGCGCGAAATGGCCTTCCATCGACCGTAGAGTTAGACGAGCACCAGAGTGACGGAAAGTTTAGTCCCTCCACCCTGTTCGGAAAACGTGATCCTTCGAAAGAACCTGCTCCTTGTTTATTCCCATACTCTCCGATTCGATCGTCCCCTTCTCGTCCCCTTTCGTCGCGACTAAAATATATCTCACGGAATAAGGTACTCGACTTCCTCTGATAATGGAAGCACAGTCTCCATCCAGTCGAATCGTTTAATATATTTTCCTTGTGGCCCGCCGTTCTCTCCGAGCCTCTATCGGTTCGAACAGTTTCCGGTTAAAGCAACGTTATGGCACGGCCGTTTGAATTTCAGGCAATTCGTTCGCTATCCGCGTACAGGTAAAAGAAACATCCCTTTGTGCGTTCTAATTTCATTTCGAGTAAATAGACAAACAAAATGTACAACGGGCTTTCGATATCTTTTCGAGTTCCGTCGGATTTTTCCGATACGCGTGTTTCGTTAACGATGTATCTTTTCGGTTAGAAAAAGAAGTAATCAGATTTACCATCGAAAGCTTACTTTTACATAGCAATTCATTCGTCGTTACGAATTATTAACAGCGCTCCTCCGATGTTCAGCATCGTGTTTCACTAATCTATTAACTTTGTACGAATTAACGAACAATGTCTATTCCAGAGATTTCTAAAACTAAATTGTTAACTAATTCCCAACGTCAGATATTTAAATATATAATATTCTAATGCGGTGAAACGGCGGCTTTTATTCGGATAAAATATGCACCTCTTCAAAATATACGTTCCAAGCGAGCGGATCATGAAAAATGAACGTTTCCAAAAATAAGTCTACGGAACTTTGGAATTCAGAGAATTCAAACATGACAAGCACCAAGTAGGTCGCGAAGAATGATTGTTCTCCAAAGCGTCTCTCGACTGGGAAGAGTTTGAAAAGCCCTGACCTAAACCTCCTTTGCTTTTCTCATAGATGCTTTGATAATCGGAACGAAAGGGAAAGATCGATTTCAGTTTCCACGTTTTCACGACAAAATCGTTGGTCGATTCGATAGTAATATACGCGTATTCGGTTCTCCGAGCAGTATTTCTCTGTACAGTAATTCCCCGCGGCTTTTACGATTCTTTCGCGTGCTCGAACGTTCGTCCTGTTCGTCGAGCAATATCCTTATCGCTCGCTGCGTGCACCAGTTTATCCCGATCCTCTTTTTCCCCGCTCGTCCTTTTCGCTCCGCGCCGTTGCTTCGTCGGACAGCACTGCAAACAGCTGCTGGCTACGCGAACTGGCATCATTTTTCCGATGCACTTTTTCTCCTGGCCTCTCGTCGAATCGACGAAAAGCTACAACGCTCGGAAGACGAAAGGCTACTATAAATAGAAGGCGAGTTGCAGCGGAGAACGCGTTTAGACCATTTAACCCGGACCTAGCTCGAATTGCTCTTATAAATTCTAGCACAAGGGTCATTTTTAAATCTGCGTTAGGTTACAACTTTCTTCCGGTTGTTCCCCGTTTTACCTCTTTCACGTGCTGTATATTTTTTGAAGAAAAATATTGGAAACGCGTCGCTGATCGACGTTCGAGTTATGAATTTCTCGTTTACACGAAAGGACCAAAAAGTGTGCGAGCGTTATTAAAATATTGCACATCGAACTACAAAATTCTTTCGATTTTTGTTAGCTTTCGCAACGAACAACTTTCCCTAGAACGTCGATTAAGGAGTTTTCTTCGTGCATCGAAGCGATAAAAAGAGTAAACCGAAATACTGTTTATCAAAAACAGGTTGAATTGATCGAGTTCTTTTTCCGGCGTGTCACGGATCGTTGAAATGGTTCGTGACACCGTCAGCGATAACATCCTCGGGGGCACGCTCACCGCGTGTATTTCGCTCGTTTCACGATTAGCGGAGCCAGGAAGCCGATGAGTGTACCGAAGTTATAATGCAGGCGATGAAATTATGGGCAAAGTCTCGGAGTAATTTCCATCGTAACTTCCGGCCGGGACTACGAAATTGATGCAGAATGTCGGATGATCAAAGTTCAACGCCGCAGGAGCGTGGACGCGGCTCGATCGACGTTATGTTCACGAAATCGGACCGCGAAAGAGAATCGAACGGACGCCGATCGACGGATCGAAACCGGCGGAGAAACAAGGAGAGGTAAACGAGCTCTGGGGTGAACGGAGAGAGGAAGATACTGGACTTTATGCACGTATGAATACGCGCGCGTGAACCGAATACTGACACGGTAGCGCGCACACGAGTTTATCAGAGATTGGAGATGGAATCACTTGGTGAATCACGTCGCAACGACCTTTCGGTAGCGGGAATCGCGATCCAGCCGCACACTGTCGATCCAACGCGTGTTCCATTACGTTGATTCTCTTTTTTTCTCCATGGGAAACCGCTGCTCGATACAACGAAGCCGACACGCTCGAATTCATGACCACCGGCAAAAAAAATATAAACGACAGAGAAATTTTATTCGTGGGACGAGGCAGGCTCCGAATTGTAGGAAAATGGTTCGGGGTAATGGAACCGTGGACGGAAAGACGAGTCCGACGCTGCTGGAACGGAGGAATTTTAATAATGGAACAATTTACTCCCCCACCGTTATTAACAGGTGACGTTTCGAAACTTCGAAAATACGTAACCCCTTGTTGGAATACCGGTGATAGTTGGAGGTTTTTTGAAATTTGCTTTAGCGTGGTCCTTTAAAAGGACCACGATTAATCAAAGGGGCTAAGAAGCGACAGAAGACATGTATATCATTGTTTAATGTAGAAAAAGCAGCGTGAAATTTAGACAATGCTCATTGAAAACAAATCTAAAAGAGACCCGGTTTCATTGCTGCCCTTTGGATACTGAAAAATCTTTCTTCCCATTACTGTTTCATTAGCGTTGAAAAGAGAATAATGAAAGAGATGAAGTTAATTTTGTGCCGGCAGATATTTGAAGTTTATCAAAGTGAAATTCACGATTCATGAAATGGAAATTTCCCATTCCAAATGAACTCTTTCATCCTGTAAAAAGAAAGATACGTGTCTTCGACAGTGCAGAGTTTAACGCGTTAAATGTCAATTTGTTACAGCCATTACGCTCAAGTTTTTCGATCGAATTCTTTAAATTAATATTTCACGTTACCAGCATAAGCCTTTAATTATTTAAACAAGTACATTCGCGTTATCGCATCTCCAACGAATAACATATTCCATAATCATAATCGAATCTGTTCCGTCGATCATCGATAATAACGAAAAAAAAGAGTAGAAGTATCATTTACCTGAAGCGCGGTAAAATTGAAGCGCGATCGGATAGAATGGAATGATAACGGTACGACACGGTGCTTTTTGGGTCGATCGTAGACGCGATAAAAGTACTCGTGCTCTTTTATGTCGTCCGTGAGAAACGAAACTGTTCGAACTTCTATCGATGCCACAGCGACGATCGTTGTCGTGTTAACGCGATAAACGCTGATACCGTTCAAGTCTGCTTATCGCGTCTACTTTTACCCAACGTTTAGTGTCTTCGCAGTAAACACACACACTTTAACGAGTCCAATACTTTCAGAGACGATCTCTTTCATAAATTTAAACATGCTGATGCCTCTCTTAGAATCGTAATTCCTCCGAGAGATGTATTTTTTGAAAGATACGTTCAGTGTCCTCGCACAGTAATTCTAATCAATAACCCGTCAATTCGTTTGGTTCTACGGGAATCGTGATGGTTATGACAAAAATAGAAGCGATCGAAGCGCGTAGAATTGTCCGCGAAGGTCTCGTTTTATCTGGCCCCTAGTGAAATGGTCCTGACGCAGGCGGATCCTGCACGGTCGGTTTTTATTCCCGCGATAACGGTCTACACGTGACGAATGTAACGACAAGTGATCTCTGGGATTTTCAGATTCCATGGTGGGAGAGATGGTCGTCGAGGCTGGCAAGAACGTGACGCTGAATTGTCCGGGGGTGACGGAGGATTCGTTGATACTGATGCTGGAATGGCGGGCGGACGGCACGCAATTGTTGGAGTACAGCAGCAACACGACCACCGTGTGGAATCACCGGAACAGAGTGTCGTTAAATTCGAAAAACTACGCGTTACAATTTCATCCCGTTACCGCGCAGGACACCGCCGAGTACACTTGTTTGGTGAACAGCCGCAGCACACCGGAAGCTGTCATCAAGCTGATGGTTCAAGGTGAGTGCGACAGGATTTAATCCTTTTAGTTACCTTTACCGAATTACGTTGCGTATCGTCGAGGTTGCGTTACAAACGGATTCCGGCCAAGCGATTTGGCTACCGAAATCCTAGCTTTTTTGATTTTTCGCGTTTTTGGGTAACGCGATACCGCACAGAAATACGGTTGATACAGGAACGTTTGAAAGATTTACGGTTCAACGAGATTTAATACTCGTTCAATCGTATCTCGCTTTAAGATAGGTTTTTAAAAACCAAATCGTTAAAGAGCATCTTGACGTATAGAGGGTAGGAAACGCAACTGGAAATTTTACCTGAATTTCTCGCTGCTCTTACAGTTATAAGGGACTTTATCGGTACTGCGACACTCGATTAAAAGTGAAAATTATCGAAAGTAGAAACAGCTTAATATCAATCGCTCTTATTTGGCCAATAGAAAAATGAAACCAACGGGAATTGAAATTGTCGATAATTGTCGAAATGGGGGCATCGTAAAAATAATCACTGCGAATCTCGGCAAGCCCAGCAATTTCTCGCCAGCCCGTCGGGATTGTCTCTCTCCGGTCAGAATTAAAAATTAACTTTCCCGCTTGGCAGAGCTCCAACGAGCCAATAGGGTCATCTGTATTTGCCTTTTAACCTTGGCCATCCATAATTCTTCGCATACACTTAAAATAACCTTGTCGAGTGTATTCACACGCTGGCGAGCGCTTAACGAGGCGTACAATCGAAGACGAATAAATACGTCGTGGAGCGAGAACTACAACCACGTAACGAATGGTCTGCGTAATCAGAATATTCGCGTAGTTTCACCAGTCTTGTTATCCTCTCGATAAATACTCGGTATCTTCGGTGTATAGTGTTTGTTTCTCATCGTTCGTCACATACGGACCAAGTTTTGCAATCCGGTTTTTACAAACAGGTAGGAATCAAGCGACAGAAGTTTCGAACGCGGTTTCGCTGTTTTCCGTGTTGTTAAAAATGACGAAAAACTTTGCGGGCGCACTTACGTTGCTTTTAACCGGTAGCTGTGAGACAGAAGCCTCGGGACCACTGGGAATTCGCTATGAGTCGCGGATCGACCATCCCGCGCTTTCAACTGTGGAAACTAAAAATCCTTCGAGGTTGGTGAAATATTTCGCGCAAACCAACGGAGTTCCGTTCGCGCTTCGAACCGAAAGGATATTAGTCTTCTTTTCTTCGAGCCGCTGCATAATGACCATTCTTTTGTTCGTTCGGTGCCGTCCCGCAATTTGTGTTTATTGAACCGACTCGCAACAAAAGTTGCCGACTTCACACCAACTCTGTTGGCATTCTTGCGAAAGAGTAACCGAGCCTATTTCGTCTGAAACGAGCAATTTACGAATGCGATCGACTCCGTTTATGACGCTCTGATACTTGCCGATTGTCGACGATAAACGGCGCGATAAAATTTCCGAATTTACTTCTTCAAAGGTAATTGATACCTTGTTTTAGGTAATTTATCTAGGTGTTGATCGTTCGATGTAGCAAATCAGGAACCGTAAATTAACAACGTCGTTACCTGTTTCGGTTCTACTACAGTATTTTAGCGGTGGAGTTTCTGCGCGGAATGTTTGTTCAAAGTATTTACGGCTGATTTGAATTCGTCACGTGCTTCTCGTCTCGTCAAAAACGAACTTTTCCGAGCGTCCCATAGGCGTCGGAATCATGGGAGTTCTCGTTAAAACTTCTCTCGCATAACTTGACGGAAAGTTTCGAGAGCGCGTACAGGTTTGAGAGAAAGAGAGAAAAAGGGAAACTAAAGCCCCTATCGCGTTACGTCTCGGCCATTTGCATTCAATGCACGATCCGCGTCTCCATTTGAATAAGAAGCTTCTCGCGGCTGAAACGAACTGCTTTGAAAAAAATAAATTCAATATTTTACCAGGGATTCGTTCTTTTACCCCGCTGGAACGCCAGGAACAAACGACGCTTTCGTGGGCGATTAGGAACCCGAATACGAGAACAGTGTTTCTTGCCAAATTTATGACTTTCTTCCGAATTTATTACTTTTACCGTTTATAACTCTTTCATACCATTTTGCTTCGCTGTTTTATGCATAATATAATACTCGCTTGTCTCAAATTATTCCTTATAAATTGATTTGTCAATTAGGAGGAGGTTTGTAGAATATTTTTTTTTTGCGAATACAGGGATTTAGTGAATCTATATTATACAAATGTTTAAGAACTCGAAAATAAATGTACACCCATGTTTCGGTTGTGTAACAGATTCTAACTTAAATGGAGATGGTCAAACTTTCGTAATATGCAAGGGAAATTCAAAAGATTGTCGCGAAATATAAGCAGGATCTTCCATTTTTACACAGTCTTGATTTCGAATATCGAAACTCGGTTCACCTCTTATATTGTATATCCCATGTGGCGCGTGACGGCATCCGAGATTCCGGACACGTAGCGTTTCAGCCGTAACCAATATCCACGTTATATCAACCATTAAAATGAATATTCCTCGAGCTGCTGGTGGACGTGGTTGTTCTCCGAGAGGCTGTTCGTCGAGCAAGAAACTTTTCCGTCCTCCTTGATTTCCTCTCCAACTTTTGCGCTGCGTTCATTTCAGTTTGACTTTTCTATTACCGAGATCTCTCGCGTGGATCGATACCTCGTCTTTCGTAGATTCCTGCAAATCTTTACCGAAAATGAATCGAGCTTGATCGAATAACAATCATCCAGGCAAAAGTTTTTAATCGCGCAAGAACTCGTTTCCTTTGCGAGCAGATTTGTTTCTCTTTCGAGTTTTAAAGAGAACGTATAGACGAGTGTACCGTACGTCGATTAAAGTTTGCCAATTATTTAAACAGATCTCGGACAAAGACCCGACCTCTTTAAGAAACGGTAGGAAACCGTCGCGAAAAGGGAACGCTACGATTCCTGTGATTTTCCAAGCAGATTTTCTGGAAGTTAAATCAAATTCAGCAAAGCGGGCTTGCGCCAGGCAGAAACGATTTCCGAGCTTTGAAAATTCACCGCGTTACACGTCCCGGTGACACTGCTGTCCCACCTTTTAACCTCACCTTCGCGGAATTTTATTTTTTTCTCTTGTTATTTACCATTCATCGTTCAAAGATATTTGCTGTTTTCGAACATGGAAAGTATTTTGGAATTCTAACTACTGTTCGCCGAGTAGATTGTTAAATTCCTTTTTTAAAGGAGACCTTATTTTATCAAACATAATTAGGTACCTTGTTCATTATGTCCGGTTTATATGTTTCAATCGAACAGGCTCAAAAGCGGGCTTTTTCACGGGCTCAGTGCCGCGTGTTCGTGATTTTATAAAGAAGATGGATCTCTCCAATATAAAGAGTACGTTATAAAGCGAGTGCACCCGTCAGAAGCCTAGTTTCTGCACAAAAGGAACGGAAAAAATAGTTGGTATGAATATGTGCCCTTCGCTTGGCCTCATTTTTCATGGTCACGTTTGAAACGACGAGAACCTTGCACCTTGATGTACATTTCTAAACGCGGAATTGTACAGTAGACAGGCATGCGCAGGAAATCGCTGTAACATCAAAGAAAAAGAACTTGTTGGTTGATCTAATGCATCCACTCGTACGGTGAACTCGAAAACGCGATTAGAGGCAAACTTTCCGCGTGAACTCGGACTCGCAGATGTGGGTCAACTTTTCGGATCTCGAATGGTTAATAAAGTCAGAATTGTAGAGTACACCGTGCTCTTGTTCTAGAAAAATGATAGCGAAGGAAAAGAAAAAAGATGAACGTAAGAGCGAACGAGAGATGAAAACGACGGAACAAAGGCGGTTGCTTGCTCGATAACGATCACCGCTTTTGTTACTCCGTCTCTTCACACGAGCCTATACCTTTGTTTTCCTCGTTTCACCCCCTTTTATCCCTCTGAATGGCGCACCCCCGTCGATGCGCGAGACCCAGCGAAGATAACTACGTTTTCCAGGGAAATGGTTCGAATTCGGTCGGATGTGGTCTCGAAGCGCGAACAGAGCCAAAGAAAGGAGTTCTATTGAATATGGAAGGGGTTTCAGGATCGGTCTCGTTAATCTTCAAAGGGCCGTGTACACGCGTGGGCTATTTCGGAATCGAATGAACGTTTTCGCTTTCCATCGATACCCACGGGACTCGCTGTAGCCGAGAATAGCGGTTGCGGGCTTTCTTTGGAAGAAGGTCAAAATTTGTGCGTCGATGGAATCGATATTTTTCTACCAATTACCAACGCCACAGTTATTTAACGCGAAGAATAAACCCTTTTCCCGCGGCTATGGAATATGAAGTAACAAGTGCATCGATCAAACTCTTAATTACAAGCTTGTCCGAACGAAATCACCGAACTACACACGGCCATACTTTCCATTTAGCCGTCTTTTATGGCGCCACGTGTGTACGACCCGATTCTGTGCACGCTTTGTCTGAACATTTACGGCTCCCAATAGCAACGATGCGCGACAATGGAAGAAAAACGTGGCTCGCGGTATACAAGGAGTATTGTTGCTCGTGGCCGAGTACTATCGTGGTTTCAAACTCGACTCGTCCCTCTATCTCCGTCGCTTTCTCTTCTGGCTACGGTTTCGCGCGTCGTTTTTTCACCGCTTTCTCCGTTATTTTTTCTCCTGTTGCTCTATTTTCGCCACGACGATGAGAATTCCATTAAATCAACCGGAACGATATCGACGCGCGTCGCTCGTAAATCACCGGCCGCTCGAAAATCGCGCGGGCTCGTGATTGAGAGTTCGATAAAGGAGCGAGGCATCGTCGGGATATCGAATTTTGATGGTTGAAACGTCACCGTGATGAAGTTATGGAGCTATTGGAAATTCTTCAATTTCTACGCGACTAAATAAAAATAACCGCCGTTGTAATTTTCTCGGGAAAGCCGCAACTGCGTCTACTCGCCAGAATCGACTCGTCGCGATATGTTCGGTCACGTGGAATCGTATGCACTTTCCACATTGTAGTGCAACCAGTCGAGAGGTGAAATTTTTTCACTCTTGTCGCGGACAGTCGAGGCATTATCATTTTGTTGGTTCGCTGAATCGAAATCTAACGTTCGGCGAGCGAGAATCGACATGAATAAACGACGGTCGTTTAACTGTGCACACCGGTATTTTCTTTGTCGACCAACGGAAGAAATCGTGTCATTCATATGCATGACAGAGAACGCGCGAGAATAGCGACACAGAAGAATAAAGAGTAATAATAGAGACGGATGAGGAAGTCAGTCAGCTGGGACAAGGGACGAGAGAAGGAAAGGAAGAGGACAGGGAAAGAAACACCGCGAAATCCCGGTACCTCCTAACGAGCCGCGATTATTCTTCGGATAACGACCGGCTGCAGACGCGCTGCATCTTTGCATACCGAGCGTGTCTACGGTATTGTTTGTATCAATTCCTTTTCCGCCAGGTCAGCTGTATTATTCCTGTTCACGCGATTCGACGAACCGTTTGATTTCGTGAAATCGATGGATAAAACATGGATGTAAATTTTCATGCCAGACGAGAAAAATATTTGCCGGGATCCTTCGTTCGTTGATGTCGTAACTATTCGCGCTTTAAGCGTACCGCGATAACAAGATCTCGGTTTAAAAAATTCAGGAAATGGCAAAGACTCGAATTTTAATCTCGAATGTTTAACTTCGTATTACGTTCGATCTTCGCGGTGCAAAGAAAGTTTGATGTTGTCGTAAGAACGCGAAACGGCGAGTTTGAAGATTTCACGGTATTTGTGAAATGCTTAAGTAACCGTTCCCTTTTCACCGCGCAACCTGTTATACGTCGTGAGAGCAATACGGACGGTATATAATTAGAGAAAATGAAGAAGTCTGGGAGGAATGTATCACTCGGCAGAGGGATTGTAGCGATAGAAGAGGTATCTGGCTGTTAGCAGGGGAATAAAGAGAGTAGAACGATCCTCCTCGCTGGTTGCGAAGTAAGTGGAACAGCTGGTCGAAGTGGGAGAAGAGGAAGCAGTTGCGAAAGACGCCGATTCTACGAACACAGTGACGAACCAGAGGGATTTCGTCCCTTCGCGACAGGGCAAATAAAATGTCTCTTTGTATCTTGCCAGGAAAGCCTTCCCATCGCCCTCTTCTACCTTTCAACTTTCTTTCCTTTCGTCGTAGTCGTCGTTCTTTGCAGTCGCAAACGACAAATCGAGTTGCACTCGACACGATTTCTGGCCCCTTTTTACGCGGAAATTGCACGGTAGCTGTCTGTAATCAAAGCAGTCGACTTAGCGATCGAGTTAATGACATGTATGTCGTGCGTGTAAACGGTTTACGGCCGGATTTATCGTTGACTTCGACTACTGCCGCGCGTGCGAAATTAGTTTGACTGTGATCGAACGGCGGGAAAACGGATCCGCGATTACACCACGGATATAATTGGATTCGAAAGGTGATAGCGAGCTGAATTAAACCGGTGTTAATATTTGATGACTCCTTCGAGAAGACTTGTTAACCCGTTGATCGTCGAGGCGTTAATTGACTTTATATTATAATCGAACGATTAGCAATAAAACGGAGGAAGCCAATTCCGAAGAGTTTTAGAGTCGTATCAAAAGCAATGATCAGAGATTCTCTTCGTGTTTAGGATTCCTCGTGTTCATTTTTACTCCAACAGTTAACCCGTTAACGAGTTTCGCGCATCGCGAAATTTGTTGTTTATAGGAAAAGTTTAGAGATCAAACGCAAAAATTGTATCGTAATACTTGATTATAAAAAACCTGCTTGTAGCAAGAGTATTCGTTATTCCTTCCCTGGCTTTATGTCAAAGTTAAATTTCGAAGAGTACTTTCAGCTTGATTATAATTGTGATAAATGTCGTGTTAGTCGTAGTAACGGAACGAGTAGAACGATGATTCATTTTTCTCAGTTTTTGAAAACGATCGATCAATTTATGCGAGCTCGAGCTATCATGTTCTAATGATAAATCATTTCACGTAGGTTTCGTTGTTTTTGATTGATCTAAAAGGTCACTGTTTTGAAGTGACAAATTCAGGCTGTACGCGGAAAATATAACAGGTTTAATCGGATCACGGTGAAAATCAATACGTCATCCGGTTTGCAATAATGTTTGGATGTTTAAGTGCACTTTAACACGTTCACGCATCGCGCGGATCATACACGGCCACGCTATTTGCAGTAGGTCCATTTTCAAACTTTATAGAACAATTCTTCAAAGACCGGAGTGTTTCGTGATCGAAAATTGATCGAATATCGAAACAGTCGTCATGTAGCTAACTGAATGGAGAGAAAGAACAGTAAATCGGTACACGTCAGTGCAGCTGCTAGCAATCGCAACAAATTTCACGACCGCAAGCTTGCGGCTATCGAATTTCGGTAATTCGACTCGAGCGAGAATTTCTCGCCGCAGATCGTAAAGATGGGCCGAGTTACTTGTAAATTTCTAACGACTGACGGCGCCACTGTCGCAATTTCGGAGCCGAATATTTTGACCGAAAACACCTAGAAACTGTTTCCGAAGGAAAATACCGCAGCTTCCAATGCGAGTCGCAGGTGCTGGAAGATCTTCGAATATGAATCTTGAATAATAACAAAGATTCGAATTCGAATCGTAAGGTGCTACGAAGCTTCGAAATTGAAACCCGAACGATAGAGTTGGAATTTGAATCCCGCAAGGATCTCCGAATTCGAATCTCAAGTGGTAGCGAAACATTCGAACAGACGGGCGGCTCGTCTTTTCACGAGCACGAAGCGCATTCAAAATTCGTCTAGTCGCATCTAGACGCAGGGAGGAAAGGGTCGGATGAAATTTCAGGGTAAGTAAAATCAGCGTTACTCCAGAATCCCATTTCGACTGTATAAATGTCGTCTGCACGTTCGCGACCGAATAAAGTTCAGACTCGGTTAAAATGAAGCTACTTGGGTCGCTTTCATCTTGCTCATCCAGATGATGCGAATAATAAACGCGATTCCACTTTCCCTCTCTTTAAGTGGCACGAGATGATCACGTTGTGCGTTCAACCGCGAATTCTACCGACGAAATCGCGTGAAACGTCGCGTCATTCGTCGGCCGTTTCCTAGTGTGCTCGCATTGTAACATCTGGATTCAGGAGACACGCAAACAACATTACACAACTTTAATATCGCAGCAAGGTACATTCGCGGGACCCGTCACTTCAAGTTGGTCTTCTGGAACGTGGCCAGACCCGACCTGTTCTCGTATCTCTGCTCTCGTATTATTATGTTCGCTAAACTGACTGCTGGTTCCGTGTTCTTTAATGGCAAAAATGGGACCGGTAATTCTACCGCTTCACCACAGAGGATCTTATTTTCAACTGTTACGCGTTTATTCTCGACTCGACGTGTCACATCTCATTCGACTTGCGCGTTTAACGTGGATCAAGAATAGTTACACGGTGCTGTTCTTGTTTTCGTCAAATTAGAATCTCGTCATTTATAATATGTGTAACACGAATGTCTCGGAAAGATTAAAATTAGCGAATTTATCTGACAAGTAGAACGTTTTCAATTGTTTCTAATAATATAAGATTCGGATTTCCATTTCCAAAGATAGGACACGATGTTGTTGCCCTAGCGACATACTCTTCCGATCGCATAAAATGCGGAAGAGCAGAAAATAGTAGAAGCGTAAGAACAACGGGAGTATTTGGGTACGATTTCGTTCGATAGCTACGGCGACACGAAATTAAAACTGTTACGAGAGAAGCTCCGAATGGTTAGCAAGGAAATCGGATGATCAGCCGTTGGCTAGCGACCGGAAGGAACCTTTACATGCAAATGAACGAAGTAGGAGCGAAATGGAACGGGGGTTGAATTAATGGGCGACCGTACGGATAAGAAATAAATGCCGGTGGAAGTTGATTCTCCGACTAATCGAAGTGTGTGTTGTGCAGGAGAAACGATAGGGGAAGTTGCAAGGATCGGTCTCGCGTGTGCTGGAAAGTCGATAGAAACGGTTTCCCTTCCTTTTTTCCTGTCTATCCTCTTTCGCCGCTGGTTGCGATCGGTCTACCCATTTAATTGAGACATTAACCAGGCGACGGCAATTTATTCCAATCGATCAGCAATTAACCAGCGTTGCAAGAGCCGGAGACACCCCGTACAAATTCGCCTGGCGGGCGAATACGATCGCGCCGCTACCTTACTTTACGTTCGAACGAGCCGCAACGTGACGCTGCAAACAAACTCGCTAATCGAGCATCCCACGCCTGTTCCTCCTGTCGAACGACCACCGCGTTATTACCTGTTTGATCGACGTTCACCTGTTACTCTCGTTCGCCCACGCAACTTCCATTCCTGCCTCTAATAAGTCATCGATTTGCCCGCGCCGAATCTCCAAACTTTTCACTTCATTTATACGGCTCAATCTACCTCCCAGATTATTTCACTGCATCATCGACTTTCGATTCGCTTTACGTACTCCGCCTGCCCGTAGGTTATCGATAACTGCCTGCCCCTAGATCAGCAGTCGTACAACGACGTATATGTCAAAGAGCTACGTCTTACATTTTGATAAACGGAAGTGTTCATTTAAAGACCATTGTTGCTGACATAGAGTAAAAACATAATACCAGGAGTATAATAGCAAGGCGTAGCTATTTGAGCAGCAAAGTTCCGGATTCGAAACTTGGGAAGTAATTCTCCCCGCATGGAGAATTGTATAGTAGGAAATTACGAAAAGTCCAGCTATACGTTCGTTTGGTAGAAAAGGAATTTTAAACGAATCTCTTTGGCCGGCGGAAGCGCGTTTGGGCAGGTACGAAGCGAAATGGTATCAGAAGCACGATCGTTGAAAGTAAAGCGCGATTAGTCGAGTAATCGTCTTAGCGGGGAAAGTCGGCCTGGATTCAACCGACGCGGTGCGGCACGTCGGCTGTAGGCCGACGCTCGATTTTGCGAGACAAACTACGACGACTCACGTGCTCGGCACGTTGAATAAAAGGAGCGATTTAACATGTGAGCGTCGAGCATGCTACGATATAAATGCGGCGCACGGGCCGGAAAGTGCTCCGGTTACTAAGATAATGAATCGACCGTTGAAAAATACCGACCCTCCTCAAATAAGCCGCTAAAACCGCACGCTTCTTCGCGGTCCTCGTTAAATTTTCGGCGTTGTACGTATATAATGCTTCCGTTCTGCCTTTCAACGAGCATCCAACATTCAAACGAAAACTCTCGCTTCTGCCTCGAAAATGGAGCGAATGTTGGCTTTTCGCGACGATTGCTCGACTATGTTCTGAACTAAATGCCGGAGAATTGTTACCGCTTTTACGCTTCGAAGTTTCTTTGTTTTCAGTTAGGTCTTTGATCTTGAATTGCTCGTGTCCTGTTTCTTTAAAACCATCGCAGTAATTTCGACGGTAAATAACTGGTAATTATATCAATCTTCACACTATTACTTTCGTTTCTTTCTCGGTTCACTTTCTTCGCAAATTTCTTTAGCCGATCGTTAAAAATACGAATCGGTGAATAGCGCGGACAGAACGTCGAATGAAAGTAGAAGAATCACGGTGTTGTTGCGTCATGTCGAGCTTGCAGTTTCACACGAATCTCAGAGAGTTCGCATGCAAATGAACGGCTCGCTTCCGTTGCAGATTCGTCCATAAAACTCGTCCGGATATCGTGCTTTTAAAGATTCACTCCCCTTCAATGGCCGAACGGTCGTTTCTGTTCGTAAATTTTACGAGCCTTCCGTAAGTTTCACTGCCTGATGCTTCCTTGGCATAATTTTGCTCGCACCAGTGAGCGTCGTTCGACTGTCTATGAACTGCGCGTTCTCGCAGTGAGCTATCGATTGCTCGACCATTTTCGAATAACCGAAGGAAAATTGGGCTTAATTTTCTCCGAGTCCACTTTAATATCCTCTCCTCGAATATATTAATGCAACGTCGGCGAATAAATATTTTTAACGGTATCAAACGCGTGACGCGCTTAATAATACGTCGGAAACTCGACGGAACTTTCGAAACGAGAGAAAATTAAAACGGTGAATAAACATTATCAACGTCGTCGTCCGTCGTCATTCTCTTTTCATCAAGGAGTAAATGAAACTGTTTCGAAGACGTCGTTCTGACCAAGCTGCGACGACGGCAACTCCGGCAAACTCCATAGTTGGATTTCCTTCTTATTCAGTCGCGAATCCGGCGTGAACTGCTCATTCATAAATTAATTTTCATTCAGCTACCGAGAAACGGAACCCGAGACGCGTCCACTCTTGACGTTCAATGTCCGTCGTCTTTATTATCGTCAAAATGATATTCAGTCGTTGTTTGTAATGTTCGTTTGAAGCGTTTAAAAGTTCTGTTGAATCGGCGAGAAAAGAACGAGGGACGGTTCCTCCTCGTTTCAATTCTCCGAATGCTCGGGACCTCTTAAACTCACCGAGCGTGTACTACTCGTCGCCATTCTCGCCGAACAATCGAGAAATTATCCCCGGTTTTATTATCAGCGAGTGCGACATTCCGCCGCCGTTCACGAGGACCACTCGAAGCCGTCGAAAAGGTAAATCGAGCCTCGGTATCTCGTTTGCATCTCGTTCGAAGACCAAACAGTCCTGGAACTTTTCCAGCGTCTCTTTAATTGGATATACTTTTTTCCCGTTGTATGTGCTTCGAAGTTGCTCCCTGGGGTGGTCCGGTATTCGTGGTCGAGGCGGTTTGAGTTACGCCGCGGAACAAAAGTTAGCCCGGCCACGAGTTTCCCTTGAAATCTCGCGATCCGCGCAGCGTGAAAAATCTTGGCGAATACCGCGACACGGTGCTGGCTGCAAAGAACGACGAAACGGAAGAGGGGCCCTCCGTAAATTTCGATGCAAATTCGCTCGGGATTCGCACTCACCCGCGCCGCGATCTATTTGCAACCGATGCAACTTTACGCTCCCTGTTGAACGCTCGAGCGAGAAAGCCGCTCGAATTGGATGATGGCCGACGAGCGTAGAATGCCCTTCATTGACACGCGTGTTCGGTTTCGAGGCGAGTAGGAACGTTGTTGAACGCTACGACTATTCGATCCAACAGCTGGAACGCGAATGTGAAATTTACCAACATGGTTTTCAAGTAGAAACACCTGTCATTGCGGTTCGATCCGAATCGCACGCGTATCCCTTGCTTGTTAGGATGTTTCGCTTTTTTCGATTTATCTGTTTTTTATCGGTGTTCTCCAAAAAACGTGATACGACTTTTGAATTTGGAATTCAATTCTCGAGTCTTACCTTCGATTCAGCCGTTCTGCGGAATGTTTTTCTTTTTTAAATCGTGAAAAGTACGCTTGTCGTCGATCGACTTCTGTAGCGAGTAGCGCAAAACAGCCACATAAGCGACTCGGAATACTCGCATATTTTTCCTCCTGTATTCTAGCGACACGAAAGAAGCATTCTTGATAATACGATCGTCGCGTATTCCGGTACTCTCGTGCGGAAACGATCGGTCCGGATGCGTAGCACGGGAAAGAAGCGAGCGTGTCTATTGAGAATTTCCCAGACGCGAAGCCAAGGAAAAACCTTGCTTCGTATTTTCCCTTCGTAACAGTGGCAGGGAAAGATAAAACGCGATGATAATGAATGATATATGCTTCACTGTATTGCTTGTAACAAGAACAAGGAATATTATTTTCGCTGAAACTCGTTGAAAATTTATGAACTCCCTCTTTTGACTCCGCGTGTTGCTAGTTCGATGTCATGGTTTGAAACTCTCGTGACTATTGTTGTAAAACGGACTGCTTTATAAAATATTGACTCTCCGTCCAACTACTTAGATACTTTGCATACGAGAGAGAGCCGGTTTGAAATTAATATTAGAACGAATACTTGATTGTTTTTAATCGTCGATGACCCTTTGTCCTCCAGACGATTTTCGAGGCGTGTGCCTTGAACCGCAGGATGCGTCACTCACGAAACCTCCGGAAGCATTTTTACATCGTTTCCGTAATTACCGCCTCGCTTTCAACGGAACAACGATTAGTCTACATTAAGGCTCGTATTACTGCCGGGACTCATGCGATGTCTGCGCTGGCATAATTAACGGACCCCTTCGCTCAATGACCTTTCGCGTTCATCTTTCGTGCCATCTTCGCAGTAAGCTTTAAAAATCGCGAATTATCGTGTACGCGATACCAGCTACACCTACTTTCTTAAATCATCGTGTCTTATGCGTATACATTACCGTTTACGTTTCGTACTTTACATGCATGATGTGTACGCGCGATGAATCAGGGCGTTAAAAGTACAAGCACCTCTGGAGGTATGTACTGTTTGCTCGGGTTACGGGGTTAATTTGCAAGAAATATTGCATGGCGCGTAATTAGGCTTTGGAATTATAATGTATGCACGTAATAAGTGGTATCGAAGAGGGTGAGTTCCCGTTCGAAATTGCAAAGGACAGTGGGAGACAGAGGATATGACATGTGCCGCACAGCCACGCAACTTGACATTCCACTGGGAACGTTCGGGCATGGCCATTCTAAATCCCGAGTGATATCTCGAATATACACAGATATCTCTTTCAACGGTGCTCGATGTTTCGATGAAACCGCCTCTCGACAAAGGGGACTTTCATTTCCTTTGTGTGTGGAACGCCAACCACGCCCACGCACAAGCCTGGTTGAGCTATGCCAAGCCAGGATCACGCTCGCGTCTCTTCTGTTTTGGCGCGAGCTAATTGCGAATCGACTATCGATCTAACGCCATCGAGAATTCGTATTCGTTTTACGGTGTCCTGTCGATGGCAGGATCGGTTACGGGATCGACCAGCCAGCAAAATTCAGGTGTCCTCGACACCTCAGTCACGAGATTGCGTTGCGCGCGATGCCGTACACACGGATCGGTTCGCCGCGATGTCCTCTTTGCGAAATGTACTGTCATCGACGCGACGGAATCACCGCGAAACAGACTCGATGACTCTCGTTTCCTTTGTGCGTGGAAAATCATCGCCACGCCCTTCCCTATCCTCGTTCAAACCCTGTGCGTCCTGTGAACCATCATCGATCAGCTTTTGTGTTATACTCGATCCTCGCGAGACCAACGTCATTTGCGACGATGGCATCGCTACGACACGATTCGTTTCATCGAATACGGAGTATGTTTTTAGTTAATAGGAAAATTTGTGTAGGAAAATTTTTCGCTTCCGACTATTAATCTCTTCGTCCCTATCACAACGAAGAGTTGTTTCGTTATTTCTCTCTTCGGTCACAAAATTGTCTTCGTTCGATTGCATTACAACGAGGTAGAACGTATAATCCCATCTCGGAAGCAACGCGTTTCTGTCCCTGTCTAGGGAACACGATAACTTCCGTTGCTGTTCAGGCCGGACTAATTGCAGCTGACAACTGACCAACAGGGGACACGGTTAGACGTTGACCAGGATGGCTTCACGGTATCGGAACCGATCGGCTCCAAAACCTCTCACGGTTGATTCCAGGGCTGCGAAAGGGGTTGCAGAGGGTGAGACAGGGTTCGGGTGGTTGCACGTTACCGAGCTAGAAATGAATAATGCAACGCATCACG